>NC_050605.1:6847500-7447500 GCF_013368585.1 Megalops cyprinoides
GGAGGAGGAGTGGGTGCCACAGGAGAAAAAAAATTGTATACTAGCAGCTCGGGGGATGAAACTTCACCTTTCCTTCCTCATAACTTACACACCTGCTATGTTTGCAATCATTTTATAAAAAATATATATGAATATATTATTGCTTTTTTTCCATGGATGCTGAACAGTTGCACTTCTTGTGGAAGGATATGGTACTCAGTATATGACTGAGGTTCTCCCTAGCTGTATGGGGGTGTCACAACCTCAGAACTATGAGTATGCGTGTACAAAAAAATAGTTCATGTGCTGGTTTATCCATTACTCTGCGTTCCAAACCTTGTTTCCCCTTTCCCGGTTTGGAAGGGACCCGCAAGAACCATGACTTTCCCCAAGAGAAACCCTTATTACTGTAGTTCCCTGGTTTACAAAGGGAGCAGCCCTGCATTAGTTTAGGGAGAAAACAGTGGTACAGAATGTGAAAGGAGCCATGGTGTGAGGTTTCTGGAGATGCAGTCAGCATTTTACCCTCGGAGCTCTTGAGAATCACTCAATTATCCTTGATTTGTGTTGAGCTTATTCCTCAGGGGGCTTGCTTATCTACTCACAGAATCTCTGTAAAGGCTTATCTATGAGTTTATATCTTCTGTATAGACTGAGCTGTGAGTTTATACCCTCTGTAAAGGCTGATCTGTGAGTTTATACTCTCTGTAAAGGCTGAGGTTGAGTTTATGACCTCTGTAAAGATTGATCTATGAGTTTATACCCTCTGTAAAGGCTTAGCTATGAGTTTACACCTTCTGTAAAGACTGAGTTTTGAGTTTACACCCTCTGTAAAGGCTGAGTTGTGAGTTTACACCCTTTGTAAAGGCTGGGTTTTGAGTTTACACCCTCTGTAAAGGCTGAGTTGTGAGTTTACACCCTCTGTAAAGGCTGTACATTACACACTCCTAATAACCCCATCACCAGCTCATATCAAACGGTTCCATTGCCACGGCTTCGCAGTGTCCATCAATGAAACTGGCTCATTGTCTTTAGCAGTCTGATATAGGGCTGAACCCCTTAACTCAGCTCTTGGAAATGGTGTAGCTTTCATCCCCATTTAATTTGATCTGATTAGATCACTGCTGTCCTTTCACACTGCTGTTCTTGTTGGGAGGAACTCATCACATTCTGCATGTCAGTGTTTTCTTTGTATTTAAATACTGTATTTTTTCAATCAATCTGCCTCTAGTGTAATAATATTAATAATAATTATGATGGTCAGCTGTTCCTACGTTTAGTATGTTATGTATAATTTATTTTTTCCTTTTTTGGGTATTTATTACCTTATGAAACTGCTTCCAACAGGAGCAGTGCATTTAGCTGGTAGGTATTTAGATCTAGAGTGTCTTTTTACTTTTGGTTTGAAATTTTGTCTGTCTATTTTATTTGTTTTTTATTAATCCTGTTGACGCTGTTATTTTTTTTTTAATTTTTTTTTTTTTTTTTGAGGAGTTTGTACAATTTACTGCTGTTGCGAAGGAGAAAAGACTTACTTTTGATCGTGCATCCTCATTAACTTTCATGTCCAAACCCATTTCTTAAAGCACTCTGACTCTGTATGGACAACTAAAAAGAACATGTTTTTTTGTATTGGTTTATGTATAATGTGAAATTTCCTCTGTTTTGAAGATAAAGAAAAATTATATTGTACCCAGTTTTCACTGAACAAAGCAGCCTGGCTCACATTTGCCAGGATTTTTTTTTCACATGTAACTCTGTGGAACATCGCTGGATTTGAACCCGTGGCCTCTGCCCACCTGCCGCTGTGAAACATTTTACAGTTTACTGTAAAGTTTACAGTACAGTGAACTGTGCTGTATAGGGGTATTATGGGCAGATCCATTAGCCGATCACAGAGCTGTGAGCAGGAGGAGAGGCCTGTATCAATGCTGCTGTGGGGGCAGTGTGTATACAGGACTAGCAATCGAACACAGAGCTGTGACGTGCTGTTAGAGAATGAGCTTGACTAGCATCTGATCACCGGGTGGCTGTGAGAGGATGTCCAGGACTATCAGAATATCACAGAGCTGCCCTTTCAATGTAAGTGCTCTGGACTGCGTATCTATATACGCCGGCTGTTTTCACTGCATTCTCCCTTATGTAGATGCAGTGCTGTTGGCCTGTCTGATTTGGACAGTAAGCCCTATAACTCCAGTGATGTTCCACTGCGTTACCATCGCCATGGAAGATGACATGTTTTGTTTATGTGACTCCAGACCTGGAGAGAATACTTTGTTTTAGCTCCACAGAGTGGCTTAGCCATGTCAAATATTCCAGGTGAGCTGCCAGATCGTGAACCCCATAATTGCACCCTGCCATATAGTGATCATCACAGCCATGCCCTAGTACACAGAGCCCCCTCACAATTGCACCCTGCCTGATAGTGATCTTCACAATAACAACTGTGATACAATAACATCCCGTAATATAGTGATCCTCAAAGTTACATCCTGCGACACAGTAACCCGATCGACTGTTGTTAGACTCCACACTCACAAGTGGGATAGAGGGCTTTGTAAAGAGGGGGTGGGATGGAGTGATTGACAGCACGGGGTGGTCACAATAATAATAATAGTAATAAAAACAATGATGAAAATAATAAAACTACAATAATAAGACAATCAAAGTCATGAATGGAGCTCAAAACAAAGTTAGAGAGTAAACAAACGTATCTTAACGTCTCAACTTGAAATTAAAGATAATTTTGTAAATATAACAGAGTTATAGATTTATATTTTGTTCATAACACAGTGTAATATAAGTTGTATATTTCTTTTGTCTTTTATTGATGTTATCCATGCCACAATAAGAGCAGGTGTTGATGTACTCTTACAAAAAGGAAAAAAAAAAAAGCCGTGGGTTGACACCTTCTGTTCGAAGTTCACTTTTTCAGTATTATTGCCGGTCGAGGCTCTAATAAAGACAGCAATGAGTTCTGTAACACCTCGCTGGTTCTAGTGAGTGCTTTCTGCTACAGGAATGAGTTCTGTAATGTCTTGCACATCCTAGTGAGTGCTTTCTGTTGCAGTGATGAGTTCTGTAACACCTTGCTGTTCATACTGGGTGTGTCTGTTAGACACTCTGTCCTATCAAGACATGACCACTAGCAGTCTGAGCACCTTGTGTCTCCAGTCACCATGCAGCTAAAAACTCAGGCTTCTTATCAGGAATACAAATGATAGGACCTGCTCAATTTGTCATTTTGCAAGTGTCTGTAAGATTCGCTAAAGCCGTGCCTCTGAATTTAAACATGAGTTTAACGTACTGTGAAGTAAATAAACAGATGGGTTACTGAGACACATTAACGTTTTTGCTCCCAGCTTTAAGTAATAATGTCAGCTTGCCAGTACATTTTGTCAGGTGTGATAATGTTACAAAACCATTCCTTGGAACACCTGAAGGGACATATTTTATCGGAGCTGGAAAGCTAATACTGTACACCACAGACACTGTACAGGAGTACATCACAGTTACTATAATCAGGTGGACTATGGGTACTGTAAATGGGTGCACCACAGATACTATAACAGATTGTTTAATGGTAGCTCCAACTGGCTGTTACACAGATAATGTAGCAGTGTGCACCATGGACACTATGACAATGCACCATAGACCCAGCAATAATGTGCACGTCTGTAACGGGTCACACCTAATCCAGCTGCAATATGAAGTGCCCTTCATGTTGATCTACTTAAGGAGACTATGCTTAAGGAGGTGCCTTGCTTCTTGAATGGAAGTTCTGAATCACTGCGGCACTCATCGTAAAGAAGGTTTTTAATGTTTATGTCTTGGCAACATTCCATAACCCAGTTTTCTCAACGTTGCCACCAAAAATCACCCCATGCAACTTATTTATGGGTAAATGTTAAATAAAAATACCAAATATGTACAGATTGTATGGCTCTCCCATAAGCTCTGCAAAAGCTGCACTGTAGTATCTGAAGAAACTGGGCTTGGGAAAATTCAAAATTCTAAAGTAATGGAATGGTTGCACTTGGGGCAATCTAAATTTTTAATTAGGTGCCTGAAGGGCAACCAGAAAAAAAAAAGTGTATGTCCATCCCTGGTGTTTACATTATATATTTTTTAACCACATCACCGTTATGCCTGAACTCCGAAAGCGAGTCTGTGATTCACAGCACAGAGGTCATTTTTTTAAGATTCACAACGGTCTTCCTCCAAAACAGCCCTGGAAGAGTGAATGAGTGGACTCCTAACATCTTCCTTTGATATAAACACACCATCAATGTGTCGGTGACGTTTGTTGGCAACACTGACCTGTGACTGAAAGATTTAACAGCTGAAGGCTCGACGCCGCTTAGCTGTGCCGTGCGTGTGTTCTGCGTTTTGCAGCGGGCCGCACCAACAGCTCAGTGAAATATGGAAATTTGAATCGTGGGTGTTGGAAATTGAGTGAAAACGATGTCACATTAATGATTTAAAGTAGGTAATAGGATGTGATGTGCTGCAAAGCCCCAAGCTAAGCCTAGTTTAAGACATTTGGTTAATGTATTCATGAGGGGGAGGGATTTAAGAGAGCACTCAGGGCTGTGCTCAGGCTGAAAGGTTACAGACTGTGTTGCTGTAGACAGTGAACACCAGCTGAAAGCCTGCAGATTGCTGTGCTGCTGTAGAATAAAGCCAGGCTATGCTACTACTGTACGCAGAACACAGGCTGAAATGCTATAGGCTGAGGTTCTGTCGCAAAGTGAACACGGGCAAAAAGGTCAATCTCCTATGATGCTGTAGACTAAATCATAGGCTGAGAGCTTGCTGTTGTAAAATGAACACGGCCAGAAAGGTAGCAGACTGCCGCTACCAGTGAACATAATTTGGAAACTGGAGCTTCTTCAGACAAAACTAAAAGAACAAGGTACATGTGTGGAGTCCATGGGGCACCACTCCATAATAGTGAAGGCGGAATTCAAGCCCAGAGTCAGGCTCATTCAGCATCCAAGAGGCCTGGGGGATATTGATTCAATGTTTTGGCAACACTGATTCAATTCAGTATGTTAGACATACCAAAAAATCACAATCCACTGTAATATCAGAGGTCATTTTAAAAAGTTTGCAGCATATAGCTGCCTGTGAAAATGCGTGTCTGGTACTCAGTTAGACAGGAGGCCCTGGAGACCTGCTTTCCCGTAGTCCTGACACAACTCCTCTCTGACCATGCATTTACCCGTCTTAAATATTCAGTGACTTCACCAGCAGCTGGTCTGTTTATTCCGACAACTCATTCACAAGAAATCACTCCTTGCCAAACTGAGATTTCTACCTTTTATTGCTCAGGCACTTCAGAAGGTATCATAAAAAAAAAACCTTTGAATCATCAGATTAAAAGGTAAGTCTATCATATTTTGTATTGCACTTTTAAAGGTGCAGTTAGGTTTTTTATTCATTTTTTACTGGCATTAAATACTTAGTTTAAAATAAGATTAAAATGCATGTCTGCTTTTTCCGCTCTGAAGCTTGCTGTCCTCATGAGTTAGCCAAACTCCAGATCCCTTCAAAAATCCACATTTGTATTTTGCCCATCAATGTTTTCTCAAAGCAACGCATCGATGTACCAAATGGGAATAACATTGTTCACCACAGTCCTTCGCATGAGCCCATTTACTGCCAACATTTCAGTGTACATACATTTTCTCCCATAACTGTTAAAAGATGTAAAAGTTCAGGGATGTCTGCACACAGGCTTTATTTGGTGCGACATCAAGCATTTGGGGATATTTATGTTCCCTAGCACCCATCTCCTGTCATATCTTTATTTTATCGTTGGAAAAAAAAAGCGATCATTTTTCTTGTCATTAACACCACATGTACACATGCTAATGGTATACTAATGAAATGCTAATGATATACAGGCTGTGAAACAGTCGGGCTGTTCAGAGCACTTGTTACAGACAGGGAGGGGTCACTCAGCGCACAAGCAGTAAATAAATCAAAAGCAAATAAACAGACCTCTAAAACTGCGGAATATCACTGAATGCAGATTAAATAAACAGACCTCTAAAAACTGAGGAATATCACTGAATTCAGATTAAATAAACAGTCTCCTAAAAAAGTATAGAATATCACTGAATCAAAACTAAGAGACAAGACCCTGTAGGTTAAATAAACAACACCCCCCACACAAAAAACTGCAGAATATCAGAATGCATATCACATCATAATCTTAATTCTGCAATTCTTAATTCTTCAAGATTAATACTGAATGCAGATTATACCAACAGCCCCCTGAATGCTGTAGAATAGTAAGTAGATTCTCACATGCACTGAAAGAACTAAAAGTTCAGTGGTGATGGTGTTACCATCTCTAAATGTGGAGTCACTGACAGTAATACAGCCAGCAGACTGATTTTGAATGGACGCAGTAAGGTCTGACAGTAATAAAATGAGCCGGACTATGAGGAGAGACTAAAAGCTGACAGTTATGAGCAGAGCGGAACTCTGTGAGGAGAGTGTAAAAACTATAAGGACATGTGAATCACCCGCCCTCCGTGCCAGACGGTCTCCTGCTCCCAGAGTGTTCGTTGCAGCGCAGACACCCACAGGATATCCCAGGATCCGTAATGGCTGCCAGCTGACACTCCATCGCCATTCTCCTCACGAGCCGTAATGGCTGCCAACCGAGCTAAGAGCCCACTGCTGTCCCCTGCAGGCAGGAAACTGCCCCTCTGCCTGGGAGCCAGGGAGGCTGCGGGGCCGGCCAATCTCATGCCCAGATTGCGAGATCCTTGTCTTTGCTTGTCATATGGAGCGCACTGGCACAAGATTCACCCCGGTCTCCTCCCTGCGCAAACATCACTGCGTCTCTGCACTTTTTCTCTGGTTAAGGTTTTTTTTTTTCCTTGGTGGGCTGAAAGCAACTCTTCAGGCAGAGTCGAGGCAAAGTCATGGCCACAAGTATCCCATGAGAAGGTCACTCATCACAGCTGCAGACATCCTACTGTTCCTTCACATACTGTATATATTATCAGAGGTTAAATGAAAGACATTCTGCCCTCCTTTGTGTTCAGATACATTCACTTGGTCTGGATGTCACTTAAATCTGTGTCCTCGACATACTCTGTGTGGTCTCCTTAGTTCTACACAATGTGTTTTTATAATATTACATACTTGGTGAATACTTCTACACTTCCCATTTCATACTGTGTGTGCTAGGGATCCTATGGCTGGAAACACTTGTAGACATATATTATTTTAATTTTATTATTATAATAATTATGACTGTTATATTTTTAAAATATGCATGAAGATAATTAAAATGTCTGTCAGCCAAATGTAAAGAGACATAAAATATTTTGCAGTTTCGGAATTTACATTTGATGCTCCTTGACTATGAAGGATGAAAGCTGACTAATTATTATTAAACAAATAAATACATGTCAACGCTAAGAGTATAAGACTAAGAATACACAGACGTAAATAAATATGGACCATGTGTTTATTAATTTATTCCTTTTCTTCTGCCTTTGACATGAGAAAGAGGTTAGGTGGTCTTACACACCATTCTGCAAACAATCCTTTGACACTTGAGTTCATTAGCAACAGAAGTGGGCAAACGTATTCAGTGCCTGTATGTTCTATTTCACATGGAGGGCTTCATAGAATATTTACAATAGCTGTTGATGGATATGGTTAGGGAAAAATATGATAGCTACAGGGACTTCAAAAAAACAAGCTCTATAAACTGATACATTATATTATATAAACTGCATAGAAGCTATCCAGCAATTTACATAGTTTACAATTCTTAGATCTTATATGCTCAAACAGACGCTCCTATTCAGTGCGTTTTACAGAGTTTACAAGATTATATTAGATTACCAACAGGTTACATAAGAGACTCTACAAATAGCTTATCTTTTCCCAGCTGAATACAAAAAACTGATCCTTTGTGGGCTAGCCAATGGCATGGCTGGACATGACTCATTGAGTGAAACGTGTTCTGTCGAGGGTTTTTTTAATCGGTTCTGAATAAACTATTTCAAAGCCTTAGTTTTTGCATCACAAGCTGTTCACTGTTGCTACAGAAGCTACTAGGCTGTTCACTGGGTTTCTGGGTGGTATCCTAAGTGACGGTTCTGGCGTTCTTGTTAAATTCTCGGTCGCTGCTGCTGCTGAGAAAATGAGCAGGCCAAGTCAGGGGTCGACAACCTGCAACTCCGGAGCCACATGCGGCTCTTCCGCTGCCCCCCTGTGGCTCTGAAGCGAGCAATCACAAATCCTCTTAACTGCCTATTATCAGACTTTTAAAATATACTCTAAACTTGCACTCGACTAAATCAACAGATAACAATAACAGAAGAACAGTTAAAGCTGGCTACATATCCTTCATTCAGCAATGCCAGTGAGAGTTTAATGTAAATTTGTTGGCGTGTGCGGGACAGCTATCCCATCCTACAGGTCCAAGAAGCTCGGTCACAGATGGAGGGATTCGAGCCGATGACCGACAGCGAAACGTGTTTGCACGTTTTGGATGTAGAATTAACTGGATGTAGAATTGACTTAGCATTCATGTTTTCTATAAAAGAAAAGAGGAAAGGTATGGGCTTGTGCATTCTAATAGAATCCTTCTCAGAGCGGCGTAAAATCTGGCTATAGGTCATTAACGTAAAATTGCAATCATCAAACGTTCAAATTCGTATTCAAAACAGTTTGCTTCACAGTTTCTTTATGGAATTTCTTAAAAGTGAAAAACGATCACAGCTCTCAGAATATTGTGTAACTGTGATATTGTGAAAAATAAATAAATTATTTTGGGGTGCTGACCTCTGGCTAGTCAAGACATGCTGGTTAACTAGTTAAATAGCACTTACCATAAACATAAGCACCGACCATCAACCATGTAGAAATACATAAGCAAATAAGTGTGGAAATGAAGTTATACAGAAATAAATGAACAACATTTATTCATTCATTTTTACATGTATTCTCAACATTTGTTCATTTATTTATTTATGCATTCATTCTTGATATTTATTGGTTTATTTTTAAATAAGTCAGCTTTAGCGGCAATGCAGAAAGTAAGCACAGAAGGTAGGAGAGTGCAGGGTGAGTTGGGAAAACTGTATGCTGTGACTGAACTAACTGTGCAGCAAGAGTATTTCCTTTTGCAAAGCCTAGGTCACCGCAAGGGTCATTTGAAGTTCACCACAAAGCACGCTAAAGTAAATACCCCCTGACATCTGCTGGTAGAGAATTGTGTCTCAGTCGTTTGAATAAGTCAGTCATCACAGAGCAAAAACCATTATGTGCTATGTGTGATGTGTCAGAGGCAGTGACTTTAGTATCATTCAAAATCTCATGGTTGCTAGCCAAACACTGGAAACCCCGTTCAGTGAATTTGTGAAAGACTGCTTTTTACAGGCTGCAGAGTGCTTTATGAATGATCTCACCAGCAAAAATGAGATTATCAGAAGAATAAAACTCCTGCAGCCGAGCAACGGAACTGTAACAAGACGCATATCAGATCAGTGTGCCGACTTGATTGAACAATTGAAAATAAAGATAACCTCTGCTCCAGCAGTTAGCTTGGCAGCAGATGAATCCGGTAACATCGGAGATGTGGCCCAGCTCTGCATGTGGATTAGCTGCATCAGCGCGGTAACTTCTGAAATGAAAGACTTGCTTTCACCGAAGTCACTACACAATCCTGCTCAAGGGGAGGATGTACACAAGGCAGTTTGTCAAGCTTGCTGAAAAATGAATGTGCCTCTGAATTCTGCTGTTTCCATTACAACAGATGGACCTCCCTGCATGACAGGCGAGCATAAACGGCTGGCAGCCGAAATGTCAAAAGAGCACCCCGGTTTACCGCCCTTTCATTGTATTACACGTCAGCAAGCGCTGTGTAGTATGTTGTTCGATGAACGCTGGTAAGTAGTGATGGGAACTGTAATAGTAAAACTGGTCAGTGTCATGTGCTCCTCTTCTACACCGGTTTGTTTTACTTTCAAATTAAATTTCCTCTTCCTATGAAGACCTAGTGACGCACACAGAAATAAGGTGGCTAAGTCGAGGAAAGGTGCTGCACAGCTGTGTGGCATTGCTTCCGCACATCACTCGTTTCCTGTCCCACATCTGAATTGACAGATGCCAGTTGGAAGGATGTTGCATTTCTACCTGACCTCATGGGTCATCTGAATAGCCTGAGTCTGCAACTACAATGTGAGGAGAAAGAAATTGACAAATTGAAATGAGCTGTAGAGTATTAAGTTGAAACATGAACTATATGTTCACTAAATCAAAAAAGTTCAAAAATAGTCTAAATGGGCAGCTAATAAGGTGAAATGTTAATATTTGCATTACTATGTATTATATACCAGTAGGCTGATACCAGCCTATTGGGACAATGTTCTGGATAAACCCAGATCATTCTACGTAGAGTTATCTTTGTTCAAACTGAAAAGACAAAATATGTATATTTGATTTAAAAATGTTAAAAGCAGTTTCTATATGGAAAGTCAATGACTGGCTTCAGCAATAATCAGCAATAAATTCATTCTTTTATCTGTTGGTTGACAGATTTTTCATGTGTATCTCATTTCTGATACACAACTTTTAGATTTGAACATAGCCAGTGGTCAGTTCAGAAATTGAATCATGAAAGTAATTTGTGCCGAATTCAAAAAAAACTTTGTCAATTGATAAGCTATTTATCTAAGAAGCTAATGTCAGTCAAGAAAACTGTTATAAGTTCTTGAGTTGTTTCAGAAAATATTATTGTTTCATGTTATCTAAGATTGTGATATTAAAGAAGGAAATTGACTGTTGTTTAAGCATTATTTAATTTTATTTTAACAGGTAACCAAGAAGTACATCTCTGTTGAGATGATCTCATGTTGTGTCTTTTATTTTAAAAATTCAAATTCTCTCAAGAGTTTAAATCATGCACATTATTATATTATAGCATTATACCACATAATAATTGTGCACATAAGCATGAATTGAAGGAACAGATATCAGCGTTCAAAGAGACACATTGTAAGCGGTACATTTTATTAATCGCTGAATACCTTAAACATGTCATTGTGTATTAATTTTTCAAAAATCTTTTTCACAGTTTCACATTTGTAGCAATAACACACTGCACTGTGTAAGAGGAAAAATAAACTTTAAGCGCAACAAAAATGACACCCTAAAATTAGCTTCCATTTTTTTCAAATTGAGAAGTTAGTTTAGGCCCCAGTTTTATTTTAGGTCAACTGGCTGGTCTTGAATGCTGGCTAACAGTTCAGTATAAATTGTGCGGTGCTTAATATGAGCCTGTGATGTGTGTTTGGCACATTTTGTACTTTCCAGCTGAGAAATTAAAATTAGGACTGTCGTAATTTAAAGCACAGGGAAAGTTGTAAGCTACATCAGTAGTGATTTAGTTTTTTCACTCTGTGTGTACAAATGAAAACCATTACATTGACAAGAACACGTTAAAATTACCTAGTTCATCAGCTGGCTATGGTTGTGAATTTATCATTAAAACCAGTTGGCTTGCAATAGCAGTCCAGTGGAAAATGAGCACACCTGACAAAGTCATCTATCTTCTGCACAGACCACCTTTTCTCCTAATCTAGGCCTTGTTTACAATTTAAATCATGATTTTCTGTCTTGGGTTGAGACTTGTGTGTCGTTAGTGTTTCAGAAGCAATGACGGAGACTTGGCTTGTTGTGTTTCTGGAAAAATAATGTGTTGGTATTTCCCTAATGTTCAGCCAAACAGACACCCCACACAGCCAGCTTGCATTGGTCAAGACACATTAGGACTCATAAGTCATAAGTCTCATTAGGAATTTCCATGTTGTCTTTGTCTTCAAGTATACCCATATGAAACGAAAATGTAGGCTTATGTAAATTTCCAGGCTCTGTCATCTTGGAAATTCATACTACACCACCGCACCTATGTTCTGACAGAGTTTCCAGCACACGCTGTTTTCGTAATTGGACATGGGTTTACTTAGAACATCTTTCATGCCCGACTGGACAGGGCAGGGCCTTGCTGAGGATTCAGACGTTCTCACTGGTGTGTTGATGTACTCCATATTTATCACAGTGCGTTGCTATGTGCCTTGACTGCCCAGTTTCCAAAGTGGAACTGTTATTCTCTGTTGAGTGGTTTTTAAACTCATACAGAGGTTACAGAGAATTTTGATCAAATGAACTGAGTCCTTACTCCATATTCAAATGTAATATGTTCCTTGCCCTGGTAGTGCTTTGAATGGACATATTTAACATTGCAAAATGGTCTTTTTGTAATTTGTGTTCTTTTATTGTATTGATAATACTGTATTTTATCCATTTATTTTTTCCCAATAACATTCAGTCTTGATTCAATTTGATGTGTAGCCCAATTAAGAAATTGATTTAAATGTGTGGCCCTTAAAATCATCTACAATTTGCTACTATGTGCTAATGACACACTGGTATAATACTAGGGAAGTATTTACAATTTGTGTCTGTGCAAGTTTAAGCAGGGAGACAGAGTAAAAGCTACAAAAAGCAGTACAGTGATGTGTATAGCGTGTAAGTTTCTACTTCTTTGCCTGTGAACATTTCCTAGAATGCTGAGGCAGACCTCAGTGAATTTGAGTGAGACAGTTTGATCTCCGTTACAGTGAGTCATGTTTTACCTTTTATTCCAGAAAGCCCTGGATTACTTGATGGATTAGGGAGGCAGTTTGCCTGCGGTGTTTTTGGTATGTCGTATAACCAGCACACAGAGTAAACAAAAATATAAGTTGCTGGCCCTTTTCGTAATTCTCATACTTGTATTATTCTTTGTAGCATTCTTTGTAACATGTAGTCCCACCTTTTAGGGCAGCAGTGTGGTGTTGTCAGGGCTCCCGCCCCCTAGCTGTTGTGTTTTTGTTTTTCCCTGTCCATGTGCCTTTGTTTTCCTTGTGTTCTAGCCCTGCCCCGCTCTCCGCCCTGTCTCCGCCCACCTGATTGTCTCCACCCGCCTGCCTGCACACCTGCTTCCCATCACCTAATCAGCCCAGCCCTATATCTACCCTGCTTGTCGCTGTGTTGTTTGCCAGATCGTTTCAGTGTTTTCTGCCTGTCTCGTTTCCCGCCTGTTTTCCTGTTTGGATTTTGCTGGTTTTTGCCTTGCCTGTTCCTTGACTACGTTTTTGCCTGCCCTCCTGTCCTTGGGCAAGGTATATAACCCAGAATGGCCTCAGTAATATCCAGCTGTATAAATGGATAGCATGTAAAAATTATATCTTGGATAACGGTGTCTGCTAAGTAATTAAATGTAAATGTAAAAATGTAGTTCTTTTGTAGCTAAAGGCATTTTCAGACACATTACTGCCTGACCTTCAATTAATCACAAATAGTTATTATTAACTGGAAAAAAAAACCTTGAGAAAAGGTATCTCAACTACAGGGGTTCTGTAAAGACAATACACATATAATAATACAGACATAAACAAAAATCACACACATGCGCATAGTGCAACATTATATCACAGACTCACCAGCTACAGCACTAAAAAGTAACAAGTGATATTTTAAAACAAGCTACAGTATGTATCTTGGAGACAGAAAAAATGTTTAAAAGTAGATCATGAAATCAGAAGGAAGAGTTATTTGTGCTGACAGCTGGAATGTCTTGAGCTGTGCGGCCCACGAGGAGATTCTGTCCCAAGAAACGGGCCCAGACACCCCAGGGTTTGGACCCAGACCAAGAGAAGTCAGACAGTCTCTCCTCTGCAAGCTGTAGGCAAATGCAGCTATACAGCTGTGAGTACTTTCTGCCCCCATCATCTGATCCAGGATCAGCTAATTTAACCCTCATCTGGCCCATTTCCACTTTATGGAAAAGGATTAAACTGATCCAAGGTCGGGGTTAGGGGGACTAAACCTAACACATGCCCCCCTTCCCCTAGTTTCTCTCCTGCACTGTAAGAAAGTGGGAACAATATTGGAGCAATGCTGGAACGTCGCTGTGTAGCTGCTGAAGGAGGGAGTGTGTGTGTGTGGGTGCTTTCCCATACATCCCCCTGGAGTTCTCTGGGAGCCTCTTTTTATTTAGTTAAATTGGTCATGCATGAGCGCAGTCCACACCAGGGACTACATCAATCTGGCACAGGTCCGAAGGTAGCATTGAAAAGTGCTCCAGAGTAGGCTACGAGGTTTCTGACGGTACCTCCCATCAAGTTGACTGCGGGCCCTGTATTGTTACCACGGTAGCAACAGCAAGAGCGCTAAGGAATTAAAGGAGGTCGTTTGCGTATTTGTTTTCTGGTGTTTCTGTATTGCTTTGTAAAAGTATCAAAAGAACAATGAAGATCCTGCGGTCCAGAGAGCTGAAGAAGCAGCCAGAGCAGAGTGGGCAGCTGGAGACCTTGAACTGAAATTGGGGTCTAAATGCTACAAAACAACTAGAAGAAAAAGTATGACTGAAAAGAATTGTTATTAGGAACATACACAACTACACGCCATATATTGGGCATTGACATTGCTCTGATGTGATAGCGCCCTGTTACTACAAGCATGCTGTCCTATTTTAGGAAGGCCCTTGCCTTTGTCCTTGCCATTTTCCTCTGTGAGAAAAAAAAAAGAGGAGCTTAATGTGGCAAATTCACTTTTGAAAAGAATGCAGATGAAACTGTAATGGCTTTCCCTACGTGTCAGTGGCATCCATCTCCTTTTTAAAGCCATTGCACATGCAGGGCCTCATGACATTGAGCTTCTAATTTTTGATTCCAGAAGGGGGCGGAAGTTTGTGCGTGGTTGGTGGGGGGGGGGTCTGATGAAGCAAGGGTGAGGTTTTTGAAGATGAGGGGGAGGAGTTTGTGAAGCAATAGGGAGGGCCTCGAACGGACAGGAAGTGAGGCCAAAGGTTTTGCGTACGGAGGAGGGGAGGTGATTTGGATGAGAGGAGGAGAGAGGTGCGGGGTTTGCATGAAAGGAGGTGAGGGGGAGGTGTTTTTTTGACGTGGGGAGGTGAGGGGGAGGTGTTTTTTGATGGGAAGAGGTGAGGGGAAGGGTTTTGGACGAGAGGAGGTGAGGGGGAGGGGTTTTGGATGAGAGGAGACAAGCAGAAGAGGTTTGTGACAAGATGAGGCAAGTGTGTGGGGGGCTTGGGCGGACTTTGTGCTCTTTTCCATTCCTCCCTCTGAAAATCTCGGCAACGATATTTGGGAGTCATTTGAAGTGCGTAGCAAAGGTTGTCAAGGGATTAATCTCATATCACGCTGTGGTGCAGAAAAAAAGCTTCTTCCAAGAATTAAACACAATTTACCCATCAAACTAGTTCTTTCAGTATCAGAGACAAGCATAAATAATATCTCCGCGGTCCAGATTCGCTAATTTAGGAGCTTAGCGTCTTTAAATGTTATTACTGGCACTGACGAGGTTAACAGAGCTGCTGCGGGGACTGATTTGTTATCCTGTCATTCAGAATTCAGCCTTTGAGGGTTTGTGAGTTATACCTGGCACCCCCACGTCCCCACTTGTCCCCTAAAAACCCCAGGGTTGACAAATGCTGCTCGCGCTCCATCATTCACTGTAAACCCCAGAAAAGCCTACTCTCCCTCTGACTCTCTATCTCAGCTTCCCCCACATTTTCTCTATCTCTCCAACCCAAAGTCAATATTTGGACTTGCAGATGTAATTTCACTGTGCAGTGATCACTTTAAAAGATATGAACTTCCTTATCAATAATGTAAGCATTTTTCTCTCTGATATGGTGTTTAAAATGAGGTTCTGTGTGTAGCATGGCTGTCAAATGAGGAGTCAGGCTGGGTGATCAGATGTTCTTTTTATTGTGCTTTTTTTGGATGTTCCTCACCCCCCACCTTTGTTTTTTCTCTCCTCTTGGTCATATATGGTGAACAGATCTCCTCCCTCTCTCTCCATCTCCATTTCTCTCTCAACTATTTGTCCTACTTTACATAAAGCACCCCCGATTCTTTTGTATTTGTGCTGTACTTATTTTGGTACAGATTAACTACTATGAACATTCACATGTGCAATTAAACTTGTAGTACAAAGTACACAGTAGTTGGTATTCATGCACATTAGTCACTGTAGGTCCAGTGTAAATGCACAGGTATTATGGCCACTCAATGTGAAGTGGGACCACAATGAATATTGAAGAGAGATGTCTGAGGTGGTGTCTCATTGTGCTTCCTTTATGAGCTTTCACAAAGAAGGCTGGGAGAGACTTTCCATTAGTCCTTTTGAGAAGCACTTGGCTGCAGTAACTCTTTTCATCATGGAACATTTTCATAACTAATAATGTTTTGCTCTGCGCAAGAGTGGAAAGGGCTAAGTGTCATTCAGGCAAAAACGCGGTGTTCTGTGCCTATTGTAACCCTTACATCTAAGTTCTTAACCTGTGTGAGACCAGCAGTGCATGGCCCTAGGCCAGGGTAAACAGCTGAGTAGAGCTGGGCCGGCTGTATGGAAACTCAGCTGCAGTGACAGAGAGGTGGAACAGATGGAATCAATGGGTCTGAGAAGAAGCAAGGTTCCCTCCCCTTTTCCCACGAAGCCTCCAGAGAAGGTGATTGGCTTACCATACAGCCAATAGGAAATCAGCAGTCTTCAGCTCTGTTCTGTCCAGCTCCTGTTTATTCAGCGTGTTTGTCTGCTTAAAAGGGAGAAAAATCTGCTTCTGTGTGTGGTTGAAATAGTATCAGTCCCCATGAGTGCACGTCTAATTTTGATTTGTAATAGAATCTCAGCAGGGACGTTAAACCAGCAGAAAGAGATGGATATGCTGTTTTAACAGGGGTATTCCAGAGGGCAGCTTCACTAAACACACAGCAGTACATCACAATTAATGAAGCACACTACTGGCATGACTTTGGCTCTTCTGATTCACAGGGTTAAAACAGCTCAATTGTCCAGGACAGCGTAATGTCAGTCTATATACGTAGTCTGCAATCAGTAGTCAAGTAGTCACCTCATATTTGTGCAACTAACCACATCCTACATGAGACAACCGAAGCAACTGGGACTCTGTCTGTTCCTCTGGGCCTTGGTTCACACGTCACGATTTTAGGCCCAATTTAGTCCATGTAACAGCCATGATGAATTCGCTATATGGTGTGTTGAAATTTGGCGATTAAATTTTGTCATCTTTACATAGGCTTACCGTTTTAGATGTGCGAGTGTGTGGCAGGTACTTGCAAACAACAGTAATTGCTCTTGTGAGCACCTATGTGCTGTGAATCAATTTCTAGGATGTCAAAACGTTTTTCGCCAGAATTGCTTTCAGTGTCAGTTTTCGGAGCCAAGCTGATGAGGACTGCCAACAGCCAATGAAAAATAAGCATTCGGCAACATAATGTTTCAACAGCTGTTTCTTCGAAGAAGCAGAGAGAGAGAGCTGTGGGGGAAGAGAGACAGTGGCAGCAAGACCCAAGCTCCAAGCTTACTGAGCTGTAGGGAGAACACCAGTGCTTATTTAGCCTGTCTCAGACCTAGCGAGCTACCATGTCAAATAGTGCAGGCCACTTATACAAAATTCATCTCAGTTCAGTTCCCCCTCCCTTTAGATTCCATCAGGTCAGTTCCAGTTGTTGACCAGTTCTTTTAATACAGAGTCAGTTCAGTTCTTTTCTACCGCAGTTGTAAGTCAATATAAAAAAATCCCAATTCAAACACAGCAATATTCTCAGGTCAGCTCTCCCTTGTATACTAATTCAGGTTCCTCGATTTAAATTCCTGTACATCCCTTAATTTAAGCCTATAGGCAGATTGCACAAACACTTACTTTACCAATTATTTGATCAATGCAGATTTACCATTTTTAGATGGTATTTTGAGAAAAAGGTTAGAATGAAATCATTTACATTGTTTTATTTAGTACTGCCTCCTTTCACTCCAAGCTATACACAGGCATAATACTAATACATAAAACAGTACTTTCTAAGGCCAGACAAGTTGCTATGCTTACAGTAAATTCAGGTTCATTGATACCATTAATTCAATTAACTAGAAAATGCCAGCTCCAGCATGCACAATGCACTTCTCTGCCTCAATTCAAGTTTTAAATGTCTTTTCAATACAATTCCAGTTCCAGTGCTCAACAATTCTTAAAATTTTGATTTATGATAAATTCTCCACTTAAGTGAATTCATGAATTGTCCTATGAATTTCAATTTAAAGTGTAATTTACCCGATCCCTGATAGAAGCATGAAAAATGGAACAAAAATCCAGGTGACTTTGCAGGAACAGCAGTCTTTTTAAGTGTTCTGCAATTACATTATTATTACATTATATTATTGTCATTTTAGCAGACGCTCTTATCCAGAGTGACTTACATTGGTTATAGTTTTTTTATAGTGGTTATATACAGCTGGATAATTACTGAGGCTTACTGTGGGTTAAGTACCTTGCCCAAGGGTATAACAGCAGTGCCCCAGCGGGGAATTGAACAGGCCTTTCAGTTACAAGTCCTACTCCTTAACCACTATGCTACACTGCCACTCCTCATTGCAAACCTATGGTCAAGGCAGCGAGAACACAGCAATCTTGATAACAGCTGTAGTCCTCTTTGTATTGTATCTGCATCCCCAGGCAGTGACAGGTACTGTAACACATTCATTTTAAAATTCATGTGATGCGCCCTAACTTCAGAGATTCCATACTGGCTGACACTGACAGAGACTCATACAGTCAGTTACACTCATTGTACCCTTGCTGACAATTGAAAAGTAATAAAAGTAAAAAATGGTTTTATTATATTGTATTCTAGGCTTAAGGGACATCTCACATGAACATGAATGAGTGGCTGAGGCCCTCTGTGGCAGAAGCAAGGGGTTACCAAGGTGACATTCATAACTGACCGACACTCAGATGTGTGTGGCTTGATGGCTGATCACCATGGTGACAGAAACACACTCTCTGAGCCATTCGCCCTGTTAGTCACACTTCTTTTCTGACGACCGTGCATGAAGACGGGCAGTCAGACTTCTGCTGTTGATTGTATGGAATTCTTTATGTTACATTTAATATAAAATTTGTGTAAAATGATGAACTGACAAATTGATGAGTTCTGGTCAAAGTTAGAATTTTATGACAGTGGGGGGCATATAGGCATCCTTTAAATCCAAGCGGGTGTGACTGGAACAGATTTGGGGAAGTTAGAGAGACACAGATTTTGTGCAGAAATGTTACTGTTTGGTACTATCTTTCATTTGATAGTTTTCGTAGGCTTGGAATGACTTGTATAATCACTGCTTTGTGTTCATTTTAAAGTACACAGTAATAATCACCTCATGAATGTGACTATGCACATTCTCCCTCACTCTGGGAGACTGAAGATCAGTATTAGAATTATTCTGTGTGCGTGGGTGTGTGTGTGTGTGCGTGTGCGTGTGCGTGTGCGTGTGTGTGTGTGTGTGTGTGTGTGTGTCTGATGTCTGAAATCCTGTTTATCTGCCTGAAACAGCACATCCCATCAGTGGAGACCCGTCAGCCAGTAATAATTCTGGGTCTCGCCACTGGCTTGAGTAGCAGGTACAGAATGTGCTTAACTACCCCTGCCAGGACAAATTTACCGTAGTGCGTCACCCCTCCATGAGGCTTAGTGTCATACTGGGTTCAGGGTGTCTCAGTGAGGGGTCCTCCCATCACAGGGAGGTGGGGCGCGGTGACAGAGAGTGGCTGTCAGCATCCTCAACCCACTCACCCCCCTCCACCCCCCTCCACCCTCAGAACCAGAGCAAGAGTGAGGAGCAGCAGAGCCATGTTGATCACAAACCCCACCCCTTCTACCAGCTTCTGCACAGAGACCAGTCAGTTGTGACAGTGGGCGGGGCCACCGCTACATCAATCACACCTGTCCAAAACCAAATTGGATTAGTTCCTCTGAGGATAGGGATGGGTATGCTGGCATGGTTTGCTTCCTCTCAGGCACCCTTTGACTCGTCAGGCACCTGCAGGTTGCTTGGATGACACTAGTGAAGCCACTCCCTTCTTTCACTTGGCACTTCACTCACTGTAGGGCACCGGGTGATTCGCACCATGAAAAAAACTCACAGCTGGTTTGCGAGTGTATTGGGGGATTGCATTCACTACACCCCAGGACTCCTCTAAGAGTGCAGTGGTTGGCTGAGAACATAACATGACAAACATAACATATCCATTTGGCTATTCCAAAGTAGGACTGCATTAAAAAAAATGTTTTAAAGTTTTCTAAACAATTCTAAACAATTTGCAACAATTTGCAGGAGTGACCCCTTTTACATAGATCAGTCAGTCAGTCAAGTGAGTTTACTGCAGCTGCTCCCAGGGCAGGCACTGGGAAATGAACATACAGCGAAACCAGTGGGCCGGCGTCTGGACAAGGCTAACGCAAAACAGTTCGCGCTATTGCGTCTGACTGCCGGCACCTCCCAGGTCTGTAATGACTAAACTGTGGCTGAAGTTGTTGGTTGTGATCGTCCTGCAATGGGCTACACAAGGGCAGTTGGAGGAGCCATGCGCCAGGAAATCACACGGCAGGTTACCAGCTCATTCCACCTGGTGCTTTCTGACTCACGGCCATGGAGTCATACAAGCACCGCATTTGGGACCGTTTGTTTTGCCCTCTTCTGTGCTGCAGGGAGCACCTGGTGCCACCTAAATTAAGCCTAAAGCATTTATCTTTGACAGTAATGTGCAGACACCTGTGACTTAATCATACGGCTGCAGCCAAGTCTTTAAGGGGGGCTTGTTATTATATATCACAAGTACCTCAGTGCTCCTACACACTTTGGGGCCGATTTGCTGAGCGCGTTTTGTGTACCTCTCACCACATGTAATTCCATTTTTTTTTATTTTCAGACTTAAATGACACAGGCACCTATTTCTTAAAATAGGAGGTACACATTTGAGTGCTCAGAATACAAATATTTCACCCATGAAAACCTCAACTTCTTTCCGAGAACTTGGTGACCAGTAAATATTCTGAAGAATATCCTTTGCAGCCATGTGCCCTCATTACAGAACACAGGTGCAAGACACTGGCAACTTTAATTATGAAAGCTGGGGGTATTTCTGAGAAATTAAAGCAGTTCTAGAAGCAAGATCAGCCTTTTCAATGTTTCAGCATAAAATGGTAAAAGTCAAATGTCAAATAACAAATATATTTACAAGCCTTACAAATGTAACAAATATTTGAATTGGTCCTGTGGTGACCATAAGGATCACATCAGGCAGATCTTTCAAGGAGTTACGAGACACATAATATGTTAGTAATAAAATTAAGTACTAGCGTGTTCTACAGTACAAACACAAATGATAACTTGTAGGTTGCAGCTATTTTAGCCAACTCTTCTGTGCTTGGAAGAGTGTCACTTTGTGTCAATTTAACCTTTCTGTGAAAATTGGAATTGTAAACATTTCATATGCAGTCTTACCCTAATGTTCACACCACAATTTGCATGACAGCTAAAATGTAAAATCGTTTTAATGCAGTACACAGTGAAAAAGACAGGGTAGCAAAGGACCCATCTAGCAAAGGACCAGAAATAATTGTCCCCCACTCAGGATGAGTAATGTTATTGGACCTCTATCCTGAATGGTCAGAACCACAAAATACTACCACCGCTTCAGTACTGATGGCTGTACAATGTCCCTGACAGTTACTGGAACAACCAGTGGTACAGACTGAAAATGGACAGGTTGTTTACAGAGTTTACTTTGTAGAACACAGTATGACAGAGGACATTATTTGAGGTTATTTATATACATGGGAGGTAGTGCATACGGCCAATGAGCAGATGGTCTCATAGCCAAATGAATTGATCACACTGGTTAAGTTGATTTTGGTATCTTCATTAATACATGGGCTGGACCTCACTGATGTATGTGATATTCTGCCTGTGCCTACATGATTCAGGGTCTTAGAGAGAATATGTTGCCATGTTTGAAGATGCTAATAGTTCAACATTGTGTCGATAATTGTGGCAGGCTATTGATTGAGATGAATTTCAGTGTAATTTTCCATATACGTCAAATACAAACTCAGTCCTATCATTTTTAAAACTGCGGGTAGTCTGTCTAATTACAATCAATGCTGATGTTACAAACATTCACCGCTGTGGCATAGTTTTTATTCCTCCTTTTTGAGAGTGTGGACTGAAAACTGAATTAATGAAGGCCCAGAATGCTTCTATCTTGGTAATAAATGAGACACACCCTCATTTTTGGAAAACTCCACCTTGAACCTCTCCCACATGGCCACTTCAATGCCCATTTCAGAAGTTGTGTGGTAGTAATAGAGCCATAGAAGTCTTCTGGGGATTGCTTAAGTGGGGTTTATATGCACTATTTCAAATCTGACCCCATTGTCTTTGTTAAGTATCTCAGAATCAGGCAGCGCACTGTACCAAGCACCAACAGTTCTACAAACTTATGCCACAACACTCCACAATCCAGCAGGTGCACAACTCCACCTAGTCTGTAGAACTACAGTGGCTTTACTCAGCTCAACTGGCTACACAGCTCAACCATCTCTATCCAACTTTTGTGAGGTAAAAAGCATGCAGAGCTTCGTCTCTGGTGGTATTAGCTGTCCTCACATCCTGCCCCTCCTAAGAGAGAGTGATTCAATCCCAGCTACTTTAGAGAGTAATGTTCCACATGGTTCGTACATTATCAGGCAAAGTTTTTGGCAATTTGAAAGTGTTCTACTGCCACCTCTCAAAAAAACACCTTTTGCACAATGCAAAAACGGCGAAGGTGAAATTTTGTTGCATTACAGTAACAGTCGCTTCCGCGATGTTTCGTATCCGTGAGACGCGACGCCAAAACGAGGCAGCGGAACAAAAGCCGCGAGGAAGCGCAAAAACTTTACAGGAGCCTCCAACTGCCGAGAAACAAGAGGATCTTACAGCTCGGCGGCGGTGGCGGCGGGCGAGACCGTGTCCCTGTGAGCGGGGCAGGTGACAGGTGACGAGGCGCACCCGGTTCATACCTCCACTGCCTCCCCTCCCACGCGGCCCCCGCTTTCCCTCGCCAGGTGGCAGGGTGCCCGGCGGCGCCCGAGGTGTAGCGCGTATCAATCACACGCCGACACCTCGCTCCCGCAGCCCGCTGCAACCTATCGCTCTTCTCACCTTCCCTTTCCTTCACCATCTGCAGCGCGCCGGCGACGAGGCTCTGCCAGGCGGTGCGGGCGCTGCCAGCCCTTTTGCGCACGAGCGCTAAACCCGGGCACCGGGAATCTTTCTCATTCGGAACCGGCTGAGCATGGTCGGAGGACGCCGACGGGCCGTGGAGCAGGAACCTGCTGGGGGTCGGCTCAGGAGCAAATGCCCGACAACATGGAGTGGTCCTGCAACACTAGCTAGCTGTGAGAAAAATTCAGCTGTTGGGTTGGACAGCCCTGGATTCCAGGCTTTGTTGGATGGACATACAGCGGCTCAGTTTAACACACAGTCTTTATTTTTATAAACAGCAACGGTCTTTTTTTCATAAACGAGTTTAATATGCGCAGCCTTCATATATCTCAAACTGTACCAAGTGAGGGACCTTCTACAGCAGTGTGCCTTCAGTATGCCTGCTGTTTGGAATGTGTTTACTGGATAAACAAACTGCTGGTTTGTTTCTGTTGGATGTAGCTTTGGTTCAAACTATACCCACATTTAGACTTTGAACTGCTCAGTCTTTGATAAGAGATAAATGAAGACATTCTCTGCACTTCAGCTTCAGTCCATTTTGTATTAGCTTTTGTTTCGTTGCGCCGCCAAAACCCCCTTATTAATCGCCTGCGCGTCCATCCACCTCTGGACTGTAAGGCCGGGATATGAGGCTGTGAAATTTTCAGAACATTTTAATGACTTATAATGAGATTCATAAAACATGGATAAACTTACAGAAAAAAACAAGCTGACAGCAAGCAGGCTTGACATTTGGCCTTCCATAATTAAGACCGAGCCAGATTCCATCCCACTAAATCTCAGTGCTAAATCATTATTCTCCGTGGTGTTGACTTTGTCATGTCATTTGCTTAAGCTTTACCATTTTCGTAAATATTGCAGCCAAAATTACATCACAGTTTTTTTCCTTAATTGCTTGCCCTCCAAACACAATCTGCTTTGGCATTACAGAACATCATATCTGAGTTCATGCAGGCGGTGAACTGGCACACAATCTGCGCTCGGAAAAAGAAGGACTGAGAAGATGAAGTGTTAAGGAGCTGGAGACGTAGTCGAAGGAGAGAACTGATCACACAGACAAGCTGTGGAGCAGCAGGCAGGGAAGCTATTCGGCACCACATAGAGAGAGAGGGAACAGGACAGACCACGGAGAGACAACCGGAATGGAGCCCTACAATGGACAGGAAGGAGAGAGGGAAGGCGAAAATGAGAGGTGGCAAAGAACAAAGAGAGATACGACTTTCGAACAGTTGACAAGATGTGTGACACTGGGGGGGGGGGGGGGGTGAGAGGTGCAGAGCAGAGCGCATCACAGCCGAGCTTCCAGTCTCTAAACCGTGAAGGAGCCCGGCCAAGAACAGTCCCTCTCCAATCTGCCCTGAGAAACTCCTCCGTCTGCTCCCCACCTTCCACCCAGGGGGAGGTCAGAGCAGATCACCTAGAGCGGAGGTCACTCTGGGTCACTGCGATGAGGCGCACATGGTGGTGCAGAGGTAGCTCTGGGTAACTGTGCCGTGGAGGTCTCTGTGGTGAGGAGGTCATTGTGTGGGACTCACCTCCTGGCCTGCTGTTTCTTACAAGAGTGAAGGGACTGCTACTGAGAGATCAGAGAGAAGGTCTTAGGGAGACATGTCAGAAATGTAGACATCCAGTCAAGCATGTCCCACGGGTCTGTCCATTCTTCAGTGGAATGGATTAGATGTTAAACAAGCGTCTTTTTTTAATTAAATAATGGAGTTTTGCAAACTTTGCTGAGATCCACACGGCCAAACCACTGAAAGGGAACTCAACAGGAATGGGTAATCTCAGTGATTGTTGGAGGAGCTTTCAGCAGGCCAGCACACGCTGCGCTCTTAAGCCCACCACTATTAACTTTAATCCTCAAAGCTGAGGGAAAGATGACACCCAGTAAATATCAATAACAAATAAAAGTGCCCTAATAGCGAGTCTCTTGGCAGCTCGGCCTCGCTCCCCCATCTTTATCCTGCTAATCTGTGGGGCATTCTGACACTCAATTAAAAGTGAAGAATGAGATCCTCCTCCCCTTCACAATGTGACCCAATTTCTGTAGTTCAAGGGTAAACTTTCCCGAGATGTCCTCCCCGTTAAATGAAGAGACTTCTCCTTATTCATTCCGAAAACAAGTGGGAACGAGAGTTTTAAAAAAAAGGCACCGCAGTGCTCCAAGGAGCTTAGGGTCTGTCAGCGGGTCTTTGAGCTCGCTGACAGGCTGGTGTGTCTGAGGCAGCCGGCGCGAGATCTAACACATGCAGTAAGTGAAGGAGCAGAGAAACTCGGGCCTCCGCTCTGACCTGCGAGGTCACCGGGGAGGTTTTCACAGCTGTTGCTGCAGGCAGTTTTTTCTTTTTTTGAACGCAAGATGCAACTGTGATCAAAAAATGATTTTTGTCTGTTGAGAAAACATTTGACCTGCACCCTGGACTAACAGTTACAGGGGCACACATCAGGTTTAAGTAAAGGCCCACAGGGGGTGGAGGGCTGTGCTAGGGCTACCTAAACTTTCACTTGCCCGGCCCCATCAAACATTTCGGATAATAGCAACGATTATGACTGACCATGCCTCTTAATGACAATATGGCCCTCCCAGGATGCCAGCTGGCCAGCCCTGTTCAAGAAAGGATCCAGCCCTTTTAAGTGGCTGTGGGAGGAATGTGCAGAGGGAAAGGGTTGCTACTGTCAGAGCGAGATGAGGAGGTGATGTTGCAGCTTGGGTAGGACTGCTCTTTTATAGGACACGGGTCTGTCTGAATGCACAGTGTAAAGCAATCTCACAAGATGGCCTGTACCCCATGAGCTAGCTACATTTCCCTCCTGGCTGGAATTGTAGTTTACTGACCTAAGAGCAATAGCAAGGACAGTGTTCCCTGAAGAATAAAAAAAAGAATGCTCCTGGGAACACAACATTCCTCCACAGCTGCTACAGGAGAAAGGCAGGGGTTGAAACTCACTCACTCGCTGGGAAGGTAGGGTGGGTTTGCATAGTGCCATTCTCATCTTTCTCTCATGACCTCCCTGTAGTTACTGTCTTTTACTTCCTGTGTGGAAACTGAGAAGACCATTAGGGTGCAATAGGGAAGGGGTCTGGGGGTCATGGCAACAAGTGTTGGGAATCATGGCAACCGTGTCAGTCGATGTGACCTTATAACTGAGTTAAGAGAAAAGGTGACATTCCTGCCAGTTTCGTATTTACAGTGTGGTGGCCTAATGCTCTCTGGTAGTACTTACTCAAATATGGCTGTAGATTTATTTATTTCCTGTCATTGTGAAATAGAGACTGAATGGTTTAGCGTAGGCAAACAGAGAGAGAGGGCTAATGGAGATTCTTGCGAATGTACAGGGAATAGAAGAGTGACCATGAACAACAGAGACCCAAGAAGGCCTGTTCATCCAGAGACATCACTACAATTCCATTTCAAACACAATTTAGCAAAACATGATATAACCACCCTATTTGCTTTAGAAACTCATAATATACCCTCTCAATGGAGTGGTACAACATTTTCAAAGTTTTTATGAGTAATTAAAAAAAGTCTAGGATAAGATCTATTCAGAAAGTTTATCCATGAATCATGGTCTGTTTAAGAATCAGCAAACGTCAGCGAATTATTAAGTTATAAAGAATAACATGACGCAGTGGTTTCAGGCCCAAAGTCAACACCGAAATGGGTGACTTCCCTACAAAAGTGACACATTTGACCTTTAACCTGCCAACTGACAAAGGCACAGCTGCACTGAGGCGGTGGCGGTGGCAGTGACGGTGACGGGCTGGCGGGGGCCCAGCGGTGCAGAGGCATTTAACCCCGTGGCAGTAGGCCCCCAGAGTCAGCGTGAGTGTACGCCCGGGCCGGTCCCCGGCGCTGCCAGCGTGGGCTGACTGCAGGAGAAATGAGCGCAGGCGCCTTTGTTTATGCTCCGGGGGTGCCGACATGCTCAGAACGCCAGAGAGGCAAACAGAGTCATCCGTCACTCCCGAGTTGCCGTGACGCCAACGAGGTCCAGAAGTCCACACTTCGCACCCCGCAAGGGTTTCCATCCGAGAACATTTGGACAAACAGCTGCTTCCTGTGATCGATTTCAACTAAAAACACTGGGCATCTGCTTGTGTTCCTGGTCACGTGGTTTTATATGCTGAATATGCTAACATGTCGAAAAAATGGTTTACCCCGGAAAACTTCACCCGGGACTGATCCATAATGGGCAAGCAGGAGCATAAAAATACAGATTCAAAAAAAGCATGTATTTATTCTGCATTTATTCTGTTACAGGAACAGATAGAACTGGTGTTTCCTACCTGCTCCTGCCACCTGATGTTTTTTTTTTTTTATCATTCAGGGCAGAAAAAATGCATGATTTTTTTTATTTTGCTTTTAGGTTTGTTTTCCACTTGCTCCTGCTCACTCACTACAAATCTGTGCAGGTTCCATTTTTTTTGTGGGGGGGATTAGCCATTTTTGGCCATTTGTTTGCCTTAGCTACAAGAACACCTTTTTTCTCCACTGTTTTGAAAGCAGCCGCTGAGGCGTAGAGGTACGCCCTTATGCTAAAATGTTGATTGGCTCCGGAAGGCTCCATTGTGTCAGAGCGTAGGCGCGGCGTGTTCGGTTCCCCCAGCAGGGCGGCGACTCCCCTGACCCACAGACCCCCACTAGGCTCGCACCCTCGTCAAAAGGAGACAAACGGAGCCCTTCGCTAAGAAAACTCCACACTTTTGAGTTTTTTTTTTTATTTATGCTCTAAAACCTTTTTTGTTTGTTTAAACCCTTTATTCCTCATACCCCAATGAAATGCTTCTGTATGTACGAGATAAATAGGAATTCCTAACTCCACTGGTTCATTTGTCATGGTACAAATTCCAAGAGAGGACTCCAGAAATAGCTCCAGCGATGTTAATGTGTGCTGCCTGAGGCTGAGATCATGTAGGAGGCTTTGGTGATATGTGCTTTTCGCATATTTTGTTCTGGGTTTTTTTTTTTTTCAAGAGGAAGATATGCGCTTTCCATTGCAAACACAGAAAAAAGATGCATTTTTGTTCAATAGTACGTTGTAGGAGGCTATGCCTATTATTTTGCTATGACATTACAGTTTTAATTGAATTGAATGCAATTTATTCTTAAGAAAACTTTTAATTAAACACCATATGGCCAGATTGTGGAGAAGTGGCCCCCGTGATTTTCCCTGAGGGACATTTATAGGCATAATTAAGAATATGAACTGTAGTGACACACAGAGATGGAATGGAAACTTGCAATGCAAATGTGCTGTGTAGAAAATCCATTTCTATATTTTTTTTTTTAGTGTGGGGGGGGCAGGGGTGGAGTTTAGAGCAAAGTTCTGGTAGATGTGACTCCCCCGTGTGGTGGCCAGAGGGAAACTGCAGTCGCACGGGTCAGGAGAAGGACATGATGGGATTGGTTACCTGATGTAGGAGGGCCTTCTTTCTGTAAAAACGATGGAGTATAAAAAAAGACTTTCACAGTGTCGTTGTTAATCATGCTGAGGCAATTCATGAGGTAGAAAAGCTACACTGTCACTGTTTAAAAGGTTTCTGATTCAGATTTTTTCACCAGTCGGGGAATGTACTTTTGTCTTTTCCAAGCATTTCCCAATGTAATGGACTAAGCTATGAAGGAAATAAGTTGCCGCAGCGCATAGCAATGATAGTTATATTCCTACTGCAGAGAATGACAAAAACAGTTTTCATAATGCATACCCATATATTAGTGCTGTGGTAAACGGCTTAAACATTATATGTTGCAGTTCCTGAACTAAGTAGTAACTAGCTGTTAGAACAAATGACAGTGTACTATAATAGTGGGATTTTTATAGTATAATATTGATTAAAAGCACGCTAATTCCACTTAGCTAGTTACCATGTTACCATACTTAGCAGCATAAAAGAGGCAAATGTTTTGTTCTGTTTTTGTTTTTTGTTTTTTTTCGCTGAGTGATTGACTTCAAACCAATTTTTTTTCTTTTTTTGTGCAAGCTAGTTGCTAGCATTATCTTGTAATAATCCAGAGTGGAACCAGTTGCTGTTGCTAGGAGGTTTCAGGGATGTTGATGTGTCATTTTTCCAGAATAAATGGGAACTGATGTAGATTGGGTTGGGAGTATGGTGTCATAGTGATACTAGTGATACAAACAATTTCTTAGGACTTTGCTTCACATTCCAATGGCAAATTCCAAGTCTAAACCTCCTTCTCAGCTCTTTGAGAATCGTAAAGAACCATAACTTCACAAGCAGTGAGAAGTAGGTGTGAGGAGCAGCCTTGTGTTCCAGAGGTGACCACATGAATAACATGTAAAAACTATAAGATATGAAAGTCATTCTGGGTAAGAATGTCTGCTAAGCAAATGGAATGTAACGTCTTCAAAGAAGGAGCAGGGCTTTGTGGAGACAGCTAAGTACAGAGAAGTGTATTAATTGATGGAAAAGAAAGAAAAGAAATCAAGTAAAAAAGAGAAAAAAATCCAAAGACAAAAGAGAGTCAAGAGCGAGAGAGAGAAAGAAGCCAAGGTGATGGTAAACACAGACAAACTAGATATGAGGAGGGGGGGGGGGGGAAGGGAGTGATAAAGAGAAAGAGAGGAAGAGATACAAAGACTGGAAACAGTAAGACAGTTTTCATTAGGGCCAAGTTCATTTGCGGAGAAGCACAGAACTTGAGAACAATTATCAGCCATCTCATCTCTTCAGCGTCTCATCTCCCATCTCCTCCTCAGTGCTGCTACCACTGCTCTGCCTCTGTCTTTGTTTTTCTCAAGGACATATTAATTATTTTAGATTAGACTGATTTTCATGCTGTAGTAAAGGGGCTTCTGTTCTTTCTTTCAGATTGCAGGTCTTGTGTTCTTTCTGCTTCTGAGGAAACAGAAACATGTTTGAAAGCTCTTAATGAAAGGGTTAGAGGGTTTTCTTATATTTGGTGGGGAGGAGGGGGGGGGGGCAGTTTCATCATGTATATTGTTCCCTGTCACTCAAAATTCATCCATGTATAGCGTCTGCTGTCAGTTGTTCTGCAGAGCTAAGCTTCACTATAAATAACACCTTTTTGAAAGACATGTCTTTACCAGACGGGAGGGTCACGCCTTTGTAAGATTTGTCTTACCAGTCAGGCAGTCTGACAGGACTGCCTGTTGAAAGCTAAAATTCTGGCTGTCCAAGGGGGAAAACTGTGGGTCACTTTGTCTCACTGAGGGTTAGTGCAGTGAGGCAGTCTCATAACTGGTGGTGTTTGAGGACATATGTGGAGTGTGCATCAGAATCCTATAATAAAAATGTACATGTTAAGTGGACAGTTCACTTCTTTATTCATGCTGGTTCTTCTACTCTCCTTTCCAATCCTGTATCATTCATTTACAGAGGGTTGCATTCATTTTTTTTGTTCAGTCTTTCAACCGTCAAGCAGTTCTGTACAATGAAACATATCTTGACAAAATCACACCCTACTGTCACCAGTGATACAGGACAGGAAGGGAGAGTGCTATAAAGTGTCAGATATAGCAGTGCATTGCACTGAAACCATAACTGTGGGCTGAGGAAGAGGTCAATCACATATGTGCAGCGAGGAACAGACCAATCATATGTGTGCAGTGAGGAATAGACCAATCACATGTGCACTGAGAAGCAGACCAATCACACTTGTACACACAAAGGAACAAACCAATCGTGCTTTACCATTGAGAAACCCACCATTCATGGCTGCTTTGAGGAGCGTAACATTTATAACCAATACCATTAATGGACATTTTTTCCACATTTTTATCAAGCGTACGTCCTTGATGCTGAAATTGGTCACGCACATCTAAAGAACGGTAAACAAACTCTTTGAGCCTCTGACAGGATATTGACTGCCAGAGTGAAGATTTCTACTCAGTGCAGCCTTTCACACGTCTATTCAGCATGGATCATTGAGGCCAGGGTCCGCGTTTTACCCGCTGTTATGGGAGAGAACAAATGAAAGGAAAAAACCTGCTCTGCCAAATCAGGCATGTGATGGTATCTCTCCCCCTCGGTAAACAGTTCATGAAGAGACGTGCATTTGCACACGGTCCGTATTTCCAGGAGAATGAGGGGAGAACACAGAAGGTGGCCTTGAAGTGCACTGCATTCCACATTTTAACTGAAAACAAAAGCACTGCGGACTGTGCCCTCCTCTAAAGCGAGCTTTTCTAGGCCTCGCTCAGTCCAATCAGATTAGAGGGCTGGGTCTGCAGAGCCCGCTCCGTCCAATCATCTCAAAGGGCTGGGTCCATGCAGCACTGCAGAGTGGGGCACAGATGTCCCATAGTCCTGCGGATACTCAGTTTACGCCAGTACCAGCAAAGGTGCACTCAATTCATATAGCCATACACACGTAGCCATATACAATGACCACAGCTGCCTGAATAGTCCTCATCCCCCACACCCCATCCTTTCACCTCTTCTCTTCTCTGTCCCTGTCATCCTCTATTCCTATGCTCTTCTTCCCTGTGATAGACTGAGGCTGTTATGTTCTCAAATCTGCTGTCCTGATATGATGAGACCATTGTAATATGTATTTGTGTTAGGATGAAATTGTTATATTGCGTGATATCTGCTAAATGGCAGTAATAAAGATATTGTGACATGTGTTGATTTGTGATTTGTGATTTGTGAGATTTGTGATGTGTTGCCATAGGATGATTGTTTTGTTGCAATATACATCAACAGCATCGACAGACTTCATTTGTGATATGCAGTGCGATAGGGTCTTGTCACAACATGTATCGTGATAGGGTGAGGCTGTTTTATCATGATATATATTAGTGGCAGTGGAATGTGGGTCTGAGGGAACTGAACTCCCGCAGCTCCAGCAGGTACTCCAGCGGGGCACACAGGGGGCTTTACACCTCAGCAGCACAGATGAGCCAATGAGTGGGTTACTACGGTTACCGACCTGAAATCTGTCCATGAACTGGGAGCCGGTCCAGCACTCCAGAAGTGCAAAACATTCTAATACACAGACACACACGCTCAGAGATGAGCACACAGAAGAGAGATTAAAGCAGCTAGCAGCACAGACTAATAAACAATAAAGACACATTAATAACAGAAATATAAAATATTGTAAAAATGTTTTAGATGTCATATTGGCATGGTGTACATCAATAATGTTTTACATTAAAATATTATTGTTTTACTGTTCTTATCTTGTTTTTCAGATTTATTTTTGAATTGGGATTTTTGTTGTTTGTTTATATACAAATTATTTCTCCAAAGTCTAAATGATCTTTAGTGCAATTTAAAAGCCGGCTATCAGAGCCATATTATGATAGTGATCATTTTTATTATTATTATTGTAGTTAATTATGGTATGATTCATTGGTATCAGAATGCATTGTTTTCATTTTCATTTCTAACATATCGCAGGGTTTATTTAAGCAGATAAGACATGACGATTACACAGAATGTTGTCAACATGTGCTTTGTCTTAGGCCTTGGAAATTTAAAAACAGTGCCACATAAAAGCAGGGTCAAACACAAGGGTGGGGACACAAAGGGTTTGAAAGGAAAATAAAGCAGAGGTATTTAACTTGTGTCTTAGGTAAACCAGGTCTGTTTCCTTCTTTCAGTCGCTTTCCTGACCCTCGTTAAAATAACGGACAGCGGAGAAGAATGAAGGCCCTTTGTTGATGTGGGGGCAGCCAGTGGAGCAGAACCAGGTGGTCTCTGCGGGATTCCATCTCCTGTGTTCTTTAAACGCATGTCCAGCTGTGCCATTCAGTCTTCTTCCCTTAGAAAAACTAGTAATTGATTGACATTGACATCAAATGTTTGATTAGATACATGAAAGAGAACTCCGCTTCTAGGTGTACATTTGAAATGCATGTAAATATTTTGCAATTGTTAAAATGAATTTGAAGTGTCAGTTTCAAGCGCAAAATAATGTCAAATACTGAAGAAAAAATTTATATGCTTTTGTCAAGTAGGGAACACGTTGATGCTCAGTTTTGAGCATTGATGCCTTACAGACATCCTACTACAGATAACCATTTTCCCCAAAGCCTGCATTTGCTTATAGGAAGCTGGGGCTTTGGTGCTTTGAGCATCCAAATCAATGCAAAATTGCACTGAACAACAGATACATTTTGGCCAGCTTACTGCTGACATCTGCTGGACACTTTCAGACTTTCTGGTTGAAAAGTAAGCGTTTTCCTCTCCCTGCTAAACTCTCATTTGAACTTTCTGACTTAACTACTAGATTATCCGGACCAAACTCTCACCAGACCTGACAGCAGGTATTCATAATTACATTCAGATGTATTTCAAGAAATGCTGGAAAACATTTTCCATTTCAATTTTTTTCTCAAACTGCTTTTCAAGTACATTCAAATTGATTTGCACATACTTGTGACTACAGTTCGAACACTTCAGGTACTTAAAAATTAAAAAATTAAACTTATTTATTCTTTATAATTAAATTCCTTTCGTATATATAACTATATATATTATATTTCAAAGGGTTCAATGTTTCAGTGTTAGGTATTTGTCATGTAGCTTTCACACAGAACTGACAATTGCTGGTATCTTCAGACAATCTCTTTCAAATGTTTCTGAAATAAGCATGGCGTTGTGGAGTCATATATTTAACTGTAAACAAGCGAAGCTGTGTCATATTTTGTATGGTAGTTCAAGTTCTGTCAGTTGTTGTTGAATGTGGTATCACTTACAAACCTGAATTCAAACGCTTTAAAAAACATTTTAAATGTATTCTCAAATACGCTCTAATATTCCAATTTTACCATTTTCACCTACATTCCTGAGTGCAAAAAGCTCTATTCAAAAACACTGTATCCATTTATAAGTGTTTGAAAATATTTTAAGTATTTTTTTGACCAGAACTGATTTTGTCCCAGATGTTTTGTTTAAAATGTGGATGCCAGGATCCAGGATCAGTGCTTGGGTACAAAATCTGTGGACTTTCCAAACTGTCCCTTACCTGCTGAAGCCTCACTGACATTCACAACATCACTGACATTCATAACCTTTAAATGTTTACAGTACACAGGCAGTCATAGAGAGATCTGGGTCATTTTTGGTGCTGTCTTCTAGAGAAAATTAAAATCCTTTGTCTAAACACACATAGCCCACATTTTTATGCTTTCCCCAATTTAAAAAAGTAAAAAAAGAAGTAGCTCACTTAATTTATTCTCAGAACAGATCCAGAATTTTATTGTGGTTTCAGCTGTAAGCTACATTTAATTTACACTGAAACTTTTAAAATGAGAACACTGAAAATATAACTTCAAAGTGTGATACAAAAAGCATTTAGATAGAGTAAAAACTAAGACCAATTAATGTTACAAAATGTGCATTACTAACCAAACAGTGTCTCTGCATTTTTACTGTTTAAGCTCTTAGCTGTATGTTGTTTGTTTTGCTGGACTGTCACTGGCTAACAGGCATCAAAATGCTAAATTCTTTTTCACTTTACTGTTTGATAAATACTTTTAGTTAGTTTTTACTTTACTATATGCTTACAATTTGTGATTTAAGCATATATTGTGTGAATTGTAAAAAAAAAAAAAAAGCTGACTTGCAGTTGGATGCTGCTTTTTGTCTAGTGTATTATGCTCATGCACATACATATAGGGACACCAGTCCTCTTTTAAGCTTGTCTCTCAACTACTGTGAAGAGGCTAAGTTCACTGATCTTTTCAGTTTGAGGACAGGCAACGCAGGAGGTTTAATGCACAGGGTGAGCCATCCAGATGATGTATAGGTCTATGACTATGCCAGGGCACAATTTCAACAACTTTCCATTCAGAGTTGTCTAACTTTTCAGTGCTGCTCTGAAAATAATCTTCCCTGAAACAGGAAGTTTGTTGTTTTACCTATCAAAAATGTTTTCTCGTTCTGAACAGGAATTTCCGTTCAGTAAACGGATTCCTGATATCTCTGGTTATAACACATCAATAAATGCGTTTCATTGTCAGCAGTGGAAATAACAGATCAACTGGAAGGTCAGAGTAATAATACAAATAATTTAGAAATAAGTTCAACTACTGAATTGTTCTTTTGCTATTGTACTGTACACTGTCAAAATTCAGAAATTAATCTGTCTCTCAGATTCAGCATCGGCCCTGAAAAAGTTTGCTTTAGTTTTGGTACCATAACCTAGTTCAACACACTAAGCCATCTCCAGGGATAGGACTGCATAATAATTAATGTGTAAAACCAAGCATACAGTAATGAGCCTGTGGGGGGGATTCCTTGGGGTTGAGACACCTGTGCAGGGAGTTAGGCCTGTGTGAGGAGCAACGCCTGTTTCATTCATGCTGACATCATCTCATTTCTGCCCTCTTCCATTCTGAAAGCACCATTCTCCTTTATAATTAAATACTTAAGTGCTGATTTAAAGTGGTAATGTGTGATGGCTTAATTTAACCTCATTAAGACCATAACCTTACAGAAGGAATTAGATGTTTATGTTAGATGTTTATGTGTGCATGTGTTTATGTTGTGAAATTAAGAGTGTTGTCTGTGTATGTGTTCATGTATGTACAGTTCACTTTGTATATAAGAATTACTGATGTGAGAATCAATATAGTGCCACATATAATAATTTAAAAAAACACTGGGAACACTTGGAATCTTTCATATAATAATGCTGTTTAAAAATTCCACTTTTAAGAGTCAAGCAATCTACTTAGAATCATTTTAGCAACATGTAATGTCACTCTCAGTAGAGTGTAATGGTGCATAAGAAGTGAATAAAGCCATTTAGAGTTTGAATACCTCGGTATCTTTTGATAAGAGTAATACCACTTAGCAGGTAAAATATTTTGAGAAAAAAAGGTTGTAAGTTTAGTAGCGCGCCTGGACATAATACAATACAATATAATAGCCTTCTTAAGGCCGACCACAGAGATGTAGCTGAGAAACGAGGCACAGTTTATACTGACTGCAACTGCAAAAGACAGGGGGGATATCATGAAGAATGAGGGAGACGCAATTTGAATAGGGACTGGTGGAGAACCTAATGTTGAGGCAGCACTTGTCACACTGGGCACCTTTGCAACAGTGATGGCACTGATACTAATAGCACCATTTATCACAGAGACACTCAAAAATAAATAACATTTGACAACTGAATATTTATATTTCCATCATGACACTCCAAAATAATTAATGTGTGATATTATTGTCATTGTATTTAACCAAGCATCGGATTAAAGTACTGTACGTTATACAGTATGTTTTCTATGTTTCTGAAATAAGAGAAGACCGATGCTAAAAGGTGCATTCATTTGTAATTTCACTTTTAAAAATCAGCAGTTTATGAGCCAAAAAATCCTGCATTGATGTAATTCTTATAAGCGGCCGACACTATGATATCAATATTGTACTTATTTATTCAATTACGTATTTATTCATAGAGCCATATTGACATTTCTGCAGGGACTGTATCTCTGTGTGTCTCTCCCCCTCTCTCTCTATAGGGATTCTAGCAGTGATTTGAGCCGATCTTTCCCTAAGCATCTGTCTGTTTCCTTCTGTCTTCTGACACCTGACCTCCCTTGTTCCCGCGCTGGAATGATCGGAGGGCAGCTGTTTGGGGACACATGTAAAACAAAGCAGAACAAGGGAAAGTGTGGAGAGGAGTGGAATTAATGCAGCCACGTTCAGTTTAATCTGCAAGGTTTTGCAGTATAGGCCCTACAGCCACACTCCACATATCATATATTTTCAACACGCCATTGATTTTGTTTTTCCGTTGTATTTCCCATTCATATTACACACGCATGCTCTGTGGGTGTCCCCACTGGATTAGTTTAGCTAGATTCTAGCAGGCCTGGACACAGATCCCAGGGGTATGGGGGTCTGCGTTTCTGCATCAGATCTAATTTTGATGGTTGTGTGGTGCTAAGTTCAAAGATGACTGTAGTACAAGGTGGGATCTGATGAAGATTGCAGTGCTAGGAGGAGGGAATAATGTTGTGTTTGAGGCAGGGAGTGTGCGATGGCTGAGGAAATTACAGTGTTCATATGGAAAGGCCACGTTTTACACACAATTGTGTATAACAATTGATCAGCTCCAAGAATAACACAGATATAAACACCCAGGTATCATAGTACATTGATATGCAGGGGATAGAGCTCACAGCACAGTGGTACAGAGGGAGTTACAAGGGCTGCAGTGTAATGCTACAAAGAGCTTATACAGGCTTTCGTGTATAATGGTTAAGGCTGTGTGAATAATATCGGCCCACAATGTGGTGTTACAGAGGGGAGTTATACAGACTTTACAGTGCAATGCTACCGAGGGGATGAGTTGAACATATCTCACAGTGTAATGTTACAGAGGGGACGAGTTGCACAGATGTTACAGTGTAATGTTACAGAGGGGAGCGAGTATTGATTTCACAGTGTATTGTTATAGAGGGGATGAATTGTACAGATTGCACAGTGTAATGTTACAGAGGGTGGTGAGTACAGATCTCACAGTATAATGTTACAGAGGGTGGTGAGTACAGATCTCACAGTATAATGTTACAGAGGGGGTGAGTACAGATCTCACAGTGTAATGGTAACAAAGGGGGTGAGTGATACAGATCTTCCAGTGCATTGGGTACAAAGAGAGCGATTCAGACCTCATGGTGGCTGTCTCTCTGTTCCCCGTTAACACTACAAAGCCCTAGTAGAGAGGAGAGATTAGCTCCTAAGGCCTCTCTCAGAGGACGTGGTGAACGGCATTGTAATCTAAGCCTGTTTGATCCCAGGGGATTGTGGGTTGTAAAGTGTTTGAGGCTGACAATCCCTTTGTACAAATAACACGTTTTTCACTGTGTAGCTATTTATCCCTCTCTACTTTACTGTCTATTGTATTATCTCCCCACACAGCAGCTGTTTGGATTGGAGCAGTAATGTGAATCTAATCCAGGATCTTTAGCTCTTCACTCATTAATGTCTTTTATCCTGTTCACATTGGGCCCATTGTCATTGCACATATTCTCCACAAAGGCTGTCTTTGGTGGTAGTTTTCCATATGGCTCGGGGAACATCTGGTCCATCCATCTGTCGTCAGAGGTTTTTCTCTGTCGTCTCTAATTCACAGCAGCATGCGCGTCCTAGCGCAGGTGCAGTGGTACAGGCAGGTAATACTGCAGCTTCACTCTGCCTGGGCAAACACAGGTATGCTACAGTCTCAGGTAATCATAGGTAACATCACAGTCTCAGTTAATTATATGCAATTTTGCACTCTAATTCATCTTAGGTAAAATGAACATGCCATTACTGAGAGTACTCATCCTTTAGTGTTAAATGCTCAGGTTTAAATATGTTTCATGTATCACAGTTTATTTAGACACCACAGATGATTGTACTTCTTTTCGTTTATTCAGTATTTTTCAGTAATGCTTTTTGAATAGGTGACAGTTTCTTAACATTTCCAGCACCATCTTATTTATGTGTATTTTTAACAGAACAGTTTCAGTAAACAGGAGGAGCATAATTTTGGTGAATTTCTCTGAATTATATAAAGCAAATTTTAAGAAAGTATTTCTGAACGAAGTCACAAACAATTAATTTACTTCAGCTGCTGCGTGAACAACATAATAGAACACAATAGAAAATATAACGAGGTCACAGTGGAAAAAAAAATAGAACATGCAAGCTGTGTACAATTAACAGCAATATAAATACTCTCCTGTTTAATCCAAGTCATTCATCAGATAAAAATAGAATGAAGGAGCCTGTCATGATTAATGAGATGAGACTTGTGCTAATTACTGTTTCCTCCACAGGTAATTAGGTTGGCTCAGCTAATCAAGATGAATGAACACTTTGACCCCTCCTGCAGCTACCTGAATTGCTACTGCTTAGACTCTCTCTTTCTGTGTGTTATTACAGTGCAAGTCTTGCTGTCTCTTACCTTTCTGTTGCTAAACTGTAAGTCTCTCTCTCTCTGTTATTACTGTAGTCTTAACTCTGTCTCTTAAGCTACCTTTAGTAAACTACAGCTCTCTCTCTTTGTCTGTTTTATTACATTTGTGTCTGTGTGCTATTACACTGCTGTTTTCTCTGTGTTATTATTCAGCTAATTTATCTCTCTCTCCCTGTTTTGCTGCATTACTAATATGTATCTGTCTGTTACTGTTATTGTCCTCCTGGTCTTATATTCCTCCTCTGTGATTTATTATTATGTTGCTAGTCCTTCTGTCTATCTCTTATTACAATGTTTGTCTCTGCGTTATTATACTGTTAATATTTGTATCACCATGTTATGACACTACTAGCCTCTTTCACTCTCTCCCTCACTGTGTTATTGTTCTGAGGGTATTTGTAGTGTGTCTTTGTCTTATAACACTACAGGCCTTTCTGGGCTCTGGGGTTTTTCTGGGTTGTGATATTTGTTCATCTCTCCCTCGTTCTGTGCCTCACTTCCCCTTTCTGTTGACATGCTGTTCATCGTTCTTGCTTTTCTCTCTCTCTCTCTCTCACGCTCTCTCTGTAATGACATTGCTACTGTCTTTCAGTTTCTGTTTTTACACTGGCAATCTCTCCTCTCTCTCACACCTTCTGTCTATCCATGCATTAGAATGTTGTTTTTCTCTCTCTCCCTGTCCATCTGTGTTATTACACCCCTCACATCTCCCGATGACTGTATTCTCTGTGCTTTTGGGGCAGTCCGTTACTGCCTTGCAGGGTCATTCATTGGCGTTGGTGAGTAACATAGTCTTTCACACTGCTTATCAGTGAAGAATCCACCCCCCCCCCCCCCCCCTTCTCACTTCGCTGGAGCTGAGAATGATTGTAGGCCGTATTACCCAGGTCATTGATCGGCAGCTGGTGGCCCACATGCCACATCTGGCCCCCCATATGATTTTTATTTATTTGTTTAACATTAACATTTTGAACCCCAATACATAATTTAGATTGTACTTGGGGACTTTATGGGCTCTGAATCCAAGGTACCTGTTCAGGATCTCAGAGAGTCAATAAATCCTGGGTGAATGGAGCATATATTCAAAACAAAGGCTGAGAAATACATTGGCCATGGCCGACATAATGCCTTGTTATTATAGCAGTGAGGCTTTTGCCTTTTAGTTTCTCCTGAAGCTTTTGTTTCACTCGTAAGAAAGGAGACCGACTCATTCACTTCCACTGAACTGCTACTTCATTTGGACAGCTGTTACATTTTCCATGTGACACAGTTTTATCAAGGTCATAGATACTCTGACCTCAAAGGTGTGGCCGTAACATATGAAATTTATGAATACAAGCATGAAAGGAGAGCAGAAAAAAATGAAACAGAAATTGGAGACATTTCATTTGAAATGGGCAGTACAAAAATGCAAAACCAGGCTGGTCCCACTAGTTGAGGACTGTTGGGGTTGTTCCTGATTGATTCATACCTTACTGCTAAGCCCTAGGCCTGCTGTCTCGGAGTGGACCCTAAATTACGTTTGCATTGAGCTGCTAGAGGCAAAAATAACACAACATCTGTGCAAAGAGCATTTCTTATCACATCTCTAATGCATATTCAAATGGTAGCATTTCATGACAGTGGTGCATTTTTTACAGGTTGCAAAGTCCCTAGACTACAAGCAAAAAGTGAGGTGCAGCAAAAAATTAGTCTTGCAGAAATTAGCTTGGCAGTTGGACAGGCTTAAAGCTGTCAGTGACCTGAATATGCCTGATGTCTTAGATGTTCTCTGGAAAACAAGCTATAAAATTCTCAGAACAAATAGTTTAACTGTGGACAGACTATAACCAATATTCATGCAGGTGTTAGAATTTCTGCTATAAAGATTGCAACCAACTTTAAGACCTTTGTATCAGTTATTTTACTAGAAAGGCATTATATTTCCAGGATTTGTTGCATTAAGTGTTTCCTAATTTGCCACTTTCCCTGTGACATCTTTCTACAATTCACTCGTAGTGACACGCCGTAGTCATTTTAGCTGCAGACAGCTTTGGAGCAGAATAGTCTCATTACAAACAGGAAGCTTATGACATTCCTACGTGCAGAAACAGCACAATTTGGCTTATGCGCAGAAAAACTAAGCAGGTAGATTAAAATAAAACCCATAGCAAAGCGTGCACTTTCCTGGACACAAAAGAGTGATTAAATTCCTTGCTAGTGTGCTGCTCCAGGAGCCGTTCCAGCTCTTCACTGCAGGAACAGATGCTGCACTAATATTTTCAACACAGAACATGGAGTTATCTGATAAGAGTAGGATATGTGTAGGTGTTTGTATGTGTGTGTGTGTGTGTAAGGGCTGGGATCTCATTTTATCTCCAGCTTTGTTCGCTGCCGTTAACATTTCTCCAGTCTTTGCTTAAGGCTGCCATAGCACGCAAAGACGCATCCTGGAGTGCAGGATGCAGAAAGTGCCCTCCGCCTCTGCTCTTTACAAAATGGCTGTCAGAGCCACGCTGGTTTGACAGGCAGGGGTAGAGCTTCAGCCCCCATAATTCAGCAGGATTTGATCAGTCTTCCACATAGCTCAGACTTTGGGGTGTTGGGGGGGAGCTTTTAAGGCTAACTGGGCCTGCTAGTGGGGACAGATTACTGTGGGGAAAGTGGGATGGGCCGGTTGGGACACCGTGCACGTCCTTAAGTTTGCACAGACGTACGATTCTAGCCAGAGTTTGTCAGCTGTACCTTCTCTGAGCAGGCCAACAATTTTCGTGACAGCTGAAGGACTGGGGTTCTACAGGTCATGAATCTAAACGCCTCAACAGTGCATTGATAATTACTCCTCCCAGCTCTTACAAATTCCCTGAAAATTTCAAGCACCCAAGACAATCTGTTGCGAACAAGCATAATTGCATTATATGTGAGGTTGTGCGACCACCTCAATGTCCTGATAAACGTTGCCAGCAGGCTTTGCTTGGTGAACAGCTTATGCCTTAAAGATAAGCAAATAAACATGATGCACACAAAAAAGCATATTGGACAGTCCATTTAGCCTGCAGTTATTAAGAAATAATAGTTATCACTGCATTTATGCATTTATCATTGGTAGGAATGTTTGTGTGATTTTAGATTCCTGGATAATTTTAGAATTATGATAATACTTGTATTTTATTTTTTTTTTGATAAATGTTCCAAGGCCTTGAGTACTCATGTTTATTTTTTCCCCCCAATTTTGTCTCTGATTGCTGTGCATCAGTGCCTCAAAAATTTCCATACACGTTAAGCAAAAGGAAAGACACCTGCATTTGAAAAGATTAGACCCTGTCAGTGCTTCACTCTGAGCCATGCTGTTAGAATTAAGACTATCATAATAATTATTTTTATTATTAGGCACAGACTTTTATTGCGTTGAATTCTGCATTCCTTTGCATGGATATGGGGTAGGCAACAATGAGAATACCCAGTCACAATCTGTAGGGGACAATTTCAGAATAATTTAAACTAACATAGCAATCTGATACTCACCTTCAGTGACATCACTGACATATTCACAGAATCTCAATGAGGAAGAATGCAGGAAACATACAAACCAGTGTGGGGCCATTCATACCGATTTTAAACAGATGCCTTTCAGTATTATGAGGTCTGGAGGACTCTTTATTTCACAGTCATTCTCTGATTATCTCAGCTGGAAGTGGCTGTAACTTTACGTTTGTGAAATGAAAATAAGTTGAAGTGCGAGTCGTAGATATTGAATTGTGCAATTAATGAGCAGCTCTTGGTGGAAATGACTGGAGGGGTTGCAGTTAATTCAGTTACAGTCAGCGAGCCAGAGTGCTGCTGTAATTATTTCACTCAACATGAAAAATACGGAAATTATCTCATTTTGCTCTGGCCAACATTATCATTATAGCAAACATGAATACTGAGTGTAGAAAACGGTTGTGTCAGACACATCAGGTTGTTTTCAGTAGAAAATATGTACTGAAGACTCAACCAAAATTAAGCAGATTATGTTCAGTTGGAAACATGCAGTTGAGGATGTGTTTGGTAAGAAATACATGGACATTTGTGTTCAGTAGAAAAGGTGTAGACAGCATTGTCTTCAGCAAAACATGTAGATGATGCTGTATAATCACTTCAAAATGGCTGTTGGATAAGCCATATAACCTCACCAGCAAAGAAGCAACCTCTTACAACTAGTTGGTCAAACAATCCACACATTAACAGGCATCACCAATATACCCCAGACTGTATACAGCTATACGGCTTACAAGTAAAATAGCATAAAAATGTAAGAGTTTCTGTATCTGGAACTAACTGCAAATCAATGCTTTTAGAAAATTAATGTGTAAAATGTGTGAACAATTTTCCAAAAAAAAAAAAGGAATTTCCACTACATGGTGTACAGGGCGGTCACAAAGCCCCAATGTATCCGAATGAAAAACTCATATGCAAGCATACACTTATTTCAGTTACATTTGTAACCCAGCCAGAGCAAAATTGCTTGAGTTCATTCTTGCACATGTGAAATTAACCTTATACTTGAAATAACACTCTCACATGTTCATGTTCTATTTTCATTTGAACACTGCAAATCTGAATTAAGCACAGCAGAATACACAACAAAGGCTTAATGTTGTAGAATAACAGACAATGAGGACATCCACTGGTTGAAACTGGTAATCGCCCAAGCAGCTGACAAATTTAAGCCCTCAACCAGACACTAAATATACGGGCAAGACATTTCAAAACATTTTACTTCACAATGATATGCTTAATTTAACTTTGTGTAACAGTTACAACAACACTCCTAAGAACAACTTCCTTGTGGTTTAATCTGGTTTGAACCCTTAAGGGAGCAAAATACTCTCAGATGGCCCCTGCGTTTTTTTTGTTTTTTTTTTACCTACGAAAGCTGTGACTGCTTTAGCAAACCTACAGAGAGAAAGAGTACCAAAGACGAAGTTCAAAATTAAAAATGGAGTACTACAGACAGAAATACAGACACAAAGTACCATAAATTGACACACTAAGAGAGAGTAGCAGAGACTAACAGATACCAATATACTGATTACAATACAAATTTGATACCTTAACACTTTTTGATTTTGTTTCATGCAGCATATGGGCACAACCTATTGTAGTTATAGGCTAGGATATAAATCCATCCTTACTCATGGAAAAAGCCATGGACCCACCTCTAAATTGCACAATTGTGCTATTGACACAATGTTGACAAAATCCACATTTTTATCTTATCAAACACATTTTTGTTGACAAGCTTTGGTGTAGGAGGTGTCCAGTAAACATCACTTTCCCCATATTCCCACACAACCATATCAACACCCCTCCACCCATACAACACAAGCACACACCTTGTTTCATAGAGTCATCCAGGTTTTCAACTTTATTTCCATTTACAACACTTGGATTTTTAAAGAGTTACAGTATTTCACAGTTTTATCCAGGTTTTTATATTAGCTTCTTAAAGAGGGACATTTGCTTTATTTACAGTAATTCACAAACATCATTAGAGTGCAGGTAGTGCACGTATTCAAATGTACATATACACACATGCTACAATTGCCGGAGAAGACATTCACATGAAGCATTTCTCAATGAGGTTAGACAGATCCACAGCAGTACACGTGTGTTTGGAAGTGTCACTCTGGTCCGCTCCGTCAATTGTGCTGTTAGGCACCGCACTTCACTAACTTTTACAGCACCGTACTTGCATTTGCTGACGGAAAAGATATTTATCGTGTGATCAGCTGTAGCAAAATGTCAAAGCAAAGCATTCGCCGGGTTTCGTTCGGCGGTTTCATAATCTTAAGTGCAGCCATGTCAGCATGCTCTCATTGACATGAGGCCAAAGCGCAAGGCCTCTCATTTCACACACACACAGACTTCCAGTGATTAAGCCTGAGGCCAGACTACGCTGACCTGCGAAACTTCAGGAGAAATAGTGCACAGCTACTGAGAAAGCAGACCTGACCTTTCTGCCGTTTACAGTAAATCAGATCAGTGTTATTGCTGGACTGGGTTGCATATAGGAGCTACATACCTGCAACAATGATGTGACTATTTGCCTGGCAGACACCCTTAGCTGATGTTCACATTATTTTACGTATCATCCATTTATACAGCTGGATATTTGCTAAACATTTCCAGGTCCAGTACCCTGCTTAAGGATACAACAGCAGTGAACCACCCAGCGTTGGGAACTGCAATCCCCTGGCCACAAGTCCAGTTCCCTAATCGCCGCTCCACACTGCAACCATGTTAGGGGTTGTTCCCATCAGCCACATTCAACTGCTGGACAGCGTCCACGCCAAAAAGGCCATTTCTACTTGCAACCATCTGGGGATGAAGTGGGCCTTGGAGCATGTCGCACCAGGTGAACCTGATTACCTAGTACTCAATGCAGCTGTAGTGGGTTACATTACATTCTGAAGATGTAACTTGTAAATGGAACCAGCAAACGAGAAAGTAGCCTGGGACAATGGCATGGAAAGAGAGCAATCTCACACAATCAAATTATATTTAAATAAAGGACATGTTCAGCCTGATGGAGAGACTGTTCACTCAATGGGAGTAGGGAGAACTCATTTTCCTTGGAATCACGCTGGCATCTTCGCCACAAAATTACTATCCAGCTAGCTTATAATGGATGAAAATGACAAACAACAGGGAAAAAAACTACAGTACTTTAACTACAGTTACTTTGCAGAAGGATATTTAAATTGGCCTTTTTTCCCACCAGCTAGCTGCTAGTAACCGACTGGGTGCTAGTTTTTTTTTTTTTTTTAGCTAGCTGGCTAGCTGGTTGCACTGGTTGCCAACTTGACCAGCAAGAGAGGTAGGGCAGAAACGGGGATATCTGATGTCCTTCAGGATATTGTAAGTAGGGCGGAAACAGGGATATCTAATGTCCTTCAAGATGTTGTAAGGGAATGGTTTACTTTTTCAGGACAGTGTCCGCAGTTCAGTGTGGCTGAGGGAAACAGGACGTTATGCTTCACGTCTCTTTCTCTGAGCCGAAAGAGGAACGGAGAGAAAAAGGGCCTTCATTAAGGCCTCCACACTGCACAACACACTCCTTCTAAGCCTTCACCAACCTGCCGCCTGTAACACTTTCCGAGGCATCCACACGAGAGACAAACACTTCCGTTTCAATATGTATAAAAACGCAATTTAAAGAGTAAAAATGATACAGTATTTCTGAATAGAAATGTGCACTATTTACAAGCAAAAAATATCAGCACTTTGGTGTAGGTTTACCTATAGATTAACGTTTCTTATTGCGAAGAATCTCTTTAGCCTAGCACCGTGTTTAAAAACTGAGAAACGAGACGCAGACAGACGCCAGAGCTTACGACCACGGATGGGTCGAAGAGTAGCCAGCGAATCACAGGACAGGAAACATCTTTCACAGACATAACCACACCAGTCTTTGGTCTCCAAATCTCGGCTCTTTCCACAGCTGGGCCAGATTTTTTATTTATTTATTTTTTTTTTTTTTTTTAAGTGTGTCAAAATAAAACTACAGACGTGCGTATATCGTCATCTAATGTTCACTCAAAAGGGTACCGCCTCAAAAGAGGACTGTAAACAGGAATTCCATATGTTGCTGCTATTAATGCTGCCGAAATATCTGAGGGGAGTGTTTTCGGATGTGTGCTGGGAGTGGGGTGTGCTCCTGCCACACTGTGTTGGGGTTTATACAGAGGTGACTGCACAATGCATGGTGCTGGGGCTCGTAAAGAGGCCACCATGCAACGCGAGACGCACAGCGGAAGGCTTTATGCTGAGCTGACCATGCAGTGGGCGTACGGTTGAGGTTTACACAGAGCTGACTGTGCAGTGCACAACGCCGGCGTTACCAAAGTGCTGACCGCGCAGTGCGCAGTTTATACGGAACTTAAATCGCGTGACTCCCGGGGTACGGGGGTTTACGCGGCTTGCGGGGAGTTGCGTGACCGCGGTCGCACATCCACAGGTAAGAGGGCTCTCGTGCTGATCGTGACATTCACCTGGAGGAGCGTTACTTGTGAGAATGGAACAGCCGAAAGGGGGGGGGCGCGGAGGGATCACTGGAGCCACATTAGGGAAAGCTCAGCGCTGTTACCTCCGGCTTCATTTTGAAGTACTGGCTAAAGCGCAAAACTGCATACCTAAACAAGAGAGAACGGAGAAAAAGGAAATCATTAACAACAGAACTAGACAGACTCACATTTCTGGTTTTGTAGTCATGAGAAAATGCAGGTGATGCGTTTTCAGTTCTAGTGGGAGTGAACAGATGGCAAGCCGAGTTAGGCAGCAGACCCGTGTCACATGGTTCAGAGAGATGATGGTGACAGTTTTATAACAGCGACAATAAAATGGCGCGGAGCCAGCATAAACATGACAGCACTGCTGTGGTCACAGTTCCAGCCCCCAAGTAGCAGCCAGATAAAGAGAAATGTATTTTTAGTATTTAGTTTGGCATATCAGTTCATTTTGTTATGTTAAATCATCCATGGTTAAACTGAGCATTTGCAAAAAGTTAAATTCAACACAATACAGGAACGATTACTGTTTTGTCCTGTCTCCAGCTTTTTTTCAGAAGAATGTTCAAAATCAGGGACGTAATTTATTGTCATGTTTTGTGTATTTTTGAAGCAAAAATATAGTGTATACTTGTGCTGTGTCAGCCCCTCTGGGCTTCAATTTAGGAATACCAGTAACTATCTGTGCCAAATCATTGGTCACATGACAGCAAAGCAAAGTCTGATGGGTAATTATTTTATCTAAAATTATGAACCTGATGCTCTGAATGTTCATTTTAAACAAAATGAATTCTAATCTCAAAGTCCTAGAAGTGGGGAGAAGTTTTCCAGCTGAGTTTTCCGATGAGTCAGTTTATTCCAGGCAGAACTGAAATTAACTAGCGGCAAACAGAGGGACGTGGTTCATGTGTACTTACCCTAGGAAATCAAAGTCAATGGTGGAGTACTGGGCCTGAATTAGAGCCCACAGACCCCAGAAGAAATGGGAGGCCTACACACACAGGAAAAAACACAGACAGAACTTACTTTCAAGCACTGTCAAATAATAAACTTGGTCATATCCTTATGCCATACACTTTGAACAATTCACTTGAAATATGACAAACAAAGCATGCACACATTACAATAAAACATATTTGTAAGTCAACAATAGTCAAACTGTATATTTTGGGCACAGTGGCATGCACAGGGGAACTGATTACCACACAATGGGTATAAGGAGAAACTAAGAGTTCATTGGTGTGTATCATCTCAGTTTTAAATGTTTTCTGGACACAGGTCAACATCCGCAGTGGAACAGACTGGCTTTTCTGTATCTGTGAGTTCTGCCAGCATCACACGTGTATTCAAAATGCATTAAAATATGTAGTGCAAAATCCACACAGTAATCTGTTCACTCCCCCAATTAATAATGGAACTGGCAAAGAAGTATGTGCTCTACAACAACAAAGGCATTGTCACATTCAATTAAGATATTTACAACTGCATTTTTTCCCTGTGTCGGGCCATTGTTTCTTTCAAGGTCCATTCACAGAGGCACAGAGAAGATTAAAGTGCTTGTTTCAAAGTATTTTTCGCTGCTTTTTTTTTCCAAGGGAAAAGACCGTAGGATGTTTTCTGAGGGCGTTGTTGGAAAAAGGTCCTCATTTGCAAGTAAAATAAGGTTTTAGACGATGGACTACAATGCCTAGACCATTAATTACATGGAAATGCAACAGACCATTTATAATTAACTAAAATTATATACACATCACTTTAGCTTAATTAGTTTCTCGTGTAAGAGATTATCGCTGCATCTTTCTAGTACCCTTTCTCATAAAACGACCAGAGAGAGAGAGAGAGTGAAAAGGCAGAGAGTGAATTCTAAGAACATCAAAGAGCAGACCCATGGGCCTGGCCTTTGAGACATCCTCGTTTACGACTTCAAAAGAAAGCCCGACTTAACGGGAACGGAACTAAACACTCAAAGCCACACCGGCGGGCCACTGTTTCTACCCTTATGCCAGTCTGAAAAAAAATACTTGCACTGCAAAATGCATAGACAAAAATATGCTGGATTCTAATGGCATCACACACATATATATCTTCTCTGAGAACAAAAAGTTCCATATAACAGAAGCCCACCATTCAGAGTCCATTAGCAGACCCCAGTCTAGAGAGACAGAGGTCACTCACGGTAGTAATTAGAGTCCAAGAGCGCACACGTGCACAGACACGGATGTGGCCTAGAGGCATGAAAATGCTTCCCATCTTTATTGTTGTCATATGACTGCCTGTTTTAATAAGACCAAACAGCCAGGTTATGAGCACCAAGGCGACAGCAGTGACCAAAGATGAAAAGCATCTTTCTACATCCTGGGTCTGTGAGTGAAGGAGCATTGTGCATTCTTGGCCGAAGGGGAACAAACACTCACCAGGGCAAAGCGGTTGACCTGCACATACAGCACCTCCACCTCTGTGTGGGTGACATCCGCACCCTGGTCCTTGTATTCTTTGTAGGCCTCCAGGTACGCCCTGAGCCACTGCAGCTGGAGCTCCCGCCCAGGGTACTTGCTATAGTCCACCTCATTCACACCTGCCCATTGCAAACATCTTTAGATTATATATCTGCAGATTAAATAGGCAGTTTCATGCAATTACAATGGGAAAGCAGGTTATCTATACAAAGACCTACACTATCACACACCTGTAAACTTTTCCTAGTAGAGCCTAGCATAGACAGTGATACTGATCACATACCTGCAAACTCGTTGAAGTGGTTCCCAATGTCATAGGCTTGGTAATTGTAGCCTGCGTATTCGTAGTCAATGAACTTTACATTACCTGGACAGGACAAACAAAGGAAGATTCACTTAGGACAAAGAATGGGTGTATCGCATATTATAACCCCAGACATTATTTTAAGTATGTGAAAGCTGAGTATTGCATTCCCATTACCGAGAGTCTACATGGTTTTTAGGTTATTCCCCTTTGTGTATGGTATTTGGATCAGGGTAAGGGTTTGCATTTTGGAAAGAGAGCGATGGGAGAGGACTTCACAGAGGTACAGAAGGCGGTCGACACATAGAACGAGGACACTGGCTGCTTCCCAAACCACCCCCTACACCCCTGTTCACCAATTAACTGCTCACAAACAGCAGTACAGGGTGGTTAATGCTTTCTGTCACCATTATGAATTAAACGTATAATTGTATAATATACACCAACGAATTACCAAAGTTTATTATTTTATATACATCTTATAATGAAAGTAAACTAGCTTACTAGCCACAAAAGCGCATATGCACCAGGTATTATGAGTGATATTAATTATCCAGTTAAAATAGGTGGCTAGGTAGCTTTTGAATATTTTTTACTCAGAAAGGCTTGTTGGGACTTATTCAGCAGCACTTTTCTTCTCGAGCAATGCTGTTACAGACTGCTATTGTTGCTAGATGTCGAATAAGGACAAAGGGTGTCCCAAAGAAAATATTTTAAAAGTTCCTTCCCCCTGCTCCTTATCTGCACTGGTCCACCTGGTGAAATTTTCAATGTCAAAGGGGGGCCTCAGGTGGAGAGGATGGTTTGGGACCATCAACAGACGCAGACAGAAAGACAAAAACACAGATAAGCACTACGTGACCGCACAGCATGCTGGTTAGTTCTGTGTGGTGTTCTTAAAAACAAAAACAGAAAAGGAAAAAAAAAAACAGGTAATGTTTGGTTTTTGTGAAAGACTAACATTCTATTGCATAATTTTAACTCTAGGGTCTACTTTATCAGTGGTATAATGAAACCAGTGGTCAAAGTGATTGTAAGGCATCTGTATATTGATGTCATAATGGGGTTACAAAGAAAAGGAAATGGGGGTTTGTTTTTCCTGCAAACTCCTCACTTAAGGTGAACACCAAGGGTACACCATTCCACAAAAGCATTCAAATGGGCATTCACTACTGAGACAAGATAGACATCAAGTCACAAACAGCTCTACATTCCTATTGTCACCATTTGTCCTCTGTAAGTAAATGTCTGCATGAGTTGGAACATTTGAAGCAGAAGCTTTATTGGCAATGTCCAGAAGAAGCATGCAGAGAAAGAGGGGAGAAAAGAGAGGAGAATGCCCTCTGGTGGCAAAATTGAGTTCTGCGTTTATCAGTGGGCTAGTAACACACTGTTACATGAATGTAAAGATTTAAATAAAATGCATATTTAAAAAATACAAATCCTTACCCCATTTCAAATGACAAACATGGAATTCAACCGCCATTTGATTTCTTTCTCCCCCCATTTCAAACATTTCCTTCTTTATTAAGTTTTAGCTGTGGTAAATGAGTGTTCGGCAGTGTGGGTGATCTACCCTCCCTTAATCTACTTCTACACTGTGCTTGTTCTGTGCTGTGCTGTAGTGTGTGTCTGGAAGTACTTTACATTCTACATTATGTCTGGTCAAACAGTATACAGGGTGTTTGGTCTGCAGAAATAAGACACGTGAGGTGGTTACCAGGCCGGGTGCGATCCTAGCGGAACACAACAGAACACCTCCAGTCAGTGGCTATAGCCCTGCGCAGCAGATGAAGAGATCTGGGCAAACTCACATCTGTCACAGAACACACACTGTTTCACTGCAGCAGACGCGGAACCCTCCCCCACGGCTACACACTTCCTGTGTCACCACACTCCCCCCGCAGAACTGCATTCCCATTGGGCCGCAGGGCGCCCAGTCAGCTCAGTTTACAGCTTACATGCAAATGACGTAAAAGGTTTCCCGTGCAGGCCGTGCCGCAGTTTCAGTGCCCGGGGCTCTTACGTTTGTATGCAATTTGACTGCAGCAATTCCCTTATGTCACCTGGCTGATTGACAGACGGGGCACAAAACAATAATGATAAGAGGCTATACAAGCCCGCGAGAGCTTCCCTGAAGTCCCATTACACTGCCTGCTGTACTGAGCTGGGCGTGCCCAGTGCTACTGTAGTACAGAGCATTGGCGTGGCAGGTTCTATTGTGGTACTGAACTGGGCGTGGCCGCTCAGAGCCGTCTCACCCTCTCCAGCAGGCGGCGCTGTCGCTCCTAGGAGAGAAAATCTAGACAAGGAGCTGTGAGAGCACAAGGAGCCCTTGCCCCCCCGGGCAAGAGCAACTCTGCGCTACCAACTCCCCCACCCCCCTCCCCCACACACACCCTCCCCATCCCCAACCCCCACTTCTCAGGTGCACCAAAAACCCTTCTGTTATCACATCCACAGCTGGTAACCTCTACACATTAAGCCAAGGCCACTTTGAAAAGTCCAGCCATTAGTAAAAAACAAATGCATTCACATCATTCAAATGGCAAACAACAAACAGTCCCACAGGCCCACACAAGTGCATGTGACAGGACGCAGAACCACCTGCGCACTGTGCATCGTAACAGTAAATTAGACCACCCCCCCACCCCCCCCTCATTACTGCAGTGGTGGAAAGCCCTTCATGGTCAAGGCTACCTTCAATATGGGAGTCAGCTGCTTCCTGCTTCAACTGCAGGCCCGACAGCAACAACATGTCTGTAGAGTCACTTCTCACCTCACAGGCCACTTTGGGACCATTGCACTGAGGTCTTTCGATGCCCCAGGGACCGAGTGCTAAAGCAAACGCCCCACGCCTCAGAGTGGGGGCAGGGGAGCACAGCGGCACAGTGCAGGCACGTGCTGAGTGCAGGGAAGCAGTGAGGGGCCTTTTAAGGTGTGTGGAGCCCTAGTCTGCTGCCAGGACCGAGAAGCAGTGAGGTCATCACCAAGGGACTGTGAGGTGAGAAGTAGCTTACACATGTAATGATAAACCTGACCTTACCAGACAAAGAGCGGGGCAGCAGCCTCCACACTCCTCCACAGACAGCACTGACCAGTCCTTCTGCATATCCCTTTTCCACTGCAGAGCTGGAACCAGGCTGACTTCCTCAGCAATGTAACGGGTGTTTTTCGATTGCTTATGTTATGCTTATGCTAATGTTACATGTGCTGGCCTACAAACTAGCCACATCTACAAGCTAGCTGTAGGAGGAACTTTCAAACTGTGTAACTACATTGGTTCCTGAAAGGAGTCACAAAAAACATAAGTAGACATAATCAGTATGGAGTCTAGGGTTTTTAAAAGACAGGCAATATTTTCACTCTTGTTGGATATCGGCATTTAATATGCCAAACTTTATCCATTGCTCTTCTTGTGCAACGGTAATGCAATGGAAGAGCAATCGGGCCATACCGGGTGGGTCTGCTCTGGGCCCAGCTTGCGCCAGCCCAGTTCCAGTTCTACAGCAGAAAAGAGGTATACCCGCAGCGTCAGTGGCCTGGCTGAGGGGCGCCCCCCCCCACCCCCGCAGACGGGAGGCCCCAGGGGAGGAGGGGGGTGTGTGTCACGGTCACTCACCTGCGCTCGGGTTGTAGATGATGTTCTTACATAGCAGGTCGTTGTGGCACAGCACGACGGGGGAGCCCAGCACAGACAGGCTCTGCTGCAGCCACAGCATCTCCTCCCGTAGGCACACCGCGCTCGGCACCTCCTGGGTGAACCTGGGAAAGAGCAGCGGGCCCAGCGATTACCCAGCAGCACCACGCCCAGAGCCCACACATGCTCCGTGCGTGCCCCGTGCGTGCTCCACACAGAGACCCGCATCGCCCAGCTCCCATCCCCTGGGCCACACCCACAGTAAACAGCCAGCAGCTAACTTGTACCGTGTCTGGCCAGCTACTGAAACCTGGTCATGCAGAACTTCTAATATTGTTGACTCCTTACATGGCTTTTTGCTTGTGTTGTGCTCTGCCTCACTTGTAAGTCACTTTGGATAAAAGCGGCTGTCAAATGAATAAATGCAATTGTAAAAATGTAAATGTAAACACTGATTCCCAGGTCATGGGCGCAATGTAATGTAAGTGAACACACATACATTACATTACATTATTGTTATTTAGCAGACACTCTTATCCAGAGGGATTTACAGATTTTACAATTTTTACACATTATCCATTTATACAGCTGGATATTTACTGAGTAACTTGTCTAAGGGCACAACAGCAGTGCCCCAGCGGGGAATCGAACTCCCCTGACAGGGGCACACAAGCAGATACCCGCCAATGACTGAGGACTCGGCCCCTTACCTCTGGTTCTGGACAGGGTCCTCGAAGTGGGTGGGCACGAGCGAGAAGTACTTCCCCATCTTCAGCCACAGGTCTGACTTGGGAACCCAGCCGTTGTGCGCATGGATGGCATGGTACTTGGCTAGCTGCCTGGCTATCAGCCTGCAGAACAAACACATCAATAAACCATTGCATTTACTGTAAAAAAAAAAAAAAAATACTGGTCTGCCAGGGCGACATGTCGTCATTGATAGAGCCTCTGCTTATCCACAACCGTGGAACAGCTGAGCGAATAGCAGAACAGACCTAGATCAGGAATTTCTGGCTTCAAACAGGCTTGGGCACTTCAAAAGGAAACAACGTCCTTTGTACAGTCATGTATTTAATGCATGGAAATGGATGTAATATGAGCTAAATGGGAAGCACTGTTCAGTTGTTTTATCCAATAAAATAAGGGGGCGGATATATACATATTGATTGACACATATTTACACTGTGCAGGGCACAGATTAATCATCTGTAACTCACGCGGTCTGTGCAGACAGTGCTTGGTACAGTTAACCCCTTTGTTGTCACACTGAAACACTTTCTCGTACTCAGACTATGAAACAACCTCATTGAAAATGTGGTAATAAACCTGAAAAAGTGGCTGTTTATTTTAGTGAACAAATTACCTCTGATCAAATCACCTTAAGACCTGCTACTTGCTGTTTATTTTTTACGTGTAGAATCGAAATATGTTTTGGCTTCTGCGATCTAGTGACTGATGTATGGTAGTATACTCTGCTTCCTTTGTCAGGTTAGTTTGCAAAAGTTAACTTGTGGTAGGGCTTCAATGGTGTTATGCACATGCTCAATGGTCTGGGAGTGTTGTTACCCTGGTCTGATACTGTTGTTCATTCAACTTGAATAGACAGACTTCTGTTCTTTTGTACTCAAAGTCACTCTGGATAAGAGCATCTGCTAAATGAATGTAATGTAATTAAAAGGACAATCAGTGGAACTATGCTCATAACTGACCTGCAGCTGATATGGCAGTGCTGCATAAACAAAGAAAGGTGGTGGTAACCACACCAGCAGAGTATGAGAAAAGGGCCACACCTCTCCATTGTGCTAATAAACCTGTTCATTCAGGTCAGCACTCAATGGAAAGCACTGTATGTGTGCGCTTTTGTCTGTGTCTCCAGGCAAAAGGGCGCTGAATCAATGGCAACAAAATCACGGCTCAGAAAGAATAGAGGGTTTTTCCTTTGGTCCTGTTTCAAGGGTGTACGTGTGAATGAACGACCGTGTGTGTGTGTATGTGTGTGTGTGTGAGCGTACCTGAAGACGGAGGGGCTGCGGATGTGCTCGGGTTCGAGGGCGGTGCCTTGCAGGAACTCGTAGCAGAGGCCATTGTTGAAGGTGCAGTAGAGGCGTGGAGCGCAGCGGTGCGCCTGCAGAACTCGGAAGCTCTTGACCTCGTTCTCCCGGTCGACGAACAGCTCCGTCTTGTTGCCGTAGATGCGCACCAGAACCACCTCCTGCATGTCGCCACCCACGTAGCAGCCAATCAGCTTGTTGGTGATGCCATCGGTGAAAGACTGGAGAGAGGGGGAGGAGGGTGGGTACAGAGAGCATTAGAGCTGTGAAAGGGTCTGAAAGCAATCACATCACCCGACTGTGCGGTTTTCTTTTTACATGGTGATCACACCCTGATAAGTGCTGCACCTCCAAATGCAATCACTTTGCTGATTTAGGGCTCAAACCACCAGACCTGTTAAAGCGCCCTCGCTCTGGGTGTTGACGGTTCTCACGGCTGGAGCGATGCTTTGTTCTGCCCTCCTCACGCTGTTTGCGTTGGAGGCGTAACAGCAAAGGTTTTGATTCGAGTCCAGATCTGGTCAAAAACAAAGGGAGCACCACCGGCCATCCTAGGGGTTTACCCCGCATTGTGTTTGCTGACGGCTGGCATTCCACCCCTAATCGTGTGTACTACCAGCATCTGGGACTGAATGGAGCGGGAGCGATAGCGTGTGTACAATCCGGGACTGAATGGAGCACGAGGATCGCGTGGAATTTTATTTTGCCCGGCCCAACAATGCGAGGCATGTGCTGAGTGTTTACTTTACTGATCGGTGATGAACCACCAAACTCTCTCACACTCACACACACACACACACACACACACACACACACACACACACACACACACACACACACACACACAACACCCCCCCTTCCTAGGTAGGATGAGACGTGCCCCATGTGCCCTGTACAATGAGCCAAGTGCACCCAACGCCCTGCACGTCTCATTCGGGGAACATGAGACAGGCCTCAGTCAACCTCATCCCTGTGCAAAACACAGCAAGAACACCTGCTGTACCCGTGCCCCATACTGTGCCCATGCCCCATTTACACAGGGACACCAGAGTCACATCCATCTTTTGGATTCTGGTGGTTTGGGTTTATAAGGCAGCTTAGTAAGGACGAGAGGCCAACTGGCTGCAGAAAGACCCCACCCTAACTCCAGGCCAGACAGCCCTTCCGCTGGGTCATTAGATCATTAGATTTGCATGATATCATTGAGCGGAACGGCATATATTTCACACGTACGCACATGAGGTACCATTGAGTCACACGATTCAACAATTGATGACAACCCTGCCTATAAAAAGAATAGCACATTTAAAAGAATCACTTCAGCCCTAAATAATGTGATAAGTGGCATCTCCTTCATTATCACTGCAAATTAAGTTACTTCCACTTTGTGGGTTTCTAAAATGAGCACACAAAGTAAAGGTTTTGCTGTGGAGTGCAGCAGTTGCCTTTGCAAAGAAGGATATTCAATATATGTCCTAAATACAGAGGGAAAAAAAGAGTCACCACTTTTCTGTCAGCTGTGTTAGTGTGACAAACACTCTCACTCTTAAGTTAAGAACTACAAACTTGCTCTACCTGAGCAAGAAAAAAGAAAGTTACAGAAACACATACGCCCTAAAGCTCCAAGCGTTATTTGAAGTACAGTGCCCAACTGAAGGAAGAGGCACCACACGCCAAAAACCACACACCTGTTCTGCAGCCAACAGAACTCTGCTCGCACACACACACCACCTCTCTCCCTCTCTAAAGTAGGGCGCCATCATTATGCAAACAACTGCAAAGTCTGGCAAAATGCACGGCCCGGCTGGTCACTCCGATTCCGACGCTCTGAGGCCACCCTTCAGGCCGAGGCGGATCTCTGACCGGGCAGATCGCAACACAGCAGGCGTGACAGCAGCGGCTGCTGCCTCAAAAAACCCAGAGAAGAAAAAAAGGGAGTAAGGGAGTAAGGGGAACTTTGTGCAAGTGCTCTGCTCAAGGCTTCAACAGCAGCAGCATGGGACCTTCAACCACAGATTCACATGCCCTCACCTCAATTCCACTCAGCAGCCCCCTGACCGAAACTGAAAACAGGCACTGGCAACAGAAACACAAGCTTACATGCTACCCAGCGCGTCGCCTGATGCCCTGGCACTCGAAGTTCCCCAAAACATGGTTCAGACAGAGAACCCGACTATTTATGCTTGAAGTGCTGTTATGAAAAGAGGATCTGTTCAAAAGTGTGGTTTTACAAATGTGCCTTAGAATTTCACATTTGGCACCTGAGCTTCATCCTTTCATTTAAACTGCATAAGGTGGAAGTTAAATATATCTCTTAAGAAGTTCGTTTGTGGTGACCGCGGAGAAAAACAGCGCTCATTTGCATGGGTCTGACACTGCGTAGCGTATAACTACAGGAAATGCTTTCATTTGCGTGAAAAACAAACTAAGGTTCACTGATAATAAGTGGAACACCATGAACTGGAATACTTCCATAACCAAGTGGAAACGCGCCATGCATTATAAAAGGGGACTTCTGGTTTTAGTTTGCTACTGCAACAGTCCATAGAGCAGCCGATTCGATACATGTAAAAGTGTAACTGGATTGTTTCTGAATTTACCAAAATTTTGGTTTGGACAGAGCACCTGTACACACGCAATGCCTCCGTTTCAGTATTCTTCCGTTAAACTACACAAGTCATCGTAAGCTTATATATATATATATATTTTTTTTTTTTTACGGAGACTGTCAAAATGAAAATAAACGTGGAAAAAATTAAACACATGAAGCTAAACCTTGTTTTGCTAATGCTGCTTCAGTCAGCTCCACTGAGTTCGTTTCATGAAGCATTTTCAACTCAAAACTTCCTATGACCTACTTTGACCAAAAAAGGATTTTCTGGTTTAAATTACCTAGCGTTACCCCTTGTAATGGATGCTATAGAAAAGTGAGGAACAGGCCAGTAAAAGTTATACTATTTAAAGTAATTAAAATGTAACGCATTTAAATCAACTTAAACTATATGGAGTCACTATATTAAGTAGCGTGTCATGAGCGTGAGGAGAGATAACTTCCTTATTTATAACGACGCAACTTCATGGACGATGGGCTGAGAAGTCGCAGCAAACATCTGCATAATGTTAGCCAACATTAGGCAGGCAGGTTACACCCACATTAGCTAGAAAACCGATACAGTAAATTGTAGCTGTATGTGTCACGTTATAAAAGGACAATAAAACTAGTGAGACCAGGTGGCTGGGTTTCGAGAAAAGTCTGTCAGAACAGCTCACAACCGGAGTCAGCCGCCTTACCTCAAAATACAAGGGTTTCTGTGGTTCAGACCTGTCTAGCTAACCAGCCAGCTGAATAAATATTTATAAGCAATATGAGCAAATGATGTAGTTACCATGCTCAATGAGTTAAAATCGAATACGTGTTGACAGCCATTGTAGGAGACCAAAGTAAATCGACCGCTAGGTTTCTGGCTGACTAGCTGGTAATAGACGGAAATGGTTGGTTTAATCTCCACTGCGACACACGGTTTCTTTGAACTGAAAGCGACAGGTTGCTATGCAGGATAGCCGGCTAGCTACTCAGGTTACCTAACGTTACTCCGCCGGTCCGTGAAGGCCTCGTTACTTAGCAAGCAAACCAACTACCGCTTATTCCGTTGATCGCGAACGTTAACTAGGTAGCTAGTTAGTTATTTAGACTAGCTAACTAACGCAGTCTAAAAAAAACTCTACACCCGACTCGGGTTACAGAATTATATAATGACAGCCATAAACCCAAGATAGACAGCATATGAGGCCGGCTCTGCGTCTTATTTGCAGCTTCACTAATGATACATGGACATGATTGTATAGCTGATGAGCAAAAGCCAAGGGGAGAGAAATACCTTCATCTTGACCTCTGCAGGTTTCCAATGGGGTCTCAGCTCCTTCATCAGTTTCAGTGCTCCTGATCTGAAATCGTTTTCGTCTACGGTAACATTAAATTTGGGAACGGCAGGAGCGCCATCGGGTACATGGATGTAGTTTGCCATCGTAAGAAACTGCAAATCGTGTTTTTTTTTAATCAGCACTTGGTTATCTGTAAATGCGTTTCAATGAACCGTATCTTGCGAAGTATGCTCTTGGACGCGCGCTGGTGTGTCGTTGCTACGTCTTGCAGGGGCCAGCAGCTACGCCTCTCGGAAAATTCCACCCCTCTATAACATTCACACGCAGTGCATGCTGGTACTCTGTGACTCACAGCATCAGGCGAGGCGGTGCTCGTCTCGTCACAAGAATGCTTCTTATTCCATAAGTTTTTACTCCTTATTGACACTTACTGTTCCTACAAATAAAAGTCTGTATTTTAAGCATAGATACTATCTTAGCCTCGTTTTCATTAATAAAGAGGAATAATTTTCGACATAATTGACATTATTACACACGTATCGCAACCAACTACTTGAATAACTTTTAAATCATTTGTGAAATGCAATCACTAATCAGAGTAGCCAGTAATCACTATTATTGGTTGACTGTATGAGTTGTAAAACCATGCGCTATTTTTCACAGGTATCCATTTTAGAGCAGGTGCTGCGAAGATCACCAACTGTTTATGTCACGTGAATGTGATACCGCAGTTCTAGATGCGCTCTATCGCCGTATCCAATTGATGCGCAGATCAGTGCGTCTGCGCAGCGTCTACTCTGAATATGAACAAGTGACTTTACTGAATACCAGAGACCTCGAAGTTGCGTTGCGTCTGCGCAGATCTAGTGATCTGTCAGTCATGTGAGCAGCGTCATTTTCATTCACTAAATGCGAATAATCAGGAGAGGCGGTGTCAACTGTGAGGTGAGGACACGAAAGTGAACTCACGTCTGTCCAGAAAATGGCCAAGCACGTTAGGTAATTGTAAATCGTGCCAAATTTAAAAACCTTCCCAATCACTTTGGGTTCCAGAAGTGTAAACTACACTTAATTTTGACGAAAAGACAGGCAAAGTTGACCTCTCTCATCTTTGGCATCTAATTACTGCAAATGCCCCGTCATCTTACAAGTCACATCTCTGCGTTAGCCTGGGTGTTGATCCACTTCGATTAAGACTATTGAATTTGGTGAGATGCCACGCGGATCAGGCAGGGTACATATAGAACGCGAAATGGGGCACAGTCCCCGCATTTTAGCAACGGAGATCAACGGAGGTAAATCCGTGTATTTCCTCTTCTGAAAACATCAGTGGGGCGAAGGGTTGCTGTGTCTTCAGTTACGATACAGTCATGCAAAGGGACAAAATGGCATAATAATATGATGGCTAATAAAGACAAACGCGACAGATAGCTGGACACGCTAGCAAACTAACAAACTATACAGTAGTCCACCCTAGAGCCCATTTATTAGTCTACCGAGGGTACGCAAATGAAATTCTACTAAAATTTTAGTTTTAGGCTCTGTATGAGTTGTAAAACCATGGGAACATTGTCAGTTTTGACATTTTGTTAGTCGTGGTATTTTCACAGGACATCATGGTTTCTTAATGGGATAACTTCAGCTTTCGTCGGGCATTTTATCAGTTAGGATACTTCCAGTTTTAAAAATGTTGTTCTAGTTCAGCTTTCACTGTGTGGTTTGAAGTTTGTAGAAATGGAATAATGTATAGATGAGTACAATAATGTAACGGTTTGTCTATTTTAGTATAATTTTGATGTGAAACAAGTGGAATATAATTAGGCTATTGTTTACAAACCGAATTAAAATTGACGTGCTGCAGCCATCTAGTTAGTATGCCCGCTAATGTCAAGTTTAGCTGCCCAGGTAACCTTAGACTTGTTACACGCAAAGCCAATGCGTCAAAACTCATTCATTATGTTGTGGCTCCCTTAATGATTGAAATGTATCCTATTTTTGCACAAGGTCGTGACGTAAGATGTGTAGATAATAGATCCATCGATGACGTTACCCTCCACTTGAATGGCCAATGGAAAGCGAGCCCTTATCTCCCTTTGCCACCTTTTCAGTTGAATGATGGTTCATGGGTACTTTCCCGTCCCCTGGACACGAATTTCGACAGCTCTTCAACTTTATTGAGCTGCAATCTCTTACTCCATCAGAGGGAAATATGGCCACGCACTGAATCCATCCTCAAGAACAGAGCGGAAAGCATTGCACTCAATCTCTTACCTGTGATACCGGTTTCATTTACTTAGTCAATAAAGCTCATCCAATTCGTTTGTCTGAAAATTAAGTGTGATGATGTATAGTGATTTTGAAGTCCCCCCTTGGTTTTGTCAAAAACCACCAAGCATCAGATACAGTGTGGACAGTACAGTGTCTGTAAGATTGCTGAGCTCACTTTTGTACCCTTTTGGGCTTTTAGAGTTATACCTCATACTAGTGGAGAGTGAGCCTCGGTCGTCTTTTACAGACTTGCCATCACTACTGGTTTGACGCATGATCTAGCAGCAAACCCTGGGGTAGGTGTTGAGGGTTGAACTAAGGCAACACAACACAACACAGCAATGTCCTAAGAACCTGGCCTTGTAATCGGAGGGGTGCAAGTCGTGCCGAGTTTGGTTCTTTTCTCTGAGGTCCAGAAAAGGGAAGCGAGTGCCTTCATGTGGTAGCCTTAAAGCATCAGCGAATATAGCCGTTTTAATGGAACGAATATAATTAATTTCATCCTGTGCAGATGCGCACACATGCAGTTGGTGGAATACTCGGTAGCAGTACTCAGTCCAGCTGTCTGTGGTTCGCATTCCTTGTAGACGCCGTGCGAACTTTAAGGAAAGGGGACTTTCTTCGCTGCTTATTATTTTCCAATTCCTTTTAAATTTTAATACATCCAATGCCCGAAATTATATGTAATTGCGTTAACACCTCAGTGACAATACCATCTAAATATAATGGACAGCACCATTTACATACATACATATATATATAAAATGAATCGCATACCGACAGCTAAATACACTATTTTAGCAACTCGGGTGATTTTGTTTGCACCCGGACTAGTTTTGAGGGATCCATTTCCGGTGTTCGCGGAACTGTTTTCGCCTCGCCATTTCCTGTCAATTAGGAGTCGTCTTCCATCGCTTCCAACCCCCCCTCCCACACGAGTTGCATATATTGTAGCCGGTGGTCTGACGCTTTGTGAGGGGCAAAGCTGTGCACCCTGGTCCGATTTATATTTATCCTCCCTCGACTCGACCTGGTACAGCCGCTCCGGGCGAACCGGTGAGTTCAGACGCTAGCTGAGCTGGCGACCGTCGTAGCTAACTACTGACAATCTGGACCTCAGCGTGTGGCGTGCGACACAAACCGAACCACGATGGTTTGTTGGGTAGATTCTTACGTTGCTGTGTTCGTATAAACGCATCTGTTAATGTATCGTTCCTCTCTCGTGTGTTAAACACTGTAGGCCACAATCCCTTCACTCGTCTGTCTTGGGTTGGAAGATTTCTACTCCTTCTTGAGTGTCTGTAGTTGCGGAGGATCATCATGGCTATGAGGCAGACTCCTCTCACCTGCTCCGGGCACACCAGACCGGTGGTGGATTTGGCGTTCAGTGGAATAACCCCATACGGATATTTCCTGATAAGCGCTTGTAAAGGTTAGTCGTGCACGGTGTCCAGTAGCATTTTAATTGATACCATGATTCAGCTACTGGGATAATTTACTACGGTGGCACGCTGGAATGCGAATTTCAAGGTTTGGATAGGTATGGTAGGATAGGTATAGGATTTCCTCTTCATAATTGCTCAGCGACAGAAATTAAAACTACGACAATACCTAGTGATGCAGTGTTTTCAAGCTCAGTGTATCCAAAAGGTACTGTTATAAGCAGGCATTCATTATTTTGTACAGTTGGTGTTTAGTCAACTGCTGTGGGCTTTACATGGCTATCCAGTGTCAGTAACAATCTTCATATTGCTATATACTATTTGTTTTCCTGTAAAGCAAGAACCATATTGTGACATTTTTGTAGTACGCCCTATGGTGGATAAACCCATGTTGAGACATTTTGTGGTGCTTCCTGTAGATGGCAAACCCATGTTGCGCCAGGGAGACACAGGGGACTGGATCGGGACGTTCCTAGGTCACAAAGGCGCTGTCTGGGGGGCCACTTTGAATAAAGAAGCCACAAAGGCGGCGACCGCTGCTGCAGATTTCACAGCGTGAGTACATACACACACTCAAGAGAACATGCACACATATCAACCTTTTATTTAGTGTTGTATTTAACAAAAACACTGACAATGCTGAACATTGGCTGTCATCCTTCTTTTCCTTTCCTGTCTTCGCCTTCCTTGTTCTGTCTGATTCAATATTTCTCATAAAAATGACCACCAAAGGCACAGTATATCTAGAATAATGCCACAAAATTACAAAAGCACAATAGTTGCAAACATTATGCATAAAATAATGTGAATGATAGTAGCCAACTACTGATGTAGAGTAAATGTCAAGTTCACGTGTAGCACAGAAAACTCCACTGTGTTTGGGGAGGAAGGTTCTTGTCTGCACACAGCTGGTCTGGGACCAGTGTTGCTGTGGCCGGAGAGCTAGGTTTGTTGTAAGGCATTGTCATATTTTTAGGGTGCAGACATGTAATGTGGAATGAAGCAGTAATGTGGTAGAAGTAGCTGAAATGACCTTCCCCAGAGAGCCTCACCCCCACTCCTGACTTTGGTATTGAACAGAGCGAGGCCACAGAGGTGAAATGTTTCATGCTCTTGCTGATCATGCTGTCACATCTTTATCTCTATGCAGCTATGAGAGTCTTAAGGAGAGGTGTCTGCAAGCAGTTGGGTCTCTGTGCTGATATAGTCTATTTCTGTGTCAACCATGAAATGAAATATAAGCACAGAGATGAAGATTTTGGAAATGAGAAGTGTTGTAAAGGGAATATGGGGACTGCATGTGAATTGCACACAGACTTACTGGTCAGATCAAAGGATGTAAGACCTTGAATACTGTAAATGGCCTTGAATGGCCATTTTTTGCATTTGATATTGCTTTTCTTTATTCTAAATTCATGTTCCCCCATTTTGATATTAGCTATCTTTTATACCATTTTCATTTCCTATTTTATATTTGTTATTCCTAGTTCCCATTTGCCTCCCATTTGTGAGGTTTGGCACAGAGTACCATCTGTAGTGTTTCTCCTTAAAGGAAACAGGTTTTGGTTACTCCAGTGTGTCACTTTAAGGTACAGTCTCAACTGTCTCCGTGTCTCTCTCTACAGTAAAGTGTGGGATGCAGTCACAGGGGATGAGGTTCTCACACTGGCACACAAGCACATTGTGAAGTCTGTCAGCTTCACTCAGGTAAGACCCCCTCTGAAGAGTTCAGGTGAGGTCATTGTGCATTGCAGCGTAACCCCACCCCCACTTCTGCCCTCCCTCTCCTCAGGACAGTAATTACCTGCTGACAGGGGGAAATGATAAAGTGTTGCGCATCTATGACCTCAGCAAGCCTGAAGCAGGTAGGTCTGTGATTAGGCCTGAGTGTGGTTATTGTTTGTTTGTGTGTGTGTGTGTGTGTGTGTGTGTGTGTGTGTGTGTTCCAGAGTCATGTGTAGGAATGTATTCAATTTATAGTTGTATTTACCTGTATGGTATATGTTTACATGTAAAAACACATTTTATGTTGGTAAATGGCTTGTGGTTTTTTCCTTTGTGCATCTGATGGTACCAGACTGATTTGGCATTTTTGTCTGAGTGTGTGTGTTCAGTTGCATAGCGTGTGTTTTTATTGTATGTGTAGTCAACTATTAACTGTGTGTGTGTGTGAGAGCAAGAGAGAGTGTTTATCTGTGTATCAGCCTGTATGTGTGTGTGTGTGTGTGTGTGTGTGTGTGTGTGTCAGAGAGCATATGTATGTATTTACCTGATTAGTGTGTGTGTGTTTACCTGTATGTTGTCCTTCAGAGCCACAGGAGATTGCAGGCCACACCTCTGCTATTAAGAAAGCTCTGTGGTGTAACAACGACAAACAGATCCTCTCGGCTGCAGACGACAAAACTGTGCGGTAAGCCGTGTGCATGCATATGTTAGGCGTCCTGAAAAATGACATTGCTGTGCTCCTGTGTAGGGTGGGACTAGGGTGATGTGAAATTGCTCATATTTCATTGTGCTGCTTCTTTTAGGCTGTGGGACAGCAACAGTATGGAGGTGGTGAAGACTCTCCCCTTCGATGTGTCTGTGAGCAGCATGGAGTACATACCGGATGGAGAGATCCTTGTTATCACCTATGGGAAAACAATCGCTTTTTACAACGCACTTAGGTATTGAAAACCAACATGTTACACAATACACTCAAATACTGGAAAACCTCCATATTACATATCACACTTGGGCACTGAAAAGCTCTGCCTTCCACAATGCATCTTTATGGTCTTTGCAGCCTTGATTTGATCAAGACCGTGGATGCTCCTGCCTCCATCCACTCTGCCTCCCTCCACCCAGAGAAGGAGTTCTTTGTCGCCGGTGGAGACGATTTCAAGCTCTACAAATACGACTACAGCACTAAGGAGGAGATGGGTGAGTGCACTCTGAAAGAGATGGATGATTGTACACTATAGATAAAGCAAGTAGCCTGCACTTCAGCTGGACAGGGTATCTGGTTTAAGGATTTAGCCACCTCTGTTTAGCGGGCTTGGAGAAACTAACTCCCATCTCTCCTGCAGAGTCATACAAGGGCCACTTTGGGCCGGTCCACTGTGTGCGGTTCAGCCCAGACGGGGAGCTATACGCCAGCGGCTCAGAGGACGGCACTCTCAGGCTCTGGCAGACTGCAGTAGGGAAAACGTATGGCCTGTGGAAATGTGTCCTTCCCGGTGAGTCTCAGTGCAGAAAGAACACCGAGCGAATTCCAGTACAGAGAGAACACTGGCTGTCTCAATGGAGAGTGGCTGCAGCTAGTCTCAGTGAGTCTTAGTGCAGAGAGAACGCAGTGAGTCTCAATGCAAAGAGAATGCAGCAAGTCTTGGTACAGAGAGAACACTGACTGTTTCAGCGCAGAGAGAACGGTGCAGATCTCAGGTGCAGGAAGGAAAGAAATGGTGTTGACGAGTTTTGTTTGGCTGGTCATTTGTACTGCGCTCACTTCTGTTCCCCCCTCCGTTGGCCTATAGAGGAACTGGTGGCAGAGAACTCGGATGCTCTTTACTGCACGGCCCCTGAAGTCAAGGCCTGAGTCCCCCAGGCATGTGCCTAAGACAGCTAGGAGAGCGGATTGGCCCGGTTCCATCAGACCACGCCCCCCCACCACCCCCCCACCCATCAAAGGTGTAAAGCCCTCGCCTCTCCAATCGGGACTGAAGTGGAGCTCACCTGGGAATCAGACCAGCGCACCCTTCACACAAATACAGACACACACACACACACACATACATGCACACTACAGGGACGTCCACAGGGGGAAGCAGTAGAGCGGTGAGTGTTCAGTGCCACAGCTGCCTGCTCTCTTTCTGGTGAGGTCACACTCGGACCCGTCTTCTCCCAGCGCCTGAGCCCCAAAGCCCCAAGGCCAGCTTTGAATCCTTTCATCTAAAACAGCACAAACTGTTTTGGCTGCACTTGCAGAATGCCTGATTTAGCTTTATTAAGAAAAATGTGCTTGGGGAAAAAAGAATACTGTAAAGAACCAGGAAGAAGCAAGATTATTTTGTTTCTTAGCTTTTGTTTTTAGGGTCTTCTGTTGTTACAGTTGTATTTGGTTATGAAAATAAAAAGGAACTGTTTACATGCATTTATCAATGTTCTGCTTCTGTTTGTTGCATTATCTTCCTATTATCTTCCTTATCTTATGTTGCTCATCTTTAAAAGCATCCACTGACACTGAATCACACCCTTGTCCTTTACTGTTTTGACTCAGAATGAATAGCTCAGTCTTATGTATTCAGTATGTTTTAATAGCAGTTGTACTGTTGAGACTGTGCTGGTGTAAATACCTGATTTGGATGTCTGTAACACTGCTTATGAGAAAGATAAAATACCTCAGACCATAAATGGGTGGCCTCAAGGCTGAGACCTTGTCTTGATACGGCAGGTCAAAATCTGGTCACACAGTAACACGATACGAGTGACATCACCACAGTTGTGTCTGTGGAGTTGGCGAAAATAACACCGAAATGGCTTTTGTTCCCGATGGAGCTCGAGTTTGCCATGTGCAGGAGGGGGAAGGGTGGTTTCATATTTCCAGACATGGTGTGAATGTGCATGAATATGCTGCCGATATTTGAAACATGATGCAACGTGCTTTAATGCACTGAAGAGTATATCACAGAAATGGAGACACTACTGCGGTAATCCCTGAACAGTTGACAGGGCATGTTTGTTAAAAAATAGGGAAAACAATGGAATGTGATTTGTATGGGGCACAATGGTGTCTACAGCTAATTTCATAAAAGTGAATGGGGGACGTGGAGTCTCGTGACATTTACTGTTATACATATGAACATGTTGGCATTGGCTGTACTGATCTACATCTTCTGAATGGATTTAAACGCGATCAACATGGCAGGTACACCATGCCATCAATTCCAATGAACTGTTGTCAATAACGATGTATAAACTTGTACCTCTCTGCTTTAAAAAAAAAGATACGGAGACTAATTTATACAAAGTGAAGTTACATTATATTATTGGCGTTTAGCAGATGCTCTTATCCAGAGCAATGTACATAAATTAGAGGTTTTTACAATGTTATCCATTTATACAGCTGGATTTACTGTGACAATTGTGGGTCAAGTATCTTGCCTATGGGTACAGCAGCAGTACCCCCATGGGGAATTGAAGCAGCAACCTTTCGTTTACAAGTCCTGCTCCTTAACTCAGTGAAGTTTTGTGCATGCTCCTCTGTGTTAAAAGTGGTATTTTTGCACTGTTCCCACCCATGTGCATCAGAATTACATACCACACAACATTTGTCATTTCTGTCGAGTGAACATCGGGTAGCTCTTGATGTAAGGCAACTTCCACAGAGGCGTTTACAAAGACTGCCACACTGAGGTCTGTAATGACACCTACAGGCTAAAAAAACTTGCTGCAATCCTCACTGCTCTGTTGCGATGCCTGAGAGGTATTACCAGTCCTGTTCTTCTGTTACATACTATGTCCCACCATCACCCCCAACGTAAGTGTAATGATCACCTCAGTTTGGCTAAACATCATTGTACACTTTGTAACATTCTTCTTTGGTGTCCAACTTCCACCCATGCTATCCCCTTTCCAAGAAGCCCCTCCAGGGAATTTGTATGGTGAGGATACTCCTTACCCACTGTTCGCCAAGGGTTACAGAGTTCATTGTAGTTGTGCTCATATTGTTATACATGGTCACGAGCGGAAAAAAACCCCACCATTTTGTCTTGATAAACTCAAATGACAAGCACTTCTTTAACTGACATTGCCACACTTGTTTTATTAGTGAAGTCAAATCAATATGTATTACTATAATTTATTAAAGAAAAAACACTTTTCATTCACACCTCCAGTATACTAGATTGAACTGAAAGCCCCTCACAGAGCTCTAGTATACAAGACCAAACTGAAACCCCTAATACAGCTCCAGTACTTTAGGCTGAACTGACGCAGACATTGGCATTTTTGGCCAGTCCTGCCTCTCAGAAACTCTTTAGGGTGCGATATCTATGAGGGCAGACACACATGGCACAGCAGTCACGTGACCAAACTGATCCCAGCGATCGTCAAATGAACAGCCTCGGTATCCTACACAGTCACACCCCATCCCCGGGGTCCAGGGTCAGGCCGCCCCAAAGACAGATGGCTGGCAGAGTTCAGTTCCTAATTCAGCGCTGGTGGCCCTTCTCGTTCTTGTGCTTTAGTGATAATAAGGCACTTCATTAGTCCAGGTGGAGATCCTGAGCCACTTAAAAAACATACAAGCCTCATATCAAAAATACAAAAACGGGTAGGAGTAGAAAACACCCCTGTGGGATCCTCCATGTCCCTCCAGAGTCTATTGCATTTGCAGCCACGCCCTGCCCCAGTGGGCTGGGCAGCTCTTTGGAAGACGGTTTGTCAGAGAATGTGAGGTGTGTATATGGGGCTGGGGTGGGTGGGGGCAGGGGTGTAGCTCCATCAGTAGTTGGATCTGAGCCGTCTGTTCTCCTCCTTCAGCTTCTCGATCTCCTCCACCAGCGAGTCACTTACAGAGTACCTCTCTATCAGCCCGTGGATCTCGTTCTGAAATAAAATATCTTTCTGTCAGACCATGAATCTCGTCCTTGAACAGAGTATCTCTCTATAGGACATTCTCAAATCAAGTACTTTTTATCACAACATAGATCTCAGTTTTAAATAATGTATCTTTCTATCAGATAATAAATCTTTTACCACACAAGGCATCTCTTTTAGAGGCAAGGAGTGTATTCTATAATTGATACAGTACCGAAGACAATGGATGGGAGTGGTTGTCTGTCACAAACAATGCACTTCAGTGGAGTGAACACTTACCAGCTGTATATAGAACTGCCGGATCATTTCAACCTGCAGGTTCACTATGTCTCTGTGACAGGCATCCCTGTGGAGGAAGTGACATCACAACACCAGGTCATTGATACTGAGCAGAAGGTTCCAGAATGAGATACTTTTCCAAAAGGGGCACATAGACAGAGGACAAGCAAGCTTGTGAATATATTTATAAATGCTGTCAAATGAAACTGACTCAAAACATCAGGGGATCATGAAGACACAATATGTGTTGATTCTTGACATATTCTTTATGTAAAGAAAACAGCTGCTTTCCACTGCAAGACTGCATAGTCAGTGACTGTGCAGGACTGGGTATCTATCCAGGACTCACCTGAAATCCTCCAGAGTTTCCTGGATCATGTTGCGAATGAAGTGGATCTGCAGGGAGGTGAGAGGAGCCCCGCCACCTTCCCCCTCAACGGTCTCTGCGATTCGCTCTGACAGAGAGGAGGCCACACCTGCCGCGCCTGCCACAGAGTTTTCATATATATATATGCCACCACACAAATGTGCAGAGCATTGGTATGCATCACTGCACACTCACACACACACACACACACACATATAGCATTCACATGCATCACCACACACATACAGCATCCATACACATGACCATACACACACACACACACCTATGTTCATACACACCATGTTCATACACAGGACATGACAACACACATGCAACTCACTCTGTGTACTGGGCGTCCTGACAGGCGGTGCTCCGTTGAGTGCTGAATCATAGCTCAGTTGGCCTACTGTATCCTTGCCCCTCAGGCTGGGCTCAGGGGTGCAGAAAGGGGGTCCCAGTGTTGTGGGCGTGGCCTGGGAGGCAGCGGCAGTGGCCTGGGCGTCTACCTCCTGGCTAGAGCCACTATTCTTGTCCACCTGTCAATCGCAGCAGGGAGGCCAGAGATTAAATCACTCTATTAATAAACCTGTTCCTCCAAGAAATCATAACTCAACACTTACTAATTCACTGCCCCCTCTTTACATCATCCACAAATATACTGCGGTTATGGGAGGGCACTCAATTTTTTAAACTCCTTTATTTCCAAAAATCAAAATTGTCTTTGTGCCTCTTCCTTAGACACCCTGTCATTTGCAAAACAATGCAGTCTCATAGTAGATGGGCTGACTCAATGTCACAATAAAAAAGTTGCATGTCACAATAAAAGAGATCACAGACTGATCTGTTTCAGTACAGAACAGACCGCCCTACTTCAGAAGACAGCAAAGACTGACCCATTTGGTGTCCTGTGTTGCCGTATAACCTCGTACAGGTGAAACCGTTTCCTCCTCTCTGATTGGTGGAGGGGTGCTGAACACCGCCAGGGGGCTGTAGCCGTGTCCCCCTGGAGTGCCCAGCGGTGTCCTGCGGTGTGGGGGGCCACTGGAGTACTGGGACAGGAAGTCCAGCTCTGAACACACAAAAGCACAAGCACTGAACACTCAAAATTAAACACATTTGCACTCATCACTGTGCACCGCCCACACAACACGAATGAAAATAACCCACACTGCACTCGCACACAACACAGTACACTGCACTCACACTCAACTCACTGCTTCGGGTGCTTAGCAGTATTTCATAAGGTTATTTAACAAGAACTACCATTAAATGGCATGACACTAAATACTGAAACTATGTTGCAATTGCTGAATACCATCTTTCTTCCCACTTGGAGGGTCTCCACTTCTTTTGTAATCTAAAAATCAAAGAGAAAAAGTCAGAGTTCAGAAAGTTTATTAAAAGAAGAATCCAACAGGCCAAATTTGAGAGACACTTTTCTCTAGGACAGATATCAGGTGTTCTAACAATTTAAAAACCAGAAATTCATAGAAATGAGCACATCTGTGGTGACCGTAGACCTGCACATTAGAAGTTTAGCACGGACAAACTCTGAAAGGACAATGCTTCTCTCAAACTGGTGAGTGGGATTGCATGAAAGAGTGATGGAGGACAGTTCTGACAGGAGGAACAGAAGAATACAGATAAACAGACAGGAGTGAAGGAATGAAAAGAAGGACTACTCAGACAGATAGGAGGGCTGATCTGGAATAGGAGGAATTCTTTTAGGTCATCACTTTTCAGCAAAGTATACAAAGTTTTGACTTTTCTCCATCCTGGTGTGGGTGCCAATTCATGACTACAAGTAGGAATGTCTAATCCTCAAGGTCTACAGGGACTGCCTTTATTCAAGGGCAATGTGCAAAAACATATCCTTTCTGGTCATACTGAATCCCAATGAGTTAACGTTTTACAAGAATAATCTGCCTAATTGATACATGGTTAATTTTTTTAAATGCTGTGGACTTTAGGATTCACTTTAGGATAGATTTTAGTGTAGAGTTCTTCCCTCTCATCTTATCAGAACTCTTTCATGTGCTCCTCCACGGAGATAGTGTTCAAATATCTGCTCCCACTAGAGCAATGCAGGCTAATGAGGCAGGTGGTTTCAGTCTATTAGCAGATTCTAAACCTAAAGCAAAGCCACTGAAACAGTGGTACCAGGGAGACTTGAGACTGGATATCTTTGCTGGATATCTTTGCTGTTTCTGAGCAAACATCTCAGAAAAGGGCAACAGTAACTATATACAGCTTAAGAACATATTTAACCATTTGTCAACTTAATTTAAGGTGATTAAACATTAGGAGCATCAGTTAACTAGCTTGGACTCCTAACAGGCAATGGCAGGTGGCCTCACCCTCTCGGACAGGGGAGAAGATGTCCAGGCTGTTGCGTCCCACGTTGCTGAACTTGTCCATGCTGGGGAGGCGGTCAGCGGCACGCTGCTCCTCTGCTTGTCTGGATAAAGCTTCTTGGCCTGCGGGTGGATGAAGGGACAGGTGAGTCACTAACCAACACGAGGACAGGAGTTTAGAGGTGGGTGGTGGGCACAGGTGCTGAGGGTGAGGAGTAGCAGAAATTAGCTCAGCTGAGGGACTTTTCCGACAGCAGAGTCTGACCTGAGTTGAAGGCATGGCCATCCCCTTTCTCCTCCGTATCGCTGACAGCCTTGGGGACAGACATAGCCGCTGGGACAGGCAGGACCGAGGGGGTCTGAGGACCTCCCTGCTGATTGGTCGGCTTCACTGATGGCTTCTTACTGGGCTGGGTGGCGGAGGACTTGCCAGACAGCATTTTACTGGACTGTAAAATTGAACAGGTAAGACGGACAAATGACTTTGTAAATCACTACAGGTGGGCAGGTGGGCAGAGGAGGAGTGGACACTAGTGAGGAGGAGGAGCTACGGTGCAGTGAATTGTGGGAGTGGGCGGAACCCCACAGTGGAGGACGGTTGGAAATACAGTACCTTGGAGTGGTGGCAGTGCTGGAAGCGCAAGCAGGTGACCGAGGTCTTGTGTGCAATTGCGGTCTTCACAGGGGCATTGAGATTTCGCAGATCGTACAGGTACACCCTCCCCTGGGTGGAGCCGACAGCCAGCCCCGCCCCGTCAGGCATGAAGTCAATGGCCGTCAGCGGAGACTCCACCCGCATGCTGCGCAGAACACTGTGGGCACATGCGCAGTCACATGACTACAGACATCCAATCACAGCAGAGGGTCTAACCTCAATCTGCACTACCCTGCTACTACACCTGACTCTATCCCCAGAGGAGCTCTTACACATTGCTGGGAAAACTCTAAAACACACAAAAGCTCAAACGCTCCATGCCACTGGTCTTACATCTTGCTGGAGGTGTCGTAGCAGATGATCTTCTTGTCCAGGCCCACGGTGACGAAGAGCAGGTCGTTGGCAGGGGAGAATGCCAGCCCCGAGGCCGGGGCTTTATGGGAGCCCTCGAAAACATGCAGCTCCTTCTGCGTGTTGGCATCCCACAGCACAACTGTCCCGCTGTCCGAAACACTGCCCAGCAGAGATCTCTTCACGTACGAATACTTCAGATCGTGAATGGGCTGCAGCAGGAGGAACCAATCGATCAATCCATTAATTACTTAATCAACTAATCAATCGATTAGACTTCTGATCTTTTGCATGTGCAAGTGATGAAAGAAGACCATAAATACTAACACTCCTTATTAAAATAATACATACACAAATACAGGATTAAAAGAGGAGACAGATTGGAACAACGCAGGTAGAACAACAGCAAATATAGTACAAACGTAATGAATATTACTGCTTGCAAACTCTCCACCACTCACTTGACTGAGATTATTCTGGTGTTACAGTCACTTGAAGAAGGTGGTTCTTGTACCACTCGTCTAACTGGAGTTGTTCTTACATCAGAATCACCTGACTGGCTCATTCTTCTGCCCTGACCTGGCTGTTGCGCTCGTCGTACTCACCTGGTTGGGGCCGAGTCCGAATGGCTTGCTGGACAGGTTGGTGGTGATGCTGTGGAGGATGATGTCACCGCTGGTGGAGCCTGAAGCAATGTAGCTGTCACTGCCGTTGAAGGACACGCAGGTCACTTCCTCTTTGTGGTCCTGATCAGGGAGAGAGAGGATAAGACGAGAAACGGGGGACCCCTGGGGCCATGTCCGGTCGCTCCTGGTGTCTCATAGCAGCCTTGAAGGTGTGTTAAAGGGACTGGAGCCAAAGTGGGATAGCTTTTCTGCTGGGAAATATTTCTCCTCCCATCTGATACTTAACAATACTTCATCTGCCACATCTTAAAAAGGTGCTAGTTTCACAGTGCTATTTGCTGTCCGCATACAGGGATTTAAAGAACACAAGGTGTCATTTGTTTATTATGCATTTCACTATTGTTTTGCACAGTTTGTTTTGCACAGTATAATACAGGACTGTCATTTGAAAAACTGGAAAAGTATATGAAAAATGGAAAATTATCATATTAAATCCAGCTACCAAGTATGCTTCAACAGAGAAACAATTTATCTGACTGCCCATTGTATTCAGTAAGAAAGGGATATCATGGCATAGTTAGCTAATGAGACACAAATGGGTTCAAAGAGGGGTATAGACCCAGTCACATTAGGAGTGCGGGGTTACACACTCGGGCGCAGGTACCTGGAGGCTGCGGTGCAGCTTCTTGGTCTTCAGATCCCAGACGTGGACGCTGTTGTCCAGGCCGCCGCTGACAAGGAACTGAGAGGTGGAGCTGAGGCTGATGCGCGTCTGCTTTTTCTGCAGACACAACACAGGACGCAAATGAGCCACGGCTCACAGCAACGGCGTCGAAAATCCCAACGGCAGCTCCGTCAGACGACTCACCCCCTCTGCCAGCTCCACCACCGGAACCGGAGACGACTTCAGGCTGGACACCACAAGCTTGTCTCCACTGCTGCTGGCACTAGCCAAGTATTGATCTTAGATCAGAGTTAAGACAACCAACACATAGGTGATCAACACCAGAAATGTTTAACTTTATATTCATTCATTTAGCAGACGCTCTTATCTGGAGAGGCTTGGGGATTAGTGCATGTGAACAGTTAGGTGAACAGTCCAGGGAATACAAAAAACTGCCACAAAACACAACCAGAATGTTGCTGGGGAAATGAATAGGAGCCTCTGGGAGGTGAAGGATACTGTTGCTGCTCCAGCACACGCGGGCCACGGGGTGCGTGAGGCTGTGGGGGTTGAACTGCTCCAGCACCGTCATGGAGGCCGAGTTCCAGATCTTCACGTCGTCACCGGACGACACTAGCCGCACGACGTCCTCCATCGCAGCCGCTGCGGAGACACAAGCGCGGCTTTCAGATCGCGACGCAGCCGCATCGCGAAGGCACAGAGGCTGCACTGTCGCAGACAGAGCCGCTTTCAGTGAAGCGCGGCGCCGCTGCCAAACGCCACACATACCCCAGGTGTCCGCTCTAAGAATCTCACAGACCCTTTCAGCCACCGACATCACAACTGTGTGCCCCCGGGTGCTGTCAGTCAACTTTTTCACGCTTTGATCATTCTTACTGTACAGATAAGTGATCCCTCTGCAAAATCGCGCACAATTTTATCTCAGGATCATACTCCCACCCTCTTACACTGAAGCTAAATCTTAAGTGCCAATTAACAACACAGTTTCAGGCGATGAATTCTGACCCCTGTTCGCACCTGTAACGCCATTTAAAAAAAATAAACAAATAAAATAAAATAACTGGGGACTGTTGAACTGGTATTGTAATGACATTAGCATGTCATATGATAAGAACTTCACCATATACGTGCATTATAATTGCTTAATTTAAAAACGGAAACATTAAATTTACACTCTAATCCGAATACATTACATTACGTTTTGTCACTGAGCAGACGCTCTTATCCAGAGCAAAGTACAAGGGTAAATACATTTAACGTCACATTTACTTTTACAAAAAAATTGCATGCAGTTACCTTTACACGTAGATCAGGAGTAGTAACGTTCATATTTATATTCAGACTCAATGTTAACATTTGTGTTAAATAGGGCATGTGTGAGCCGATATGCACATTTGACAGCGGTACAGTGAGGTTAAATCAAAACACGACATAGCTATGAAACATTTTAATACACTAAGCTGTCTGTAACCTTCACATCTGTGTAGGGACCTATGTCAGGGACCTAACATGCTGTCAATGTCATTCTGGTAAACCTGTAAAGTTAGCTACTGCATTTCAAACATTTCACCTTTAATATCATCTTCAGAAAACAACTTGTCATTTATCTAGAATCTTAGTTCAGAGTGCTACACAAGTACCTGGCAAGCTAACGTTAACAAAAAAGGGGCCAAGAACACATTTATTCCAAATGTACATGCATACAACTTATATCAGCGAACATTAACGTCAGTGAAATCATACAGGTGTCTGACATGTGAGTATATAACTTATCTAGTTTTCACTTGGTTAGTTAGCTAGTTGCTGCCTAACGTCATTGCTTGATTAGCAAAACAACCAGCAAGACGTCGTTGCTGAGGAAACCATCCAGCGAAGTAGCTAAATTGCTAGCTAACGTTAGCTTTCCTCCTAAATACACTTGTCACGAAAGTTTTATCAATACATTTCCTTGCTTGTCTTGAAAAAGAAAGGTGATCAGTAGAAGAAATTAGTAAGTTTCCTAAATGGTTAATGAATCGCATCGCTAAATATATTTATTCTAGTATCACTTGTTACCTCGACAAATTGCTAATGTTACTTTGCCTGGCTGTTCCCCTGACATCACCAGTCTAACTAGCTAACGTTAGCTAAAATCAGACTGCACTTACCCCGTCTTTTTAGGCAATCGAATCGGACTCCACACTAGTCTACCCTTATCCTTCTCCGAACCCAAAGTGTATTTGGTGTGAACTTGGGAGTCTTTTCACTCCTCTATCGGCTTCCCTGCGCACATTCAGATTCACGACCAAAGTTTTTCGCCCTCGGCAAGAATTTCCGCGCCTGTAGCTCCAGCGGGGACATTACTCCCCCTCTACGGCATCCCGCTAGGACCAATAGGGGTAGCAGAGACAGAACCAACTCCGCGTCTGAATGCCACTTATTAGCAAGCACTGAGAGCCGTTGCTGAGTTTCTTTTCATGTCGTTTTTTCTGTTTTCAGACTGTCTGAATACATGAATAATGATGGACTAGTATCGCCATCTCATCAATTTAAATTATATGTGCTGTTCATTCAGTAAGATAAAAACATGATGTATTACAATGATACTAATACGATTTGGCAATGCCTCGGATATAACATTGAACGATACAAAGAGGAGTTTTATTATTTGCTGAGAACAATACTTTCGGTGTATGACACACTGTGGTTAATGACATGGTATATATTGGACAGTAATTCCAACATTTTAATGTGTATATAATTTCTAAGCCAAAACTGAATACAAACAATGGCATCATATCATCGTACAGCGTCAAACGGATGCTGTTCCCCACCTGTCAAAAACATACTGTCATGTCACATAACTAAATGTACCCATTACAGATCACTTTGGCCGATCAACTACAATCCTTTCCCCAAATGTAGGTTATAACACGGCAACGAATAGAACGCACACTGCCGTCCGGTCAGGTCCGGCTGTATCTCTAATATGCTTTGGAATATATATATATACAGGTGGCAAGTCTGGTAGGGCTTTTTTTCTATGATACTAAATTGAGAAGCACAGCGGTTATAATCCTGCTGACATAGATATCTATCTTCGATGTATGAATGGCAAGAGATTAGCGTTGTTTAATCATGTGTTTTGAGAATGTGCCATTGTTTTACTAGTGCAACTTTTGGAGGCAGGAACACCGCAAACTTGCCTTTCTTGTATTGCCCGCCATTTTAATAAGGATGTGATAGCGCGTACCATGTGGCCGACTTGCTTCGCTTTAACTTCAAATTAACTGAAAAACAATTAATTTCATTTACGTAATTAAAAGTTTAGCATGTTAACAATAAATAAAAACTGTTATGGCCATAGGAAAAAGTAATTCACGGAAATATTTTAAACCAAGGTCTTCATCTGTAGACCCTATGGCATAAGTCCGGCTGTCTTGCCGCGAGAGGGCATACATGCTCCAGTTTTTTGACAAGCTAGTTTTTTGTTCATCCTATCCTAATGCGTGCATCGCAAACCTGAAAATGCACTTTTCCTTTTCAGCATTGAGTCTGTTTCCTAGTATTTGTCATTGTAATTTTTTAGCGACCACTAACGTTGTTGAATGCTCACAAAATAAGAGTAATTTGTATATAGGCTAGCCGACTAACCAACTTGTGTGGTGCGCATTTTAATAGAAGACAGGTGCTTTCTGCATAGCGGGCACGATTATGCTTGCAGCTGAAATTACTCATTACAAAGACTGCGTGCTTGTCATATTTTAAATTTCGGTGCGTTGAAAAACTCAATGACTGTTGCGCAATGCCAAGGCTTGGAAGGGCCGCTTGTCAGAATCACGTGGGGAAGTACTCTTCTTGTTTAAATAAGATGGACAACTGTTGCAACACACAGCACTCAAATACACAGTATCATGTTAGGCCCATACTAGTGAATTTAGCCTATACATTTCTTATCTACGACAAGGCAGGGCTGATGTTGAAGGAGTCGGGGTTATTGCAACAGAACGGGAGCTAGACAATTGAACATGGACGTGAATGTTTTGCAGTCTGACACAACAGGAGACAAAGGCAACCATGTTGCTTAGATTCAGCTAAAAGCTGACGAAAACCAAATACCCACTCTGGTTATGCTGACTTGATTAAAAATGTTGCTAAATACCTGACGTTCCTGGAATTTAAATGAATGAAAAACAAATTTAAGGTTATCCTAGTGACTGAGAGGTAACTCTTTTGAGTGTAGCTGGAAATGGAAGGGTAATGGAATTATTGATTTTACTTGGTATGAAATATCCTCCACAAAATATTCAACGTCTATGAAACTTATGCCAAGTTATCTCGGGAGGTGAATCAATAGTTTAGGGAAATCTAAAATGATTCGTTGCCGACGTATGTCACTGAATAGTTATTTTACCGATGAATAATATGCATGATTGATAAAGAAAACAATTCAGCTTTCATCGCCAGCGAACTGGTCTCCTTATCCTTATCTGTTTCTTGAAAGCGCTCATATTTGTCTACACTTTCGACCAGTCGCCATATCCTTTCATTGCTGTGGTCGCCCAATAGCGTTCAATTTTATTGGGTGGCTAGCAGCAAACAGTCCGCCCCTTTCCCACCGCGGTCGGTTGCAAGTGGGCCGGGTTGCGAGTGTGGCTACCTACTATGTCTGGCGTTTTTTGATACAACCTGAATAACAGGCTGAAGAACCGATCTCTCCCATTCTATGCAGCCTCACCGTTTTCATTGGAAAAGTACAGATTCAGCCAGCTAAAGAAAGCGGAGAAAAAAATAGCACGCTAGCTAGCAAACTCGCTAGTTAGGCACTGTTTTTGCTTCGCTGTTTTACTCCATCAAGAGGCGCCAGTTAGCTGGCTAGCTGTCTAGCTTGCTAGTTGGACGTTTCTTTTTGTTGCCGGGGCGAGCCTTCGAGCTGATCGTCGTGCCAGTCTTAAAATATACACTCGAAGGAAGGAGACATGTCGGGATTTCTCGAAGATCCGTCGGTCCTTACAAAGGATAAGCTAAAGAGTGAGCTGTTGGCGAACAACGTGACTTTGCCGAGCGGCGACCAAAGGAAAGACGTCTATGTGCAGCTTTACCTGAAGACTCTGACCGTGCAGAACAAGAAGAAAGCCCCTCCGGACACTTTCTCCAGCGACGAAGAGCTGCCTCCACCCGTGATCACGAATAAAAGTCGCTCAGGAAGGGTAAGATTTTTGTTTGTACCCCAAGTGCACAAACGTTAGCTCATGAACAACCATTAAGGTTACAGTTGTGTTAGCTAGCTGTTTCGCTATTCAACTTAGTCTGGGCAGCAAATGCCGTCTGATGCCAGCGCCGACATTAGTTTTATGGGATCACCGTCGGTATCAGTTTCCCTCTTGTTAGTTGCTGAAGTGAAAGCTGGACAGCCCTGAGATGATGAACCACCTTCGCTGAAAATTTTGGTAGTGGTCATTTGCTAGCCGACCAAATTTTTAAAAACATAATTGCTATCGTAGCTGTTAATAGCTAGGTTTGCGTGCAGACCGATGTTGCGTTCCTCCGTATTGCTCGGCATTTTAATCCACGCACACGCCTGTGCGCCCATCAGTGGTCTTAATGTTTGGAATCGTTATTGGAATGAAGCTATTTGTCTTCACCGGAGCCGAGATACTGCAGTCGCACCGTAAGATTGCAAGATAGCGAGCTGCTTGTAGCTCACACACGACAAATCGGCGTGTTGTGATTTGGCCGAGCGGTGGCGGACACTTTCCCGCTCAAATATTTCGCCTAGTCAGCGGCGACTGATCGGTGTTTCCGTGCATTGCCGCCAGCTGGCATCAAGATGCGTGCTCGGCGAAATTTGTACCGACAGATAGATTTACTGTTGTTGCAGTGTATCCTTTAAGTGTCCGTGAGGTATATGTTCGGGATCGCCAACTTTAAAAAAAAAAAAAAAAAGCTTTTAATGCTGTTTGTAGACGTTCGGCGGCTACGTTGGAACACTTTTGTTATTTAGTCTCACCAACCGTTTCGCGCAATCATACGACGCTTTGAGTGTTTGGACGGTGAAATGGATCAGAATTGTTACAGCCGCAAAAAAGGTTTATGCGCACCTTATTAAACAATGGGGGGTAGCTAGTGAGCTATCAGTTGTCTCCTCCCACGGAGACGTATGATATTGTGGGGATCTCCACGCTCTTGCGTACGGGCATAGGGAACCCCCGTCAAGTGAGGTCATTTTGGGCGAACAAAGACTCTTGCTTATGCCTTCTTTGGAAGCTTGGTGTGTTTTGCTGTTTGTAGATGAGAAATTTGCTTTTCAGTATAAGAGGATCAGGAGTGTTGCTGTCAAAATCTGCGCCTCTGTTAGACTCCAGCCTCACTAGCAAGAATTCACACAGTACCAGTCAAAAGTTTGGACACACCTGATTAAGTAATGGGAAACATGCCTTCAAATAGCCTACATTTTGATGTAAATCCTTCTGCTTAAATGCTTGATTTTTTTTCATATGCATCGACTTAAATTGTCCGTCGACGATTTAAATTGATCTGTGTATGAATATTTTTCCAAAAGGTGGGGTAGTTTTAAAAGATATTTTTGGTTACGTTGAAGAATATAAAATACAAGAGTTTCTTTTAAATTTAACACTTCTTTGATCATTGCATACTTGCATTTGTGTTATTAGTTTTGATGTGTTTACTGTTACTCTAAAAATATGGAATATAGTGAAAGTAAATTATGAAAGTTGTGTTCAAACTTGACTGCTACTGTGGTCAACCATAATGTTCCGCTTAAATTACATTCCATACTTTTCGTCACTGCATGTGAATTCAGAGTTTACGAAATATCAGGAAGTCGTGTAGGAATTTGTGCAAACGTATGCGCGGTTAGTGCTTGTAAGTATTTTTATTGTGATTGAATAAGAGACATAGCCCCGTTTCCTTTTGAATATTGAGTCATTGCACGAGTGCCAGCTCTTCGCAGGTCCGGTAATGAGAAACAAAAGTTTCATATCCTAAAATCTGTCAGGTGCCTCGCTCTAGATATAACACAGATCTGTTTGGTCCGTCAGCATGTTACAAGATTATTCATTTATTTATGCAGCGCTTAAGTATGGAAGTGAAAAGTTTCATTAACTTAACAAACCAGAAATAATTTTTGCACGCTCATTAACATGATTCCGACAAACGAAGCCACAACCGTGCGTGAAGATTTTACAGGTTGCAAAATGCGCAGCGAGTATTTCCAAGCTTGCCGAGGCCGAAGGGGAAGTGTGTGAGGCGATTGCTAAATGCAGCACGGTGTAGTTCTGTCACAAAGGGGAGTCCATCTAGGAAGGAAGCATGTCACCGACACGCGTTGGTTAAAACCAGCTCGGTTTCGTGTAGGATTTACCGGCGAGGGGCCAGGAGAACCGTGCATCCTTCGGGTTGCAGTCACGCCTTTCATTTGTACGGCTTGTTTTCGAATCCGACTTTAAATAAAACTGTTGTAGTTTTTCAGTGTCCAGGGCTGATGAGGCTGAACTAACGACAGGTGTAATCTTGTGCCAACCCGTGGAGCACCCCTGCCAGGGCCAGCCAAACTAAATATTTCTATTAGTTCACGCCCTGAGGTACAATTTTTTTCCATCCTGATTGAGTGAAATCCGCTCATTCGTATTTGCTGTCAGGCCACTGCGTTTCATTGTGGAGTGAATGTGTGTGAAATGGGGCCAACAATGATACAAACGAATAATTTTATTAAAACTGATTTTGTGAATTGTAGTGCTTTAGTCATTAACTATCATCTAAGATAGATTTTTCATGGTCTTTTCACTTTTTTTCCAAAATAGTTCCAATAAACATTCAATATTAGTGTCATAATTTTGCTTTAATTATAATTAGCTTTTGGTAAGGTCAGTCTTGATGGCTTGCTGTTCATGTGTTTGGGAACCTGAGTGTTGTGGTTCCAAATTCAGCATTTAAATACACAGCAGGCTTGCAAAGTAATAACTCTATGAAGTTTTACAATAACTCGGCCGAATGCTAGCAAGCTACCAGTCACACATGCTGTTCCCATTGGGCTCAGCTTTCCTCTTTTCAAGAGTAAACCTGTCTGCACTGTCCACAGGCCAGTCTTTTTTGTCACTGACCTAAAGTTAAGGATGTAGACTGCCAAGAGTAATCTGAGCTAAGCCCAGTGTATGGAGTCTCTCTGGTTTACACAGCACCTCATTGGTCAGAAACATGCATAACAGTACAACAAATCTTGTACTGCAGTAATTTATTAAGAATGTTTAAAATAAAGATGGAACTGGAGGATCTAGGCAGCAGTTTCTAACTAGGCAGTACACAAATGTCTGGGCAGGCTGCCTGATGTTGAGCTAGTGAGGGAAAACCCTTGGTGTAGAGGGAACTATTAAGAGAACAGCGGTGGAATCAAGCCTTCAGCAGACTAACAACAAAGAATTCTTAACATCAAGACAATTCTAACACTGGGGGAAAAAGATAAATTACCAGACATGAGATTCTTCTCACGGTTTCCCACAGTGAAAAACTGGGAAGATGAATATAATAAGCCGAAGGGTAGACTCTGATGCTAAAACAGCGAGTGACCCATAAGCTGCATGCATATGACCCAGTGTAAAAAAAAAAAAAACAAGTTCCAACTGGCCATGTCGTCTGCCATTGATGAACGGGAGCCCACAACAGTGGAAAAAAATCGGCTTTGATCCCCCAGGGTGTAGAGACAGGTAGGCCAGCCTCACACACCGCCCTCGACGCCCTGCAACTTGTCAGGTGCCTGCGAGTCACGCTGATGACATCAGTCGAGTAGCGCCTGTCCTCCAATTACCACCCACTCCACTGTCGTGCACTGTGGGACCAGTGTGAAAAACAGTTGTGTTGACTTGTGTTTATTAGAGGATTGCATTCATTTTAGCCTGCTTTCCCACACAAGGGCCGATTTTTCTTTTTTTTTTCTTGTCTCACAATGTTTCTGTGAGACAAGCTGAATATGTGTGCAACTGGTAATCAGAAAATTGGGTGCAGAAGGGGAATAAGGAAAAAAAAAAAAAACTAAATTCCTATTGAAATCGCTTGGGATCTAGGTTTGCCTGAGCGGCCATTGTTGGCCCAGAAAAAGCAGGCTTGAGTGCTGGAGTTTTTCCAGAAGACATCGGAAATAAAAGTGAGCCTTCCCCCTTCCAGCTGGAGCAGCTCTCGGATTCATATCCAAGAGCTGCAAATATTATTGTCATATGTGGGAACCAAGTCTTGAAAAATGCAGACCCTTTATCATCAACAGGGAGAGTTTACCATATGTCTGAAGAGGATTTGGGTACAGTTCCCGGCATTGTGAGTTAGAACTGCAACATGAGTTCTCTAGGATTCAGTACAGTGCATTCCCTTTGTTGAATAGGCTCTAACTGGCTTAACTTGGACTCTTCTGCTGTAATACACACTCTTTCAACAAACTATGCCTGTAATAACAAGCCAGCAGCAGATACCTGGTAATCAGTCAAAGGCACATAAGTACTGAATTAGCAGCTTAATCCAACCTAAGACCAAAACTTCTGCAGTCCATTTTTATTTTTTTTGGAGGCAAGAATCCCTTTCTAGCAGCCATGTTAGACTCCAGTGAACTGTGGAACTCTTTCCAGGCCTTACCTGTTCAGGATGCATTGAACTGGAGTGATAAACAAGAACCGCACATACTGACTTTAAGTTTAATCCTTTACTACCTTTTTATTCTAGTGTGTGGCCATGTTCAAGTCCATCATTGAACATCAGCAGGGTAGGTCGATTGTTGACTGCTGTAGATAGTGTATCTAAGCGTCTTGTACATTCTTGTGTGTCATGTGTCTACAGAGGAGCAAGTCGAGCCTTAGCAGAGTGAAATGTGCTGAGTAGCCAGCAGCACTTTAACTAGCAGGGTTGCACAGTTCATTTAAGTTGGTCATCAAGGGTGAAATGATGAGCTATTGGAAGTGTGGCAAGAACAAGTTCGGGACTAATTCTGTGACCAGTTTGGAAATGAGGTGTGTGGGTATGTGTTTGCGTGAGAAGTAGAGAAGAGGCTGTGTGTGTGTGTGTGTGTGTGTGTGTGTGTGTGTGTGTGTGTGTGTGTGTGTGCAGGCACTCCGTATGGGGGCAGGGCATCTGATAAGTGAAACAGCTGCTCTTTTGTTCACACTGTAGTCTACAGTGCTGCTGTGCTAAATTGAGTCAAGGGCAAGGTTCAGAGGCAATGCAGATAAACTGACATGTTGCTCAGTGAGTTTTATTTCATATAACTTGCTTTAAAGTGGGTAAGCCTATTATTAGCACTACTCTTTTAGGATAACGGTCTAACCAAGCACTACAGAGAGGGGGGGAAAAAATTCCTGTAGTGCTTCCCAGCTGAAGTAGAACCAGGTCACTCTTTATACTGAGTGAGTAAATCGCAGTCTGTGCTCGCCTGCCCTCCAAACCTCACTATTTTATTATGCTGAGGCCAACTTTCGGGATGTGGAGAGATGCTCCAGCCCCTGCTCTTGACATTACTGTTTTCATAGCGGGCTGGGTCCCTTTATTGAGGAAATGCTTTCCAGGGGATAGGAATGCATGTCCGGACGGCCAAACTTTGGGAAATCTTTTTCTATTTAAGAGCCTAAATTCTTCAAAAGCACAGGTTGTTTGTTTCTCTTGGACTTTAATGAAACGGTGCAGCCGACAGCAGCACCAGCCAGCACTCTTTAGCCTGGTCAGGTGAAATTCCTTGGCCACTTGTTTGTGTAGCGGCTAGCGGAATGTCCTCGGACCCCCGGGGACTCCGGTGAATCCCCTGGCCAGGGGTTTGCACTGCAGGGTGGGGTGTGTCACTGTGCCACAGGGTTCATGAGGTTAACTTAAGGTCCATGTCATGTGGAGCCCTGTCTTCCAGTGTAAAAGCCAATAGAAGAAAAGATGGCATGTATCAGTATGTAGGGTTTGTGATGGGTTTCAAATGGCCTTTGGTGGAGAGCTATGTTCCTCAGAGCCACTAAAATAAGCACAAAACAGAAAGCTGGAAAGCTGGGACTTAGAACTGCATTCCATCAATATTTGTCATTAAACCTTACTAACAAATAAAACATTACTTTTTTCAGCGCAGACACAGTTCATTTCATTAATTTTGGGGATCATTGAACTCACCTAAGCATATTTGTAAAGAATAGACATGAAAATTGTGTTTAATTGTGAGTCAAAGTTGGGGATAAGCATTTAATTAAATCCAGACTGTAACGTTTACACCCAGCTTTAGTCCGGAGGAGCTGCTCCGTGTAATGTTGGCAAGTCATGTGTTTAACGAGGCAAATTCGATAACCATCTTCAGTCCTCAGCTGGCTGGGCTCTGTGTGTTTACGCTAGGCTGTAACCATTGTATTGGCCAGCCTCCTGCTCGGGAAGAAAAAAAAAAGTTGCTCCCCAAACAGCCGCCGTTCTGTGCGTTTCTCATTGGCTTTCCGCTCGCTCTCCTGTCTTCTGCCGCCCGGACGCAGTTGGATGTGTTCTGTGTGGGTGTGGTTTTGGCACAGGATGCCGAGTGCGGAGGGACATGGTGTAAGCTCAAGCACTATCATTTTGGATCAAACCTGTTTTTAAAGTGGAGATTCCTGGATTCCAGAAACTTCCATTTTTTTTGTTTTGTTTTGTTCTTTGACTTTTCACTCAGATATTTTTTTATCCTTCATGAATAAATAGACGAGTCATTAACAATCAAATTTGATGCGTCAGCAAAGGTGGGAAGATATTAAAATGGTTGGGTGAACATGTTGGAGACCACAGGGATTTACTTTACCAAAAAAAAAGGAAGTTGTGGGAAGTTACAGAATGTTACTCAGTCAGAATGTTAGTCCTCAAATGGTGGCATTGCAGTCGAGCTCCACGGAGCACCTGGAAAGTTTTCATTTGTTACCATAAGAAGGAAGGTGAACAGTAAAATTAGATGGCATTCAGACAGCATTTGCACACAAACATAGGAGCACTAGGGATTGGTAAGGTGTGTGGAGACGATACATTTTCATACTTTTGTTATCTGTGCAGATACATGGACTTGGTCCACTGAGAAAGTTCAGATGTTTGTGTAGGTTTGCACATTTTTGGGGAATTTCACTCTCATTAAAATAGCTGGCTAGATAGACAGACAACCTAGGTAGCTGTATGTAATCAGTATTAATTCTCATCATTGTAGCTAAATAGCCAACAGTCTACCCTCTCTTTCATATGATTATAGTGCATTTGGTGATTGAAAGTTGTTCTACCATAAACACTCACTAGTCTATGTCAGTTATCATATTTAACATATTTCATGACCCCTTTAACACCAATAGCAAAGGCATATAAATGGACTCTGTTGCTGTTTTAAATCAGAATTAAATTCAACTTCTCTGATATTTGCATTTCTCCATTGTTGCCATTTTCAGATTAAGCCCAGATAAATATCTGAGTTCTTTCTGTTAGCTATTTTCCATATTGCTACATCCTGTATACCTTAACCTCCATCACAATGACCCCTGCCAGCCATCCAAAAAAGGGCTGCTTGTGCATATGCACCAGTGCGCCCTCACTTACACACACTGCCAAGCACACACACACTCACACACTGATCCCTGCCACGTCTGTACAGAAAGCCACGAGGAAGACGGACAAGCCCCGGGCGGATGAAGTGGACGTAGCCGATCTCTCCGACGAAGCGCTGAAGGAGCAGCTGCTGAAGTATGGAGTCACAGTGGGACCCATTGTGGGTGAGTCTCACACTCTAAACTCTCCTGAGAGACATCTTCCTCAGGTCAGACGTTAAACGCAGGGAATGAAACGGACCCTTTTAGTGGATGAAAAGAATATGTTGCAATATTTTACACAGTGGTCGTTGACATTATTTTGTTGATGTTTGAATTAATAATTAATTTAAAGGTACACCATCTGTCCGATGGCTCGTGTCGACTTTTCCAGCTGCCCACACAGTGAATTTGTCCTTCCACCACATGTTCCATTGGTACTCAGCAGGTCTCTGTCCTGTTGCAAGGCTCTGTTACGGAGTGTTAAATATTTTGCACTGCCATTCAAGAATAAAGCGATAGAGTGAACACCTTCCCAAAAATATTTGCTGCAATTGAAAAAACTTCCCCTGATGCTCCAAAAAACTTTATCTGCCATATTATCACGCTCCTTCTGATGTTCTTTGAAATTCCCTCCTTTCCTCCCTGAAACAGCTGTAACCATTTCACAATCTGTCAGGAAAATGCGAGAGGGTGAATATGAAGGATTGCCAGATGGCTTTCATTAAACAGCAGTAAAACTGCCTTTGCTCAGAGTTAAACAGCACCATGTGTCTGCAGCTCAGTGCTGGATTTGCAAATGAAAGAGCTCATCCGCTTCGCATCTTGTTTCTATCTGTACCTGTCCATCTGTGTTTTACAGCTAGTCTCAGTAAAACGCAATGAAACTAAATACGAGCGCTCTCAATTTTTGGGAAGCAGGTGAAAACGAATCCTAATTTGACAATAGAATAGAATAACCAGGCTTTTATTTGCTTACTTTGCTGATGAATTTAGTCAGTTTGGAAACAAGAGCTGTAGAGTCATCTCTGGCCTGGGTGGAGCTACACCTGAGAGGGAGTGTAAATGTTGCAGCACACCACACCCATTTTGAGGTGGAGCTGAGGCCAGGTTAGCATAAGCACAGAATTAATGTTAACCAGCATTTGTGAGCTTACATTATATTAACATTACTGATGACCTCTCCCACCTGCAAGCTGCATTTTTCCCTTCCCCTCCTTACCAAAGGCTCCATCCACAATCTGTTAATGACGCCCACCCCCTGCCAAGCATCCAATCGCAGGCAGCGTTACTGATGCTCCTTTCCCTGCCCCCAGCCTCTACCCGCAAACTGTACGAGAAGAAGCTGCAGAAGCTGTTGGAACAGGGGCCCCCAGAGGCCCTGCCCCCTCCAGCAGCCCCCTCGAAGATTGACAGCAACCAGAACGGCAACACAGACTCCGACCAGTACAGTGACAAGGAGGAAGGTGAGGAGCAAACCAATACAACCATTCATTAGGCCACTGTCACACGTCAATAATTTCAAATGGCACTGGAACCCTGCCAGATAGTGGATCAGTGATGATGACCATAGCACTCCTTAATTTGCAACACCGTGCCAACTATTTCAGTGCATATTAAAACAATGTAAAGTGCTCAGCTGTTTGTTTTGGACACTAATGAAATGAATGGCTTGTCCAATAAACATAATCTCAGAGGCAGATAAGTGTTTGAGATCTGCATTTAGATTTGTCTGCACTGAAAATCTTTTGAACTTTTTACTGCCTTACGGGTTAAAGGCTAGTTAAAGGGTCCCCCCCCACCCCAGCCGAAGCTTCAAATATTCACTGTTGATTAATACCGAAGCTCTGGAGCCCAAAAAATGGTATTCGGGACAGCCCTAGTAGGTAGCTGAATGAATGTTTCTGTCTGTCAGAGGAGAGAGCAGTACCAGAGCCAGAACCGGAACCAGAACCAGAACCAGAGCCCGAGCCAGTTCCTGTGGTGGAGAAGCCTGTCAGAAGCAGAGGGAAGACTCCAGTCAACCGCTCACGCAGACTGGACCAGAACCGAGTGAGTCTCAAACACACGCGCATACACACATACACACACAGTCACACAAAACCACTGCTCCTGTAGACTGGACCAGAACCGAGTGAGATACACACACACACACGCAGACATACAGCCGGCAGTCCCAGCTTGGTCCATAACGAAGTGTCTCTCACACTTGTGTACATTTTCTGTTGTATTAACGCTAGGGATTAGGCTGAACATTACTGGAAAATTTGATCACAATCGCTAATCGATTACTACACTCAGTACAAGAATGCTGGCAACCATTAATAAGATCACGAATGGATTACTGTACTTACATGAGTATAAGGATACTTTTGACCATTAAGATCAGAAATCATTTATTTCTAGAAGCATTAGAGTGCTTGTTAAAGAACACAAAATGAAAAGAACGGAAAAATCCCTCTTTATCCTTTCTTCGAAATCATGACGGGCAGCCTCTGAAGACTGAAAAGAATGTTAATTTTCCAGACTGTAACTTGGGATGATGTCATACTTCTTCGTAGTGAGGAATTATTTTTACCGAAAAGAATTGGAGGTCCGTAAGGTATTGGGGGGTGTTGTTTGGATTATTTGAACATTGTCGTGTAAGCCATAGAATATTTAAATAGCAAATGAACGGAGATTCACCTCCCTAAACGGCAGTGTGTGTAGCCAGTCATAAGGTATGCACTGTTGCTAACATTGAATTCCGACAGCTGTCGCATATATGCTGTTTTCTTCGCTCCGCATACGGACTTTCACGTGCTGTTGGGTTAGCGATGTGTGTGCAGTGTCACATGTGCTGCGCTAAAGCCACTTGGACACAGTCGTTTTCTGTTGTAAGGGGACAGAACCAGCCATAAACCCGGGAGTTTTTCTGCTCTTCATTTGGGTTGCGTTCCACAGCAGATGCTTGGCACATGTCAGAATGGGTCGCACCCCGCCTCAGGGTTCAGATGGACCGGAACCAAGTGTACTGTGCAGAACACAGTCACGGTCCTGACCTGGGGCGTGGACCGAGGGGAGCACCGGAGCATACTGAAGTGTGCCGTGCGTCTGATCTCCGGCCGGGAGGGAGCGGGCCCACATGACTGGGATTAACCAGCCTGCTTTTACAGACTGTGTAGACGGGCTCCTTTTCTTTCTCTCTGTCTCCCACCGAGTCTCTGCTGTTTAATCCCCGGTTTATCCCCCCGCCCCCCAACTCCTCGTCCAACCCCCACCCGCGAGAGTACCCTTCCATACCTCGCTTCCTCTGGTGACCCTGTCGTAACCCTCCCCAAACGTTCAGACAGAAGACTCTGCTATATACTCCACCCCCCTACTCACTCATCTGAAGACTGTGCTTCCCCCACCCCTCCCTCCCTCAAAAACAGGTCCTCCTATGCCCCCCCTGTGTAACCCTCTCAGCTCCATCTTTTGCTAACCCTCCCTGTGCCTCATCGGTCTGTACTGTACCCCTCCCCATCTCTCAGCAGTGCCTTACCCCTCCCCCTCCTCCACAGGACCTTGCTGGAATCCTCCCCGTCTTCAGAAGACCCTGTCCCAGGCTTCTGTTTTTCACCTCACTAAACTCACTCAATTTGTATGCAATTTCAGTGCAAAGATGACGAGTACATTTCTAGTCTTCCCCCTCCGGCCAGCCTCGCGGCCATACTGTTTACATTTACGTACCACTTTATCTTGGTTTCGCTCAGCAGGAGTTGCTTTTTAATTCTCTGCAGCAGGAAACATCGACAGAGCAAAAGCGGCTGTGTACAGACTTCAGCTCGGAAAACGCGTTAATTGTTCATTGAAAGATAAGTTTAAGAGCATTGCACTGTATGCAGTGGCGTGGTGGTCCCGTGAACTTGTTTTCCTCTCGACCAGAAGCTGTATGTTGAAATCCCGGGTGGGGCAGTTCTGTTTTACCGTTGGGCAAGGTGCTTACCCTAAAGTGCTTTAGTAAAATTTAGAGCCATCAAAAGGACAGCATGTAGCACAAACCCTTGCCAGCCGGCCTGGAGAAATATGTCGGCTAGGCAAATGAACATTGATAATGGAGCGAGGCAGAGTGCCGGCTTCCTGTTGCCTTTTATGGCCGTGCGCCGCTTCCTGCCCTCTGAGTGCCTCCAGAGCGTGAGCGTGCAGCGCATGATCCCGCTCCGTATCATTCTGCAACTGAAAGCGCGCTTTGTCTGCCGTCCTGATTGGATAAGAGAGCCGGCTGTTTGCGGAACCTCCCTCGAGTTCCCTTTCTGCCAGCCAGAGAGAAAGCGAAGTGCGCCTGCAGCGTTGACAGTGGTCAGTTCTCAGGCTTGTGTGTGTGTGTCTTGTGGAGGATGAGGAGGAGGAGGAAGAGCGCCTTACCCTGAATGTGAAGAGAAGGCAGCGGCGATCCTCCCTGAGGCTGGACCAGACAGTCCCAGCCAGCGACGACACCGTAACCCCCCCCTTCCTGATTCTTCCTCTCCCTTCCTCTTCCTCTTCCTCTCTGCACCACTGCCTCACCCTGCAGCCGTGACTCTGCCCCCAGGGGCGTGGTGGGGATGTGCACTGGGTGTGGTCTCCTTTCACGGGTGCAGGCTGGTGGTGATTCATTGCGGTTATGCAGGGCCTCTGGGTTGATCTGAATGTCTCTGCTCCTCTCCTGCTTCTCTAACGCCTCTGTCTCCTGTGTCAGGACCCTGAAGCAGTTACTCCTCATCGCCAGGGAAAAAGCACAAAACCGATAAGACGAGGGTCTCTGGTGGGTGTTTGTCCTGAGTAAAGCTGAGAGCGTAGCCGAATTTTGTTGCCCCCCCATGGCAGTTTTACCCTCTTCTGCCCCCTACACTGTGACTGATTCTGTTTTTCATCTGAAGGGGGCGCTACAGGAGTCCAAACATTCTTTGCCTGTCAAGCCATTAGACCCCTCACCCTTGGTAAAATTTGGAGTGGACTCGCCCCGTTTTACGCGGGTCCCCTCTGCTGGAGGCATCCAGGAGGAGGGGTTGAGTTTAAAGCGAGCAGCTCAGAGTAAACCCGCCTCGTCTCAAACCGCCCGGGTGGAATTCAGCTCAGCTTCCTCTCAACGCGACCAGGTGGTGAGAGATGCTCAAACCTGTTGGTCTCACCCGGCTAGCGGTGTGGTGTTGGTGTCACCAGGCAGCAGTGGTGTGTTATTTAATTGGAAAAGGACAAATATGGGATTTACACTGAGGTAGCACTGTGGTGTTGGTCTCTCCGGAGCAGCGGTGTGACGCTGGTCTCACTGGGGCAGCAGTGTGGTGTTCATCGCAGCATTAAGTCAATGATGTGTTGTTTAATTTGAAAAGGACAAATATGGGATTTACACCAAGGAAGACTATGGAAGGAAGAATGTTTTATAAAAAATCTTGTGTGAGCAGCTTTGTTCGTGTCACCTGTGGCCTGGATCCTCTTCACTCATGTAGTGTAGGATAGCCTGGCCTTTCTGTTAGAGCTGTATGAACTCTATGGGCTCTATAAATGCCTCTGTCCTCTGTGCCAGGACTCCGAAGCGGTTACACCTCATCGCCAGGGAAAGGGCGCTAAACCCCTAAGACGAGGGTCTCTGGTGGGTGTCTGTCCTGAGTAAAGCTGAGAACGGAGCCAAATTTTGCCCCACCCCCGTCCCCTCAGCTCATGCACTTCTACTCATTTAATGGCATTCTCAGTTTTACCCTGTTCTAATTTTGCCCCCTAAAGAAATCTGCCTCCTCCACGCTAACTGATCCTCTTTTTCATCTGAAGGGGGCGCTACAGGAGTCTAAATATCCGTTGGTTGTCAAGCCATTAGACCCCTCACCCTTGGTAAAATTTGGAGTGGACTCTCCCTCGCCCCGTTTTACACGGATCCCCTCTGCTGGAGGCATCCAGGAGGAGGGGTTGAGTTTACAGCAAGCAGCTCAGAGTAAACCCGCCTCGTCTCAAACCGCCCGGGTGGAATTCAGCTCAGCTTCCTCTCAACGCGACCAGGTGGTGAGAGATGCTCAAACCTTTCAGTCTCACCCGGGTGGCAGTGTGGTGTTGGTTCATTGCAACATTAAGATATTAGTCAATTATGTGTTATTTAATTAGAAAAAGGGCAAGTATGGGCTTTCCACGAAGGAAGACTAGAATGCTATTTAAAAATCTTGTGTGAGCAGCAAATCTTGTGTGTGTCCTCTTCAGTTGCGCAGTGTAAAATAGCCTGTGTTCTCTGGTTAGAGCTTCAGTGAGCTCTACTAATACCTTTAACTCCTGTGCCAGGACTGTCCCAAAGCCTCAGCCCCAGAGGCAGCTCCTCCTCATCGCCAGGGAAATGGCTCTAATCACAAGTCTGTGGTGCGTGTCTGTCTGGCCTTGCTCCTCAAATTCATCCCAATCCTCCAAACTTGCCCTCTAAAAAATCTGCCCCTTTCCAGCCCTGACTGATCCTGTTTTTCCTCTGGTGAAGGGTGTAACGCGGGAGTCTAAATATCCGTTGACAGTGAAGCCCTCACACCCTGAGCCCTCACCTAGACTTGAGCGGCTGGACTCCCCCTCGCCCTGTTTTTCGCACACCCCCTCAGCTAGAGGCGTCCAGGAGGAGAGGCCCAGTTTACAGCGAGGAGCTCAGACCAAAACCGCCTTGTCCCAAACCGCCCAGGTGGAATTCAACTCAGCTTCCTCTCGACGCAGCCAGGTGGTGAGAGATGCTCAAACCGGTCAGTCTGGTGCTGATCTCACGGGGGTGGTAGCTGTGGGACTCACCAGGGGGAGAGTGGTGTTGGTTTCAGTGTAGTTTCACCAGGGTACCACTTTGGTGCTGAGTGCAACAGAAAGATATTAGCCAACTAGTCAATACTAGTTGTTTTTACATTACAGTACATTAATTTTAGTAGAGACTTTTATCCAGAGTGACTTCCATCACAATAGAACATAAGTGTATCTATACTTGTTGAATGAGCAACAGTGTCAGACCAGGCTAACAACACTCACAGACCAGTGAGTGTGAGCATAATACTATTTAAGCCCTACTACAAATTAACTTGTACAATCTGACTAGTCAAGGGAAGCCAAGTATACTACCATACATCAGTCACTTTATTAAATATGAAAGAGGACAACAGTTTGAATGTGAGGGCTGTGCCCATGAAGGCAAGAACCGAAAGGAATGCGGGCAGCCTTGGTCGTGTCGTCTGTGTGTTTTCGTGTTACCTTGATTCCCCCTTGCTGTAGGCGGGATGGCGTTCTTCTCTCCTGCAGCGCCCACTGCCCTGTTCCTTCCTGCTGTGTAATTATACCACGCAGACACCTGCTGCACAGTGTCATCAGGTCTCTGTTTTCCCTCGGGGCAGAGGGGAGGCGGGGTCGTGCGGTCTGCTGTTTCTTCTCCTGTTCGGTGGGAGGGGCTCGCTGCTGCCCTGCAGTTGTGCTGTGCGGTGGGAGGAGTTACATGGAGTGGTTAGAGGTCTGCAGGTCTAACCCCGCCCCCCTCCTCAAGCAGGCGGAGTCTGTGGAGCCCAGCGGAGACACCCCGCGGAGGGAGAGGCCGCGGACAATGCCCTCATTACGTGTGGCTACCCCAGTGAGGGCACAGGGAAGTCGATTTCGGAGGACCGAGGGGTGTCGACTGTGGCGGGGGACAGGGAAGAGCACGGGGCTGAAGTTTGTGTTAGAGTGGGGCCTGTTCCACACTTCCAGCACTTTCTGCCCTTGAGGACAGATCCAAAATCAGCTCGCCCTCCCCCCAGTCCTAACCCCAACCATTTAATTTTGTTCTGAGTCAAGATCAGTTTCTCTGGACAGAAAGTCCCTAGACCCCTTTTCCCCAAATTCACATGGGTGGATCACCGCAGTAGAGACCCCTAGTGGCCTCCAGGTGCACGCACTCCCTGGTGAGCATTTCCAGGAGTGTTGCCAAAGGGAACAGAGTCAGTGTCAGAGCTGGGAGACACCGCAGCTGGTGACTTATTAGCCCACACCAGGCCTGACTGTGTGTGCTGTAGCTATAGCTCCAGCTGTTCTAAAACTGTAAGCCATTGCGCCTTTATAATGGTCACACAAGTTATGCAACACAAGTCCTTTGTGCATTGTGGTGTCGATAGGCCTCACAGAAGCACTGAGGCAAGTACAGGTATTTCTCAGCTTACTCACATGTATGTGTTTCTCTGGCACTCACTGTGTGCGGGCGGTGGTGAGCACTCTATGTACTTTAGCGACTCTGGGTGAAGGACACAGGGTTGGCTTTGTTGAAGTATGTGAGAGAAACACACACATTTGTTCTGTCAGACAGACACGCATGCCTGCCCTCTCTCTCATACTCAGTCTTGCGCCCATCTCACCGTATGCGTGTGTGTGCATGTGCATGCAGGTGGAGGAGAAGCTCATGGCAGGTGATCAGCCCTCCAAGGTAGAAGACAAGGACCTTCTGAAGGAGCTGTTCCCCAATGAGCCCAACACTCCCACAGGCATCAGGTAGTCCTCACCCTCACTCCCGAGCCTCATACCCCACAGCCATCAATAACACAAACCCCAACATCTCCCAGCCTTCAGTAATACAGCCATCAGTAATAACGCAACCCCAACATCTCATAACAAATTTTAAACCACACACACCAGAATCTGTTACTACTAATCCATACAAACTCAAATGCCCCACAGACTTTACACTGTGCGCGCACACTCTCTCACACTCTCTCACACTCTCTCACACACTCTCACACACTCTCACACACTCTCACACACTCTCACACACTCTCACACACTCTCACACACTCTCACACACTCTCACACACTCTCTCACACGCACTCACACACAGCTTTCCAATTCTTCATATCTCCAGTTAATCCAACAACCCCCTGCCCTCTGTAACTCTAACTACGTTAGGTGCAGCGCAGTATAAAAGTTCAGTTCTGTAAAAGGTTTATGCAACAAAGATAGCTCTTTGCACACATCAGTTTATTGACCTGATGTATTGGTTTGAATTTTACCTTCCAAGGCAAGGCCACTTGCTACAACTAGTGATTTCCGGTGACCTCACCGTCATTTGTCTGAGTGCAATAATAAACAAAACCCAGACCTTCATGGGATTTAAAACAAGACCAGTTTGTCTGTAGCTTTGAGACACACTGTCTCCATTGCAGCTGCCATTAAAGTGGTACAGATTGGAAGTTCATCCAGTCTAAGTACCGTTCAGCCGGGTTGTGTGTTAGTTCTCAGAGCTGCACCAGAGCTAACCTGGTATGTACGTGTTTAAGAACTGCACTGCAAGTCTGTCAGGTGACAAGTCACATGTTGATGTATTTAATCCTTTCCCCTCTCTTACATACTGTCCTGCTCCCTCTCTCCCTCCCCCTGCTCTCCACCTCTCTCTCCCACTACTCTCTGTCCCCTCTTTTTTTTCCCCTTCTTTTTTTTCTCCCGTCCCCTCCCCTCTCATTCTTTCTCACTTGGCCCCTTGCTCTTTCTTTCTCCCGTCCTTTCACTCTTATCTCTATCTCCTTCTATGTATATCTTGGCCCCTCTTTCTTCCACTCTCTTTCCCTCGCTCCCTCCCTCCTCAGCGCCACCTGCCGGCGGCCGATCCGAGGCGCGGCGGGCCGCCCGCTGAGGGCGAGCGACTTCTGGGTGGACGAGTCACGCCTGCGTACGAGCGAGCGCATCGAGAGCAGCTCCTCCTACAGCGAGAGCCGCACAGTGCTGCGGTCAGCCGCCCCCGTCGCCTCCGCCGCCGCCCCCATCTCTTCCTCCTCAGCGGCGGTGGCGGCTCCCTCTGGTGGCCCGAAGCGGGCGCGGCGCTCCCTGCCCGTGTGGCTGCAGCTGCTGCTGCTCAGCGCCGTGGCCGGCTTCCTCTTCTTCGTCTACCAGGCCATGGAGACCAACGAGATCAACCCCTTCAGAGGCTCCCTGGGCTCAGAAGCCACGCCCGACAGCAGCGCCGGCGCCAGCCAGTAAGGAGCCCCGGCTCCCCTAACCCCGCCCCCGTCCCGCCCTGCCAACACCTCTCTCCTCCATTTTCCACCAACGTCCAATGAACTGACTTGGTCTATTCTCTGCCATTCAGACATGTATTCACTAACTCTTATTTCTTTCTGTGGGACTGATTCTGTGGGACTCCTGCTTTAGTTGAATCTTGCCACTTTTCCTCTTTTAGCAAGGTCTAAGTCATATCTCCAGCTCTTCTCCTCCTCCTCTGTCCTGTCTTCTTCCTCTCCATCTCCCCGCTATCCCTCTGTCCTCCCAGTGTCTGAGTTACAATCCGCCCCTCACTTGCTCCTCTGTGGGTGGGGGTGCACCTCACCCCCCTCTGCCGCCCCCCCCCCCCCCCCAAGAAAAATGAAAAAAAAACTGGCTTCCAGAAGAATGCATGGACATGACACGTGTGAAATCTTCCAGTCTTGCTATGCGCTCGCTATCAGGATAGGAGTCTTTGTTTCTACGTGTTTTCCTGGTTTGTGTTTCTCTGGTAACCTGTTTGGCTCTTGTGGAGGTCTCTGCAGGGGCAGACGTGCTAACATAACTCCCAAGTCAGGGTCGCGGCGGCAGGAGGGCCCCACCGCCGCCTTGCTGTACCCGTGTCACAGCCATGATCTGATGGTAACCTAACTAAGCACTTGCACTCCCTGCCATTTAAAAGCACACTAAAATAGTCCCCCACTGCAGTTCAGTCAGCTCTGGGCCTTAAAGCTAGTGTGTTAATCCAACAGCAGATGACAGTGTTGGCATTTCAATTGGAAGTTCTTAAAGATGATTTTAAAAATGGTGCTGGTTTGAGCTGAGAGTAAGAATTGATGGAGGAGTCTGATAGGTGTTGGGCGGGGGTCTGATCAGGTCTGATCACTAATTGGTGCAAGCATTCGTGCTCTGGCTGGGACAGGTGTCTCCTTTCAATGTCCTGATATTGAAATATCCCCTTCGATCTCCAACCCCTGCTGAGCTAACCGATCCACTGAAAGCCCCACCGGCAGTTTTCATGCTGTGAGACACTGTTATAGACCCTTGGCTTCACTGTTAAGGCATATAACCTTCCATGTTCTGAGGTAGTTTGGCTACAGTTTGACTCTTAATATGCAGGCGGCAGTGTTTAGGGTCCAGCTGCCCTTGCTATGTGTAATGTTAGCCTTGCTGCAGCTGCACTGTAAATCAGACTGTCTATAACTGACTTCACTCCAGTTTAGCCTTAGGGGGGCGCTTCTCATATAGACGAGGTGGAGGAGGCATGATACAACATGGATAGGAGCACTGGCCCAGCAGCAAAGCATAGTGTCCCACAGAGTGACTGCTTCTACGGAATATTCCGCTCAGGGTTTCAAAAACCCCAACCTCTTTCAGGATTGGCCAGCTTGTCAATAACCCCACCCCTCCTTCTTCCTCCAGTGTCAGTAGCCCGCAGTTCTAATACCATGGGTGAGGAATCATGGTTTTTTTTTAAAGTGCAAATGGAACATTTCCAAAGGGGTATTTAATAAACGTGGCTTTTTTTGGTTGTTATTTGTAGTATTTGAATTAGATCATGGAGAGAAGCATTGATTTTAAATAATACAGAGGAAAACAAAATACAGAATAAAAGCAAATGCTTAAAATTACCAGAAGAATTTTGTCTCTTAACTTGGAATTCTTTGATTTGGACATTTGTGCCATATATGGAGTAGGACTGATGTTTATTCATGTTTGCCTGTGAAGTTTTTGTCATTTTTTTTCTGTTTTTTTTTGTGTCTTTTTGTAATTGCAGTATTTTTCTAATGTGTGTCTTATGAAAATAAAGCATCAAAAAGGTTTTTTCCAATAGTCTTTTTATTAAATGTGTGTGTATAGAAACGGGTAAAGTCTACATGTCGAGAGTGGGGCGCTCGTCTAACCAGTCACAGCAAGGTGCTCCACAGGGTCGTCTGCAGGACAACACATGCATTCAGTAATACTCGGAGGCAAGAAAGTGTTTAAAATGTATTTATTTGACTTCTGTCTGATGGGCCTATGGACAGGGAATGGAGAGTATTTGTGGGGGGAGGGTTTTTAAAGCTGTGGGTTTGTTTTTTTGTTTTTTTTTTTAATCGTAGTCTGTCTGATTTGTAGAAATGGAAATAAAAATTGGTAACTTCATATCAGCTCTGCCTACTTCTGTCATTTGTGTGTCGAAGTGAATTTTTACTTTCCAAGCTGGCTGATTTACAAGCAGAACTGTTGTCTGTTCCTGCCCATAGTGGCCTCTCTGCTGAGGCTGCAGGCCTTCTCCTGAACGCTCTACACCTGAGCGCTGTGCAGCTGAAGACCTCTAACTCACCCTGTCCTCTGAATGTAGTGCAGGTGTAAACTACTCCTTACTGGACTTGGAGCCTGAAATTGCCAAATGCTCCATATCCAGGAGAATAATTCACGTCACTTTTAAGTTTACTCACTGTTAATATTCCTCTTGTTCAAAATAGGTTCCCTTTCTCCAAACATAACATTTAATTTTGTTACCAAATGAATTAGACTTTTACAGTAATGTCCACAATTAAGCAATTTCAATTCATTTTGACCAAAAAATGTTAGGTATTTTAATTTTTTCAAGTTCCCACTGCCAGCATTATGAGCCAGTCTGTCTTATAGAGCAAGCTTCCCTTTTATGCCATCTAGTGGTCAAATGTGGTACTTACTTATGTGCTAATATTCCTCCAAGTGAAAATGTGAAACTCACTTGGCAATGGCAATGACACCTTAGAACCTGGTTTAATATATTAACCATCAAAGATATTTTACTGAAATGTATCGCTTTCATTTTGGGTTATTGCTGCCTCTGTTGAGTGTGTATGTACTCACTAATAGCAGACACTGTAGTTTTGAGTTACACGAGGCTTCAATGGAGGTTGAACAGACCAGTAAACTTGTCTGTTATGGAAAACAACAGTTTGCAAAGCCCTCTGATATTTCCTTTCAAAGCATGTCTGCTACATTTAAAATAACCTTTGAGGACTAGTATTTATCAGCCCTTTTATCTACTCCTGTTATTACCATGAGTTTATAGAGATTTAATGATCTATTTGCACTGAATGTGGTCTATGGTATTGTATGTATTCTACCTATTCCCAGTTTCTGGGTCGTCTTAGTTTCAGTTTAGCATAAGTTAACTTGTGTTGATGCTTGAATGGTATTGTGCATGCACTTGCTTATCTGGGAGTGTTGTTCATAAAACTTGGGTGGATACACTTCTGTTCTCTTGCAGTGGAAGTTATTCTGGATGAGAGAGTCTGCTAAATGAAAGTACTGTAATGGAACCCGTGAAAGCAGAAATTAAGTAAAGCAACAGTTAATATTAGTGGTGAGTCTCTGAGTCGCAACATGGGCTCCTGTGTGCACTGTTACTAAACTGGATCAAACTGCTGCCAAGGCTACACAGTAATGGCATACAGCCTTCAGGTAAATACTACTTGTAGTAAAGGCTGTCTGGATGTAAGAAGTGATTAAATTTTTATGCATATGAAAGTGCTCTGGGACTAGTTGGGTGAACTTTGAGAAATCAGATATTTCTGACTGCAGTTCATGGCAAAGCTTCAGGAAGCACCTTTTGCCTGCTGCTGCAGAATCTATGATTTAACCCATGTTGTGTGGTTTCTATGAATTTTTCGCCTCCACCTTTTCTCACCAAATAAAGCTCCACATCCGATAAGGCCAATGCTGCTTTTAATTTTTTGGACATCCCATGACTGTACGATTTTTCTTGTAAAAAGTGGATCTCTGGGAGTGGTGTCACAGGAAAGCGTTCACCTGTGTAACTCCCTGCTATGCGCTCTTTCCATTGCCTTTTTAAACAAGAACACAGCACTGCTGCCACCTCCTGGTCTGGCAAGATTGTTGTTCAGCGCAGGCTTGGGACATATTTGTAAATTAGCTGCCAGTCATGTATGTAGTCGGTGCTGTGTGTCCATTGTGCCTTTATCAATGACTGTTGACTGATCGTGACAATTGGAGTATGTCGACCAACAGACGGATGTGTGTGACCCCGGTATAACAGTTTGTCTTGTGACTTCCATAGAAGTCATCCATAGTATCCTGACAAGTACACTCTAGAGTAGATCTTTGAGGTTCCACTCCTTGAGTTAAATGTACATTACATTTTGTCATTTACCAAACACTCTTACCCAGAACAATGTACAAGATGGAGGTATATTTAATGTTATATTTACATTTTGACATAAGAAGATGCTCTTATCCAGAACGACTTCCAGTATACCCAATAGAGGTACTGTACCATCCGACACAATTCCCACAGATACCCTAAAGTAAAACTTACATATGTATAAGTAGGATAGCATTAGATGTACATACATAATTAACAATCACAATATGGGATAGTGATATGACAGGGTCTCCCAGTGGCTTCCTTTAATGGCTTACTGTATATAGACTTGGTACGACCACGTCTTCACGCAAGGAGGATGACAGACCCAATAAATGCTCTGCTCAGTTAAGGAGCGAGTGAACAGCCATTGGAGAAGGGGGAACGTAAGCTACCGACTAGTTGGACTAGCAACTAAAATGCAAAAGTTACAAAATTTACAAAAGTAACAAAGGCAAAAAAAAAACAATGACAATCATGTGATTGTTATACAATGCTACATGAATCCTCTCAATGCTAAATAACACACCATTAAAATGTACCCTGAACTCATTGGCCTCGTTCATGTTATGTTTCAGCCAGCCAAGGGGGGGAAGCCTAAGATACTGTGTAATTACACTCGCAGTAAGAATGCACTCATGAAACTACCCAAGGCAAAAAAAAAAACCTATTTTAACTGTAGAGCTGAACGCACTGAGAAACTGAGAATATTTATATATAGTCCCCTGTGTTCCTGGATTTGTGGCCCATATTGTGCTGCTAGCAGTGGGGCTGGACGAAGGGCATACTGCTGGACTTGGCTGTTGGGAGTGTGTGCTGGGTTGCGGTAATGTGCTGACGGATGGGGGCTGGGGTTGCTGCAGAGAGAGAAAGCTCACCTGATTGTCACACCTAAAAATAGGCTCTGTACGAACGGAATGTGACCTTCTGTCTGTCCTATGTAATCTCATTAGCCTGCCTCCTTCTGCAGATTTCACACACTTAGAGTATGATCTTCTCTTTTCCTTGGGCACCTTTGCACCTAGTTCGTTTAACTGTTTGTTGCGCATTTTAACCATTTTTAATGTGCTGTTTAGGTAATCTGAAGTTGCACGTCAAACCTCTGGCACTGACATAGTCGCACCAAGGTGCAAAATAAAAACAAAAGCACGAAGACGTGTTTAAAGTGCCGGCAACCGTGAATTACCGGAACTCTTCAAGGCTGCAACAACAGCACTCGGAACTGCACAACGGCAACGGTGTGTGTTGTCTCAACGATTAAGTATCTCTGGTAGCGTCACCCGGATATTGTGTTTTGTGTCTTTTGATTGGACGATATGCAGATGACGTTTCTGCTTTACCGCCGTGACGTTAGGGAAGGACAAATTGATTAAGCGCGAGGACGTCGGGCCTTTCCGAGCCGCCGGGCTGAAGGGGAACGGAGGCGCCATCTTAAGACAGCGTCGAAAAGTGAGAGAACAATGTTTCATTCAATATTTAAAAAGTGCATTATTTGACTACAGACGCAACAAGAATGACTTATACTGACGATCCAGGAAATGCTGTTTCATAATGTACTGACATCTGAATACTTTGCACAGAGTTGTACTTTGTTAGTCAGTTCTGTGTGTCATTTCAGTGGTTACAATTAGCCGGCTGCCAGGGACTAATCATTGTAGTAACTTAAGCAGTATTAACTTTGACAGGCTACGTAACTAGGTAGTGACATTTGAAAACCCATCGATTTGGTTCTGTTATGTTTTTTTTTTATTTTTGCATGCTAACTAGCCATACCCCTTCTCACAGCCCTTCTCTCCAGAAAAATGTACCCCACCACGTTGACACAGCTGGCCCGGGCGAACCCCTTCAGCGCCCCGTTATTCACCCTGCGGCAGGTCGAAGAGCCCAGACAGAGCACCACAGAGCATGGGCACAGCAATCGCAGGTTTGCGGCTGCTGCTGTGGCCGGTAAGATCATTTTGTAATAAACGTTAGCCAGCAAAGTTACTATTGAAACGATTCCACGACAGGCTTAGCTACATTTAGTTCTGTATTTAAACTGGCTTCTCAAGTTAGGTGTTCAGTGTTGAGGGCGTAAGCGGTAGTTTCAGAAGTAGTAATTCTGAAAAGTCTGTCTTCTGCGCCTTGGATGGCGCTTTATTCTTAAATGGTGAAGCTCTGCAAGAAATACGAAGTCGTGTATTATTCATTGGTTCTTATATGGGAAGGGTAGGTAGCTTGCTAACGTTATTGTAAGTGTAGCTAGCAGATGAAACGTAGGATCGCACCTTAAAAGTCTCGTCACATTATGAACTATCTAGAGCTTGGCAACCTCGGGAAATTCAAGCAACACTTACTAGACGTTCGACTTTAATGATCTGCTCTGTATTTCTATTTAAATATAGTGCGGCTAGCTTGCAGACTTCTTTTGTAAGGTAACGTTACCTCTCCTGGCTTCTTCAGGCCTTTACGCAGGGCATATAAGGACAAACTAGAAAATGAATGTAACTGGTGGGAAATCCAGCCACAGACCAGCGAGTGGATGGTCGATTTTTTTGTATTCCATTGCTACCACGACAGTTGTCTTTTGGTAAAAGTAAAGGCACGGATTTTTCTTTTCACTGGTCCACGCCGGATGGTCGCAATGGGAGAAAGACATGCCAACAAAAGGGAATATCATTGGTTCTCGCCTTGCTCGCATGGACGCACTCTTCTCCTGTTGGCTGCAGTGCACAGCCTTCAGTTTTGGGAATCAGAAGACGTTATGGTTGATAAGTAGATTTTTTTGTCCAAATAAACGGTCGGATTCTCGACTTTCTCAGATGTTGTTGGTGTTAGTTTGAGAATGTTTAAACACGTGTTAAGATAATATTGCGAAAGACCCCAGGGTTGCAGTGATAGCCTGGTTCTACCATCCTAGCCTTTTTTTCCGCGGACAGGAAATGTTGTGGTTTAGGAGTGGTTTCCGTAAGGAGGGACACTAGAACACGTTCAGACATAGTGTGCCGGATTCCAAATCCAGCTGAAGGGAAATTCACTGCGGCTTACACCTGCTGTGAGGCGTCCTGACATTGGTGCCAGTGACATTATAGCCTAGCCTAGCGGTGCACACGTGTTTGCGAACCAAAGTCCTGTTACAAAAGCACGAGGCTCTCAGGTTCACTGCTCCTCTCTCCTTAGAGGGGGACAGCTGTGAGTTCGGCTCCCAGAAGTATTTCCTCCTCTGTGGCTTCGGCGGGATTCTGAGCTGCGGTACCACGCACACAGCAGTCGTACCCCTGGACCTGGTCAAATGCAGAATGCAGGTCTGAGGTCCCAATAACTAAGGTCTTGAAGAATGGTGTGACGTGCACTAACCCATCAAAGCACACTAAAATCACTCCGCATGTGTGTGCAGTCCAGTGTCCACTGCATCCCATCAGCACTTTCAGGTGGGAGGGTTCCCGGGAGGTAAATGCATTCATCTCTTTGTGGATGTTCTTGCACTCAACACAGAGGATGATTTTCAGTCCACTAAGGGGTTTCTCACTGTCATTACGAATAGAAAAGTCCCATGTTCAGTGTACCTGGATGTTCAGTCATCTGCACGGCTGTAGCGTTGCCCATTTACTCACTGTAAGGGGTGATGGGTAGATGTGAGATGACATTGAGATATCGTTTCCTCAATGTTCACATAGTACAGAACCATGCTGCATTGCACGCATTCCATGTCATGTAGTATGTCATTCAAATCTTCTTTATGCATGCATATGTGGTGTACAGATATGCATCTAAACACAACCTTTCAGTTCAGACTGGCGTGGTGTGTGAATACTAACTTGTTAAAGGTGGGTTTTTTTGTTGGAATAATAGTTATCCACTGACTGGGAGGTGTCAGATTCAAGAGGGAAGTTATTCCACACAGTGTAGCTGTGCTAGCAGCAAAGATAACAAGAGCAGGAATGCATGCGTCTGCTAATGCGCTGCAGGTCTCTACAAATCCCCTTTGGCACGTCTGTCTGTCCTAATCATCCTTGTCAGTTGGCAGGATCACATAGTAGAACTGCCCATGAAAAAAACCCTCCTGTAGGTCTGAGCATGCCTTCATTTGCTCACAGAGGCCAATAAGCAGGCCAGTACATGCTGCAGTAACGACATATACTGAGTCTAACTGAATCCAAAGTCTTAAAGGCCGATAACGATAATTGATATCTGAAGAGAAGTGTGAGTCTGGCTGAACCCCTTTGGTTGGTAAGAGGCGCCAGTGAGGTTGGGCTGCAGGTTGTGGATGTTAGTATGTAGTGCAGAGGTGCATGGAGTGGGACTAACCGCACATGGTGCTGTGTGTCTCCTGCTACAGACTCGGACGTGAGCTGTGAGTTTGGCTCCATGAAATATTACGCCCTGTGCGGCTTCGGGGGCATCCTCAGCTGCGGACTCACGCACACGGTGGTCGTGCCCCTCGACCTGGTCAAGTGCCGCATTCAGGTCTGTACCTGACCGCCTGCCCACTCCTCTGACCTCCCCATTTGGTGACTAACTGGACCGTGAAATGAGTCCGGTCACAGGATAGGACCTCTGCCTGACCAAAGAACTCGTGACACAGTCTGACTGAGGGAAATCTGCATCCATCACAGTCTCAGGCCTGTTCAGGACTCTTGACAGGCTGTGGTCACAGTTTAAAGCAGAAGTGGTGGAAACAGGCATGACTTGCAGCAGAAACTAAACCAAATTGTGAACAATAACTGGAGGGCAGTAAACCCCAAGCCAGTGAACATAATCACGTGGCCTCTGGTACCCTTAATGTGGTCACATGATAACATAGCTTAAGTTTGTGGAAACTGCTATAGCTTCCAGTGGCCAAGCCAGCTACATACAAAGCAGCAGGCATGATTTCTCAGGATGTGAAACTGCCAGTAGGAATTACAGATATTTATGTATGCAACACACAAAGAGCTAAGTAAATACCCTGTCTCAAATAATTGACGTTAAACATGCATAAAGTCACAAAATGGGGTTCCCACGACCATGTGTAGGATGCAGTTCTGCCATAAGTCTTATGTCGGTTTAGTTCAGATCTTGTTACAACGAATCCAGATATATTATTCTTTCACAGATTCACTGGAAGTGCAGTTTATTTTGCATCATCCCCACAGTTCTTTATGTTTGAATTGAACGAATTTGTAGGCTACCTCAGTTCATAACCAGCCCATAATACTGTGTGGCCTCGCATTCTGATTGCCAGTGAAATGAATGCTTGTGATGTTAAAATCCAGGAAATGTGCAAGTAACACAACAGTCCCTATCGGAGAGAACACGTGAAGTACGAAGCCTCTTGCATTGTGCAAGCCTCTGTTAGTTGATCTGGTCTCCAGGTTGCTTCGTCAACAGCCGCTAAACAGAGGTGACAGACGGGCTGGCTTAACTTGGCCCCCACTAGGACTGAAAAAGATTCCGCCTGTCGGGTGTAGAGCAGACCTTTCCTGGACTGTCTCCAGGTGTGAGCAGTGATGCAGTGCCATACTTACACGTACTGCCCGTGCCTAGCTGAGTCAGGAATAGTATGGCTGCCTTCAGTGCAGACCTGTGTTGGAGCTGTTATGTTATTGGCGCGCGTCCTAGTTGAACTTTTCGGTGCTCGGATGCTTAGTTGTGCAAGGTCCTGTCTGTTACCATCAGTGTTGGGAGCATGTTAATTTTTCTGTTTGGCTGTGGCGGCGGGGACCTATAGGCATGTGTGTGGGTTTCTTTTCGGAGATTGCCATCAGTGTCACCCTTCTGATGTGTGCTTGTGTGTCCTCCAGGTGAACCCAGACAAGTACAAGACCATTTTCAACGGCTTCTCTATCACCCTGAGGGAAGATGGTGTCAGGGGTTTGGGTAAGGGCTGGGCCCCCACCTTCATCGGGTACTCCATGCAGGGTCTCTGCAAGTTCGGCTTCTACGAGGTCTTCAAGATCGTGTACAGCGACTTCCTGGGAGAGGTGAGTGAGCCCGCCGTAGGGAAGCCGCTTCACGCAGCGGAGTCTGTTAACCGGCCAGGTCCTCACTTCCTGTGTCTCCCTGTGACTCTGTCCTTTTCTGCAGGAAAATGCCTACCTGTGGAGGACTTCCCTGTACTTGGCATCATCAGCCAGTGCCGAGTTCTTTGCCGATGTCGCTCTGGCCCCCATGGAGGCATGTAAAGTGCGCATCCAGACCCAGCCAGGCTACGCCAACACCCTGAGGGAGTGTGCACCAAAGATGTATGCCGAGGAGGGGCTGTGGGCGTGAGTATCCTCCCTGTCTGCCAGCCGAGGATGGCCCACTTACAGCTGAAGCCCTGGTGCTTCAGCTGGGGCATTAGCTGTCCATAAGAAGTTAGGCTCATGTAAAGCGTCAATTTAGTTGCTATCAACACGCTCCTTAGATCCACCTCTTGGGGGCGCTCCTGCACTGAAGCAGAAGCTCCAGTCTGGAGCCCCCCGGCAACTTTGTGGTTGTACAGTAGGAGGTGCTTGAGTCATTGGCGTGTGAGAGCAGTCTACCTGCCTCTCCGGCCCCCACGGCTGCACTGACCCCCTGCCGGCTCTGCGGGCAGGAAGCTCCCAGTGCGGCCAGGCCGGAGGGCGGACACTTCCTCCCTCAGTCACACAACGTCCTCACAGTAAACAGGAACCTGTGCTCCTTACCTCCCCCTCTGATCAGCAGCCTGTGAGGGAAATCCAGGCCACAGGTGGCCCAGTAAATGTAGTCTGAAACGCGTTCATGTTGTTCTCAGGCTGAAGCCATGACCCCCGTCTCTCTGGCAGGTTTTACAAGGGCGTGGTCCCCCTGTGGATGAGGCAGATCCCCTACACCATGATGAAGTTCGCCTGCTTCGAGCGCACGGTGGAGGCACTCTACAAGCACGTGGTGCCCAAGCCACGCAGCGAGTGCTCCAAGCCAGAGCAGCTGGTCGTCACCTTCGTGGCCGGTTACATAGGTGAGTGTGGGGGGGGGGGGGGGGGGCAACGGTCCGTGTCTTGATAGTTGAGGTGTCTGTTTGGGGTAAGTGAAGCAGAATTTGCTTTTGACGTGAAGTGTGCTCTGCCCCACTCTGACTGCCGCCTGTCCTTCCCCCTGCAGCCGGAGTATTCTGCGCCGTTGTGTCCCACCCCGCTGACTCTGTGGTCTCTGTGCTCAACAAAGAGAAAGGCAGCACCGCCGTGCAGGTGCTCAAGAGGCTCGGACCCAGAGGTGGGTCCCTAATCAAGCACACCCCGAGCAGGGTGCTACTCATCTCATCGCCACTATAATACGAATATTACTGAAGTTATTTATGGTTGCATGAAACCTGTCCAGGGGTGTTTCCTCGCTCTGATCGAGCAGTTTAGTTACGTTATTTCTGGCCATCAGTTCATCAGACACGCTCCTTAGATCCACCTCTTGGGGGCGCTCCTGCACTGAAGCAGAAGCTCCAGTCTGGAGGCCCCCGGCAACTTTGTGGTTGTACAGTAGGAGGTGCTTGAGTCATTGGCGTGTGAGAGCAGTCTACCTGCCTCTCCGGCCCCTTCGGCTGCACTGACCCCCTGCCGGCTCTGCGGGCAGGAAGCTCCCAGTGCGGCCAAGGCCGGAGGGCGGACACTTCCTCCCTCAGTCACCTGATGGGGGTGTACTGTGATGAAGCAGCATTCTGTACCCTGAAAAGGACTAGGCTTCTCTGCACTTTTTATATGTGCCTGTTTATATGCTTGCCTACCTTCCTGGTTGGTTACACACATCTTACCTGTCTCCGTCTCGCTCTCAGGTGTGTGGAAGGGACTGGTGGCCCGCATCATCATGATCGGAACTCTGACGGCCCTGCAGTGGTTCATCTACGACTCGGTGAAGGTGTACTTCCGCCTGCCCCGCCCCCCTCCCCCCGAGATGCCCGAGTCCCTGAAGAAGAAGCTGGGGCTGGCGGAGTAAGGTGGGGCAGCTCCCACACTCCAGTCATTTTTCTGTATTTATATACCTGCAGCAGCCCACGGCGCTGTGCTGCTGCTTACGCTTACTGAGGACAGAGTGGGGGGGGGGAAGTGACCCTAGCAGGGGGTCAGAGGGAGGGCACAGGAGATTTTAGTTTACATGGAGGTTATGATTAAAAAAAAAACTGGTCAAACAGTTGCTGGTGTGTTGCTTTTTTGTAAGGATTTTGAAGGACTGCTCTTCACCTGTGTACAGTTTCCTGTGTTAAAATGCAGTCAGTGCACATTTCTTTCCTGTATTAAAATGCTGAATCATTGCACTTAAGCAGATCTGTGTCTGTATTTGAGTTTGTAAGGAGCATTGTTACTCCAGCTGTCTGGTGGTGTTCGTGAGCTGCTTGCTTTCTGGCAGTCAGGACACTGGATTAAAAATGTTACAGCCTCATCCGAATTACTGTCTCTCAGTCATGGTTGTACAACTCACAATAACACACACTTCATTGTAGAGCCTGACATTAAGGATGACCAATGAAGAAGTTGGCAATGAGAGAAACTAGAAAAGCGGAATCGATGTTGATTATAGAGACTTATCCGGAATATGGGGGTGAGATGGCAAAACTCTAAATTCAACTCCCTAACTTGTCAGTGAGTCTTTTGACTTCTGTGCAACAAAAATTGAGCTTGTATTTTTTCCAGTTAATGATTAGACTTCATTTGAATGAAGTGCTGCAGCCAGACCTTTTAATTTTGGCTGTTCTTGTTGACTGATCTTTTAGTTTATAACCTGCCACCATTTAATTGGACAGTTGTGATTCCCTCTATGGTTGGGTTAGTGAAGCATGAATATATTGGAATAAAACCATTACCTAGAGGAAAAGGAAAGGTCAGAGTGGTTTCTAGGCAAATATAACTGCACTTGAAGGTATTGGAGCTGTCCGGTCTGCTGAAAATTGCAGTAGTTTTCAGCAGTATGAGCCAAGGTAGTGTCCTTTTGGTCTAACCCTGAGGCTAACCATGGCGCACAGTTGAACAATACATAGGCCTGCAGGTGTCTACAAACTCTTACAGCTGAACTAATAAAATAAACATCTACCAACCTGGAACAGATGAAAACAAATTAGTAATACAAATATCTACCAGCCTGGAACAGGCGACCCTGTAATCCTGTGGAAATTGTGAGGTTGCTGAGGATCCCGCTGTAGCAAAATGGACCTGTAATAAAATTAAATGGGTTCAGTAACAGACGCCTGTTTAAAAGCTTTTTGTGATGGCTGATACTTAAACCTACCCCTTTCCATCCTCACTTTTGCCAGTTGGTGGTAATGCTTAAGCTTACCTGACTGCAAGCTGTGTACTCGGGAACACCGAAGCACAACAAATGCAACTCTGCATGCAACCAAGCACTGCTTTCTGACAGTATGTCCCGCAGTGCGCTTTGAGAGAGAATGCCAAACGTGAAGACTCAATGGCTCAGGGCTGTAGGGCGTAGCTTGTGCCTAGAACGAGTGCCTTCACCAGCTCGGCCACTCGGGAGCCCGCCTTGTTTAGCAGCTTGAACGACACTTTATACCACATGGGCAAAATGAAAGAAATTCAATAAATGGACGTATACAACATTGGGCTTCTACGTGTTGTTGCAATATGATTTGGAGGCTGAATCCCTTGCTGTGCAGTAACTTCAGTATCAACTTATGCACAACTTCCATTTCCTTGCATTGATTATACCTACAGAAAATGACACAATTTCTCTAAATGTATTAAAACAAGAGCTTTAAGAGAAATACAGACTGACAGCAAATTGGATGCATAGCTAATAAAACAATAGCAAACTAGTTTCTTTAAATAGCTATTAAATTACATTACATCATTTAGCAGGCGCTCTTACCCAGAGCAACTTCCAAATGTATCAATATGCTAAGAGTAGTTATTGCAAAGTATTACAAGAGGCCAGTAAGATACTAAGTTAAGTGCTAAGCTAGTGTAGAGTGCTTTTTTTTGAAAATAGGGTTGGATAGGATAGATAGAGACAGATAGAGAGAAAGGTAGACTAGAGATACAGCTTGAAAAGATGAGTTATAAGTTTTGTCTTGAAGGCGTCCAGGGAGTCCACCAGTGTGGAGCCAATACTGAGAAGAGGCGGGTCGGAGAGATACTGCCCTTGTATTTCGGGACACAGAGGCTACCCGAGGTAGCAGAGCGCAGCACTCTTGCAGGCTTGTAGGCCTTGATCGTGTCCTGTATGTATTGGTGGGGCTGATCCGTTAAGTTCCTTAAAGGTTAGTAGCAAGGTCTTGAACTTGATCCTCACTGCAACCGGTAGCCAGTGGAGGAGAGAAATACAGTAGGTATATATCTATCTAGCCATGTATTTAGCCCCATTGTGTATGAAAGCATACTATACATACACTGCAAAAAATAGCCCTTCAAAAATAAGAAACAAAATAATTAATACAAGGTGTTTTTTGATAGTAATAAGTGAAAAAATCTGCCAATGGAACTAGTGGAAATACACAGATATTCAAGATGCACCGTCTAAAAACAAGTCCTTGTAGCACAAGGAAATTTTGCTTGTTTGGTGACTGTGTCTTATATTAAGTGTAAAGAGATATTTTGACTTGAAAAGAGACAAATATGCTTGGTGAGATTTGGATTTTTTGCAGTGTAGGGGTGCTTGATTACGATGCGGTTGATTCAATTTGTTAATTGCTTGCTAGATTTGCTACAAGGGTAGACTGAGATTTGTCCTGGCCACTTAAAGGACATTGATGTCAGATTGCCCTGATGAGGAGTGAATCTGTTGATGTTCTTGTTTGACAGTGAAGTGGATGTCATTAGTTGGAAAATGGAAAGAATCACAGGAGTAATAGACCAAGGATGACCATATACAATATTTAGGTTCTGGCACTTTTGATTGGAGCTTGTGTTGGTTACTTCTCTGTTAAATCATATTTTGTCTTTATTTTAGCTTTATGAACAAAAATATATATATATACACACACAGTACTGTTCAGGAGTTACAATGCATTCTTATATAAGATCGGATTTTGTTACTGCATAAAGAAGCCATTATGTGCATTGAATTCACAGTGTTGCTGTACAAAATGTATTTTTTTTTAATATGTGACAGTATGACAAACAAGGTCTTCATGACCAACAGCAGTCGTGATGCTTGTAAAGGTGAGAGAACAGGACATTGATAGTGAAGCACATGGGATAATTATTTGTTAACACTACATACAAAAGAATTGCCCCTTGAAAAAAGTATATGGGTGTGTGTGTGTGTGCATGTGTTTGAGAGCGTGTGTGTGTGTGTGTGTGTGTGTGTGTGTGTGAGCACGTTCAGTTTGGCGCGCTGCTCTCAGCTCTGGATTTTAATGGACTAATGCACTGAATCTGCGTCACGGTGATGTTCCTGGAGGAAGAGCTGGACACGGCGATTACCAGCCATGGCCGTGCTTCAATCACTCTTGCTGTCATTATCGTCCATTGTGCTCGGCTCCAGTTGTTAATGTAGTTTTAAGTCCCATGGATGGAGGCACAGGGGTCCGCGTTCCGTGAAACGGGCCGCGGTTGCGGTACCTGGAATGGATCCCTCTTCGGGTTCTTGATAGCGGAGGTGAGGGGTTGCAGAAGCTGAAGTCCCATCTCTCTGTGACCTCTGCATCGCTGCGTGCTTGCTAACAATAATGACACAAAATTTGCGCCACTTTCCCTGTTGAATAATGCAGCGCTGTCCCTGACGCATCCGAACTGTGTGGAAAAACAAATATATAATTATTACATGTCCTGATTTTTCTTCATTTTAATAAGGGCATGTGTGTATATTGTTGTTTCTTGTGCAGCCTGTGAATTATATTTTGACGAGTTTTTCAAACTATTTCTCTCATAGCTGGTGTGTGGTATTTTGACAAATTTGATGAGATAGCTCTGCAGAAGGCATCAGGTTGCTCTCCTGAGTATTGTTAGAAGCTGACAATCTCTACATGCCAGACAAGGACTACAGTCTTCCAAAGCACCTGAAGACCTCTTAATTTCTCACAATAAATTGTTTACATCTGTTTAAAGACCACTGGATGAATCAAATGTGAACCTGAATAGCTAAGATCTGCAGCCCTCAATTTTAAGAATTTAACTCTTACTAAAGTGTAGACAAACCAGCCAAGTTGTGCTGATCAAACTGACTGTGCTGTTAAAACCTGTTTCACAATTCTTATCAAGAGCTGATCCCACCCATTCAGAAAAAAAGTTTGGCAAATGAGACAAACTGAAATGAGAACATTTGAAAGTGGTATTTGAATCTAACCACGATGAAACCATGATGAAAATGTCCCAGCTCATCCCAGCCAGCCATGGTTTCGGAAATCGTCTGCTATTTAAACTACAATAGGAAAACATCACGACAACACAGCATTTTCTTGTGTTTATTGAAACATTTGAAATGTCATAACCCTCTCATTGACTTCAGAATCCTCTTAAAAATTAATGCTCATACCATAGCTAGGGGGACACATAATACAATATTGTATTTGACTCACTTTACCTAATGTCAGTGTGTCAATCTTCACAAATGTCTTTAAAGTTGCAATATCATAGAGAATAAAAAAACTGTGGTGTTAATTTTGACAGAGCTGAATTTTCTGAGTCTGACAGGAAAAAAGCACAAAAAACTAGGAGGTCCAAACTTGTAAACAAATTTTAGTCTGCATGTGAATGCTTTTCATGTAGTATATTAACAGAAACAGAACAATGGCTGTATTTGCTTTCTATAACCACACAATAATGTAAAACAACATCTAAGTGATGTAACAGTGGCTATTTGTGTCTAAGAAGTATTAGTCAATGTAACTGAGTACTTGTGAGGTATGAATGCAAAGGTTCCATACAGCTGTCACATTGCTGAGATACACGTGCTCCTGGTGTTATGTCACAGGCAGAACACAGCGAATGGCCAGTGAATGGTCGCTAAAGATGACTGGTCTCCCCATCAAACCTCAGTGTTCAATGATTCAATTCAATGAATGGGGTTACAAGCAAATGCGAAGAATACCAAAAATTCACATGTGCGAACACAGATAACCATCAAACTTTCGCACGCTCTCTACACTGAATAGAACGTTAGCATGCCATCAAATTTCCCAGCTAACTTCCTCCACTGTCTAGATCTGTTTCATGGATTGTGGAGCACAAAAGAACTATTTCCACAGATTCACACATGGTACTCGGTACATGTTTCTACATGTGTCCTGAGTAGTTTCCCTTAGTGTGTCTCAGGCACGCTTGTTAGTCTGCCGGTGCCTTATGCCAAAACCATTGTTATCTGTCAGGATTACTGATGGTTTTCTACCAGATAGTGTAACTGCTAACCACTCTTCCTCCATCTCAATCTGCCTACACATGACTTCACACTCTTACTGTGCTATGACCAGGCTGGAGTCCTGCAGATTGATTTTTGTTAAACCTTTATACTTTTGAGTTATTACTGCAAAATGGGGCATGCATTCTGATTGGATTGAAAAGTAGGCTCTTTGTCCAGAGCCTTTGCCTGTATTAACTATGCAAACTGGCTACAGTTGTCCAGTTTACATTTTTCAGACCAAGCAAGCTAGCTACCAAGAAAGGTGTGACAGAGGTGCTAATTGGTCATAGATAGCTGTCTGTCTGGCAATGAAAGGAAAGTTACATAGCTAGTTAACTTGTGATGCCAAGCCAATAGGCATTCAGACTTTGTACTTACGGACTAACCAGCTGCTGGGCTATATCTGCACATCTTATTTGATCCTACTTCATAATCACACACACGAAAAATACACTGGCCATAGTAACATGGATCAGGAGATCACTTCAGTGTCAGTGGATCCTTGCACTCAGTGCATCTCAGTATCAGTGGATCCACACAGTCAGTGTGTCTCAGTATCAGTGGATGTCTGCGTATTCAGTGTTACTCAGTATCTGTAAACTCTGTTCTCTTCCAGTCTGTTTTACGTAACTGCTGATGTAGAGCTTAAAATGGTAACTTTCCACAGAGCCTGTCTCACTGAACCAAATAAAATATTCATCTTCATGACCTACTATCCACCTCTGCAGTTACTTAAATTAGGCCAGTTTCTAAAAAGGCTAACAATGATGTGGAATGTAGATGTGCTGAAACCAACAGCTGCTAATATTAATAATAGAATGCATGTAACAAATATAAATCCTAGCATGCAATAAGGTTTTTTTCACACATGCATGCAAATACCAGTGTTGCACAGAACAGCTCCAAAGCTTGTCTAACCAGTCAGTTTTTTTTTACCATCAAATGTATGAGTATCCTGTAATTATGTACAAATATAACTCTGTAAATGCTGGCCAGCATCAGGTGCAGTTTTGAGAGGCAGTATATTCAAGACAGTGAGGTGTATGCAGCGGTGACTGATTCTCATAGCAGTCAGTGCAGGGCTGCTGTCTGTGAGAGTGTCAGCACTGTCTTGGACTGAAGAGAATACAAACAAGTTTGTTTTCAGTGTGACAGTGGCTGTTGAAGTTTTCCCAAACAAAAATACCCGGAGGCATCTGAGCGGTCGTTCTGAGCGGGCGAAGCAGCGGCTGAATCGAATAGCTCACAGTGGAAGGTCGCTGGCCAAGGGCGGAGGGAGGCCCCAAGCACATTCCAGTCTGTGTGTGTGAGAGTGACTGTGTGTGCATTGTGTGTGTGTGTGTGTGTGTGTGTGACTCTCTCTGTCCTTGCTTTTGCTGTGTAGGTTACTGAAATAGCTGGCAGTCTTCCTGTGTGCCACATGACCTGGCTTATGAGGCTGAATGTGTGTGGCTGCTTGCACTGAGACGGGCAGGTCCAGGAACCATGGGATTGGTGCTCTCAGTTTAAAAAGGAGTGCAGTGGGCTGGCAGGAATGGCATCTACCAAGTTACAGGTTGCCAGGGCATGCCCCATACCTATGCAGCCCTCAGCAACTCCATTCTCTCCAGCAAACAAAGTCTTGCTGCTCTGTCCAGAGTGACAGAACTTATTACCGCCACAGTAGTTAGTAGCAAACTCTTAGTAGCAATCAAGACGCTGTTGAGGAACGCATGCCGCTGTAAAGAAAATTGCTCAAATGTATGTTTTGCCTTACTAAACCATGTGGCATTATGGAGATGTATAATTGTCAGAAGTTGGGATGTGAAAAAAAATGCATTTTGCTGTGAAGGCAGGAAACTGTCTCAGAAGGAAGTGAGAGTGCAATGTCCAAAGCAGGAGTTTAAAGCAAAGGCAGATAAAAGGACAAGTACAAGGAAACAGAGCCCCTCCTAAAGGCACAAGTGAGCAAGTTTACCCAGCTCTGCCGAGCCAAAAACGAGTTTATAAAATGCAAACATGTCATCTTTGATAGCATTTTTTACTGCATTAACTGGATGAACAGTAGCTGTCAAGCATCTGTCACACGGATGTTCGTTAGCCTGACAATCAGCTAAGAACAGGTACAGTACTCCTCCTGGTCATTGTGACCAAACCCTTTTCACTGAACTTGCAGTGTTCAAATATTTTTCAGACCAATTTCTGATTCTGTACTATTGCCTGTCTCTCCGCAGATCACGTATCGTGGAACAAGGTCTTAGGATAATATGGTAAGAAGGGTGGTAGCAGTAATGAGGATGCATGCTGTTTTGGAATTGGGTGTCTCTGATGAAGGGGTAATATTCTACTTCCATTGCAGCTAGAGATCTTCCAGGGAGTGAGAAAGAGCAATACAGGATGTGAGAGAGGCAGACAACCAGAAATTGAGTTCATTTGCCCCAGATGATCACTTAATGGAGTTATTGACAAGCATTGCCATGGGCAACAGTTCAGGATTGATGGCAGACAGCTATCAATTAAAGGGTTGTTACCATCAGCTGAGATGGAAACAGTGGCATTCATTCTTTGGACTAGGATCCAAACTGGTGTTTCACCATTCACGTGGAACAAAATGGCAGATATTACTAATAGGAACAAAACTTCTGTTGCCTGAACGGTGTCCTTAAATTGGTTTCCAGGCTGGCCTGGAAACTCTCTAAATTCGCCAGAATTTGGAAACAGTTAAGTACTACCATGAACACGCCATGCGACATACATTCCTTTCCTCTTGGCAGAGGTGAGCTCCTACCTCCCTATTAAAGAAACAGGAAGGTACACAGCAGAGTACAACAGAGAAATTGTACTTTGCTTTCAAAGAAAGTGAATGTTATCTGACTAGCTTGTAGTATACAAGAAGGCAAACACTATTTCTTACCATTACAATTAATGGCTGGTGTTTTTGCCCTGCTTGACCTGTAATATATAGAGTTGGGAAAAATTTAAAAGCTTTGAAGACATTGTCCATTTTGTAATGCTTTCCCTACATATTATGACTGGAGGTGGCTTGGTACACTGCAAACAGAATTCATGGAGTACCAAGTGAGTGTATTTCTATTGATATAAGGCCAATGATGAGTACTCACACCAGATTTCATTTCTGTCAACACCCTACAGAGAGAGATGTTAAATCACTGGCAGACAGCCAGTCTTGTGTTCTCTGGATGCAGACATATCTATCTCCAAATTAGGAAACAAGGGATGCTGGTATTTTGCAGGACTCTATTGTGCTTTTTTACTTGTGTGTGTAGTGTTGTACCTTGAAATTAATTTTGTGTCTAGGAAGACGAGAACTCCCACAGGATTTATTTTGCGGGAGATGGTGGGTTTACATATGAAAAACCATCCATTGAAGAGAAGTTAAAGCAAGACCAACAGAGATATTCAGCTCAGTGTGCTTAACGCTGAAGTGATTGTTGAAGTGTGCTGATTTGATTTACCCATCAATTCGTGTTAATTACACACTGTACTTTAGCTCAAGGAACTGAAGCAACTCTTTTATCACTTGTTAAAGTAGCCGTTCTCAAACTGGGGTCCATGACCCCAGAGGTCTGTAATAGGTAGCCAAGGGGTCCATGGAAAATTCTAGAATTGTATGAGTTAAGGACACCTATTCAAAGCATGCTATTCACTTGTGTTTAGCGTGTGTGTATGTGTGTGTGTGCGTGCATGTGAGTGTGTGTGCTGTTTGTGTAGCTTTTGCCTAACGTATTAATTAATAGCATGCAGCCTAAGATAAATAGAAGTGATTTTTCTGCAACCACCATGTGAAGAACAACCAATCGTGATCCCACGTCTTGTGGTAATGTTAGATAGCTACTAACTTATCTATTAACAACAGCTACCATGCTATAGTTCGACAGAAGTGTATGGCAGTGACAACAAAACAAATAAAATCGTTAGCAACATGTGTGTAAAACAACTATATAGCTGAGAACTGCCACCTTCTTATGGGGATATTTTTCTGCTATTTATGTGGTCTGCCACCTGAAAAAGAGAATCACAGTGGGTTAGGGTTTAACATGTGCAAATAAAGCCGTCACTAGATGTAACACTCCGAAATTTTTCATATGATCATTAACATTAAAGTATTCAAGACAACTGTCTTCTCTTCTACAATCTGGTTGGGCTTTCAGTAGGACCTTAGTGTTCTGCTGTATTTAAACGTATTCATGCTGCTCATTGGAAATATGCTGAAATCTTCACACAGTAAGACAACTGGACTGGCAAAAACAATGCAGTTCCAGTCAGCTGCCATGTTTGCTAGGAGCAGTTGGGTGCACATTATCAGCAATCAAGAGCAAGGTGATTGCTGTTAATAATTGCAGGAACCCTGTCCAAATATAGGGCATTATGGGCCTTGCATAGAGGATTGATAAGGCTGTCTTTCAGAAGCAGTGTGTCCTTTGATCAGTCATTTAAGAAGGCAGACAAAACAAAATATGACTGTGCTCAACAATAATGAAAAAAAGACATCAATATACACAACACTGATAAAGAATAGACACTATTGTAGTCAGACAGAAAATAGCTATGCACAGGGCACAGATAGTTATTGTAACTAACACTGAAGTATGCTGTGTTGAACCATTTTCCTGAATACTGATAGACTGCACAAGTATTTTTGTATTGCTGTAGTGATTGTTGTTGTGCTCTGCTGAATAAAGATCTTATGTGTGTTTTCTGCAGATCTGCCTCAATCCCCGGTTTTGAGGACCAATGATATTCCATCTCCTGGAGGGGGGCTCTGATTGGTCATGGGTCAGATATGATTGAGCCCTTAATCTCAAACCTACCTAATGAGGTAAATTTGAGTGGTCAATGGTCCGTGTTAGGAGTGCTGGTAATGTGCAAATACATTAGTCCCGTGAGAAAAACCATAACCATCCCAATGACACTCATAATAATAAAATATTTAATTTTCATGTGTTGTTTTTAAATCCTTGGAGATGTCAGTGTCCGTGTTACTTGTGGGGAGTTAATGTTACAGGTACTAATTGCCTTTTTCCATTGCAAATAGACTTTATTGTGTGGTATCAGTGTTTCTGTGACAACTGAAGTGATTAGGTGAACCTGGCCAGCACATCAGCTGTTGTATTTTTCTCTAACATCTATACTGGTATAGCAGAACATACACCAAGTGCGAGTGTGTATGTGTGTGTGCGCCTCTCTCTCTTTTTCAGTGTCGGTCTGGGGGCAAGGGGCAGTTTTGTCCATTATTGTCCATTATGTCGGCATGAACAAAATTGGGCTCATGCCATTAATGTGATTGAAGTGCATTTTTATAAAAGCTAAATTGAAACCTAATCTCTCCCTCTAATCTGAACCACCCCCTGTGGTTTACAAGCACCAACAATATCTGTGTTTGTTTTCCAACACCATCAGGAGCAGCAGCACCACTGAGACTTCCAGTGGTTCCAGACCTCTGTCGGAACCGGGACCAGACAGTTCTGGTTCCCAAGTGCTTTTTCACTGCCTTTTCTGTCGGCCAAACGACAATCAAATGATGCAGAATTGTGCTGTACTGAGACAGTTTTTTCACCATCGGAACTGGAACCACGCAGAATTGTGAAGTTCTGGTTTCCATGAGCCTTTTCACTATACACTTTCCACAATAAACTGATGCAGAACTGTACTGCTTCAGACCATTAATGATGCTGGTGCTAGCCTACAGGAACGACTAATACAATGTACCCTGCAAATCTGACTTGTACCACTAGCCAGGCTACACCTTGAAAGGGAAGGAAAAGATGTGTTTATCATGAAGGTCTGTCACATTTCAATGGATGTTCCATTACATATTTGCCACGCTAGACCATAATGCAAAGTGGAAATGTTGGCAGTTTGTTGTCAATATTTAGGCAAGCAGACACACGTTTGCCTTTGGTGAGAAAGTGCTGCAGCAGGGACTTCTTGGAGTTAGGCAACAGCCTCACCCTGTTACAAAACCCCGTCCTCCATTTATTGCTGTCTGGCAGGTACACTGCATGGGACAGGCCCTCAGCAAACACACGCATGCACGGGAATCTGCTGCAGGCTGTGCCCCTCCCATTGTCTGGGCGGCTCGACTGATCAGGGCCCTGCGCTCTGATTGGCTGCTCGGGTGGGAGGCTCTCTCTCAAACCATCTGAGCTACATTATGAGTGCCACGGTCCCCAAGGACTGCAAGGGTCAGAGAGGTAACTCTTTCCCTCCCTCTTTCTCACATACACAGAAGCATTCACAAGCAGAGGTGGGTACAGAAACGCCCAATAACACTGTGTTACAGATGCTCAGACACACTCATATTCACGGGCCCTTGCACAGACAGATGGACTGTAGCATGCTCAAAACTGCATGACTGAAAGGAACCATGTTGTGGCAGCTGTGTTGCCTCCCATATGTTACTGTTGGACCATATCTCACTAGGCCAGACATGATCATTTCATTAATCTTTTTAAAAATATTTTTTCTTATATTTATTTGTTTTTCTTTCAATGCCTGGATCGCAGTGTTCATTTTTAATCATAAATATTTTTAAGCCATCAATCTGTAAATGATTTATAAATCTTAGGGTTTCTTGTTTGTATTTACTACTGCTTAAATTTAGCCAATTGTGAAGTATGCATATCATCAGTAGGTCCAGAGCCTCTGGTTACTAATAAGGTTTTCTACGTGTCTGTATTTTTAACATTATTCCACACATTCTCTATGAATGAAATGCATTTTGCAATTGTCTTTGCAGCACACATTGAGAGAAAGAGAGAGAGCGAGAGCAAGTGTTTCCATAGTGACCGGGATTAGCCTTCTCACAGTATGGGATGGAGACAGACGGAGAGGGAGGGAGATGCGAGCAGACGAGAGAGAAAAGGCTAAACAGAAAGAGAGGGAACAGGAATTAGGGACTATAATGTGAGAAGTGGAGAAAGAGATAGAGCACTGGAATGAAAGAGAGAGAGAAAGAGAGAGACAGAGAGACGGATCCCTTTTCCTTGCTCAGCGGGCTTACGAGAGGGATTCTCTATCAGCTGCTATTCCAAACTCTTTCCTTTGTTTTCCCCGGGCTACTGAAAAAGGAAATTCATCTCCAAGGTCAAAGATAGCAAGTGACAGAGGTTCTAATTACAGCACCAGCCACACTTACCACACTGGGGATAAGAGGCTTTCAGTCAATGACATGCAGGACTTACAGACAAAAGCTGCACAGGACACAGCACAGTAGCAACAGACACTGCAAGCGTTAGAGACAGGCCATAGAGACAGCACAGCAATTAAAAATATACGTTAGACAGCAGAGAAGTACGAGAAATGAGCTAGAGAGAGTACAGGAGTTGGGGGTTAGAAATTCAAGCACAGCACAGGAGTTTAAGACAGAAGTTAGACACACCACACCACGTTTGTCTGAGACAAACGTTTGCCATGGAGTAAGAGAAAGGAGCTAGAGACAGAGCAGGGTTTAGAGGCTGGTTACTAGGGATGTGAGAGTTACCATTAGGGCAAGTGCTACTGTGTTTTGAATGTTTGAATTTTTGTTTTTACAGCACTTGAATGGCAACATGACCCTGTTATGCTGTCAACACAAAGTCATCTTAAACACACACACACAAAACACAGTATTTACTCCCTGGGGCTACCCTTCATAATGGCCTTGAACATGAGCTGTGTTCCTCTGTAGTTACTGCTGTCTGACCACAGTCTGAACTTGAGCTGCACTCCACTCTGATGACTACAGGAAACTGCAGTCTGAACATGAGCTATGGTCACCCAACAAAGTATTGTGTTCATCTGTGCTGAGCACTCTCCAACTGCATGCCAAAAATCTGTACTGTACAGTCATTCCTAAACTATAACAACAGGTCAAATGTTAAAATGCTGTAAGTATAAATGACTTAGGTCCAGAATATAACTTCCCCAATATTTATTATGTAAATCTGCAGGTTTTGTTTATGGAAATGTATGGAACATTGTTATGTTAATTCAATATTTTAGGAAAAAAAACTATTATATGAAGGCATTTTTTTTTTCAGAATCGTCCTTGGAAATATCATGTATCATTATGTAATGCGATGCCATGCAAAATACCACAATGTAATGTATCTGTAGGGCAAACGTATGTTTCACAAAGATGACAATCAAGGCAGTTCCAGGAGATGTGAAGCGATGTGATCACAGCCAGTCTCTTTCTTGCAGTGCTTCAGAGAGAAATCGCAGTCTGACCTCGGAATGTTAAGAATGAAGCTGCAGTCACACACGTGGTTTCTGCTTAAAGCCCACCAGATGCATCTAACCAGTGTGAGCTGGGGCTGTATTTCATGCATCTTGCTTTGTGTGTGTGTGCTTGGGTGGATCTTGCAGACAGATGTTTTCAGGTAGCTAAACGTTTTATGATTGTACCACAGACAGGATGTTTTCAGATAGAGAGATTGGTTGCTCCACACTTGTGCCACAGAGCAATAAAAAGGTGTTTAAATAATGACTTAGTGTTCCATTCCACCATTGCAGACAGGTGGGTTCAGATAGGTGATCAGTGACCTTAGTAGAACTCACTGTGTGCACAGTTATTCACGCAGGTTCCATTTCTGATTGGCCTGGCCTTTGTCTGTGTGTGTTAATCCTGCCCTGACCTTGCTGTCTTTGTGAGAGACACTACAGGTCACAGGCTCTTTCATACTCACCTCTGCCTCTTTAGACAATAATGATTCTGAATGGGAAAGCACTGTCACTTCTCTGACACCATCCCCCCAATACTGTCCAACTGTGTGTTTCAGTATACTGTATATGTTTTTAAATAACAGTATATGTGCAATAAATGTAGGCTACTTCACTGTAACTGCAAAACAATAATAATGTCTATAAACAGTATTCCCCACAGTGACAGAGATCTGATTCCAAGAGACACACTGTAGGCCTGTCAATGAGTTTTTACGTGCAGTGTGAGGCGTCACAAGATACCATTCAATGAACACGTTTTTTTTTTTTTTCTTTCTCTTGTACAGGAACTTGGACTAGTGCCAGCCTGTAACCAAGGAGGAAGCGGGTCAGCCCTCAATCAACATATTCCACATTCCCTTTAAGAGTTTATATTCGCGGAGACTGTCCAACCGACCTGCTCCGCGCCCCACTTCTCGGTCCACACGACCACCTCTCTCGCGTAAAAGCCGCTTAATATTCCCCCGCTCCGGGCTTACGGGAAACCTCTCTTCGACTCCAGCCTCCGCGAGTCGTCAGCGCGCACACTCATTGTCACGGCGAACCTTCCTGAACCGAAGTGACGCATTCTTCCTCTCTGCAGCTTTGCGGGAACCGAGGGAACACGCACTTTTAATCGCTCTGCAAAAAATGTATGTATCAAAGGCATTTTTGCTTTTTAAAATTTGAGGACAATTTTCTTGAATCACGTGTCACAACGGTGGCGCATTAGCGGATATCGTACGAATACGCTTACCGTCGAAGCATTATGGTACATTTATGAATTACTAGCTATGGGGTTTTTTGAGAACGTGCTCCTTCGCTGGGCGTGATGCTTAAATGGTACATGATGCCAGTCTATTTAAAACCAAGATGAATCTAATCTAATGTACAAGATGGACCCCATGTGTGCGATTAAAGACTTTTAGCGTATATTATGCTTTAATTCGTCTTTTACATAAGGTAAATTATATAAGGTTAGCCTCTATATGGAGATAGAGAATGTCATTTGTATTTGTATGAGTGTTTATCTTGAGCTGTAGCCTAACTGACAGGTACCAACATCGCCGTGTCTCCTCGCTTTTGTTGAAAGTAAACGTGGATACTCTGCACAGGAATCGGCCATCTTTCCTCCATTTTACAGATGAACTTGACATTCCGCTTAGTTACATCACAGACAGGCCATTGCTCTACTAGGCAAGTATAATGACGGAATGTGAGACTTCCTACGTGCAACGTGCGACGGGTCTCATGGCAGCATTTTAATTGACTGTTGTGTTAATTCGGTCCCAAAGGAGGATGCAAAGCGCCTGTGGTTTTACTCGAAAGGAAATAAGTAGGCTACGTTGGGAGCACAATAAGAAATAGTATATTTTTTGGAGGCGGTCTCTATGCTAACTGCTACAGAGCGGCACTACATTAGGGACACTCCATTGACATTTCATTCACTTGAACAACTATTAACTATGAAGTTAGAGCGAATATAGACAATCAACCAAGCAAATGCGTCTCCTGCCTTTGGATTTGTGTTTTCAAGTCCAATTAATGTGTGATGTTCTAAATGTGTTGAGGCTATAGCAACTAACTTTTTTTATGATATGTGCCGAATTACCTGTCGCGAAATTTATAAACGGTTGCTTTATCGTTGTGATTTTTTTCATTAATAGATCAGGATATTTCTAAATGAAAAGCTGTGTATTATCATCGCTGTCGCTGTCTATCATCAACTGGGCCGATCGTTCGTGACCTTGGAAACGGATAACCTTCACGTCTCATCAGTTTGCTGTCACGTTGCGATTGGACGATATATACCCCGATTTCCGCCCGTATAATGTCAGGCAGTATTTTAAAATATTCGCTATGTCTCTCCCATTCGCTGGTTGCTGTACCCATTCCTGTTTCTTACTGACCTTGACTCTGGCCTTCTCTGTGTTCAGGACTTTAGAACCTGGGAGGGTTCTAATTTTAATATTCATTGTGTATGGTTTTTGTAATCCAAATCACATTAAGATTAAATTACAATAAAATAATACATTACATCGTATGGATGTATTATATAAACATTTTGTTTATACCTCTTTTAAAGACATCCTGATGAATCTGAAATGAGAATGAATGTAACATATACCAAGAGCTAAGTGTAGCACCCGGAGGAAGATAACCAGGATACGTTAACAATATAAACACGAGCATATTTATCTCTGTGTGTCTTACTGATATACAGGTCTGACTTGGCATTTTAAAATGTAAAGTGAAACCTCTGCATTCACGTGTCTTCCTGCAGACTGAAACATACTCTGCCACACCTCACACTGACTGGCAAAAAAATTTCATACTTTTTTCTGTTTTAATGTGTTTGTTTACTTGTTTAACCCTTTAATAAGGTATGTGCCCTGATATACAGTAGGCCTACACAATGGATAAATAAGAACTGATTTAAACAAGAAAACACCTCTGTTCTATACAGAATGAACTGGAGTTCAGTGATATCAGTAACCCTGTCAGCCCCAGACACTGACACCACATACAAGTGCTGCACATTGTACTAACCCTTCAGCAGACCATTCAGACATTAAAGCTGGTTAATTTGTCACTTTTGGTGTAGAATTTTTTGTTTTTGTCTGGTCACAACCTTATAACTCACCAAGTAAGGGGTATCTGTATTTTTCTGAAAGGGTCTGTGGGGTGTTCATAGTGTTATGGTGTACAAGAAAGAGATGGAACCAGAGCTGTACTATGAAGAGTCAGAAACTGCACTGCAGTGAAATCCTAACTCAGGATCCTGTAAGGACTGGCTGACAGGATGTGCCAGTTTTGTCAAATATTTATTTAACCATTATTTAAAGTTAGATACATCATTTAATCCTCTTCCTTACACCAAAGTCTTACTCAAAACATGGTAAGATATGGCTCTCTTGTGAAGTATAACATAATAGGACTGAATTCAAACTCATGTCCTGTCAGATGGTGACCTTTTTTAATTGGTAAAGAAAAAGACTGTTACACTGAAGCTGTTTGTGGTTAGCTAAGCAGGCCTAGCTAACTAGCTTGCCTGCAAGTGATCGCTAAAGTTAAATTATTAATTAAGCTTACATTATTTGGCTTTTCTGAAATGGCTTTTGCTGTTACAATAATCTCACAAAGAAACAGTTTATTAAATGTTTTTTATGAGTTTTTTAAATGTAGGCCTGTCTTGTGAAAAAATATGTTGGTAGAGAGGCCAGCATAATAGGATAGATATGCTTAAAGAAACAACTGGCAGCCATCTCACTATGAATACATACAGACATGAATGAACTGATGTACCAGTAGTGTGGACCCTTTCCACCATCACTGATCGTGGATCATAAGAAAAATTTTACACTAAATATTTAGGGTTAGGATTGAGGGGTGTGCAAGCTGATCTTAGATCTGTTGTCAAGGGCAAAAAGCACCCGAAGTGCACCCAGTACAGCAAACCAGTACATTCCCAGAAGTCTTGTCTTCGGCGGGTCCGGTGCCATATTAAAAATCTCTTGGAGTAGGTTAACAGAAACCTCCAGGTATAACTGTCATCATTGCAAATTGTGATCCCTTTATTTTATATTCCTGTGTTTTTGGCTGTCTTCTGTCAAAGTTTTATATTATTTAGACCTGAAATCAAAATGCTGCAGAAATGTGGTTGGAAGTAATGGCTTGGGGATGATGGAATGTTGTGAGAGTCACTGTACGTGCAACGCCCTTTAGCTGAAGTGATTGGAGAACATTATCATGCAGCACACACACAAGTAGCTCACAGGCTATCACTGTTATGGGGCCGGTGCCTAGCATTCCAAACACCAGTTGTTACTATGACACATAGTCAGACAGCAGGACAAATTTGATAATCAGAAAACTTGAAATGAGACAGGATTTGTTATGATTAATGTATTTCATTGACAGAGTAACATTACATAACTGCTCTACATAATCCGATATCAAAAGTAGTAATGAGCAGTGTAGCTAACCAGTACTCACATCACTCGCTTGAAGCTGTAGGTTTGGCGGAACACATCCAAACTTTTTTTTTTCTGGACTAAATTTCAAGTACAGAATTGGGAATTTGAATTTATAAACTCACTGTATAACTGTTTCATTTAGTTACTGCCTCTAAAAATGATTTTAGTAAATCGTAACTTTATTCCTCTATGTCTGTCTCACATAATATGTGAAAGATTGTGTCCATCAGCATATATGCAGTATTGAACAGGTGTTCCAACACTGACTCACAAGGATGTGTCAAAAGTAATACAGAGCTTTTGTCTATGACTTTTTTATTGAGTCCTGTTGTCCCCTTGGTGGATGCTGAAATATTCAGCCTAGCTGGAATTACCTGTTAAAGATGTAGCAGAAAGTCAAGTGCATAAAATTTTGTTGGTATATTAGAAAAACATATTCAATTAATTTTTAAGCATTAATTGAAATAAGATACATCCTCTGTCATTTTTTCATAAATAGCGTAAGGAGTGCTGCTGTCCTTGTGTCTGACCGAATGTGCCCGATTGTATTTGGTCATCATGTAATTGTTTTGTTCAGTTATCACAGCTGAACAAGGCTAGATATGGTCACTGATTGGGTAGGAAGTCTGCAAAGAAAAGAGTTTACTGATAGGTGTTGTGTCTGCAGACCAATAGGAGACATTTTAAGGAAGTGTTTTACAAATAAGAAACAAGATCGTTGATAGTTTGCCTGAATACCATTACAGTTTTCTAAATGTCAAAGTATTTTGAAAGATATGCTTTGCAAATGTAGTATATGGTCACATTTGCAGTAATTTTGTAATTTGAAAGTGAATAGTGAGGTGAACAGCTGTGCGTACCTTCCGCCCTACTTCTCCGTCTCTGTGACAGCAGTCAGGAGGTGTTTGGGACAGTGCTGCGCAGCCCATAAAAAACATGCATTTACCGCAGCACTGCGGCGACGTCAGCTTTGCTGGCTGGGTGTGCCCCCGCAGCAGGGGTGGTGGGTGGAGAAGCGGGGTGCTCCGTGTTCGGACCGCAGACGTTAAACGCCGGACCGTAGGCTGTGGACGGGATTGTACTGTGCTCCTCAGGGCCCTGTGCAGCCCGGGGAGGGGAGGAGGTGGATTAGAGTTTTGGCCGAGGGCTGATCAGAGTGACTGCTGCTGGCAGGAGAGGCTGGACGGAGGATTAGGGGGAGGGCGCGGGACGCGTACGCGGGCATGGTCCCGGCCGGGGATGGCGCCGTGCGTTCGCTGGCATAGGCGAACAGGAACACGCCCCCCCCTCTCCTGAGTCGTCTGCGAGGCGGCATCGAGGCAGGAGCACAGATACGCCAGCCGTCTCGCCGCCAGCCATGGTGATTACGTGGTGGTACCTGTATCTGGCACTGCGGCGCCTCTGCAGACAAAGCAAGTATCAGTGTCCTGTTTGTTTCTCCTGACGGCTCCTGGTCTCCGCTAGTGTCAGGTCGACACGGTCGTCCTCTCGGTCGTCCCTGGGATTTTGCATCTTGGTCCGTAGGTGTTTAATGTGGAGAATCAGTATGTTTGATAGCTGGAGCAGTTTGACCTTGGTCTGGAGGTATTTAATATGGAGAGCCGGCCTGCTCCTTGTTGCTGCATTTGGGGAGAGGCGCACGGCGAGGCCTAGAAGATGTTCAGCGTACTAGTCCCTGCTGCTCGCTCCAGTGAGTGTTGGAGCTGCCAGCTTTAGATCCGGCGGTTGTGGCAAACAGGGCCGAGGATTTGTTTGCAGTGCTCTGTCTGTCGTAGAAGTGTGTGTATATCTGTGTGCATGTGCATTAGTGTGGGGAGGAGGGAGGGAGAGAGAGCGCTGCTTTGTAACTATGTAGTGTGTGTATGTATTACAGCTGCTGTTGTTTGAGCTGTGTGTTTATTGGTTAGCACTGCTGTATGTTTGAGCTGTGTATTTATTTGTTAGCACTGCTGTCTGTTTGAGTTGTGTGTGGATGCAGGTGAGTGTGTATCTCTCTGTAGACTCTGTAACCAAGATATAGGTCTTTGTCGTAGCTCTTGGTTGCTGTTCTGTAGGCAGACTATTTAAAGAAGTCCTGCGGAAGTAAACTTAATCTTTAATCTCTGCTGTATCACCAGTTTTAAAGGAGCTGTGTGCTTATGTCCTTTATAATAATTATATGGCATATTGTTACATGCTAAGGTTGTCACAGGCTAAGTATTAAATGTTACCTAACTGGCACATTAATTTTAGTGTTTCATTTTGTAACTGTTATATTAAGATACAATAGCAAGAACAAACTTACTAGGTAGCTGAATTGTCCTGACTTCAGATGTACATTAACACCCTTGTATTGTTATTGGAGTCTGTCTGGCACTAATGGTGATATGAAACACCACTGAACAAATGAGAAAATGTGGATGGAGTTCTGGGTGCAGCACTATTGTCTCTTTTCCCTCTGAAATATCTCTATAACCTTTCCTGTGTTCAGCCTTGGCCTTCACCATTGCTAAGCCCTTGTAATAGTTTAGACTTTACTGCCACTTACTGCACTTTACATCAGCATGTGGTGGTTAAAATGTAATTGTTCATTGACATGCTGTGTTTTCTTGCTTTTGCAAGCGTGAGATGCTGGTCTCCACGGTGTGTCTGACGCCTGTGTCTCTTCCCCCCCCCAGCGTGGATCATGGCCTCTGTTATGCAGAAACTCATCACCCCCCTGGCCAGCGGCCCCGCTGAGCCCCCCAGGAACAAGGTGACTGTGGTGGGAGTGGGGCAGGTGGGCATGGCCTGCGCTGTCAGCATCCTCCTGCGGGTAAGAGCTCCCTACTGCTGGACCGGTACTACTTTAATGTTACTGCATTACAGTGGGCAATTACTGCATTACTGTTCCTGTATTACTGGAGGGCCATTACCGCATAATTGTTACTACTTTTGTCTGGGCAATTACTACATTACTGTTACTGCGTTATTAAGGAGCCATTACCGCATTACTCTTACTACATTACACTGAGCAATTACTGCTATTACTACTTTACTGATGGACCATTCCTATATTACTGTTACTATAATACTGCTCTTTTATTTTTGGAACACTATGGCACTTATTATTTCAGCATTAATGGAATATTATTCCTTTGTTGGTGGGTTATTACTACGAGTATTACTGTCAGGATATTGTTCTAACTTCTGCCTTTCTCGCTGTCTCTGTCTCTCCTTCTTTTTTGCTATATCTTGGCCCCCCTTCTCTCTCTGCAGGAGCTGGCTGATGAGATGGCCCTGGTTGATGTGATGGAGGACAAGCTGAAGGGAGAGATGATGGATCTGCAGCATGGCAGCCTCTTCCTCAAGACACCCACGATTGTGGCTGACAAAGGTGAGAAGGGCCCCTTTTAGCAGGGCAACGAAGAGCCAGCCTGGAGTCTCTCTGAGTTGGGCGGCGAGACCCCTGTTCCCTCATGTCCTGCCCCGTCTCCCATTGCCAGACTACTCCGTGACAGCCAACTCCCGCATCGTTGTGGTGACGGCCGGCGTGCGCCAGCAGGAGGGTGAGAGCCGGCTGAACCTGGTCCAGAGGAACGTCAACATCTTCAAGCACATCATTCCCCAGATCGTCAAGTACAGCCCCAACTGCACCCTCGTTGTGGTGTCCAACCCAGGTATACACGACACCCAACACACACACACACACATACGCATGCATACCGACATGCATTCTAGTATCCGAGAGCATTCTTACCCGAATTTTAATACTGAAATATGGGACCGAATACCTCTTGGTATTGTTCAAGCAGTAGCTTTTCAAACAGGTAGCCTTTAAGCTTTGATTTCTAAAACCATATCAGTTAGGAAAAGGAAGATATCTACACATGTACACATTTTAAATATTCATATCTAGTTATGTGTGCTCAGTATATTGGCACATGCTTCACACGTGCACCCTGAGGTACTTGCCAAATCGTGAATAGGACGAACTGTAACGCCCTTGTTAATTGTGTGCGTGTCCCTGCAGTGGATGTCCTGACCTACGTGACCTGGAAGCTGAGCGGCCTGCCCAAGCACCGCGTCATCGGCAGCGGCACCAACCTGGACTCCGCCCGCTTCCGCTACCTGATGGCTGAGAAGCTGGGCATACACTCCAGCAGCTTCAACGGCTGGATCCTGGGCGAACACGGAGACTCCAGCGGTGAGTGCGTGTGGATAGGTGTCTAATGTGATTGGATGTGCTATAAATGATTTGTTGAATAAATGGGTGGTTGGAGGAATGTTGGTTTTCATAAAATAGATTAAAGTAATAAGTTTTACTTTTGTTAGTTCTTCCCCTTGAACAAAACCTGGGCCTCCCTTAGTTCAATTAATTTGCCCTGTAACAATATATTGAAAAAAATTATCAGACTGAATTAAGTTGAATAATAATCTGCATTAAGAATTTCTTAAAGAAGCACACACAAAACTAATGTGAAGAGATACTTTCACTTAAATTTGATCAAAATAATACTCTACATGATAGTTATTTTTTGCCAGTCATTTTGCAAAGGACTTCTAGCAGACAGAAAATGTCATAAAGAAAGGACACAGCTAAGTGTGTCAGACAGTTCTGGGTATGCTTGACGCAGCTAAGTGTGTGTATACAAATGCATAAGGTCCTAGGTGCATCTGTCTGTGTAGAGCAGGAAAGCGTGAGATGCAGGCAGCTGTGTGATTGGCATATGAATGTGGAGGAGACGGGTGATCGTGATTGGTTCTCTTGTTTATCTAGTCCCTGTGTGGAGCGGTGCCAACGTGGCTGGAGTGAGCCTGCAGAAGCTGAACCCTGACATCGGCACTGATGCTGACAAGGAGAACTGGAAGGAGGCACACAAGATGGTGGTGGACAGGCAAGTTATTAATATGAAATTGTTGTAATATGATTGTTATTACAGGTCCTTTAAGGCTGTTACAGGTTCTATAATAATATATTTCTTATTTTTAAATCATTTTTAAATGATCTTTTATTTAATATTGCAGAATATAGAGTTAACACATTAAAACTGTAGTGGATTCTTACTGCATGTTAATGTAAATAATGTTACATTGCTTTGTGTAAAGACATTGAACATTTGGGAGACAAAGGTGTTTGTTTGCTCTCTGTTAACATATTTGATAGTATGGTTAGCTGTCTACAGCCATCTAATTATGGCCTACATTCGCTCTTGAATGGATATAATGTAGCACCGTACTAAGCATAATGTTATCACATTACTGGAGACGGTCAGGAGAGACTGATACAGTAAACAATCTAGCAAGCCAGATATGGTGCCAAGTTTGTATGGAAATATAAATCAGAAAATGACGCACTGAAGATGTAGAAACAGCAACACACTGATATGAGAGCTGTGGTCTGTATGATTATTAGGCTACGTAGTTTTTGCATCATTATTTTCAATGACCGACAAAGAGTAGTCAAGTACTGTATGTTATTCAAGTAATGAGGACATAAAAGCTTTCCGCTTCTGTCCTCTGGACACAGATTTAAAAGTTGTAAGAGCTCATGCAGGTGCAGCATTTGCAAGTAATCCTGACATGGAAGCAAAACGATGCAGCGAAGCAGGTTATCAGCCAGTATATCACTTTAAGAACAGTTTTAGGACCAGGCTGTAATAAATTTCTTGGAATTCCATTAGGCTAGTTAAACATTTCTGAGGTCTTGTGCTTTTTCAGGTTAATATGTTTGTGTGTGTTTGTGTCTGTGTTACAGTGCTTACGAGGTGATCAGGCTGAAGGGCTACACTAACTGGGCCATTGGTCTGAGTGTGGCTGACCTGACCGAGTCCCTCATTAAGAACCTCAACAGGATCCACCCTGTCTCCACCATGGTCAAGGTGGGCACAGCCACCCAGCACTGACAACCAAACATGTACAGTCTCATGGTCACAGTCACAATACCTCATTTATTTAGTTATCCATGGCAGTGGACCTTTTATATATTACCCATTTACACAGCAAGATATTTAGAGGGTTAGGGTTAGTCCAAGATATGAAAAGGCATATATCCACACACACGTGTGCACACACACAAAGATACTGACTTACGCGTACACACACACACACACATTTATGTGTATATAGGTCGCAATCATATGCATTTGGTATTGTCAGAGTTGTAGCATTAGCAGGCTGGTGAGTTCTTGCTCTGTGCTCACTTCCATTTGTCTCAGGTCTGTGTAGGAATCTGAGCGGAAGTTGATGCCATTGATATAAAGTCTTTCATTCCTTTTGAAACCCTCAGAACATTATATAGTGAGGGGGGAACAGGCTTCATGACCTGTCAGCCATCTGTGTGAGGTAAAGCGTGTGGCATCAGTGTTGATTGGCAGGTGTCATGTTTCTTGACAGGGCATGTACGGGATCAACGATGAGGTGTACCTGAGCCTGCCCTGCGTGCTGAACAACGGGGGCGTGGCCAGCGTGGTCAACATGACCCTGACTGACGAGGAGGTGGGCCAGCTGAGGAAGAGCGCCGAGACGCTGTGGGGCATCCAGAAGGACCTGAAGGACCTGTAGAGCTCTTACTGACCTGCGGGGGGCGCCTCACACTCCTGAACCTCCTCCGTCCCCCCTCCCCACTCTCTGACACCTCTCTCTCCTCCAGTTCCACACTCCTGTGCCCCACCTCAACCACCTGTACACTCCTCTACCTCCCTCCCTCATCTGCCTCCACACTCCTCCACCCCTCCCTCCTACACTTCTACACTCCCACACCTCCGCCTCATTTGAGGGGTAATTTTTTTGTTGTCGTGCCCCCAGTTGGAGATTTTAATTAGATCAGAATGTGGCCGTTTCTCATTTGCACTTAAGAACCATTCAGAATGACTCCCTGTGTGACATCCCACTCTCTGAATAATCTCTGTGTGACCTTATTTGGCATTATGAAAGAAGACCTTGAGTCTTTCTGTCTCTCTGTCAGGGTCACAGGGAAGGGACAGAGGAGGATTATGTGATGGGTCAGCCTACTTGATTTTTGTCAATCATACTGTAACTGTCAATCATGTTGTTCCTTGTGGTTAAAATGCTGTTAAAACAGTATCCATGAGTAAATAAAACGTTTAAACTCGAACTGTACATTTTGCTTTTTTCAGAATTCACACACTACCACTTCCGCTACAGATCAGTAATGGTGATGTTTTTTGTCCTTTTTGAAAGTTTTTTTCGGCAATTTTTATCACAGAACCATACGAATAGCGCCCTCTTCTGGTATGAATACCGACCTCCGTCAGTTAATTCAAGTCTGATGTTGAAATGGTAATTTATAAATGACAATATTGTTCTGCCTATACCGGTGTTTGGTTCATTATGAAATTCTTAGTGAATGGGCAATAACATCTACATATAATGAGCGAAAACCTATTATGCAAACTATGTTGCATGTTGTAAGTAATCTATGAGCCCGGAAATTCCATTTAATGAATGAAATAAAGCGTCGGTTATTGCAGAATCCAGTCTTCTCCCTCTTACCTCGATACTTTCCCCATTTGAAAATGGTACTTTCCCCATTTGAAAATGATTTTACAGTTTGGGTGCTTTTTCAGAGGTCAATAGCTGGGAAATATTTTCTTTCAGTGTTGTCCTTTTTTTCTTAAGTGACGTTTTTAACTTGACTTGGACTGTTTAACTCATTTCTCTTTTGACCCTATATTGGTTTCATTAACATACCAATTCATCAATGGCTCGGTTGATATTTGCTTGTGTAATATAGACTTTTCGAGTTATATAGACAAACCTCGTCGCATGAAGTTCTGTAATGTTGTGTAATATGCTTGATTTATTTTGCGGGCTGCTTTTTCGTTCGTTAATGTTTTCTTCCGCAACCCTCCCACACACAATTTTATAAATAGGTACAGTATTCATTACAGTCACCGAGAAAGAAACCTACGGGCACCTAGGGTCCAGTGCATCACTCTCACACCTCCTTTTGGTTGGTTTACTGGTCATAATGAAGGTCCATTCACTCGCCTACAACCATTTGCAATGCACAATGAAACACATAGGCTATACGAACTGACTCTAAAAATACAGACTTATGTTATATTTATTGAATGTTATTTGACAATATGTTAAAATGGGGGGAAAAGATCAGTAAAAAAGAAATTATACTTTTAGGTAGTTCTTGACGATTCACTGAACAACGTGTATACAGAATACAGGACATTTTAATAACTCTGTGACTTTCAACACATAATAGTATGGAGTTGTATAACAACAGAAATTAAAATATTTGTTCTGTTATCATAAACGTAAAACCTTGGATGGAAACTGCTTCTTCGGTCAGACGGGCACCTCTGGCTCTCGAAGGTACATTAGGTACGGGAGAAGCTTGCTGGTTGTGGGTCTTGTATTTTTGGCTTCAGACTGGTTACTCCAGTCGCGCTTTCCGAAGCGGAGTCCGAACGGGTTGATATTGAATTTATTCCGTGCGAATCGGAGTCGGCAGGACTCAATTTCACTGTCCTTCAGGAAGAAGCAGAGGTTCGGCTGGTCTGAGGAATTCGGACCTTTGACGTCTCTTGTCTCTTTGGAATGTCCCCGGACCCCGTCGAGCTCGCGTTCTGGGTGTACAGAACCTAAACCATGAATAGAGGGATAGTATTTTCTTCGTGTATATCAAAACGGCTTTATGTTCAACAGCATCGTGTAGAAACATTCGTAAACTTCGAAGCTTAACAATAGATCGCCTAAATGCCTTAAAAAAGGTCTAAAATTTGACCTTTCATTTGTTTCAACGACTCCAAATCCAGAATTCTGCAACTTAGATCACTCTCTACTCTCTGATACAGGTTTTAAAAACTTGTCAGTGTTATTCAAAGCTGTGTGAGTTAGATTCACATGAGTCGATATGATGCATGTAACTTCTTTCATGGCTACTACAACACCGAGGGAAATTAATTAATCATTTTAAAATACATTATTCTGCATAAAGGCATATAAAGCCTTACCTGAAATGTCCGTTCGCTCAGCAGGTGGAATGCCGTGCGGTGATCTCCCCATTGTTCCGTGATGGCAAACCATAGCAGCAGCCAACAGCAGCGCGAACGTACTCATACTAGTAGAACTTTTTCGCATGCAATAAAAACTGCGTCTGCTACGCACCTTCGAATGACCAAGTGCTCCTGGTTACCTGTGATAGCGAAGGTGAACAGCTCACACCATTTATATGCTTCCATGCCCTGCTTTGACCTTAAATTGCTTGTGCGTTAGCGAATGAGGTGTTCGTGCGTTTTCAACAACTGGAGAGCTATCCGTTCTTTACAGGAGCGGGAAGGCACTATATAAAATAAAGGAAATTATATATTGGGGCGATATGGCTCATTGAGCTTGATGTACAATGCTGTACAAACACTGAAACCAGTTACTTTTTATTTTAACATGTAGTTGTTAACAACTAGGCTTAATATAATCTACATGAAGTTAATGTAATCGCGTAAGCAAGGGTATTGAGCAGCAGAATTCACAATTTTAATAGGCAGTATATGAACATGGCTTTAAAACGCATGTGTATGTGCATGACTTGATGTTTGTGTGTTTTAGGTTACCGTAGATTTTACTACAAACTGAATTGAAGCTGCAACAGAGCAGTGGCGTTGCAACATCTGTGTCAGGTGTGATTAAAGACATCTGACAAAATCCCAAGCAAACCTGAAACTCATGGAGTAAGAGTATGTCTCTGAGGCGAAGAAAAAATGTTTTGGGTCGGAGATCCTCTTTTAACACAGATGCTTATTATCCAGTATGTGTATAATTAATATAGCAGCTACAACACCGTAACAATCACAGCAACTACTGGGTCTTCCATCGCAGCTAGTAAGAAAGCCTTTCAAGCTTGTGGTCCGATATTAACGCTTCATACTCAATGTCTGAGTTCAAATATTGAAGCAACACCAGCGTTCAGCGCTTGAATGCGTACAACTCTAAGCAGATATTAACAAATGCATGCAGCAAAAAAATTAACTATATACAGATAATTGTTGAAATGGAATGGGTGGGATGAATTAAAAACTCTACCTTTGGACATGTGTCCACCAATAAAGATAGTAAGAAACACTCTAATTAAATACACAGCTGTATATGAAACTGCCAATGACTCAGCTGACGAACGCAACTTGCCACTTGTGCATTCATGAATATGGTATATTATCACATAAAATTATTATCGTTTTGAATGCTGTCAAGAAATAAACCTGAAATTTTCAGTGTCACGTACAGAAAAACGTGCAAGTTGATCACGGCACGGTGCACGTAACTGACCTCTTTTTAGATTGTGTGGATACTGGTATAAATGCAACACAATTAACCTTTTAGTCCTTTGAAGCGGTCTCATTTTGAGAGCTACTATTTTTTTTTTTTTTTTTTTTTTTTAGTATTAATGACAACTTTTAAATAAAGCGGAAACCCTCTGGAGCTGGGGCGCCTGAAAGAGAGCCTTTGTTATCATGTGACCGATTTCACTCTTCAGTTGAAAGGACCCTCTCAATTGTGTTACAATTTCCGTCGTGCTCGGCTTTAACAGCGTCGTGCTCGGCTTTAACAGTTCGTAAAAATATCAGAATAAATGTATTTATTTTTATGAGTTATACCACCACTCAACAATTGTACATGGCGTGCGAAAGACTTCCATGACATTTTTCTGGACCCTTTTCACGTATACTGACCGTTCGATGGAAGAGCGTTCTCTGACTGCAAGGCATGCTGAAATGTATTTATGTTCCCAGTAATTACATTTTATTAGTCAAACAGTGAATGGATATCAGGTGTACATGGTTAACATTGATTATATTAAGGCTGTAGGCTCTTAAGGTTCCTCGTATTAGCAAAAACAGAAACGCTGCATGTGTCAGAATGTTGTGAACATAATATGGATGCTGTTTATTATGCTCTATTTACACATTACACAATTTCCTGATTATTTATTTTTATTCGCATACCCCCAATTCTGGTTGGCGACTTGTTGCACTTACTGGCGTCAGTGTGGTACAAGGTACCATATATAAAGACTCCGAATCATTTTGGACTCATATATGTGTAATATGACACTCAACGGTGATAAATGTCGGTTAAGTGAAGAATTAGAATTTAGAATTTTATTAGGCCTATAATTCGTATTCCTGCCTTGGGCTGAACTCACCGTGGATGTCAGAATTATCAGTACAAATGTACAAGGAATTTCTCTTGGTGCAGGTGTCAACATTAAAAACATAAATGTAAACAGAACTACACAATACAATACATTAATAAAATACAATACCATTAAAGAAACTGTGCAATGTCATTGTTTATGTACATTTGTGCAATAGGTTTACAGTTTTACAGTTTCATTGTGGGATCTATGGGATGGACAATTAAAGGGCAAGTGTGCAGGGGGTGGATATGGGAAAGGTCCTTATTTGAAAGGATTACAGCCTGCGGAAAGAAGCTGTTCAGGTGATGTATAGTCCTAGTCTTTATGGATCTCACTCTGCATTTAAAGGGTAGTCGCTGGAAGAGAGAGTGGCCAGGATGTGAGGGATCAGCCATAATTTTCCCCACCCTCTTCCTCATCCTGGTCGAGTACAGGTCTGTGGGGGGGAGTTGATGGCCAATGATCTTCTCTGTACATGGCACAATGTCCTGCAGCTTCCGCTTAGAGTGTGAAGATGCCAAACCGAACCAGACGGAAATGGAGGATGTCATCACTGATTCAGTTAGGGCTGTACAGAATTGGACCAGTAGCTCTTGTATTTTTTGAGCTGTCGCAGGCAGTACATACGCTGGTATGCTTTCTTGATTATTGTGATGATGTTTTTTGTGTGTTCAGCTCCAGGTTGTTAGCGTCACACCATGACACCAGACTTTTTGCTTCCTCCCAATATGTGGACTCATCACCATAAGACATTTGACAGATTCACTGTTAGAAGTGCAGTCATTGGTGTAGAGTGAGTGGGGCAATGGGGAGAGCACACATCCTTGAGGAGCACCAGTGCTGAGGAAGAGGGGGTCACAGAGATACTCAGAAATTAATCTGGTTAATTTAGTTAAAGACGTTGATTGCACCACTGAACTGTAGGCCACACAGCGCGGTATGTCGCGAGGTGACACTCAAATTCAAGTAAGTCATACAGTTGCATTGTATTTAACAAGGGATTTTCATAAAACATGAAATGAAATGAAATGTCATGAGTACAGCAATCCACAAGATGGCGATAGCTGATCATTGTTCCTATGAAAACTTCCACTTGCGTGCGCTCCTTCTAGTAATTTGGAACAATTTGCATTTTCGTCTCCCTCTGATCTCACGAATACAACACTGAAAAGATTGCGCTCAGTTTTCATTCAGTTTTTGTCAACAACAGGGTCATGATAAGAGGTTAAGCTTTGGTACACACACATGAATGACGTTAGGTCCCTGCCTCGGCCTTTATAAATAAACCGCCCACATTTTACACGTGTAAACACGCAGTAGTGCGTCATTATCAGAAGCAGGGATGCGTTACTCTTGTGATTTGTGTTTACGTTTCGTTATTCGTGCCATTTCACACCAATAGTAAGACCAATGTACTATGCGCTACAAGCCAGTGGTTACTTTGGATGTGACCCAGTCGAACGCAGGCCCTCTTTCTAGGAGAGATCAGTAAGCTACCAATTGAAACAGAATGTATTCTCTTCAAGCCTGCGTTTTCCTTCTCCCAAAATCTTCCCGCAAAACGCAACGAAACGTACCCTGGCTATTGGGCCCTTACCTGTAAATGCCAGACACTGTGAAAGGACTTCTCCTAAGCATGTATTCCCATGGCGTTATATAACAAAGCTGAAATACAGCCACCATGGTTATCTTTGTCCAGTATTGAATATTGGTGTCGTCATTTAATTCTAATACTAATAATGTGCGAATTGTTCATCTCACATTCTCAGAATATTTCCATGAAACTCTCATGCATCTAAAAAGAAATGTTTGGCAGAGACATATTTGGAGAACCTATAATACTCTGAAATCCATGGGACTGGAGCCACAGCAGTTCTTTGCCCCTCCACTGTGTCCTTCATGTGCAAACTTGTATCCCCAGGTTTGCAAATGTGGACTTTAATCGCTGCCTGCTGGGGTGAGATGGGTTTCTCCATTGCAGACGTGAGTCAGGTGCATTTAGTGAAAGTAGGCGGAGTGATTTAATCGTGACAGCGGTCCACTCGACAAGAAGTCGGTCTTTCTGAACGCGGCCCCTTAAAATCAAGAGCTGATCTTGTCACAGCAGGCGACTGCTTTGAAACTCATTCACGATTCACAAGAGTTGCTAGCGGTAGAATTCGAGGCTAATTTTTTGGTAGGGCTAAACAGTCTATACTTTTGTTTTTGCTGAAATAGAACAGCAACGAAAAGCCAGTTTCTTGCTGAAATCTCATTCATTCGTAAAGAGCAACTTGCATTTCATCTTGAAGTCAAGATGCCGCTGTCCCGGTCTCTGTCGATGACGTCATTAAGCGGGCTGCCAGTTTGGGAGGATGAAAACCTACCTGTGGAAGACTTACTGCTGTTCGAGGTCGCGTGGGAGGTAACCAATAAAGGTGTGAATCCATTGGGGATCAATTAACGACTGTCGCAAAGTTAACGCTGTGTGTGTGATAACGTTATTGATTACATTGACTAACTCAGCTGTGTTCAGCATTAGTAAAAAACATAAGCTGCTTTATTTCGTGTTAATGATGATCATTTACGGTAGTCTACGTATGTTAATTCTATGTGGTAGTATCATTAGGAGAGTTATAGGGTGGCGCTGTAACGCTCAAATGATGTTGATACGCTATGTCCAGTGTTATTGATAGTGTCAGTATTACTATTAGTGATGCAGAGGTATTCATTATAATGAGTATTGTGCTAAGTGCTGTGTGAATGTACATGTGTTAGAGCTGAGTGCACATGCTGTATGCGTACATGCTATGTGCATTGTTAACACGTATGTGAGTCCTGTATTAGTTTTCTCTGTATTTAAATACAAATACTTTGTATTTAAGTATTTATGTGCTAGCACAGTGTATAGAAGTACTGTGCGTGCTAGTGCTGTGTGTGAGTGCTGTATATGCGAGTGAGTTGTATGAGTGCTGTGTGTGAGTGCTGTATACTCGAGCGAGTTGTATAAACGCTGTGTGTGAGTGCTGTATGTGTGAGTGAGTTGTATAAGTGCTGTGTGTGAGTGATGTATATGCGAGTGATTTGTATAAACGCTGTGTGTGAGTGCTGAGTTGTGTAAGTGTTGTGTGTGAGTGCTGTATGTGTGAGTGAGTTGTATAAGTGCTGTGCGTGAGTGCTGTATATGCGAGTGATTTGTATAAACGCTGTGTGTGAGTGCTGAGTTGTGTAAGCGTTGTGTGTGAGTGCTGTTCCTGCTCTTGCTGTAAGCTCTGTATACTGAGGCACTTTGTCAACTCTGACCTCATTCTTTGTTATTGTTTACTTTTATATATGATTTTGCATAAAATATTCTCCATTTTCTTTAACCATTCTTTCCCTAACCCATTCTGTCCTGCTTCGCTTTTCATGTGAAATCATTGTATTTGATTAATTTATGCCATTATTTACTCATTGATTTTGTTCAACAAAAAGCAATGGTAAATTTGTCATATTAAGCATAAGAGGAACAAAATAAAGACACTCCACACATATAACAAATTACAGTTTAATGTGTAATGTTAATTCAACCAAAAATACTTACCTCAGATATTTATTGTATGTCCATATCATATGAACAGTCTGCATTGCAGATATCCTCAGTTGACACGACTGGCTACTCCTTTTAACTAATGGAATGAAGAGGGAATATTTACCCTCAGTGCAAGTACTGAGGTACTCTGTTAGAAGAGGGAAATGCTTATCACAACAGTTAAATATTAATCTCTAGTTAAATACCCAATTTGTGGCAAATCCATTTTTGTGGTTACAGTGTCATGTGCTGCTGATGGTTTACTGGGAGAGGAGCTATGAACTGTGTCCCCCCTTTTCACCTGTGGTTGTGCATTACTGGTATTACATCACATAAATACTCCCTCTAATTGAGTCTTGTTACTGATGTTACATCACACTGTAGCGAAGGGCGAGAGCAGTCACCCCACCCGGTCTCAAACCCGGGTCTACGGGGTACCAACCATGCCACTTTGACCACAACGCCAAAGAGCCTGGCTCGTTGGTATGGCAGTCAGAGCGCATACTCAACCGTAGTGATGGCACTCCGTCACACACACACACATATTCCCTCTAATGGGGTTCTCATTGCTGTTGTTGCATCTCTCATATACTCCCACAAATTGAATCTGATGACTGATTTTACATTGCATGTACTCTTGCGCTTACTGAGTTTCCTTGCTGATATGACATGAAACATATCTCTCCATTACAGCTATTGAGTCAAGTGCCTGATATTACATAACACATATGAGTTTTTTTGTAACCAGAAGGTTTCAAGTTCAAATCTGGGGAGTGCCAATATTGTGCCAGAATTGCCTTTGTGAATATCTTCAGTGGCAGCCATGAGTATTGTGTGAAAATGTAAGCTGTTCTGAATGCGGAGGTCTGTCTGTGGCGCAGATAAGTTGTTCTGTTTAATGTGAAGAAATTGATTGGAACATCTGCAGTGAAGGTATTCATAATATTGTGCCAAACTGCATATAAACCCTATCTAAACGTCACATAAGAAAGAGAACGAAAATTGTGATAACAGGCATGTAGCCCAGTCTAGAACTAATATGCACACACTCACACAAACACACAAATACACGTACCTAAACACAAACACAGTCATACTCTATTACAATAATAACTCCCCGCATTGACAAAAGTGAGAACACAGATATGTGTAAAATGTCGTATGACAAATATTTGTATGTGTATGTTTGCATTACACAGTTGGAGGAATCTACACAGTGATCCAGACCAAGGCAAAGCTCACCGTGGATGAATGGGGGGAGAACTTCTTCATGGTGGGTCCATACTACGAGCACAACTTCAAGATGCAGGTTGAGCAATGTGAGGCCTCACACCCAGCCATAAAGAAGGCCATGGAGTCCCTGAGCAACAACGGCTGTCAGGTACTGACTCCAACCACTGTCTCTGACCCCACACACAGCCTCTGAGCCTGCCCACTGCCTCTGACTCCATACATAATCTATGAATGCACCCACTGCCTCTGACCCGGTACGTCACCCCTGAGCACACTCACAGGATGAAGGACAAATGAAGGATATCTCATATCTCAGCCACATCCATGGGAAATAAATACTGCTGCTACTTCTGCTACTACTAATACAGCTATCAGTAATAATAATACCTGTTTAATGGCCTCAGTTCACACAGGAATCTGACATTTAGAGCCTCTGATATTTTTCCACTCTAAAAACTGAATGTCTGTTCTTTATTAATAAAAGTATTCATTGAAGTGTGGGCTTACAGTGTCAATGATGTTACTGAGACTGCTGATACTGAGCAGGGCACTGAGGCAGGATGTATGTGGAAAAGCAATTCTGCATATTGGCCAGCAGAGGGCAGAGAAGTGCTTCTGCTGGCAATGCCTGTAACAACAAACGAGTATGCACAGGTAGGCTGGCCCATACAAATGCTCAGTAAGTGACAATATCAGCAATGTGATCCTGATGATTTTAGGGCTCTTGAGTAGTTTAATCTTAAAGTTTGGTCTCCCAGTTGTCTGATACGGGTATATGTTTCATGTTGATTTTACAGGTATATGTTATTAGCACGTTTTGAAGGTATGTTTTACAGATGAGTGCGTGTGTATGACTTTTAAATGTTTTCTGCAGGTGAGTGTGACAGGTGTTTGCATTATAAGTGTGTTTCACAGCTGTGCATAACAGGTGTGTTTGTATTGATGGGTGTGTTTGTGTTTCCCAGATTTTTTTTTTGCCATTTGTTTTATTTTAATTATGCGTCCCAGGTGTGCATTAAAGTTTTGTGTTATAACTTTTGTTATTACAAAGCATGTAAGCTTGTTGTGTTTTGTGAATGTTCTAAGTATTCTAAGTTCTAAGTTCTAAGCTTTGCAGGTTCACTTCGGCCGATGGCTGATAGAGGGCAGTCCCTACGTTATATTGTTTGACATTGGTACTGCTGCGTGGAACCTGGATCGCTGGAAGGGGGAATTCTGGGACACCTGCGGGATTGGGCTTCCTTACCACGACCGAGAAGCCAACGACTCCCTAATCTTTGGATCGCTGACTGCCTGGTTCTTCAAAGAGGTACAGACCAGGGCTAGGCCAAGGGCGTTCTTATGAGGCAGCTTTGCCTGCACTGCATTTTATTGTAAATACCATTGTGTGCTTTGTTTCAACTGTCCTGTCCATCTGTGTAAGATTTTCACGAATGTCAGGAAATATCATCTTGAGAGCAGTACACCCTGTCGCTGCACTTGTCTTACAGCTGACCGACCAGCTCCAGGACAAGCCCAACGTCATCGCTCACTTCCACGAGTGGCAGGCGGGGGCGGGGCTCATACTGTGTCGCTCGCGGAAGATCCCCATGGCGACCATCTTCACGACGCACGCCACCCTGCTGGGCCGATACCTGTGCGCCGCGAATTTGGATTTCTACAACAACCTGGACAAGGTGGGTGCCCCCCCAGCATCAACAAACTCACATCCAGCACCCTTCCTTTCACTCAGTAAGGAATTTAGGCAGCACACTCCCTCAGGTAGGAAGCTGAGGGCTCAAACCACACGTGTCTGCTAAGAAACAAAGCCCTTTTAGTACAGAAAATAGTATGTCTTCAGGGAACAAGTGTGGCTTCATATATCCAAGCCCTAATTATTCCTTACATCCAGGTTTTACCAGACTTTAAGAACCCTATATTAAAACATGAATCAGTGAATCATTAGACTTAGGGGTGTGTGTGTGTGTGTGTGTGTGTGTGTGTGTGTGTGTGCGCGCATGTTTAGTAGTACACATGTTTGTGTCTCAGTTGATCATCAATAAAGAGGCAAAGCAATGACCTAACATCCATGCTGCAGTGTAACTGAGCCTGTGTATTGGTCCAATTGTGCTTCTGTGTTTCTCTCAGTTTAACATTGATAAGGAGGCTGGCGAGAGGCAGATCTACCATCGGTACTGTATGGAGCGAGCGGCAGTGCACTGCTCCCACGTCTTCACCACTGTCTCCCAGATCACTGCCGTCGAGGCCGACCACATACTGCACAGAAGGCCGGGTGAGAGACGCCAGCCCCTGTCACCATCACCCGATAAAGTTTCACCCGAAATGTTCCCTGTCCTTCTCCACTGTTGCCATCTCACACAGAACTGTTACCTGCTACTGTCAGCTCTATAACTGTAGTTAGTCACTTTCTCACATTCAGCTAGCCTCACTTGTGACCAGTCTTTGTTAGCTTTGAACTTGAGGATATGGTCTTGATTTCACTAATCTATAAGTCACCCAGGATAAGAGAATCTGCTAAATGTCTTTATACTGTAAATGTCCATGGGACTGTGTGTTTGCTGCCCTCTAGATGTCTGTGTTTGTACTGGTGATAACTGAGGGAATCCTCAGTCAACATTATACAAGATACTGCTCTCTGTTCTCTGAGCAGATGTGGTAACACCAAACGGCCTGAATGTGAAGAAGTTCTCCGCTGTGCACGAGTTCCAGAACCTGCACTCCACAAACAAAGGCAAAATCCAGGAGTTTGTCAGGGGACACTTTTATGGGTGAGATACAACTCTGGAGGACACGTTTCTATGTTGAATGTCCTTACTGAGTTAGGCCTGTGAAATTATGGCATTTGTAAACTTTCGCTTTTTGTCTAATAAAAGATCAGAGTCACTCGATTCACAATATTTAAAGAGCGAATATACTTACAGGACAATGAAACAATACTACTCTGTGCTCCATTGTTTTGTGGAATTGATCACATAAGGGGCAGTCATGTTGAATTTGACTCATGTAGTTGTGAACATTTCATTAAAAACCCCTTAAGATTCAGCTCCTCATAAACCATTACACCAAACAGCATCAGAAACCAATATGGATGATTTTTGCCTGACTTTTAAATTGCACATAACATGTAAATATGGGCTAACATGATAATTACTTATCAATTCTATCAATTAAATTAAACTTTTAAAAAGCAGTATGTTACAAAAATCAATCTAATTTTGGTAACTTTGTCAAAGTTGCTGTTATTTTTATTCACTGCTTCTTAATTTATATCAAAATTATCTACATGTGATCTTTGTAGTGTTCTTGATCTGAATACTGAAGGAAATACTTCATTCATACTGTTCAGGACAAATGCAGCTACTACTGGAGGGTATCTGTGGGCGTCAAATTGACCTTCATCCCAAGATGATCACTTTGTACACACCCCAATCCTGATAAAGTTAATAGATTATGCCTCCTGTTGTATTTTGTTTGTCCTATGAAATGTAGAGCTCATGCAGTTGATTAGCAGTTGAGTTCAAGCCCGTTCTGTTTTCTCTTTTCCTGTTTGACAGACATCTTGACTTCAATTTGGAAAAAACTCTCTTCTTCTTTATTGCTGGGCGATATGAGTTCTCCAACAAGGGGGCGGACATTTTTCTTGAGTCTCTGTCCAGACTCAATTACCTGCTCCGGGTACGTTTTGTATATATGTGAGCAGCTGGGATTAGTACTAGAGTCCACAGTACAGGACATAGACAGGACTGTCAGAGTACCTTATATCATCTGTGTTCTACAATATTGTCACTTTAGGATGTTAACAAAAGGGTATAGCTGCAAACGTGAATTATTGAGAAATTACATGCTACATACTTGTGTGTGTGTGTGTATGTGTGTGAGTGTGTGTGTGTGTGTGTGTGTGTGTGTGTGTGTGTGTGTGTGTGTGTGTGTGTGTGTGCACTTGTGTGTCTCAGGTACACAGGAGTGATGTCACTGTGGTGGTGTTCTTCATCATGCCCGCTAAGACCAACAACTTCAATGTGGAGACTCTGAAGGGGCAGGCCATCCGCAAACAGCTCTGGTAATGGACTCCACACACTTACAGTCAAATACAGTGACCTCTTTCACGTGAATGCTGATCCTAACCCTGTCCTCCTGTTACGTGAACGCTAACACGTATTATTCCCACATATAGATCTTTTCCCTATGACCCTGTTTGTTCATTGGTATATTCTGTCTGACAGGGACACTGCTCATTCTGTCAAAGAGAAGTTTGGCAAGCGGCTGTACGACGCATTGTTAAAGTAAGTGTTTCCTTCCCATGATGCATTTCAGGGACCTGCTGACTGAGTCATGTGACATTTACTTTGTGACATCACGACTAACCCATCCCCCTTCTACACTGAGCTTGACCCGGAGAGGGGAGGGTCCCTACTACATCAGTTGTCAGCGTAATGATGTGACCTTTCTGGCACTGAAGTGTTAATTACACTTTTACACAGCACAGAGTAATATTGGTGGTTTGGTTGGGTGTTAAATATAGACTGGTGTTAATGACTTCCCCTAGCATGACCTAAGGCCAGCACTAACACATTTTCAGTGATCTTCCTTCTCTTCTTCTGTCTTCTCAGAGGGGAAATCCCTGACATGAACAAGATCCTGGACAAAGATGATTTCACCATCATGAAGAGGGCCATTTACTCCACACAGGTAGGAATTAATAGGAAATTACTTTGTTTGAGTCAGAAGTAATAGGAATTTACTCACCACAGGTCGGAATAAGAATTTAATGCACACGGTAGGAATTGATGAGAATTTAATTCTTATAGGTAGGAATTAATAGGAATTTACTCACCACAGGTAGGAATGAATAAGAATTTATGGCACACAGGTAAGAATTAATAGGAAGTTATTCTACAGAGGAATTCATTTGAATTTACTTTTCACAGGCAGGAATGAATGGGAATTTACCCTACATACTGAGGAAAGAAGAGATTGCGGTATTCTGCACTAAAGTAGAGGTCATAGTTAGGTCACTATGATATGTGGTCTCACAGGGAGAAGAGCCATATAAAACCCTCATAAACAGGGAAAAGATGATTGCAGAGGTCTGAAACACGTGCTACATCAGCCAGGCCAATTTCACACATGTACATGCACACACACACAGACACACACACAGGCACACATGCACACACATACACATGCACACACACATATACTCACAGCTCTCGTTCCTTGGTCAATGGACTGTAAATGTTCCAGAATGTTCCAATGATGTATGTGTCAGACAACTAATGGGGATCTGTGAGGCAAATGCCGATAAAAAAACAATTTCATTGAGATTTATTTCTGCGTCAGTGTTATGGAGACGGAACCGTGAACGCTATTGATTATTCATGAGTAGGCTTTGATAGATCTGACCATTATGAGTGTTTTTTTGCTCTATAGTCAGTCGTTGGCTGCTTTATAAGTGGCTCGTGTCTATTTTGCTTCACAGACACATGTATCTCAGATGGCCTCGGGAGAGGAAGGATTTCCTTCAATTATAGTCAGGTCACTTTGTGTCAGGGAACCCCGACTTTTTTTTTTTTTTTTTGCCTCCACCCACACAGAGTGGGCAGAGTAATGCAATTTTCTGTTCTGTTTGATGACCTATGATCTCATGGTCTGTAGAGGGCAGTTTGATGCTTGATTTTGGTTCTAAGTGAGGATTCAAAATCTCAACGTTCAGCCCCAGGGATTCCCCTAAATATCCTCAGCTACTTCTGGAAGCGTGGAGTCCCACCTCACTGAGACCAAGAACATTCATTGATTAACTTCTTGTTGATCAATATTTATTATTCATGTTTTGAAAGACCATTAGTGATGACTGAGTATATTAACAGGCCAAAGGTCTTTATGTTCTATTCCCATGTGTGTGAAGGAACACACTGCTCTCTCTCTCTCTCTCACACTCACACACACACACACATACACACACACACTGCTGATGCACACACACACACACTGCTCACACACCCTCTCTTCTCTCATAGAGACAAAGCCTCCCACCAGTGACCACTCACAACATGCTGGATGACACCACTGACCCCATCCTTTCCAATGTGCGACGCATCGGCCTCTTCAACGCCCGTACTGACCGGGTCAAGGTATGCGTACTTGCAGGGCAATGACCTCAGCACAGAACAAGGGACTTCCATTGACTGAACTGTGAAATGTTATGTCTGTGGAGACTCGGGCACAGGCTGGCTCTGTGGAATATGCAGAGACTCAGGTCAGAAGGCCAGAGTTTGACGTCCTTCCTTAGTATTCGCTGTGGTTTTCAGTGCTGTGTTCAGCATATGTTCTGTTTATGTTCATTCTGTGTGTGTGTTTGCTCACTCTGGTCTTCATGCTCTGTGTTCAGTCAGCCTATTTATGCATTAGTGTGTGCTTAGTGTATGGCTGTGTTCATTCACTTCCCGTGTTCAGGGTGAAATCATGCTCTCTTTGTGCTCCCCAGATAGTGTTCCACCCAGAATTCCTGTCCTCCACTAGTCCCTTGCTCCCCATGGATTATGAGGAGTTTGTGCGTGGCTGCCACCTGGGGGTCTTCCCTTCATACTATGAGCCATGGGGCTACACCCCAGGTAGCTATATGCATATACATGTGCAATAAGAATACATATAAACATCTAAACACATATACAAATCCAGAACATACAAAAGTATCCTATAAATATACACACTGGGTGAATAAACACATGCATAATAGTTACTACACACATACATACTGTATGTGCACTGAATGTACACATGATCACAGAGTCAATAGTGCCCCTGTTGGTGAATATACTCTTGCATTCCTACAGTATAGTTATTGATAATTGCTCACTCACATTTTTGAGCACATCTAGAGTAATATGATTGCTGAGAATTCTCTAAGGTGATAAAATATGATCCACTTTTTTCCCAACTGTTTCTTAATTGGTGTTTCACCTAAAATTAAATACTCTATATGTAAACGAAAAAACAAACAAAATCTCAACTAAAAGCCAGCAAACTGAAGGGAAAAACTTAATAGTATCTAAATGTTTGTCCACTGTGATTGGTTCATGTGCTTGACCAGGTGAGTGTGAGGTTCTTCCTTTCACCAGGTGAGTGTACAGTGATGGGGATCCCCAGTGTGACAACTAATCTCTCTGGGTTCGGTTGCTTCATGGAGGACCATGTCTCTGATCCAGCAGCATATGGTATGGCAGTCCCCTTAAAATTATGGCAAATGCCTTCATTTCTGCACTGATGTCGTCCCTCTCTGCACTAAACCTTTCCATCTGTACCCCCACCCCCTCACTGTAATCACAGAGCCCCTCCCTCTCGGCATATAGCTCCTCCCTTCCTTTCTCTGCCACAGAGCACTGCCCCCCAGCACATATCCCTTTGCTCACAGAGCTCCTCCCGCTATATATAACCCCTCCCCCTTATCACAGAGCCCCTCCCCTTACATACAGAGCTCCTTCTTCTCATTACCTTACATTCATTTAACAGACACTCTCATCTAGAGTGACTTCCAGCACAAAAGAACAGAAGTGTATTCATTCAAGTTGAATGAGCAACAGTGTCAGACCAGGGTAACAACACTCCCAGACCAGCGAGTGTGAGTATAAGACCATTCAAGCCCTACCACAAGTTAACTTGTGCTAACCTAACTAGACAGCATAAGCGGAAACAAAGGGAAGCACATCCAAGTGCACACCCTACCATACGTCACAGCTGCTAGATCACAGAATCCAACACACATTGTGATACTACGCTTTTCATAGTAGAGCTTCACAGTCTTAGTTACAATCATTCTGCTCGATCAGCCCATTAATGGTTCTGTCCTTCCTCTCCCAGGGATCTATATAGTGGACCGTAGGTTCCGCTCAGCCGATGAGTCCTGTAACCAGCTGACCCAGTTCATGTTCGGGTTCTGCCAGCAGTCCCGCCGGCAGCGCATCATCCAGCGGAACCGAACCGAGAGACTGTCTGACCTGCTGGACTGGAGGTATCTGGGCCGGGTGAGTTTGTGTTGTATTTTGGCCCGCATGTGATCTGTGTGTTTCGCCTGTTATCACTAATGGCCGTCTCCACAAACCCCTAATGTGAAAATGCTCCTGTGTGTTTTACTGCTATATCTCTTCTATTTGCGAATGGGAACCAGGCTTGAATGCCGACTTTCAGTGCTGACCTGCTGTTTGGTCACGTTGCAGTTCTACATGCATGCCCGACACCTGGCGCTGAGCAGAGCGTTCCCAGACAAGTTCAAGATGGACCCGACCGCACCTCCACAGGTGAGTCTGACTGCAGCGTGGCTACAGAACCAGAGATGAGCCTTGTCAAAAGGCAAAAGCCCCCTAAAAACAGTGAACACTGAAGGAACAGTGGCGTGTGGACTCTTACATAGTGATTGTGTGTACATACATTTACATTACATTCATTTCATTGCATTCATTCATTCCTTACAAATATAAGTGAATGCAATGTAATATACATTTGCACATTAATTAGGGCCGTCAAAGCAGAGGAGAGGTTATAGGCCCTTTCTCAATTACACTGAGATGGTATGTGGTATGTCAGAAAGGGATATGAGAAGGATTTAATACTCTACAGAAAATAGTTTACTGGTTCACAAAGGATTAATATTCTGCAGAGCAGCAGTTAAGTATTCTGTAAAGCAGGGTTTAACTGAGGGGTAGTCATGGCATCAGGATAGTCTAAAATGTCAGAGGAGCAATGCGGAGCAGTGGTCAGTGCAGCAATATGGATTGGTTGTCACACCTTCAGTGTGCAGCCATGTCACATACCATGTTATAAAGGGGAAACTCAGTGGGAGTTCATAGCATGTCAGACTATAAATTAAAAATGGGTAAAAAAGTGCACATATTAATATTTGATCTTGCAGAAAATAACCCTCTCCCTGCTGTAGTCTTTGTTCCTGCATGGAGCGAGATTTAATAGGGGTGAAGTCAAAGCCTTTCCTGTCTTGCTCTTTGATTGACATAGCCCCTCAGGGTCAGCTGAAACCCTGTCAAGTTTGACCCCTTTTCTCAGCTCTAATTGACAGATTAACATTTCGCTGAATAACGGCAAGGCGTTGTTTTGACTCAGACTTCTCGCCTTGCTTACGTACATGTATACTCACGCACACGTACACGCGTGTGCATGCTCACATTTACTCACATGCGTACATACACAGACAAAGACACACACACACACACACACAAATATGTGCACTAATATGCACACACACATACACACAAACACACACACTGACAGCCAGCTAGCCAATGGTAGAGAAAGAGGGAAAGGCATGTAATATATCTTTGGACTAGTAATTTTCCAGAAACTGTAATTGTTTTTCACAATACACAAGTATGTCAGTATCAGAAAGGGTCATAAATTAGCAAATAGCTTTACCTTTACACGCATCACATGAAACAATGTTAATCACAGCACAGGACATTGGAGTACAGTAGATCATTTTGATTTTTACCAAAGAAGTCAAACATAGTTAACTGAAGGCCAGCTGTGTTAAATTGTTTCATGTGAAACGCATTCATGCTGAGCCACCACATCAGCCCTCTTTTGCACAGCATACTCATTTGGGATTGGATAATAAAGTTTTATTTTCAAAACCTTAAAACCTTTGGATTTATATTGCTTCCAATCATTGATCTCTTTATATCCTGATGAACAAACCTGATGCTTTGCTGTGTTTAACAAGCCTTTCTCGTCCTTACCTAGATTTTTTTGTTCATGTCATTGTGGCCTTTTTACCACTGCAGGCTTCAGATGTAATTTTGAGCTGTGTAAATCAATTAACCAGGCTGATTAATTTATTAATTGACCAGGAAAGGGAAAAAACAAATATCATATATTAGTATTTTTAATAATGGATAAAAATGAGTGAGAAGGAATCATTGGCAAACCTTGGAAACTTGTTTATCACCAAAAATAACATCATTCAGGACTCTCAGACACACACGGTACACTCCAGTTCACCTTTAATCACTGATGAATGCAGGGGTCTAAAAAGCGTGTTTACTGCATAATTTTCAGTTATGGGCAGCAGTGTGGCGTGGTGGTAAGAATCATGGCTTGTAACCCAAAGGCTGCTGGTTCAGCTCTTTTGTTGTACCCTTGGGAAAGGTACTGAACCCAGATGTCTTCAGTAAAATATCCGGCTGTATAAATAGATAATTTGTAAACCATGGAGGTTGCTTTGTGCAAGAGTGTCTGCTAAGCAAATGTGTCTAATCAGATCTGTCTGATTAGAAAAAAATTGCCCTCTCTACCCACAGACGGAAGGTTTCCGCTACCCTCGCCCTTCCTCAGTGCCCCCCTCCCCATCTGCCTCGCTGCACTCCACCCCACACCACAGCGATGAGGAAGAGGAGCCCTACGATGATGACGAGGAGGCCGAGCGGGACAGGCAGAACATACGGGCACCCTTCTCCCTGGGGGCAGTGCCAGCGGGCAAGAAGAAGCACCCAGGGGAGTTTAGCAACTGAAGGAGCCCCCTGCTGGAAACTGCCAGCTTTAAACAGAGCTTCCTCTAACTTCCAAACCCCAAGCCCACGTCCCTCCTCACTGTATACCACCACTCTCCGTAGCCCCGCCCACAGCCTTCCTTCAGACTCTATTTGTCTCTGGCCCCGCCCACATCCTTCCAGCTCATTCTGCATGCTGTGTTTCCTTCTTTTCCCACTTTTACCCAGTGCTATGTAGGAAACCGTGACATTTGCATATTATATTAAGACAGATCCTTTGTTGGTCACGTCCTGTCACTGCCTTTGTCGCACAGAAAACATTTCCAAAAGATCTGTTCAAGAGTTTCTCTGAAGAAAGAAGGAAATGCAAAGGTCTGTGACAGGATTTAATACCAGTCTTTACCCCCACCAGAGACACACCTATACCCTTGTGTACAGTAAGGGAACCATCTTTACAGTGGCACAGAAATTCACAGGGGCATTGTGAAGTGTGCTGGTAACTGGTAAATCAAGCCAGTTTAAGCCTGCTTACGGAAAGCAATAGTAATTCCAGCAATGGGAAAATCAGCACTTGTTGATGTAGCCCCACCAGCCCATCTCACAAATACTATTAACCCTTTGGGAAAGATATTAGGTCTTGAGCCAGTCTTTGTTTAACAACACAATCATTTATTATGTTGATGTCAAGCATGTTATATTTAGTCCAGGGTTGGGAAACTCAGACAGTTACAGAGTCTGCTGCATCTTGTCCATCTCAGGGCTTGAACCAGAGTGTCTGCATGTTACATTAACCAGTTGTACTACAGCATCCTGAGGACTGAAAGTGACTATAATTTTGTAATTTTTGCCCTGGAATGAGTATACATTGCCATGTGATATAATGTGTCGATACTCTCCTAATTCAAGAATAGCGTTCTGGAGACAAAAAATAAAAAAAATTCTGAAGAAAACATCATGCTGGTAAGCGAGCATGTGGACCGAATTCTCTCGGCAGGGCTTTTGTGCATTACATTCAAGAGGCAGACGAATCCCAGACTCAGGTATTGTGTGACTGAATTGTGCCCCAATAATTTACCGAAAGCTCTTGTCAGCCACATTGAATGGCTAGGATACTCCACAGTTTCCTGGAGTACTCAGACATGTCTGCACCAGACTGTGGCAATTGCCTGTCGGAATCCCAACCCCGGCTGAATAACTCTGGATAACCATTTTTCAATAAAGTGTGTTGTATTGAATGCAAACTTGTTTTAATAGTACATTCAAAACATTAGGTCAATGCTACATAACAGAAGCCAGTCTCTTCTACACTACAGAATTCAACAGAAATGAAAGACATTATTGAAATATTACAATGATAAATCAAGTCGATCCACTATTAGAAGTATTCCCGTTTCCATGCCGGCAGATCTCGCAAGTACACCTGTTCAGGACTTTCGTCAGCTGTGATGAAAAAAGAGAACATGTTGTAAGATGTATGACACTGATCAAATGTACTAAATGTTATTATGGCAAATGAATGAGTGGACAATCAGATGCGAGGCAGAGTTGTGTTATCAGGTATCTTCACATTCAGGTATATGAAACATCTTCCCATGTACAGGGAGCCATACGGCTCCTTTCTATTAGAGTGATGCACAGCTTCACTCCAGATGAAGGCATATTAAATGGGCCAAATTGAATGTGTATGAATAAAGGTGTGGAGTTCTACCAGATTCCCTGAAATACATTGAAATATTACTTCAATGTTTGCATCTTGGTAAATGGGTATAGGTGTAGCAATGGATCTGGGATGGGAGAGAGGGATAATCCCAATAGTGTAATAGCCATGGAGGGACAATTAAAATGGCTGAATGTTACGTTAGTATTGAAATGAGCATGAAGGAGGGCTGAAGGCCCTGTTGGGTTCTGAGTGGGGAGGTGCCTCACCTTCGCCTCTGGTCTGCTGAAGAAAGTCCAAGAGTACTGCAGCTGCCTGGGACACTCTATGCTGCTCTGTGTTCTGACCGCGTGTCTCTGAAAACACAGTTTCTCAGTTCAATTTTTTGTGCATCAGGGTTTTTACCACTGACACTTGTCACAAAACACCTTTACGGAAAACCCTAAGGAAAAAGTGGTAAAGAAAAAAAAATATCCTAAAAGGTGGAAGCATTGAGCAGAACCCTTCCGCAGTCCAATTAGATTAGAAGACAGAGACTCATATGCAACATATCCTGTGGTCACCTACAAGAAACTCAGTAAAGATTAAAATCTAAAGCCCCATAAGACTCACTAAAAATGCTCCTCCTTCTCACCTCTTCAGCCACATTGGTTTGGCTTACAATGAACTACGTCAAACAAATTTTACTTAAGGCAGTGCTGTTAAAGAAACCACGCCACAAAAACACAAGACTCAAAAGATATAACAATGTTTGACATATAATATAGGAAAAATTAACAGAAACATTTTACCTAAATGTAGTGTGTCATACATATCCCCTTCTTTTCTGTCTTCTGAAATAAACCGACGTCCTTCTACAACAGAATGAGAAGATTGATACACTGCAACTAAGATGTGTAATAGGACTAAAACTGAAATCTTAAACAAAAAAATTTACAGTTAAATAACTCAGTAAGTATCATGGTGACAAAATAAATTTACACTGATTGCACACCACTGCAGGATTTTTATACAAGACACATTTTTATCTTTTTTTTTAAAAATGCAAAATCATTCAGAATGAATGGCTTTACCAGAAATATTAGATAAGGTTCATAAAGGTGACGTTGGAGTTCCTACCCGGGGAAGTTTGAAATTAACAGAAAAAGAACACATGGCTGTGATACTTACGTGCACCTTTCAAGTATAGCATCGCCTGAGGTGTCCAGTTTCTCCGTTGAAAGCTATCCTTTATTCGGAAAGAGTGGCAGTTAGGACAACGTCAAAGCCCCCCTGAAACTGTGACACAGTTTCATGTGGAGACAAAACAGAATACCATTACGTTACCTTTGGCGCACTCCAGGCATTCGAAACGAACGTTGCCATAAATAATAGCGCGAGCGCGTAAGCCGTAAGAGTCCTTAAACCCTGCAAGGGAATACAACAAGGGACAGTGTTCGAATATAAAACACAGAAATCACATACAGCTCAGAGCAGTTATGTATTTATTTATTTCACACATGTATTTGTTTATATTCCCTAACAACAAGAAGGAATGTGCCCTACGCATTGCCATGCGTAAAAGCGCAATTTGGAGAACTGTCATCTTTCCGTCACCCAGAATTATTTCCACATAACTTCATGTAAATGATGTGTCTATTGCTGACAGTGAAACGTTACTTAATTCTTAAATTATGATGGAAACTATTGAGAACACCTTCAATTTGCATGTGATTGCGGGAGAGATGGTCGCACAGGCGCTTCTTCCAGGCTACTTCTTTTACTATAATAAACAGCTACCATTAAGTCAATTAAAATTTAATGTAAGATGATAAATACACAGATCTCGTGCATGACCATTGCCTTAAGACAGATGCATAACAAAAATAAGTCAACGAGTCTTACTTTCATTCTTATGAGTATCCTCTCCAAGCGGGTCCGTCTGTTTTCAGTGCAGCAGCGCGTAAGGGCGTGTGGTTTTTATTCAGTCTTCCCCGCGCTTTATAAACAAACGAGAAGGGTGGGGGTGTGCGACGGGAACTCCTGTCAGATCTTGTGAATGAGACTTGAGATGCTCTTCTACTATGGGAATTGGCAGTGTCGATCGGTCAGACGGTGATTGAGCAAGGCTGTTACTCAAAGCCTATGGACACGAGCCACTTGAATACCATGTTTTTTTTTTTTTTTTTTTGTCTCGGCGTAACTTTTAGAAATATCTCCCTGGGTCGTTGTAACTCAAACACTCACTCTTTTCCTCCTCCACACTTTGTACCCACGCAATAATTTTGACCGCTTACAGAGATTTCTTAATGACTCAAACAACAAGCAATGATGAAAACCGTGAGCGAAAACCGCATCAAAAAGTAACCGCATTTTTTTTAATAAACGGCAGTTTCCAATGGTTCTGATTTAAGGACATGATAGGTAACTACCAATATTCTGTCAATAATAATGCTCGTCCAGGTCTTTAATTTTTTACACCTCAAAAAAAAAAACGTTGTGCTGGACATTATTAATATGTTTACTCTGTGTGCGCTGGAGCGCAGCATTTTTTTAATGAACGGTCATTTTTATGAATGAAGGAATTGCTGACAGCCTGTCAATGAAAGCTCGGGTGTTTGATCGGGTAGTCTCTGCAGAGTGACACTTCCTGTAAGCGCGAGGTGTGAGAGCTCGCGCTGTGAAGAGGCCCTCCAGCGGGTTTGAAAGGCCATCGCTAATTGGAAAAAAGCAGCATCCGTTTAATCGGATTTATTTTAAAGGCTTTATATTTTCATTCCGGTAGTTTTAAACGGCTACCCTGCTGCCCTCGTTTAAAGTTCATTCACTTCTATTATTGATTAGGTAGCAACAAATATTTTATCACATTCTGGCATTTTGTTGGGCGATGTGATTGGGAGGTTGATTTTGGAAGGAGAGAAACAGGGGTAGAAGCTGTGCTGCTTCGGACAGTGAATGCTTGCCTAGCACATTGGGAACTGTAAGTACATTCTTATTCTGGGTAAGAGATCTGGCTGCAGAGAACCCACATACTCCTGCCTCTCTCACCCTGGGATCTCCACTGCTCAGCCCAATTGCAAGTCAAACCCTTGGCAGGGGGAGCTCGGTCTTCAGCACCATGATTTCATCAACTCTATACCTCCTCTCCCTGAGTATGGCGCTAACCCTGCCATGTTGCTTTTGGTATGCAATAGCCCATCTTTCATCAGGATGTTTGTTTCAGTCTTTACGGAAATAATTTACATTAGCTGAATGAAGCTCCTGTTCAGCTTAATTACTGGCTTCTGCGACCCAATGACACCTTTTCTGACTTCCCCCATCTGCGAATCTCCATCCTGAAAAGGACTCCGGTGGTCCTTCCATTCTTGAATTACCCAATCATGATGTGAATAATGTGCAAGGTATGCCCACTCCGAGTAAACTACGCCCAGTCTCCACCCACCCATCGTGTTCATGCACTTGTAAAGGATGAGATGAACACACACGAAAGGGTTGAGGTTTTGTGCTCTGTCCTTCTGTATACCTCATTGCTCTTGTGATGCAGCCCAGTTTAAAATATTGGGTTAAAACTACACATTAACAGATTTAATGGGCACAATACATTTATCAAGTCATAAACCCTTGCTACATTAAACTATTCACAGTGTCATAAGTTATATATTTTTATATAAATCAGAAATGTTTACCATATTTAACATGTCATGGTTCAAACAGGTTAATAAACCCCCTATGAGACTTTTACCTGTTTCCCCTTTTAGAGGGCGTAGTGTTATAGGATATAAGAAGGGAACAGGAAACAGGAAGAAACAGGATGAGAGGACATGTCTTAGATGTAGTTGAGTGTTTGGTGAGAAAAATGCAAACCCCATTTTTCCAAAGGCTTCAGTTTCATTGGATTACTCTACACTGGAGTACTTTTGGTGGCAGCATTACCTGTAAAAGATGTGAAAACTCAATACTCTGAAGATCTTGCTACTGTATCTTCAAAGCAGGTGAGGTCTTTGTTTGCTTATACATTGGTGTTTTTTTTTTGGGGGGGGGGGGGGGTGCTCTTTTACTGTTTTGCTTTATTTGGTCTTTTTGGATTAGGACATTTGTTGTGGGACATCAAATATCTGGAGGTTTATTGGATTATTGGATTATTCCCAAGTAACACAACCTTACATAAGGTTGCACTTACTGTGAAAATATATGCTTATGTTTCAAAGTGAAAACAGCTGTTTGTTTGTATGATTTGTTGGCTTGTTGCAGCTACACCTTTTGCATTGTGTTTCCTGAACTTTGTAGTGTAGCTCAGCCTGTGATCCATGCTATCTCACAGAGGTGATAAAACAGCTATAGACCAAAACCTCTTCACATATATCAGTATTCATGTTTGCACTCAGTATATGGATATGAAACATGAAGGAACTGAACGGATTTGTTGGTGCATGTTGCAGGACATGCACAAAGCACGATCTTGGTTGTATTTCCATTGTTTCTGGAGGTTTTGGCATCCCTCCCTTTTGCCACAAAGCAACCAATCTGTTCTTAGCGAGCTGATCACATCAGCGAGAAAGTAAACTGTCACGCGGGAATGACGTGAACCTGAGTGGTGCGTCGGGATGTTGTGAAATGTCAATCTCGCCGTCGAAACAACGTCATGAATCTCTGGGGCACCAAGTGAACTGAAATTAAACCGCATTAATTTCTCACACCTCGCAATGCGTAGGTGATTCATCAGAAAGCGACAGACCAACCAATCGCCTGCCGCATGTGAGAGTGCCCTAAAGGCCTTATTGCTTCAATCACATTGTCCTGATGCCAAGGGTTGACGGAACCTGACCGGTCAATACAAATGGGGAGTTAGTTTATGGGAGACAACGGGACTCATTTGGGCAAGGTCCTTCATACAGATACCTGAACACTTGCCCTGAGCAAATTCGAGATAGGAGGGACTAATGGCATGGACACTATGTTAGCACTATTGTTTCATGTGTGGTTAGTGGTGTGCTGTTGATGCAGCTTTTCATGCTACTTTACTAGATGCACTGTGTAAATATCTTTGGTTAAGAGCATCTGCCCAATGACAATAATGCAACGTATGTACTAGTCGAGGTGAGTGATACCACTGAAATTTCCACTGGAAGTTAACAGAGGCTAATATGTTAGCTAATGTTCTTTTATGCAAAAACATGACAGGATAATCCAGCTCTATGGTGTGCTCCTCATCAAACTTGTGTCTCTCAAGCAGATGTAATACTTGTCATGGTTACAGCTGTGAGTCAACATGGTAACAGCACACAGAAGGAACCAAGGCAACCCTCAACCACAAAGAGCCACAGCAAATCAGTCTGTTCTGGCATTACAGTGCAGGACTCCTGCAACACACTCATTTACATTTACATTTATTTATTTAGCAGACGCTTTTATCCAAAGCGACTTACAAAAGTGCATACAGTACACTCATGCTGTGTGGTGCTTGGGCCACAGGGACATCTACCGCAGTTCTGTTCCTGCCTGAACAGAAAGCCTTCCTACTGGTTCCTCTGTGTGGGAGGGAGAGGAGTGGGGACTGTGCTTTTGGCTATTTTGGTATGCTTTTGGCCTTTTTAGCACTGTAATGCATTTAGGAGCCTGGAGGGTTAACCTTTTCATGGCCATCCGCTTCATTCTGACACCCTGTGATGCAAAGTGAGGCTGAACTGAAGGAGGAGCTACAGGGCAGCCCAAGGCTAAAATTCTGCAGAGGTTACACTCTCGCCTGCTGTCTATCCTTATTGGGTAAAGGTTAGCAAATCTAGTTATACATTGCATAAGCTAAACAGCCATTGTGAATTGACCCGGAGTGTTTGTGGGTTTAAATTACTTTAAAAGAAAAATGAGGAATGAGTAACACTTTGCATTCCAAAGAGTGAGCATTTACTAATTTTATGATTATGATAAAAGCTTGTTGCTGCAAGTGTCACAGTCTCAGTGCGAGTGCAAGCTTTGTCAAACCGTGTACATTTTTTCAATCATAAGCTTTCCTCCATTTTTAAAATCACTATATGTTAATCTCTGCAGTTAGAAGTTTAGAAGGTTTCTCCTTCTTTTTGATATTCTCTTTCCCTTTTGTAGACCCCCTACCACCACCCATGAATTTCTGGGGAGTGGAACAAGCAAAGACATGAGTCACACAGACAAACAAAGCTTATGCAACAGACATATCTCACACTCTGAGACCAGCAGCTGTTTTGCGACACAAAGTGGAAAAACCATGTTTTTAAAACCTCTTGGATCTGAGGCCAGTGTTGTTTATTGAGATTGTCTTAAAAAACACATCACACCTTTTTTTATTTCAAATGTGTATTTACAAAAGTCCCATATAATAAAACATAGGTTCCTTGGTTTATCATCATATACTTGCCCCTGACCTCTCTTTTAATACTTCACACAGATAAATGTTTTATGCATTTTAAGAACATAAAATGAAGTCATTTTTTGTTTTCATTTGAGCTCATTTCACAGGAGTGTTTTGTCACTGCTGCTGTTTGGTTTTGGCGATTGGGGGTGGGGTGGGGAGGGGAGGGGGAGTAGTGGACGCCAGCTGCCACGTCGGGCACTCAACTAAAAACAGAAGCACAGAAAGGTCAGGCCTGCACACGGAGGCGTGCAGAGCCAGGCTTTTTATTCCAGAGCTCAAACAGAAAGCAGAGGCACTACGGAGTGAAGAGGACGACCGCTGTAACAGAATCCGGACTCATGTCCGAGGTGCCCGGCGCTAGGCGGTCCGTGTGGAAGCCGTCGCGATCCCTGGCAAGTTCCACTGAAATCTCAGACATCTGGAGGATCGATGCGGGTCATCTGGATGGTTCGGTCCCTGTGTCCTCCGTCGGGTGTCGGGTGGGGTGCGGTGTAGTGGGGTCAAGGGTGGGCGGGGGCTGTGAGGACAGCCTCCCTGGAAAGCCTCATTGGACAGACACCTGCGCCTTCAGCTCAGAAGTTCCTTAGTAACAGTGTCCCATGGTAACTGGGCATAGCGCCCTTCTCTCTCTCTCTGCAGAAGTAGCTGCACTGCGACAATCAAACGGCAGGTAAATAAAAACCGTGCGCCTTTTCCTTTAGACGGAAAAAAAAAGGCTCAAATAAAGTTCTGATGATGTGACCTCAACGTTGGGTGGGGTGGGGTGAGGGTGGGGGGGGGGGGGGGGGGGGTATGATAAAGTTGCTTTGGGAAACCGTTACAAAAACTTAACGGAGTCATCTTCTCAAAACTTGTTGCCATTATACCATGTTGTTGCTCTCTCCAATTTTATCCACGAACTGAAAAAATAAGAAACAGAGAGAGAGAGAGAGAGAGAGAGAGAGAGAGAGAGAGAGAGAGAGAATGGAATTAGTCACAGTTTTGACCTTATAGCTACTTCACCCAACAGGAAAAAAATATCATGCACTGCTAAATATCACCTATTGTTAGAATGAGGGAAAAAAATTAGGATGACAGTACAATACATGGTTACCTATTCTTTTAAGACGCAATGACAAAACCATTTAGTCTCAGCTTGGACCAGTATGGCTGAAACTAATTTGATAAATGCCTTAACGAGAACAAGTAAAGTTTTGCTACTACAGAAACAATGCTGCAGCTTGAGCTTTCAATGTAGCAGAGCCGGCGACACAGGGATAACTCTGGTGAGCGGGCGGTGAATGATAAACTCATGTCCTCTACATGGATGCAAACCAATGGGAGACAAACTCTTGACACATGCGGTAAGACGGCCTTGGAGAGAAATGAACAGTAACTGACCATGACTGCAGATGGTCCTCTCAGCCTTAGGAAGGCTTTAAAGGAATGACAGAAACACAGTCAGCTCAGAGACAGATGGTAGCACTCTGTTAAAACAACCGCAGCGCGGCGCTACCCTGTCAGGGGTCGGAGATCTGCAAGCAACACGGAGGGAAGGTACACTTGGCGCGACAGGAAGCTGCAGTGATAAGGAACAAACACCTGGGGGCGCCTGCTCTTTGCTCACCTTGCTTTGACCCAAATACATGGGATCCCTGTCCAACAGACACCCTAATGCATTTAAAGCATAGGTTACCGTTTAAAGGCTTCATCTCTGGTCCTGGTGGCCCAACAGTAGCGCGCTAAGGATTAGAGTCCGTGCACCCATACTAGTTTGTGCCTCTGTGTACTTGCCACAGCCTAACTTAGCGCACTTACCCCACTGATTCCTGGGAGATTTAACAGGGACCCCAGGATAGGAATCCTCCTGATGAAGCCCACGACCACTGGGAAGAAGCCCCTGAAACACAGAGAGAGTGGGTGAGAGAATGGGTGAGGAGAGAGAAGTTAAGATTGACGAAAAGGCTGAGGGGAGATGAGGCGTGAGGAAAGAACAGGAGCAGGGGCAGGGTGAGGGTGAGGGGTCTCTCTTCAGTGAAGAGGAACCCTCTGGATAGAAGATGGCCCCTGTTGATCCAACAACATAACTTCCTGAAGCAACCAGGTTTTCCCAGGTTTCTGATCCAAGCATTTAGCAGCTACTTCTCCAATCTGGTTCTGCTGTTTGGAACAAGGAGGCCACAGGATGGCAAGGCTACTGCAGAATTTTCAACAATGAAGCTCCTTGAGAATACTGCACCTTCACATCATCCTGGAGTTTAATTTTTTACTGCAGACCTGAAGAGAGTGTTTGGGCATGTCTCCTGCAAATTGGGTAAGCTGGTTCTTAAAACATTTTATTCTTCTTTAACTCTTAATTACCTGAATAAGAGGAAGAATCCATAAATCTCCAGGATCATCCCCACAACTGGCCAGCCAATCAGCACCACAAACACACCGCCAAGGAAGAAGCTTGTTGCCTTCATCTTATGTTTCTGGAAGAAGAACCTGAAGGTCCTTTCCAGCCCGATGACAAAGGAAATGCCTGCTACAAACAGGATCTACACACATGTACACAAGCACACACACAAGTATGTATACCAACAAACAGAGAAAAAGAGAAGTGGAAAATATCAGTATCCATGCTGTGTCAAAAGGACAGGACCAAGTAATTCCAAATAAGATGAAAATACTCACATTTCCTATAGCAAGGAGTGCCTTGTCAAAGAACAGGATCATTCCAAAGAACAGGAAAAACACTCCAAAGCCTGTCAGGCCCATGCCAATTTCTAAGGGACAAAAAACAAAAGCTTTGTTATCTATATCAGTCTTAATTCATAGATATGATGTATGAGACGTTCAGAAACCTATACTCGTTATCTTACACTGTGTGCACTTAAAATAGTGAGTTTTAAATATTGCACATTCATATGCATCTTGTAAACACTGATGCTTTGTAAACATTTCACTCTATGATGCATTTATTCAAGCAACAGTGTACAATCAACAGATGTGGGTCTCAGGCAACACATTTATGAATTTGATTGCGGGACTGTGTGTGAAATGATGCTACAGATCGCCATCTTGAGATGCTCCCCGGCACGACTAGAAACATCAGGTACTGTATGTGTATGTCCACAAAAACCATCTGTTGAAGGCCACTGCTTCCAATTATTTTAAACATATGACAAGTCCGTAAAAAATGTATGAAGTAGCCAATTACACGTTATTTCTCACTGCTTGCGATGGTAACCTATCAAACCAGAACCTTACAATGCGCATGTGCAATAAGCCTAAAAGTGGATTCACCGTTGCTGAGAGGCATATCCCATCAATCCAGTACCATAAGTGGTTCTTCCAAAGGCAGAGGAATAGGCTATTCGAGTATGCATTTCTGCTTTAAACAATCTGCATACAAAATATAGGCTATTTGCTTCGACCGCTGTTTTGTACATTGGTCTAGAGTACTGGTAACCTAGAATTCTGCTACCAGACACCAAAACAAGCAAACATCATACTCCCCAAGCAGCTAAATGCAGATGAACTGGACTTGTATCTAGCTGGCTAACTAATTAGTTATCTATGGCTGACAACCTAACTGCCTTTATGATAAATTACTTCGAAAGAGACCGCACCTACCTAGCTGGCTACAGAAAACTTAAACAGCAAGGAAAACCTCGCTAGACTATCACACTTTCCAAACATCTGTCAGGGAAACAAGTAAAGCGGTGAATCAGTTACCTAGTCTGAAACCTACAATCACGAGTGAGCAATCTTGCTAACTGCATCTGGCTAGCCAATCTGCTAGTTCGCTAATATACAGGCCTTCTAAATAGCTATAGCTAACTTCTCATTCATTCCGCTATTCTTGACATCGCGTGTATAACATATTGAGGAAAAACATGACAAGGTTGACAACATTTAGTTAATCACATAAAGGCAGTTTGTCTTACTTTGTGAATCCGTTAGGGAAATCATTTTTGCGCTGGATCAACAGCTATACAGAACTTTTATTCCGCCTGGTGGTGCTCTGGCTAGCTAGCCAGCTAGCTAAATGTACCGCAACCGCCACGTCTTCCGGAACCAAGACTAATGCAAACACCGGTCTTCCAATAGAAACCCAATCAGCAGAGGGGTTAGCTGCCCGGGGCTGGCCTGGTCCCGGATGCTTCCTGCCCTTGACAAAAGATCTAAGATCAGTGTACCCACCCCCATTCTAATCCCGATGCTTGTAACGTAAAATTTGTATGCTGATCCAGGATCAGCAGAAAAGGGCTGACGGTGCCTGTGCCGATTGCCTGCAACGAAACTGAGTGAGATTGGAAGTTAAGCGATACGTTAAATGGCAGCACTGTGACTGATGTTTATCCTTTCCCAAAAGCTCAAAACAGCAAACACTCCCTTGCGCTTGGGTTTTGATAACTGCAAAACTTCATTTCCCACAGTGGCCGTGGCTCTGAACGCCCCAGTCCCACTAGGTTCCTCTCCGATTGGTTTATGCTGTTTCCTTTTGCGTTGCCAAATTGGTTTATCCTGTTCATGGGGATTTTAAAATAGAGGGTATCGAGGAAGATTGCCAGCAGGAATTTTGATGGGTTAATGTACATTTTTGAAAATGGAGGGATTCGGACAAACAAAATATTTTTTAAATAATAAATAAAATGTTAACTGCTTAGCCTGCATATTCTTACATTCTAATGAGGTACAAATACATCCCGAATCAGCTATCAGTTGATACTTGTTGTCCCTCCACTTGACTAGTTGTATTCCTTCAATTAAAAGAATGGAAAATACTAATCTTGATACATGATTGATGCGTGACATTTTAAGTAGCTTAACTGGTGGAAACTGAGTGGCTCTTAACACAACCATTTCTGACTGGATGTCAGGTGAGGTAGCTTAAGGAAATGCAGAGAAAACACCTGGTGACCACTACAAAAATACTATGAGCCTCTTTAAAAACTAAGAAGACCAGACTGTATATAAAATATGTTTATATAAAGCTGAATTGTTGAGACATTAACTACATTTTTCTGAAAGATGAACTCCTATAAAATAGGAAATGTTGCATAACATGATTGTTACTCTTGGGGTGGATAGATGCAGGGGAGAAATCAATGAAAACTGCTTGAATTTGAGGATTTTGTACCTAAAAATAGGGGATTTAAGCACATCTGGCAACCCTGAAAGCTTTCAGTTTCAGCAGCGCACGTTAGCAACGGCTTGAGAGGAGAGCAAACAAGAGAAGAGGTCTGATGGTCGATGAGCGGTGAGTATTACTGCTCTTTATTGCCGGTGGCTTTACTTAGCTGGCTAACTCTGCATAGTGGGAACAACTAGCTTAGGTACCTCGTTGACGTCAACTAGTTTGAAAATCTTTGCTTCCAAATGTTAGCTAACGTCTGCTTGCTAGGTAGACTATATTTGTTAGATGACTTAAGCAACTGCAGCTAGCATTTGAGCTTAAACTGTGGACTAACTGTTACATTGAGCTAGCTAGCTGTTGGTTAGCGACATACACCTGTTAGAAAACTAAATGGTTGTCTTGCTAGTCATCCAGATTCCAAAGATGCTGCTAACTAGATAGCGTTTGCAATATAAACCATCACCCCATGCATTTGCCGGTAATGTAGCTGGCCAAATGAGCAGGCTACTTAAAAAAACGTGTAATATTCAGACACGAGTCATTTATGGTAACGCAGGATAGCTCACTTAGCTAATTATTAGCTAAATAACTTTCGCTTTTCTGCGCGGGCAAAAGCGGTAGTTAGATAATGCCCTTTTGCTTGAGTTAACAAACGGTGGCCAGCTAATACATGTAAAGTTAGTGAGGTAGCTAGTTGGACAGATAAACCCTGTAACTCCTCGGGCCTGAGAAAGCGATGCTGTTTGACATTCCATCCTGGCTATCCAGATCTTAAAACGGCCAAATCCGGTCAGTACCAAACCTAAACCAAAACACACCCCGGGTGATCCGCTCTGATCATCCCAGGCAAGCCCAAGGTTTTTAGTCACTGAGCAAATAAGAGAAAGGTACACTTTTATAGAAAAGAAACTTAATGATTACACATGTCGTTCAGAGGAAGAATGAAGGTTGAGTAGCTTTCACTAACGAATTTTTCAGGACGGTTGGTCATCGATCTGGCATGCCCTGTTTTTTCATTGGGATGTATTTGTCGAGAGCAATCCGCTGTAATTGACGGTATGGTTTACAGAAAAGTGCGGTGGTTTCCAGGGGAAACCCGAGGGCGTGCGGAGGGAGTGTCTGGGGGATGTTTACACATTCTCCTCGGCGTGACTCACAGCACTCTTCGGGCCCAGGAGAGGGTCTCTGGAACCCCAGGCCGCCTGAGACTGTTATGCTGAAAACGTGTGCAATCACTTATGTGTCCTATCGTACTGCACTTTGTCGAACCGTAAAAACGGTTGATCTGTCATTCGGCGTTGTGTTGTTTGGTGGCTTAAATGAATGTTCATCTTAAGCGGACACGTACAAGCATCTGGGTGAAAACAAGCTTCTGTTTTGTCACCAGGACTGTAAAGAAGTCCACGCGAATCCCCAGGGCTATCACCTTGTGGCTGTACCTGTGAAATGGAGAGGGACAGTGTTAATGGTAAGTCTTTGGAAACAAAAAACAACCGTGTACACAGACACTCTACAAGTACACCCAGGCCTTCTTATTGTTCCAGTCTTTTAGAAAGCAAAAAGAGAGAATGAAAATGCATCTCTATGCATGCCTGTTATTTAGAGCTGTAGATCAGAGCTTTACACACTTATCACACTTTTTAAAATCAGTATTTGACAGCAGAATTTTGGTTCTTTATTAGATCATATGACACAAATAGGATAATGACAGAATATGGCAAGCTACATGAATCATACAGTCCAAGGGTCCAAGGCAAGGTAGGGTTTTAAATTCAGTGCAGGCAACTCCACTGAGACTAAGGCAACACTGTGTCCCATGAGGCGAAGGTACTACTCTCCTGCCTGTGAAGGTGATGTCATTAGTCTCTTACCTATAAGGGTGAGGTCATTAGTCCCTCACTCCTGCTTGTTATTGTTTGGGAGGAGGAGAACTAGAGTCTCTGTGGGCCAGAGCTGTCCCAGTGGGTCTGTCCCCCAGACAGCTCCTGAGCAGTGATTCCTCGTCTTTGCAGAGGTGCAGGCGGAGCTTGAGGGAGTGGAGGCGGAGCTGGAGGTGGTGGAGCTGCAGATCTCCGAGCTGCTGGAGCGGCAGGCCCATCTGAACTCCAGGAAGAAGCAGTTGCTCAAGAAGCTGGAGCAAGCCTGTGACTCCGCCCAGCCGTCAGGCTCCGCCCAACCCTCTGCGCCTGTGAGCACCAAGCAGGACCTGAAGCGTTATGAGGGCGCAGGTAACACACACACTGTCTACACTCATTGCACAGTGCTAACACTGTACACTTACTGTGTGTCCGCAGTCACGCACACTGTAGATGAACTGTTGTTAATTACATTATAGTACATTCATTTAGCACATGCTCTTATCCAGAGCGACTTCCAGCACAAAAGAACATAAGTGTATCCATTCAAGATGAATGAGCGAACAGTGTCAGACCAGGCCATTGGCACTCCCAGAACCGTGAGTTTGAGCATAACACTATTCAAGCCCTACCCCAAGTTAACTTGTGCAACCTGACTAGACAAGGGAAGCCAAGTATACTACCATACATCCATACAGTTACTAGATCACAGAATCTAAAACACATTGCAATACCGAATGTAAAATAAGCAGCAAGTACTACAAGTAGCAGGTGTTAGGGGGCAGGAACTGACTGTAGATGAACACGGCACTATTGATAATAGTGTACAGCAGACACATCATTAGGAATATGACCAGACTGCTGGAGGATTCTGTCTGACCTTGAATGTGTGCTCCCTGTGCCAGATTTCCCGTGGTCCCAAGAAGTGCAGAAACAGCTGTCAGCTGTGTTCCAGCTGCACAAGTTCCGCCCACTCCAGCTGCTGGCCATCAACCTCACCATGTCGGGCAAAGACATCTTCCTGGTGATGCCCACAGGCCGTGGCAAAAGCCTGTGCTACCAGCTACCTGCTGTCTGCTCTGAGGGTACCACCTTACTGCCCCCCCCCCACACACACACACACACACACACACACACACTCTTTCTCATCATTTTATACACATACACTTCATTGTCTCTTACACAGACGGTCTCTCCCCTACTATTGCAAAAATGCAGGCACATACATTTGGTGTCTGTAACAGTCTGTTTCACAGGATGGAACTGGGACTAAAGGATATCCTTTGTGGTTCAGTCTTGTCTCTGTGTGTGTATGTGTGTGACTCACTCTCTCTTGTCTCTTTCTGTCTCTGTGTGTGTGATAGGCTTTACTTTGGTGATCGCACCCCTGGTGTCTCTCATGGAGGATCAGCTCATGTACCTGAAGTCTGTCAGCGTCTCTGCAGTCACACTCAATGCCTCTAGCACCAAGGTAACATTTCCCAGCATGCACCAGGCTTCCATGCTCTTCCCTCTCTGTGTCCTTCATTCTTATTGTCATGTGCTGGTAAGCTGATCTTCACTCCACTGCGCTGGTACTTTGTCTCTGGGTTAAGAACTCAATAATTATTTGCTAGAATGATGTTTTTTTCTGAAAGCTTTTAGAACCAGAGATGTCATTTAGAAAAATTTTACCAGCAGTATTGACAAATGTTCTGTCTGTTTGGAACTGTACATTTCAGGAGCATGCTAAGTGGGTCATGGGTGCCATGACAGAAAAGAAGACGCCTTTCAAACTTCTGTACGTGACCCCGGAGAAAATATCCAAGAGCAAACTCCTGATGTCACGGCTGGAAAAGGCCTACAATGCAGGGACACTGGAGCGCATTGCTGTGGATGAGGTTCACTGCTGTAGCCAGTGGGGCCATGACTTCAGACCTGGTGAGTCTCATTAGTACAGATCTACTTAGGGTGTCAGCACTGCAGGCCTGGTGGCTGTTCCATCAGTACAGAGCTAGGGAGGGGCTCATTAATACAGACCTCATGAAGATCTCACTGGTATAGAACTGATAGTTCTCATTAGCTAGTGAGGGTGTCATTAGTACAGACCTGGTAAGCATGTCATTAGGACAGACCTGATGATTCTCATTAGTACAGAACTGGTAAGACTCATTAGTACAGACTTGGTCAGGGTTTTATTTGCACAGAATTAGTGAGAGGCTCATTAGTATTGTAACAGGGATGGAAGTGACACTCCATTGAGTATATAGCGGTTGGAGCCATTCCAGGGTTTGAAAAGGTGGAATGGATATGCACAGGGAGTGCAGTTCCCATATCTGTGTTAACGCTGCTCAGAGTTGGTGTTCTGTGTCTCTTCCTGATTAAGACTACAAGCTGTTGGGCATCTTGAAGAGGCAGTTCCCCAAGGTTCCCATGATCGGGCTCACTGCCACGGCAACCAGCAGCGTTCTGAAGGACTGCCAGAAGATCCTGTGTGTTCCTGAGCCCATCACGCTCACCGCCTCCTTTAACCGACCCAACCTCTATTACGAGGTGGGTATCACGGCAACCACATACTACTCATCTGCAACCAGGTTGTGTTCCTGGCTTTCACCAGTAGGGGTTGCTGTAAGAACTCAGGTTCAGGTCTTGTAACAGTACAACTTCCATGGGCCCTGGAAAAGCTCCTTTTCGTGGCTCTAAAGTTCTGGCTTGTGCTTTCACTGTCAGTGACTGACACCTTCATCTAGGGCTGCATGCAGTTGTTACAGGCATGATCATGTGAACACTGCTGAATGGCATTTTCCCATTTGTTTAAGGTTCGGATGAAAGAAACAAACTCTGAAGATTCAACAGATGACATTGTGGCATTGATCCAAGAGAAATACAAGGATCAGTCAGGTGTGTGTTTGCCTGGAAGAGAGTGTGTGTGTGTGTGTGTGTGTGTGTGTGTGTGTGGAGGACAGATGGAGGGATGTTGATTAGGTGAATTTCCAGACTGATTTTCCAAGACAGGAATCAGGGATGCTTCTCAGATATATTTTTAAAAAGGCAAAAGAAGCTGTTTTAAAGTGGTTACATTAAAACAATGACATGTTTAAACTACATTAATCCATTTTACCTTTGAGACAGTATCGCATAACCCAGATTCTGAAAATTATTTCAAGCTGTACACTGTCTGCTAGGTACAGGGCAGCTGCGTCTCCTGCAAACATGGATGTCTCTGATTTAGACACAAGCACACTCTTAAAGGGAGTGGCAAGGTTGAGACTTTTCATCTGAAACTTTTGACCAGTATCTTCTGTTGACTCTCCACAGACCTGCAGAAGTGTAGAAGGCAATTTGTCAGATTTAACCAGGCCAGCAAGGGCTGGCAGCTGAAGTGCTTGTGCTGTCAGTGGCAGTTACAAAACTCATTCCTTTCATGTTTTTGCAAATATTATAAAAATATTTATGGAAAGGTCGGAGCAGATTTGTGTCCAACTGAGCCAAGTTTTGTTGGAAATCCAGATAAAATTTGACATCTTAATGGCTCGCTGCAGGGAAAAAGGAGGTTTCATAATCAACAGCTGACTCAGATCTGTACTGTAAATGTAAAAATGAAAGTGCGTGTGGAAGCAAATGATTATATTAAGACTAGGTCAGACTTTAGAGTGACTGTTTTAGATTATGTCTCTGTGTTGCCTCAGGCCCTATAATTTGTGTTTCAAATTATATTAGCACCCTGCGTGTGCATGCTGTACTGTTGAGACTGTAATGGTGGGTGGGCAAGGATTAGTGGGCTCCCCTTTGCCAGGTTCTCTGATCTCTCAGAAAAGCTAAAGCAAATGAAAATCTGACATGTTTGCTTTTTCTGTTGGTTTTTGTATTTTTGCAGGGATAATTTACGTGTTTTCCCAGAAGGATGCAGAGGTTGTGTCTGCGAACCTACAGAAAAAAGGCATCCTGGCCCAGCCGTACCACGCCAACATGGAGGCCGCTGACAAGTCCCGCGTACACCGGCACTGGACCACTAACAAGATCCAGGTGAGTCTTCACAAGAATGCAGAATGTAGTGTGTCAAGTGTCAGGTATCTGTGGAGTGTTTTAATGGGAGCAGGGACAGATTTCTTGGGGGAGTTCTTTTAAATGGAAAGCTACATGGAAGGAAAGGTTTCTGGAGGGAATGTTTGCAATGGGACACTGTGTGAATGGGCAGGTTCCAGTGGGGTTTTTTTTCAGTAGGGTGCTAATAATTTGAGTGGACTCTACAGTTCCTAACTGGCAGTTTGGTGTAGCGCAGCACTGTGTGTGGGTGTGGAGGATTAATGGGGTTTTGCGGTTGTAGGTGGTAGTGGCGACCGTAGCGTTCGGGATGGGGATCGACAAGCCTGATGTCAGATTCGTGATTCATCACTCACTCAGCAAATCCATGGAGAACTACTACCAGGAGAGTGGGCGTGCAGGTATGACTTTTGCCATGCATGTATTTGCATTGACCTGCTGCAGGTACTGGTTCATCTCTACATATACACATTTGTACTGACTCCATCACCAGGAACCATACCTGCACCACTGCTGATCTCACACATTCTGCTGAATAAATCATAAGTCCTTTGCTAGTGTGGCCTTCTACTGATACTGGACTTATAAATTGGTCACATGTCTTAAATTTTTACATTTTTTTTTACATTTACATTTATTCATTTAGCAGACGCTTTTATCCAAAGCGACTTACATAGGTTACAGTTCTTTACAATGTTATCCATTTATACAGCTGGATATTTACTGAGGCAATTGTGAGTTAAGTACCTTGCCCAAGGGTACAGCAGCAGTGTCCCAGCGGGGATCGAACCGGCAACCTTTCAGTTACGAGTCCTGCTCCTTAACCACTACGCTACACTGCCGTTTTTTAAGAACAGGGATGCAAGTAATACTTCACAAATCATGTCAATCTGATTGTTGGTCAATGGACATGTCTTAAACAGGGTGTTATCCCTTTTTGATATCTTAATTCACTGGCTCGACTTGTGAAACAGCTTGTTTTGTTCCTTCATTTCACCTGTCTTTTTCCTCTTCTCCCTCCTCTCTTCTGTATCTATATAAACTTTGGTGTTTCATGTATTTTATCATAAACAGTTGACATGCTGTTGCAGACTTGGAAGGATACAGTCCAAGCATTGTTTTGTCTTTGGGCATGTTAAGCCCTCCATTAAGAGTGTTCATTCCTGTGTGTTCAGGACGCGACGACAAGCCTGCAGACTGCATCCTGTACTTTGGATTCGCGGACATCTTTAGAATCAGTACCATGGTTGTCATGGAGAACGTCGGCCAACAGAAACTCATGCAGATGGTGGCTTACTGCCAGACTCTTGACAGGTACAGTACCCTTGTCATGAGGGACAGCTACATCCATGCAACTTGACTCAAGAGAAAAACAGCTGTGTGTTTCCTGGTTTTTGAATCTAGTCCAGGCCCAAGAGGCTCAGCATTGACATGTGGTAGAAGTCTGGCATAAGATTGAACAATAATTATCGGCTCTGCAGGTGTCGCCGGACTGTGATGGCAAGCCATTTTGACGAGGTCTGGGATGATGAAGATTGTAACCAGATGTGTGACATCTGTCGCCACGGCAATGGTGAGTGTAACATTCATTCAGAAGCTCCCAAGCCTAATACTGCCACAAGTGACCGTACAGGCTAATCAGAGGTGTACTGGTAGACCAACCAGTCAGTCAACTGAGCCAGAGCCAGAACTCTGAGGACTGGCTCAGTAATGAGTCATGTGGTATTCACAGGAGTTCTGTGCTCTCTACAGTAGCATGCTGTTTTTGGGCCTGTGTGACCTGTATACTGTCTGTGTGCAGACTATGCCACAGTGGACATCACCCAGCACGCCCGCGAGGCGGTGCAGGTTGTGGAGGTCGCTGACTCCATGAACGAGAAGATGACTCCCCTGAAGGTGGTGGAGGCCTGGATGGGGAAGGGTCCCGCCAAACGCCGCAAGATGATACAGGTCACCACCCTGTCCCGTGTGGAGGTGGAGGCCATCCTCATTCACCTCCTACTGCAGGGGTACTTCAGGTACCCATCCCGCTCCCACTGTGATTCACCATGATAAGTATAGGTGGTGAATTAGCAATACCTGGGTAGATAACAATACCTGAGCTATTCTGTGAGCACATTTTTCCCTTCAAAGAGCTGATCCATGTTTTTCTCTAAAAGTGAGGACTTTAGCTTCACCCCCTACACCACCTACTTCTATCTGAAGCTGGGTCGAAAGGCTGGGCTGCTGAAGAATGACAAGCACACCGTCACCATGAAGATGAAGAGGAACGTGCCCGCTGGTGACTCTGTAAGTCAGTAGGTCGAACAGTCAGCTAATCAGTCAGGCCCGGTGGCCTGGCCCATAGCCTTTGGTCCCAATGGCCTAACCATGAGTGCACATACACTGACTGCCTAATTAAAAGGTCTTATGGCGTTATTGTCATACGAAGTCCACCTGGCCTGGCTGCAAGCCCCTTTAGTCTGTCTTAGTCTGGCCTAGTGTGTTCTCACAAGCCTGGCTGTAAGTCACTGTAAGTCACTGGAGCTTGGCTTTAAGTCATTTTAAGTCCCTGTAGCCTGTCCGTAAGTCACTGTAGGTCCTTGTAAGCTTTGATGTAAGTCACTGTATGTCCATATAGCCTGGCTATCTGTCTCTTAAACCCCCTATAGCTTATCTGTGCCTCACTGTATGTCTATATCCTGGCTGTGTGTCCATGTTGGTTGGTTGTCAGTCACTGTATGTGCCCTAAGACCATAACCATGTGATGCATTTTGTCAATTGAAGCAATTTTACTGATTTCTTTCTTTTCTTCCTCCATAAATAACCATCCACAGCTACTGTGCTCTCTTTCGCCACCAATCATTACCTATATATTTCATCCCTATTCCTCCCCATCCTTGTCTTTCCACTTTCAGACTGGATTTTTCCCTGATTTTCCTGGTGTTCAGAACGGTTTGTTTTTGTATGTTATGTAAAGATACAGTGAAAGAAATAACAAACCAAAAGTTGCAGGAAAAAGAATGTGACATCAGGATTTTTAAATGCTTACCGTTTTCAAAAATTGGCACAATGCCACAATTGAGCATTGTTACTTAAACCTGTATAGAGGTATCCTGTAAAGGATAAATAATGAAATTATTGTAAATAATTTAATTATAGCAAGATTTCTCCTTCTCTTAAAATCTTTTGCAAGTAACTAGATATTGTGTATTAATTGTGTGTCTTACAGCAGTTAAGTATTTGTAGAATTCTATGCACATGTCTAAATTATTTAATACAGCAAAGTGTTGTCAGTTTCTATCTGTATTCACTATCCAGTCTCTTTCTCTCTCTGCTACTCAGTCTGTACCTGTATAATTTCTTCCTGTGTCAGTCTCTACCTGTATCTCTCACTTATAAATAACCTCTGGAAGTATGCAGGGTGACCATCAAAGGTAGGTGACAACTGTCCTTTTGTCTGTCCTGCCGGGGAAAGCCTGTTTTAAAGCATCCAGATTTGTGCTGTCTCCATCTAGCTGGTAATTTTTAGTTTGTCGAGGATGAATTAATTGTGCCTCTAGGCAAATCATAAACTTTCCATTTACTAACAGAATCACAGCTCCAATCACCTCACGAGAAGTGACGGTATGCACTCTGCACTCAAATGAAAACCCTTAGTGTACAGGAGACATTCTGATTCAGAGTGAATCAGGAAGAGGGTTGTTGTCTAATGTTGCTGTAACATCGGTGTGCCGTTTTTCAGAAAACAGACTGTGATGGATGGTGTACTTTCTGAATGTTGCCTTGGTCCTGGTTTAATCCATTGCTACACTGTCTGTCTGGGAGGTACCAGCTGGTAACAAAAGGTTCTGGTGCTGTTCTCTGTGTTCCTGTGGTAGCTATGGGTCTTCTGTTTTGACCACACCCCTTACAGATTCTTCATAAAAGCCAGCAAATCAGAAATTAAAGTTTGGTAGCGAAAGATTTTCAACATGACAACGATCTGATCAATTTAGAAAGAATTAGTGCTAATGTGTTCATAGAGGCAAGAGATAGAAGGAACACTGGAAAACATTGCAGTGTATGAGAGGAAAGCCGTAAGGTGGAATATATGGAAGCTTTCAGCCATTTCTTGTGTTTCTTCTTCAGCTGTATCATTCACTGATTCTAGTACCACAAATCAGTACTGTTTTAAGTCTTCAAAATAGGCATCGGGTCGCGAACAATGCTACAAATCATTGGATAATAACTGATGCTCTTTTTGAAGATGTGAAAATGGTATTGATTGACACGCTTTGTTGCCTCTTCAAAACGGGCATTCTTTTCTGTCACACAATTAATAGCACCAAGGCCAGTTGGTCTAAAATGTTGTGTTAATAAATGAGAAGACTTGCTGGCAGAGGGGAAGGTGAGAGGAGAAGGACCACGTTGCAAGTGAGAACATTGTTAATGAGGCACGTGTGATAGGGGGGTTGGTGATACTGATGTTCTGTTACGTTTAGGTGTGCAGCTCTTTCTAATGAGGACGAAGATTTTTCTATATTTATCTGGTGTCTGTTCCAAGTCAGTCTGTGCTTTCAGGAGAAAAATGGTATGTTCAGGGAGAGTCTTGCAGTGTCTGTGTCTGTGATCATGGCTGGAACTATCCCTACATGCCCTTGCATTACCATGGAATCCCCAAATCGCCATCCACACTCCATAGCCTCTAATCGATTGCTATCCACTGGAGATATGTGGTCTTGATCTTAATGTCATCTGAGGTGTTAATTATGTCACTGAGGCAAGTACTTGGAGTGGAATATGAATCACCTCCTGGTCCAGGTGTTAATCAGCTAGTGGCGGAAAGCAGATCCAGGACCCTTGGGAAAATGATCGTACAGATGGAGTGGACGCCACCGCTCTTACCTGTCCCATTTGCTTGAGGACGCAGGAGTTAAAAATAAGCACGCCAAGCAAGGAGTCCATCAACAGCTTCCCCAGATAATGAACCTCATCCATCCTTTTAGCAAAGATGAAGTGAAGGACAAATTTAAACTGCTGTTGGCACAGAGGAAGTTAAGGAGGGAAGCCATTATTAGCACAGGGGAAGAGGGATTGATGCCATTGTTGGTAAAAGGAAAGTTGAAGAGGGATTGAATCTGTTGGAGGCAAGGGAAAAGTGGACACAGTAATTAAGTGCATTAAAGCAAAGCTTCCATCCAACTAGGATTTTTCCTTCCACCTGCCCAAAATATTTTAACTCTAATAACATGGAGTTCACCCTGAGCAGACCTAAATATATTTCATGAAAGGAAGGCTCAGATCAGTGCCACATAAGATGACTATTATTCATCTTATGACTAATTAGCTATTGGTTTTGAGAACCAAGGTAATTAACATGTAAAGAGAACATTAAGTCTTGGCTTCATGACCAACACCTTGAGCCGGACTAGCAGCAGGAGCGTTTTTTTCTCAGTTACGATGGCAATCAAAGGGGTGTTACAGGATCAAATGGTTACTGAAACCATCTGTGGTTCATCAAGTGGTTCACCTGAGATGGGGAGTAAACTGACAACCCCGAGAGCCTGCTTCGGCTGAATCTGCTGTGCCGGACTGAATGTGCAGTAATCCCTTACTTTCTCCCCCAGCTCTCCGCGCCCGTTCTCACACGGCCTGTGTTCTAAATGACCCACAGGTAAAGGTGTCCAGACATGGGAATAGTGCACAGACCAAAGGAGGGAAAAGGTCTGGCGACAAAGCAGGACTCACTCCCCCCGTTACCAAGAAAAGCAAGGAGGTGGTTCTCTGATTCGTCCCAAGAGAAGAACTAAAAAGTACAGTTCAACTACTCTTGTGTTTAGCAACCATTCGCATCTCCGCATGCAATGCAGAGCATGGGCATTGCCCAAAGTGTTGAGTGCTTGCCGAAACAATATAAAGAGCTGCTAAGCAAGGGATCGTGGATAGTATACACTTTTCTTAATAATGTGAGAGAATCGATGAAGCACGATCTCATGTGCATGTAACCATTCACGCATAGTACTAACCCGGTGAGGTGTGTATAGTTCTGCTACTTGCATGGTGGGGAAGGCATGATGCCTAATTCCACATCAGGGCTTCAGCACTAACCACGCTCCATTTCAGGGGTCACTAACGCCGCATTTTTTAAGGGGTAACCGACCCCCCCCCCACCCCCCCCTGCACTTCAGGGGTCACTAACGCCTTTGTCTTCCCAGGAGGAAGGTTCGGCTGCAGGAGCTGAGGTGGGAACATCTCCTCACAGTTTCTCCAGGTACCGCGCCTTGCGCAGAGACAGCAAGTTCACCAAGAAAACCAAGAATCGGCAAAATCAGGCTCGAAAACATAGCGTCGAAACTGAAAGTCAGAATCAGGCCCAGGAAAATGACAACGCGCAATCTGAGAATTTGAATCAGGCCAGAGAACATGATTACACAGAAGCTGAGAATCCCAATCAGGCCAGAGATTACTGTTGCCTACAAGCTGGGAGCCAGGCTGGGGATGGCACCGCTTTACACCCACGACTCCAGCTTGCTGCCATAGAGGTGGACGTGGAGATCAATGCTGCGCAAAAAGACAGCGTTAACCAAGTGATAGTAACTCCTCCTGAAGCCTCCCCTTTCAAAGCCAATGGAAGACGGAAGTCAACCCCCAGGAAGAAACGGAAGCAAAACTCTGCTGAGGCTCTAGGCAGTGCTGACAATCCTCCTGGTCACCAGGGGTCAGTGTTGGTTAATGCCCCATCTGAGGTCTCCATCATTTCTGCAGCTGCAGTGGAGGAGCTGTGTGATTTGCGCAACTATTACAGTAAGCAGCTGCAGAGAATTAACTACATTTCCCATGAGCACCTGCAGGACTCTGACTCAGGGATCCTGACGTGCAGCCGAGGGCCAATGAAAAGTTTGAGGCTGCCCTGGGGGTCATCCATCACAAGGACTGTGCGCAACCTGTGGACGCGGGTCAGCACCAGGAGGAAACTGATCCGGAGATGACTGGGAAATCTGGCCAGTGAACTCTAGTGGTTTAATTATGGCACTCATGGCTTCTCAAACTAAAAGAATGTGTGGACCACTGTATGAAAATTTATCTGCAAATATGCGCATATAGTTTCAATCAGTTTGCCTTTTAAGAGACTTTCTTATGTTGAACTCTGCAACTGTGCATCTTTTGTGTTTTACCATTTAAAACAAGGGGCTGGGCTGAGATATAATTTGAATTATGAAGATTGCACTGTCAAATCCAACGGACACTCCATCCCTTGAGGTCTTATTTTTTTTTTGTTAGCCACGTCATGTCCCTGCTGAATCTGAGAGCTTGTTTCACGTGAACAAACGGTTTAAAAAATAAATGTTTGAGTCACATTTTCTTAAACTGGAATAATCTTTATTCAAACCCAACTGTACATCTGACAGGAAAATGTCAGATGAAGCTACACAAAAGCGTGACTGTGTTTACATTCAGTTTTTTTTTCCTGGTATCAGATAAGATATCCAGGTATGAGAGATTCCAAATAAGATGTTTGCGTGCAACATGAAATGTAACCACTGCTGATATTTGGGCTACTCTGATAACTGTGTAAAAAAGTATCTTATTCCAAACAATTGTCATCAAAAATGACACCTTCTTGCTAGCCAGCACAGCTACCTCATGAGTGAATTATGACCCCAAGATTCATAGAATAAAGTGTTTACATGATTAAATATTACCATATCTCTCCCAGATGAAGTACTGGCTTATGCGGGTTTTTGGATTGAAATATGGCGTTTACCTGACTCGTGTCAGTCAGAATATTACTGTGCATGTAAATGTAGTCAATCATAAAACACAATTACCTAAACTGGTAATGTCCTTAAGGTGCAAACACGCTGCTCTTATATGCAAGAACAGAAGGACAAAGCTGCCTTAGTTGACAGGTGGGATTCGGCTGGGTGACCGTCAGTCAAAGTAGTCCTCGATGTCGATATTAGGGTTTAGCAGCTCCTCTCCGTAGGCGGACAGGTCCATCTGGTTGAGGATGAGGTTTTCGAAGGTCTCCTCCAGATCTGTGTCTCCGATGAGCACGGCCCCCATCATGCGGCCCCCTCTCAGCACCACCTTCACGTACTCCTGCCCCTTGGTGCAACGCACCAGAAGCTCGTGGTCCTGCCCCAGGCCCTGCCCGTTGAACTTCCCCAACAGCACCACCTGCAAAACAGTATGGACACACACCCTGATCTCAACATAACATACATAAAACCCAGTCTCAGTGGAATATGCATATACACATACACCCCAGTCTCCATACGAAATGCACACACATGCACAAACCCCACTCAATACAAAGCATACACACATTTACCCCCACCCACCCCCAAGTCTCAATACAATATGCATACACAAACACACACCCCAGTTTCAATTCAATATACATGCACCCCAGTCTTCATATAATATATACACATACATGAATTGAACCCAAGTGTTGTAACACAACCCACACCCACACCCCAGCCTCAACAGAAAAGCATGTGGAGTTTCTTCACATGCTTCATAGTACCTTCACAGTAACTTCATATCTGGACTATCGGAACTCTACAGTAACTAGAACTCTTATTGCTGAAGTTCTCTCTGGACAAATGGAACTAAAACACTTATTGCTGAGGTTATATCTGGACAAATTATACTCCCACCTTATAGTTGAAGAACTTGGTGATGTGCGAGAAGAGTTCGAAGCAGAAATCCAGCTCTATAGGCTCGTCCAGAACGTCTGCGGCCATGCACCGAGCTGCAAACCAGCCCATCTGCCGGGCCTGGGTCCACAAGCGCATCTGAGGAAGAAATCAGAACTTAAAACTGAGACTATTGTCCAGCGGAGACAAGAGTACTTTATTAAACAACATCACTGGGAGTGCAATAAGTGCAATGATACTACATTCCTGTCAGGATGTGCTCTGATATTTAATTAAATAAATGAATAAAGCATTAACTTTTATTAAATTATTTAAATTATTTATTTGACATCACATTACTGGGAAATAGCCTGTGGATTATAACCTATAGAAAATAACTTACGCTGATATCACATTGTGTACAACACAATACAAAATGATCCCCAACACTCTGGACACTTGCCTAATGCAGTCCACCCTGCTGCTCTTCTCGCTTCAAAGTAATGCCTTTACCAAGAGTTTATAGTGGAATATAAATGCACAACAGGGGTTTTTTTTAGCAGGGGTTGCCGTACCTGTTGCCACATGGGACTGGGCTCCCAGCATGCAGTGCACACGTCCCCAGCTGCGTACACGTCCGGCTCTGAGGTTCGCATATGGTCATCCACTCTGAGGCCGGAGTCCTCTGCCACTGCAAACTGAAGAGATGACAGTAAAGCGCTGACCTGTCCCAACACTGCACCACACAAACACAGAGACTGTTCCCATTACTGCACAAATACAGAGGAAATGCCTGTCTCAACATCACATAAACACAGAGAGACTGGTCCCAACACCACAAATACAGAGGGGAGACCTGTCTCAACATCACACAACTGCAGATGAAATGCCAATTCTCCAGACTGGCTAATGTGAGTTGACTGTATTCTTACATTGTTTTCTTGGAGAAATGGTTCAGTGTTTGGCGTGACCCCAGTTGCACTGACAATGAAATCACATCCGTAGGTTTTCCCATTGGTTAGCTGGATGTACACTGGCCAGAGCCCTAGAGGAAACAGAAGACAGATAAGACACTGGAACAGATCACTATAACACCACAGAGCACTCAGCTCTACAGGAAACACATCTCTACTGTCACCTCTGTCTCTTTACATTACATTCATTTAGCAGAACAGAACTAAGCGACTTCCAGCACAACAGAACACGTGTATTCAAGTTGAACGGATACACTCTTTGTACCATAAGAGGTCTCCCTTTACTCACACCTGTCTCTCTCTACACCTTCCCCTGTATCTTTTGTTCTCTCACCTGCATTTCTTAATTCTCAGCCTGCACCTGTTCCCTCACCTGTGTCTGTCGATGGCTCTGAGCTTGGCTGTGGAGACTGCCGAGACTGCGTGAATTCGTCACGTGTATACACCGTCTGTACCTCACACCGATACTCCACATGGACTCTGTGAGACACCTGTGAAAAGCAGAAAGATGTGGCACATTATCACGTCCCAAACTAAACACAACCACTGACTCTTAGTGCATGGTCCTCGATTTACAGAACAGAACACAGCTCACACAGACACACCTTTAGGGAGTGAGCTCAGGAGATCCCATGCTCATGCACAGAAGAACGCACCTCTTGCGCTCCTCTCAGCTCGATGCCCTCATGCCAGTCTGGCCCCAGAGCACTGCCCAATTCCCCTGCTGAACCTGGGCTTTGGTTCCACGCACCTCTGTCTGAAATCAAACACAGGACATAATGCGAGATCAAGCTTTATGACCCAGACACTACACAAGAGATTAGGCTTGCCACCTGATCAGCACACAAGGAGAAACAGCGTTGGGCGGTGCAAGAGAGCGTACACTTGCAGTGAAGGTGTATGTCAACACCTGCAAAGGGGGTGGGTGTATGTAGCTGCAGCTCCTGCAGTAGTATATGTGGATCTATACCTGTAGAGGGTGAGCATGTAGGTGCGGCTCCTTCTGTGGTGTAGCGGGCCCTCTTGCAGGGGAGGGCTCTCTCTGGCTTGTCTGCGCTGAGGGACGGGATGAGGAACTGTGCAGCGCCTGCATCAAAAAAGGTGTTCCCGATGGCCTTGTCCTTCACCGCCCAAATCACCTCACAGCCCTCTACTTCATACCTGCATGCACATACAGAGAATGCTTACCACCTGTATTTCACAAAAGTACTATATACCACACACATACACATATACTACATACGACCTGTACTTCACACAAGATACGTCCCCTGTTCCATACACCTGTATTACAAACCATCTGTTCTTCACACATGACAAACACAATACACCGCACACACTACATATCGCCTATACGTCACACCTGACACACAGACAGTATAAAATCACTTTGTTCACAGAGAGAGACAGAGTATGCAAATGGTCCTGCTGTTTGGCTCTAAAGGTGTTATACTCACACCAGCTCCAAGGCAATGCCTCCATTCCCAACGACAACTATCCGCTTTGCTTTTGACAACCGCTTCTGAAATTCCTGCCAACAAAATGAAATTAATAAGTGGAGCATGTTAACAGGGTGTAGTAATTATAGAGATGCATCTCCCTCACTTTCATGAACGAGTGCAGTCTACATTAACACATTGGAATGAGTGAGTGAGATGTACATTAATATATTAGAGGAGGACTAGAGGACACAGGTGTGTGTTAGGAGATGTGCAAGACTTCAGCTGTTCCTGAAAAGAGATCAAACCTTTACCAAAGCTGACTATGTTGTACAGATGTAAAGGCAAACTACTTCGGTCTGTACTGTACTGCAGAGGTGTAAAAGCAGTGTACCTTGGTCTGTCTGTATAGTACAGGTGCTACGGCAGTGAACCTTGGTCTGTCTGTTGAACTGTAAAGTAGATTACCTTAGTATGTGTGTTGCAGAGGTGAAACATTAGTATACTTTGGTCTATCTGTAGTACAGACGTATAGACAGAGTCACTCGGTCTGTGCCGTAGAGGTGTAGCAGTAGAGTATCTCGGTCTGTGTGTGGCAGAGGTGTAAAGGCAGAGTACCTGGGCGCTGTCTGTGTCTCGGATGCCCAGTACGTGGGGGTTGTCCTGGGTAAAGAGTTTGGGTCTGCCCCCAGTGCAGAGACACAGCTTCTCATAGTGGAACTCCTCCCCGCTCTCTGTCTGCAGCTTCTGAAAGAACAGACACCACCCCCATCATCATCATCATCATCATCATCATCACCCTCACCATCACTGCCATCACAACCAGCACCAACATCATCCTCATCCTTACCACCACCACCAGAAGGACCTGCTGCTGTCATGCCTGTGTTGGCTGGCCCTGGCCACTGCTGCTATGTTGCTTTGGTCCTTTTGCCTTTACAGTGTTAAGTTGATTTTCATCTTATGAGATTGATAAAGCATCCAACTTGACATAGAATAAAGTAAATGCCAATTTCGTCAAGTTAAAATTGGAAATGCGAAAATGGAAATGCAACTATTATAATAGCAAAACAGGTTGACGCACGGCATATGCAAATGGGAAAAAAGCATAGATTATTAGTCGACTCTGCATAAAAGTCGGACCAAGAGGGTCAATGGGTAAAACTGTCAAGAGGAGCTGAAAGGTGACAGACTCCAAAGAGAGGGAAATCAACACCATGGGATGGAGGAAGAGGACAAAACCGGACATCAGATTCAGAAAGGTCAGGTCTGACAGGGTGGGTCTATACATTGAAAATAGTCTGACAGGCACCCTGAAATATTAAATATGCATGTTATATCCCGAATGTTGTTCTATCATGACATTCATCATTATCAACATATGACAGTGTTCCACAAGGTGGCAGCATTGATAAGGTTTTAATATTTGTGCAGGATTCCACTCTAGGAATAAAGCTAATCACTAAAAATAGCCTTTTTAGTGTACTGCTTTATATAATATAGTACCTTTATTTTCACAGAATAATTAGAATATTTACTATATTTTACCTAGGAACACATTTGTGATCTCAGCACTATGTTTGGTTAGTGTGGTATGTGTGGTTAGTGGTGGTATGTGTGGTTAGTGGTGCCCCGTTTATGCAACTTTTAATGCCACTTTATTAGAAGCACTGTGTAGGTCGCTCTGGATAAGAGCATTTGCCAAATAATAGTAATGAAATGTAGTGTAATGTGCCTCACACAGTGTGGTCAAGATAATTACTCCTCACCAGCAATAACATGGTGTTTCTGACCTGCCTCACATAAACAACATTTTAATGCTGCAGCAGTATTCTCTGGCGTATACACCGATGCTACAGTGCTCTCCTGTACAAACAGGGATCTAGACCAATATCTATCACTGCAAAATTGAAAAGGCACAGATTGGCTGCTGTGCAGCTCCAGAGAATAAACAGATCCCCGATGGTGGAGTCCAGCCCTACAGCACTCAAATGGGTCTGAGACAGAGACGCATTTCAAACTGCAGAGGTAAGGGGAAATAAGCAGTAGACAGAGTGTCGCCCTCAGTAATTGTACCGAGAATAAAACTCCTTCCTTTTCCAAGAACCCATCTCCCAGTTCCCTTACCCCCGTTATACATACAGCAGCATCTAGGACTGTTCACACAAATCTCATGTTACTGCAGGAAAACAAATATAATAGCTGGGATTATTAATACAGAGTACACACAGCTCTAATAGGTAGGGTTATTAGTAAAGGCAACACACACAGCTGTAATTTCTGGGGTCAACAGTACAGGAAGCATAACCATAATAGCTGGGGCTACCTGTAAAAGACACATTTCTAATAGGTAGGGTTACTAGTGCAGAAAATACAGTCGTAATAGCTATGGGTATTAGTATAGCAAATACAGTTGTAATAGCTAGGGATATTAGTACAGCAAATATTGTCACTGCCTGCAGTCCCTAAAACCACTGTGATGAACTTACATGCTCCTTTGCTTGTAGTCCTTTCACGGCTGACTGGATTACTTTCACATTTGGATACTTCTCTTCTAAAACACTGGAGGGCTGCTCTTCAACATCAAAATCCTCCAGGGTCTTGGAGACCTTGGTACACAAGATGCGTACAATGATAACGTTCCTTCACTGCCTTTCATTACACTTAAGCAGACAGGCAATTCCGCAGAAAAAATGCGTTCTGGAGGGTTATTTCTGGACATTAAGAATACTTTTTGTGTGTTTTTACGACATTTTAGAGTGCTTTTTTCTATTCTACTTTCTAAAAACTGGAAGTAGTTTGTGAAAAATCTGGATGAATGTCTGTGGAGTTCCCTGTCTTGAATGAATGGAACTTGAACTGACGTTCGAGCAGCATCGTGTCGTAAAATCTTGTATCGATCTGTCAACTGCCCTTGGTCTTGTGCGCATATTCGCACTACAGAAACATCATCGTTTCTTTACCTGTCTGAAGTTCGTCACGGCCTTTATAAGAGGCGCAGCGGTCAGAAGCACGACCTCATCGGATGGAAACTGCGACGCCAGCTGTAAGGAGATGGACACGTGCAACTGCCATCAGCATGCGTGGATGCAGCCACGTTTCAAGCTTCTGTGTAGCTAGCTACATAGCTACCAACGCTTCGGACGAAATCATACATGTCTTCGGTGGCTGTTTTGATTGTGCCCACATTCAACACTGATTAACACTGCTCTCTCATTGAAAGGTGATACTTGAATGGGTACCACTTCTGGATTGACAGCTTCTTTACATTTGTGACTATACCGCACTACAACATTCCTTGATTATAACAAACTGCAACTTTTGTAATACTTTGGGCGGATTCATCTTACCTGTTCAGCACACGTAACACCTGCAATGCCACCGCCAACCACCACAAATTTGCTTCTCTTGGCTGTTGTGGCTGCCATGGACGATTCCAGATATATCAGTTTCCGCTAAGCTCTGTGCACACGAATTGTAAATACTGATACATTGGATGTTATGTGACAAAACCTCTGTTGCTACGCTGGATCAGAACTCTCATTTATTTAGCTACCCTTACATCAGCAACTTTATTTTATCGTGCGTAGTAAGTTAGTGAGCTCTGACTTCCTATATGCAAGATCACGTGTACCAGAACTACGGCACTCGGCAAGGTTAAAACCTTACCCTCAAGACTATCAGTAAGCAACGCAAAGAGAATACGCTTTTGACAGAGATGTAATTGCTCTCAGCGCACTTTTTTCCTGGACTGGTTAAATTCATTTTATATTTTGAATACTGCAAAAAATAGTGTTCCGTTGAATTGAATAGTGTTGTGACAGAACTTTCCACACATAGAAGGACACCGAGTGCAATATGTATATATATAACCTATACACTATTCATGGTATTCATTTTATTAAACAACTGATAAGGGTTTAGGCTAGTCACAAAATAAAAAAAAGAAAAAAAAAGAAAGGTATTAAGTATGGTTTGAGGATGATTAAATAGCAATATTGAGTCAAAAGAAGTATTTCCTCCAAATGGGCGCAAAGATATTAGAAGTGAGGAAAACCGTTTCCTTCAGAGAATCTGCGGATTTTAAAAGCAGATATTAATATGTTGTTTTTAATTCTAGAGGGGTGAATGATGTTGCTGGGGTGGGGGGTCCAATCAACACTCTGTCCTACTCAAGCCCATTCGATGATGTCAGTGTGTATCACTGGTTATAAATAGAAGATACATAAAAACACTGGAAAAAAATGCACAGAGAAATGAAAAACATGCTCCAGCATATTCCATCAGTGGCCGAGTGCTTCACAATATTTCAAATGAATGATGCCACATTATCAGTGCCCTGACAGTTTCAATTTCAGCCCTTTAGATTGAATGCAAATGTACGGTGTCCATTTCTGCCCTTGACCCATGGGAAGATATTTTTAATAAAAATGTGTTTTTTTTTTTTCTTTGCCTTCTCAGCCCACTGCCCACAGTATAAATACAACCAAGTCAAGGGAGGGAAAACAACCAGCAAATCTTCATCAGGAACAGGAAGTATAATGTAGGCTCTATATTATAGATGCATAGGCCACCGATCAGTGAACAATGTCCTCAGTGGGAGACATCATGGAATATGTCTTGTCATTTTGTCTGTGGTAGACCTGATGAAGGTGGAGTCAGGAATCATAAAAGGGCAAAGGTTTGCACATGTGTGTGTTTAGGGACAGACTGGGGGGAGCTGTGAAATGCCAGTGGTAAGCAGGGGTAAGGGAAAGGATCAGCGGTCATGTGTGTGGCATAAATGGGCCTGCAGTGTGTAAGTGTAGATAAGCGAGTGTATTTGTATTGCAATGTGTGTGTGAGTGTGTGCCTGTTGGTATGTGTGCATGTGGGCACGTGTGTATGTGTGTGTGTAGAAAGGGAGTGAAGAAGGGGTCAGATATAAGCAGTCACATGTGAGTTGTGAGACAGACTGTGCTCATTGCCCTGAAAAAACACACTAGAATAGTCATTGCAACCAAATGCAGAAAGTGAGGGTTAAGTCATCCATGAGAAGCCATGGAATTAATTAGAGTGCTCATATTAATGAGTAATGTTAATCAGCCGTTTGTGGTCTGATTCAAATAGACTTTAAATCTACAGACCATTAGAATAGAGGAGAAGTAACTGTCTTTGTCTGCTAGGCATAGAAATTGCCCTGGACAAGCAAAGTGACCTTCGAACCCTCCAGTATACGGCGTGCCTGTATTCACGTCAGTTTGCGCGATAGCCCTGCCGCCAAGCCTCCCCCCCATGACTGCTGTTCTCTAACAAACTCATTAGGGGCGGTAATGCGGTTTTATACGCCTCCATTAAAGAGAAGTGATCTGACACAGAACTGCGCACTAGAGGGAAAGCACATTTCCGCTGTCATGTTAATTATACAGTGTGTTATATCACAGGTGAGGAACTCAAATGACTCACGATGGGACGGCAGTGAGACGATTTCCAGCCGTCTCCTCAACGACTGGAAGACTGATGATTTTCTATTGTCTCAAGAGATGAATCTGATTTTCAAGGATCTGCTTTCATGTTTCTATTTTTAATTAACACAACTGAGAAAATGTTTCATTTTGAGCAGAGAGTACAGTGCAAAACTTTTTGTGGTACACATACGGTATATTCTTGGTTAAGAATTCCTTGAGTGTTTTCTAGCAATATGGCCAGCAGGACTCAGATCTGATCAGGAGCAAAAGGTGAATTCAAACATTCAGCTCAGGCACTGCAGATGGTGTTATTTATTGTCTTTTTTATATTTTCCATTTTTATGACCTGACATGGAGGAGCCCTCTTCTTACAAATCTTGAGCAAGAGTATGTGCCTGCTGAAGACCAGAAATTACCTTCAAATGAGATGTTATTTATCTACAGAGGACTACTAGTAATCACTAAATGAGAAAATTCCTTTATCAACAACGGATTATTCAAGATCTTTGACTGTGAGTTTAACTTTACCTGCATGGAAGCAGTATTGCCCATAGATATTTAAAAGTGAGGCAAGGGAAAAGGAACTAAATTCTTTGTATTTCATGGTACAGTCGTGTTATGTCCCCACAGACAGAGGAGAGTTTGTTTGCCATTCCAATGATGCTATGTCCTCATACACAGAGAACGGTCTTTGTGTTTCTGTTGCGCTGCTATCCCTGTGTCAAGCCAGGTCTTTAATTGACTGTAGTCATGACAACAAAATAGGAAAATTCTGTCAGCAAAATTAATCTTGTCTACCGTATATTTATGTTGATAGTCATTAATTCCCCCCTTTGCTGCTAAACAGGCAGGTACTCCAGCAGAATGTAGGCAGACAGGGTCAGAGATCTTTGTGGGGGTTTTTGGGATAATTCTCGCTCATCACTGTTACAGTGTATTAATGTTTGTTCTGACTGTGAGCCCGGATCATCAGTGCCCCCCCCCCCCCCCCCCCCCAATCCCTCCCTGTGAGCTAATGGAAGATCATCAACGTGACTGACCTGCCAGACTGTTTTTAATATCCTCTCAGCTGTCACCTGTGCCTCTTCACCTCATTCTGGTGTCCTGACTCACTCCCTCGTGAACAGGAACAGTAACACATCCCTCTCCCTTTAAACTCGATCCACGCGGCTTAAAGCGGTTTTAACTGCTTTTCTTTTACAGATGCCCTTATATCTTGAGCATGTAATTTATGATAACTCAATTTATTATTTTTTTTTCTTTTCCAACAAATATGTCTATTTCACATTAGCGCAAGGTCTCTTTCCATCTCATTGAGACATTTTTTCTGTCTCCATCAGACTTCCAGTCTACACTATTGTCCCTTCAGAATCCTTCAAAAGTGCTGGACTTCTTTTGTAAACGTTGTGGACCAGTGGATGTTTTAATGTCATCTGTATCAGACTCTTTTGGTTAATGTCTTGGATTTATTTAGCTTATTCATGTATTATACTTATTTTATTCAGTTCTATTCTATTCTATTTGTAAAAGTGTCATTCCTTCATAATAAAGTATTATTGCGTATGGGGCTTGTATGTTGCCTGTGCACATTAGTAACTTTTCCATTCACTAGTAACTATTCACATGAATTCTTCACTGGACAATAACACACAACAGGAACCTTGCCTTTGGAATGGCTTAAACTTTTATTACAAAAAGAACAAAAAGACTGATTCATTTTCTCTTAAATATCATTGCTCCACGTAATTTATTCTTTACAATACATTTTCCACACACGCCATTTTGAGCTGATGCTGCATCGAGCCGGTCTGTGATCAGTGTAGAGATGGGGAGGTTGAATCACGCCAGCCTGTGATGCCTCTCGTGATCATAGATGTTGCACCAAAAGGCACTGAGAGTTTAGGGTCAGAAGCTACCACTAAAACTCATATTTAATGATCATTATCACATTTAAAAAAATTAAAGACTATCTGTAATTCTTTCTCGGTTGGTGAGGTCATTCCAGAGGAGCGGGAGGCTGCACCCAGTCCCAGGGCTACAGAGGCATGTAGCCGGCTGGCTGCAGACGGTCTCTCTTGCCGTAGGTGTTGGATCCCACGTTGGTTGGGGCGTACACGGGGCCCATGGTGTTGCTGGATCGGATCAGGAAGTCCGCCAGGCGCTGGGTGACGCACGTCGCTGTGTTACACTTCCGCTTCTGTAGGTGGTGACTGGGGAGAGGCGAGGAACCGAGATATGATATAGCAATCAGAGTTTATAGCAGGTTATCAGCAGTGTGGAGCAGTGGTCTGAGCAGCAGTGTGGAGCAGTGGTCTGAGCAGTAATGTGGAGCAGTGGTCAAGATGGCAGTTAAGGACAGTGGGCAGTGGGCTTAAAATCCAGCAAAGATCCAGCTTTATGAACAACCAATATATAAAAAGCTATCTTAAGAATTCTCACACTTCTCATTATTAGATTATTTCCATATGTATGCAGTTGGAATCTTTACTTTCAAAATGAACTGTCATTGAGGGCTTTTTTGAAAGTTATTCAACACCTGTCTCTTGCCATATGGCACACAAGGTGGCTGCCTATAGGCCCTGCCCCCAGGGAGGGGCCCCCTTTCCGATCCTCTCATTTATATACAGAGATGTTTAGCCTTATCATGTCCTGATTAGTTACAGGTTATAATATAGCTGATGCTTTTCGCAGACCCAGCATGATCCTGTCATCTTAGTATTTATGTATATGCCCTAACTGCTTTCAGAAGGGTGTCAAATGCATGCCCCTGGGGCACTATCTGATTAAGTCAAAGAGCTGCTGTGCTACCTACAAGTATATGTATCACAGTTTTAGAATACTAGAATCATCAGAAATAATAACTTCAAAATAGAGCAACCCCTTGGGAGGAATAAAGAAAAGAAAAAGCAGACAGATACACTCCTATAAGAAAGGCAACTGCATAACTAGTTTGCTTGCAGTTCCTGGTCTATTATGCATGTATATGGCAAGCAATCTTAAAAACCAAGACCTTGCTTAAGGCCCCTCTAAAAATCTCTGGTAGGTATCTGGTGTCATTGCAGTGGAATTTTCCAGAGTAACTACTACGATTGAAATGTTATATTTTTGCTAGTATACTGCTGTAACGGCTGGTATGGAGACAATACATAGAAATATTATGTGTTCATTTCAGTATTCGCTTCAGTCATGCTATACTCAATATCCTATAGACGAATCAGTTTGACGACATAACGTGCATGATTAAGGTATCTGCATACATATAAACCAATTAACAATTTAAATGAACTGTTACGTTGTTTGCGTGGGCTAAAACAGCGTCATAAGGGAACAGATGATTGTTAAAATAAATACATAAATAAAAATGAATAAAAAATAAAAATAAAAATAAAAAAAGTTCTCACTCATACCTTTTAACCGCCGTTGGAAGCCCTTCGATATGCGATAGCATTCCAGCCAAATTCGGGAAGGAATTCTTGGAGATTCCGGGCACCGGCCAGCCCTCCCTCTCCGGCCGCACGTCTGCTTGTTCGCTGGACGATGCAGTGTACCTGGCAGCATAGCGACGAAAAGGCAATCTGATATCTCCATCTGACATCAGCTCCACCAGAGAGCACTCGACGCCAGAAGTGGCCTCTCACTATAAAGAGAATTGCCTCCCGGTCGAGCTAAGCAACGCTCGGTGCGCCACTCTCGCCCAAAAGTCGCAACATTGCCGCTTCCCGATATTACTTCACCGTCGGACATTGGAGAGCGCAGTTTTTAACAGGGAAAGACCGTCTCACTCTATTTCGCGAAGGCACACGATCGGTGACACGGTTAAGTGATGCTGTCATCGACCTTTGCCACTTTCCCTTCTCACTTACCAAGGGCTGTTAGTAAAATTAAACAAGGGGGACAATTAGTAGTAATTACCCGGTTCTACATACTTTGGCATGCAAAAGTGCCACTCACGAAAATGTGGTGTAAGATTGGGGCGGAGATGGGAGTAAGCGCCGGGGCACTGACCTGTTGTTGGGGGCAGCGGTGACGCAGCGCAGCACCAGGGATAGCGCTAGGAGGAGAGCTGGCAGCTTGTGATTGCGCATCGTTCAACGCGGCTTCTCTACAGGAGCTGTTACAAAAGTTGAACATTCCATTAGCATTTCTCGTTAAACCGAACAGAAGCCGTATTGATATGGAATTCCATCTGCATGTCTGCATGCTGCATATGAATAGAACTAACATTCCCGAATGTATGCATCTATACGTAAAGAAAATTCTGAGCAGTTAAATATAATGTATTTTTTCGTAGATCTTACTGGGGGAGGCACACGTTTGACTTTTTAACCACATCTGTATTGAAATATTATGTGTGGATCTTTACGAACACTGTTATTTAAACATTTCAGTCCGCAAAAGTGTCATAGCAATGAATCAGATATAATTAAAATATAAATTGTGATGATTAAATCATAAAATGAAAACATGCATATTAACACTAATGCATGCACAAAATGAACATGAATTAATTGCTGAATCTTTTAAAAATACAAGGAAAATGAAAAGTAAGGATAATAAAAAGACAAAGAATGACATCACAGCCTACTGTAATGAGTAGAGGACAATGAATGAAAGATTTGAGTCTTCATATAACATTCAGAAGAAAGTCCAAGAAAAACCTGTAATTACATTTAGAAGAAACCTATGATTAAAGTTTCACCATGAAGGACAACAAAGGCAACAAAAGGATCGCACTTACTTTCAGCAGCTGGGAATAAGACCCTGGGGAATTTAGAAGTCCAGCCAATGGTCCCAGCCAGCACGGATGTTGGCACTGGTTTCTGTGGGCTTGCCTATACTGCCTGTGCTGTTATAGGCTTCACGCCTGAACCACTTGTGACATCATCAACCCTCCAAATATAGCCCACAGTTTCTATCAGCGGAGATGATTTCCATCAGCGGAGATGGGGCCTCACTTCAAGAATCCGGAGATGCGGCATGGGTCAAACACGCCACCCGTGGCGTCGTCATCGTCGCCATCGTCATCATCGTCGTCACTGCCATCGTCAACAGCAGCAGCTTCATCCCAGTGGTCAGGGTGGCTGGCTGTAAACCCACTGGGACAAACTCAGCCAGACACAGCTAAAACCCTAACCTTCAATGATGGGGTAAGTTTCAGAAGGAGTTTTGGGCATACCTGAGCATGTCCTACTTGCGGACTTACTCAGTTTTACCTGGGGAATGTGTTTTTATACAATGTCTGGCCTCATTGCTCCTCTTTTGATGACTTTTTGTGATTTGGAAACATTAAAAATGAGGAAATGGTGCACATTTTGTACATGGTAGTTGAGCAAAGCTCAAACATATAGAGAACATAGAGAAACACAGAGAAATTCTCTCTGTCAGTTGGATCACAGTGTTTTATGAATACAAAGTCCCCACAAATAATCTGAATCCTTGGGCAGTTGTGTCTTACGCTGTACGTACTCCAACAACACCAAAACACACTCCATTAGTAGAGGTTTATCAATAACAAGTGTCTCTCAAGTCTACAAAAAGCTTCTGCTTCAACTGAATTTTATAATGCACATATGAGCAACTAACCAAATAACATTACCCATCTCCTCTACTTTTCAACTCTGCTGAACTTTAACTGCTGTCCTATCTTTTGCTACCTCCATGTATTCAATTTTGGAAGCAAAGTAAACCATTAGACAGCAGTATTTTCTGCAGAGAGGCCCTGTTCAATCTTTACAAGTTTGGCTGTATTAGTGGAGTCTTTAAACACAGGTTTGCATAAGGAGACAACAGGTCTGTGCCGATGACATCTCAGCACCAGTATTTCAGATGGATTTCCTGTCTGAGTCCACAGTGTCTCCTTCAGGCCGCGCATTCAGCTAAATAAACCCCTGCTGGTCGCCACATCACCTCACCCTTCAATTCAACACCACTTGCTTTTTTTTTCTCACAGAATGTTTCCAAGGCAGTAGGAATATTACTTTTTTGCTTTTGCTGTTGATGTCATGATTTAAATATGGATTCCTTTACATTTTGTGTTATTATTATTATTATTATCATTATTATTATTATTACAATTTGTATTAATTCTTTTTTAGCTCGTTAAAATATATGTAAAATGGGACATGTTTGTTTCATTCCATTTTTCAATACTATTTCAAAAAACATGATGTATATTTTTATATGAACCTGCATTAACATGAAATGTAGTTAGAGCAACAGGAAGCGTCCAGTTAATGATCCAAACAAGGAAAGGTCAGATGAGAATGAGAAAGAGACAGAGGGGAAGGGGGAGAGATAAGAAGAAGACTGTTGAGGAGTAAGGGATGGAGATTCCCAGTCAATGCTGTATTGATTCCTGACACTTCACAAAAAAGTAAAGTCATTAGAGAGTGATGAAAAAGCATTAACTGTAGTCATAAACAAGAGAAAACACTGAAAGTGTAAAATATTTGAAACAATCACACCAGACTGCATTTTTTCCCATCTTTACAGCACAGAAGAGAAATTCCCACACTTGCTTCATTCTGGCCTTTAAGGTCTGCATTCAGCCACCGCCTGCTTTTGATATAGACTGAGAATGGGATCTGTGCGTTGTGTAACTCAAACTCAAAGACAGCGTCATACCCTTTAAATCCTTCACAATCAATTTCCATGTATGTTTTCTCATTTTATCATGCTGTAAATAAGGATGGGGAGGTGATTATTGCAAAGCCAAACCGTTAGGCTGGAGGAGAGGCCATTTTTAATGAAACACATTCTCATCGAGATGCCAACAGCTCCAGGGCCTGTTGTAATTGGATGCGCTGTGCTTGCCCTCTGAACCTGGACTTTTGGAGTCCTATGGGGTCAGTGGAGCGTTACTTTGGAGATAGAGAGGCAGGGAGTAGGAAATTAGGATAATGAGCCCATGGCATCACTGATAATGAGGTAGGCACTCTTCACTACTGCAGCTGGGGGGGGGGGGGGGGGTGGTTTTCCATTGCACATGTCTTACCTGTTACAGAAAGAGTGATTATCCACTGTGTATGTCTGTACTGATATTATGGGAAGAGTGATTATCCACTCTCTGTCTCTGTACTGCTGTTAGGGAAAGAGTGATTATCCATTACCGATGTCTGTACTGATGTTAGGGAAAGAGTGATTATCCTCTCTCTGTGTCTGTACTGATATTAGAGAAAGAGGGATTATCCTCTGTCTGTGTCTGTACTGATGTTAGGGAGTGCTTATCCACTGTCTGCATCTGTACTGATATTAGAGAAAGAGTGATTATCCACTGTGTCTGTACTGATGTTAGGGAAAGAGGGCTTATCCACTGTCTGTGTCTGTACTGATGTTAGAGAAAGAGGGATTATCCTCTCTCTGCATCTGTACTGATGTTAGGGAGTGATTATCCACTGTCTGGGTCTGTACTGATGTTATAGAAAGAGTGATCATCCACTGTCCATGTCTGTCAGCTACGAGCAATGGAGTTCTGCTACCTCTGTCTCTGTACAGAATAGCATGTTTGATTTCAGCCATCCTTCAACAGAAAAAGAACTAGATGGACATTCAAAAGCATGAGCTACAAAGGATGTGTTATAGTCCATAAACGTCCATTTTGTATGTTTTTCACAAAGAACATCAGACAATAAATTCTCCTCTGAAATGTTACTATGGCGGTTACAAACACCACATTTGAATGCCATTGCTTTTGTCAGTCCTGCCATGTTCTAGGTTTCTGTCAGATGCAGAGAGAATCACTGAAGATACAATTAGGAAACTGTACAGAGCAATGCTACTTGAATAAAAAACTCCATCTCCCCCTGTGGTGTGTATCAAAGAGTTTCCTCCATCAGAGACAAGCTGCTGCACAGCTACCTTGCATCTGAACAAAAGCTTGAATGTGCCTGGATGAACAACCACCAGGGACAATTGCAACCAGTGTCCTAATATGGTGCAGGATATGTTTTCCCTGATTTTGTAAGCTGTAAAACATCTTTTTTTTTGCTTGGAATGTCCTTGTTTGGGGATCAAAAGAAAGAGTGAAAAATACTTTGACACAAATATTTGATTCACACCAGTGTGGATTAGCCTATAATAAAATGTTATATAATCATTGTAAAATCACACTCCAAAGCACCCCTTGTCTCAACGTGTTAGGAATTGAAACCACAGCAGATTCAAGAGAAATGGAGACAGACTGAAATGGCTTTGGTGGCAGGAATCATATTTGGCTGGTTAATTTCATACAGTTAATATCATATTTGGCTAGTTAAATGTGGACGGCCTTTTACATTTATGATGGATTGGGATGGTTTAATACATTAAATAACTTATAAGCGAGGTCAGCTGCATTATTGAATTGATGATTGCTCTTTTTTGACAAGTTAGAACAGTAGAGTTGCCAGGTGCGAGCAAATAAACGTATAAATGACAGATTTCTCCAGCATTGTCAGGACAGCCCTCCATTTTGACATTTGACTAATGTCAGTTTAATGTTAAAAGCATTTACTTCATGTGGTTAGTTGGATTTAGCTGTGCAGTTTGAGAATACTGGAAACCACAAGTGATTACTGCTAATGTTTTGATTTTTAATTGCTCTGTAGTTGTTTTGTGTGTTTTTGAAGCTCACCTGTGGTTATTAGGGAGTAACTAAGCCATGTTGCTGTGTTTGCATGATCACACTGTCGTGAGCTGAAATGCATTGGTGTTTTTCCAACTTTTAATTTGCTAAATGGGCAGTCCGGATTAATTAAGGTATTTTTATTAAATTACTAGAAGGATTTTTTTTCATCCAGATCAAACATGCCCCCTCCATTATAAATACAAATACATCGATACAATCAGAATCAAAAAAACCTATAATCTAATGTATCTATTCTACAAGTGTGGAGGAGGACCCCTTGGGCAGCATATACAATTTAGACAGGTTATAAAGTCAACCAGTACATTGGACATGTTGCTAAAATCCATGTCATGGTTATAGCCACATGACCTCAATGGGCCACTTTATGAACTCTGTTATTCCGCAAAACCCAAACTGGATTTCCAAATCAGAATTGCATCCCGTTCCCTTTCCTAGTTACTGTGATACGAAATGTCGTTACCCTATCCTTTTTCTTTTACACAGAACCACATAAGTAAATGAATACCTAACAGTAACAGCAGCCCCCCATACACTAGCTTGGTGTATTTTACCTCAATGCCATCCATTGAGAGCCAGCACCCAAACCAACCTGGTGTAATCAATTTGCTCTATTCTTTTCTTACTTTTAAAAAAGTCCACAATGAAATATTTAATTACTGAAGACCTCTTTATTTAAAAAGAATGTTTAGAAAAGAAATATGTTGTGTAAGAATCTCTGCATAATAGCTCACTCTCAGCAGTGGATTGTGGGAGGTGTTCCTGGTCCTCTGTTTGTTCTGTAGCTTGGCCTTTGGCTGCTTCTCTGTGTGCAGGTGCTCAGAGAGTCTCCTTCAGCTCAGCCTAAGCAGTGAGCTATTCTGTTCTCCTACACCCCTGCCCCTTCAGGAACTAACCATTGGTCTAACCGCCACTTCTAGAACTGCCTAATCCTGATCTAATCTCCATTCTGATTGCTCTGATTCCCCCATCTAAAACTGCCCTTTGGTCTGATCCCAACATCTAGAAGTGCCCTTTGGTCTGTAATTTCTTTGAGAACTGGCCACTGTTCAGATTCCCCTTTCTAGAACTACCCACCGGTATAGTCCCCCTTTTGGAATTGCTCATTGGTTTAGGCTACTATCCTGCACCCACCACTCCTTCTTGAACTGTCCACTGGTCTTCCCCCCCTTTATGACTGCTCATTGGACTGTCCCCCCGCCCTTTTAGAACTGCCCATTGGTTTGGTCTGCAGCCTTGTCCGCCTCCTTTTCTTTCTGGTTTGGAAGTAGCTCCAAGCAAGTCTGCTTTGTGGCTGGGTCTGCCGCTTTAGCCTTCTCCCTGTTAAACTGCCTCTTCAACAGCACAATCACCGCGAATATGAAGAAGTAGGCAGGGCCACTGAGGCATGTGATCAGCCCCAGGAATATCACCCTGGAGCCACAAAGAGAAACCAGAATACAACATCAGGGAAACGTCTGCATTGCGTTACATAGCAATTTCTGCTTGTTGTCATGTCTTCTCACTCAAAAACCAGATTGTTCTCTCATTTTCAACTTACCATGTTCCAACTTTGTTCACACCAGCTCAAATATTACCACCTCTTATTGTATACAAGCCAGTATTTTACACATGAATAAACATTCTCCCTTCCTCACAGCACACAACTGTCCACTCCAGTCTCCCTCAGTCACACACTCCTGTACAGATCAGTCTCCTTGACAGACGCTCACCTGAACATATCAACGTCATACATCCGACATGCTCCCCTACCCCCACATTTCTTGACCCCCCATTTCAGACAGGTGGTGTCGATCAAAGCACCAAAGTACACCGGAGCTGGAATTCCACCTGCGACAGAACCAGTTGATTTTGTGTTACGCAAATAGAAATGATGTACAGAATTTCTAATATAATCATTAATATATCAATATTAATTGATTAATTGTCATTATATAAATGATGATAATATAATATTGATATAACATTTATATATATTAAAACAAGGGTCATATTGCTTTTTATAGTAACATCATGTCCACCCAGCTCAAATATCAAGGACAGAAACACTCAGACATGTTCCCTGTGATACCCGAATGAAATGATGTCACGTACCCAGAGTTCTCATCACCAGGGTCTGGATGCCCAGGGCCAGGGACTTCAACTCAGGTGCGATGCACCTGAAAGGAGAAACTCACAAGCTGTTAAAACTGTGTACTTCCAGCTGTCTCTCGCCAATTCAACCATGCTCAATTAATTATTTCCCAACGTAAGTATGCTCTACTGACCATTCTCCCAATACTTCCCTGTTAGACTACGCCCCACCCCAACCCAAATTCCTTGGGGGCTCCTGATCCATAGGGGCCAGAGGTCACTCACACAGCTGATTGTCAGTTTCGCTACTGTAAATTTGCAGTCCTGCAGGCTTTAAAGTTTCCTTTGGGTCAGCACTGGATTCACAACTTTAACTTACTTCCTTTCCAAAAAGCTTCATAACCATGTGCCCTGGGCACGCTGACCGCATAATGACCGTGTACCTCTGAGGGGCTAATGCTATGAACACCACGCACCCCAAGCTGACTGACTGTAAGATGACTGTGTACCCCTGGCGGACTGACCGTATGATGACCATGTATCCCGGCGTAGTCCCGAGGGAGTTGATGAAGGAGCTAAGAACAGACACGACCATGTAAATGGTGAAGCTGTGCCCGCAGGCTGGACTGCGAGGACACTGGCCCAGAGACACGGAGAGACTGCCCGAGTCAGGAGGATATGACAGCACACAGCTGCAGTTGTGAAAGACCTTCAGTTGAAATACAAAATAAAAGCCGAAAATCAACAACGAATAATGGATGTCTGGCGAATCACGAATGAATGGAATATTGACCATTTTTTATGAGGAAGCCTCATTTCCACGTCTGCAGGATGCTCCGTCTACAGGCGCTCATTGAGTCTATGCTTTCCAGTCACCACTTTTTATGTTAGGAAAGTGATTTGATTTATCACTCTCTTTGTACTTGAATTGTGGATGGATCATCGTGGTTGGACCTATAAAGCACAAAGATACCCTGTCTGTACTAATTATTGGTATTTACTCTGCCTTGCAGTACCCAATGTATTTTTACATTGTGATACTCCTCTACTCTCCTCAATAAACCACATTTGAATGGAACCTGTTTGAACTCTGATAGACACCTCACAAGCACGGATTCTTAAACAAATATCTAAAAGACGTTCAGACGTGGGTTTTTATTTTCAAGCTCAGTGCCCCAGTTCAGAGCATATGTTCTCAACCATGACCTTGATGAACCATGCTTTCTGTCCACAGTACCATACAGAATATAAGTAGCACTGTACCGTATTTTTCCCTGTTCCAGATGAACTGGTGCAGCCCGCCAAGCATGGAGACATGTAAGTGATCCCGTTGTCAGAGCACACAGGGTCCCACTCTCCCACAGAGCAGGAACAGCCACTGTTGCACTCTGAAAACAATGTATGGGCCTCATATGAGATTCCTGGGGTCCTGAAAGATATAGAACGATATACTAGTGAATTATGGTTACGCATTCCATTGGATTTGTTAGTAGATATATAAAGAAAATGCATCATACCATTAAAGCTGAGTATCTTGTGTATTTGAATGGTGGTTAGAGTGAGGGTTCTCTGATTTGTTGTCTTGAGTTGATAAAGGTTTCACGTGATCAGGGATAGAATCTAGCTTAAGTATTCAGACAGCAAACATTTGTTTTCAGGTGCATCAGGTGTAGTGGAATGCTACCGTGGTGATGATCATGTCAGTCCAAAGTCTTTTATTCCAAGAGACTGAGACAGACTGAGGCTGTTAGTAAGGTGCTGTCAATATGTATCAAGCGGTATTCAGTACAACAAAAAATTACTTCAGTAGATACAAACCTCCATACAATCAACATGTGAAGGTTGCGTGTAATGTGGTTACAACAGTACTTTTAGCTGGCTTGGAGTCTGACAAAGGGATTGTACCTGGCTGTACACTGAGGTTGTTGATCCTTTATGTGGACATCATAATCAGGAAAGAAAATTGGGGAGATGGGGTGGGGGAGGTATGCTGTAAACAGCTGACTCGAAGAGAAAGTGGTGCATGGGATTTTTTTGTGGTCATGGACAGGATGGATTTGTCTATGTTTGGTTAATTGTGTAGGAATTGTCTGGAATTTCTCCTCCTGAATCTTCATTTGGAACTTCAATTAAAAAAAAATATTTTAAAAGAAGGAAGTCAGTTACAGGTCAGTCCATGTGTTTATGCCATTATATAATTTGTAAATGGACAAAAGAAATAGGGTATGAACCTCTGGCAGGAGACAGTGAGTATAATACTCTCTCCTTAGAGTGTGTAGGAGTAGGAGTGTGTGTGTGTGTGTGTGTGTGTTTGGTACTTACCCATTGTAGGACACAGTCAGTCCTGCCACTTGCGAGTTCTCACATTTAATTCCATGCTGTGGGAGGAGTAGGAGGTATGACAGGAAGGATGTCCCAAAAGAAAGCTGGGCCCCAGACACCACACTGAGCTTATACCTCCTCATCAGCAACCCTCCCAGAAATATCCCTATGGCAACCGCGGGCAGATTCAACACGCCTGCAAGGAACAGAGGAAACACAATGGAAGTCCTCAAGTACTATTCACACTCAATTGGTCAATTCACTGTTCAGGAATGTTAGGAGATCATTTAACCATGGCTATTTCATCTGAGGTTCAACAGGAAAATGACATTACTGTGGAGAGCTGAGGAATATTCCGGAACAAGCCATAAGCAGCCTGTACCTATTAGGGAGTTGAATAGACAGAAACAGGGAGAGAGAGAGAGACATCACACCTTTACATTGATCAGACCTAATCCCCTTCCCACTGTCTGACCAGGGGAATTGGTATCCTTTCTTCACACTTACCGATGAGGAAGTTAGCTTGTGCTGCTGACTGGCCAAACTGCTGCTCCATGTACTTGGCTTTGAAAGTGATGAGTCCAATGAAGGAGTTGAACTTCAGGATGCTTCCACACAGAAGCAGAAAGTAGGCTGGTGTGCCCAAAAGCTTTTTCAGGGCGGGCAGGAAACCTGTGTCAGAACCAGAAGGACTTATACAGTACAAATACACATTTGAGTGAAGGAGCTTGACATTGTATTGTAGAGGGACACTGATCATGTGTAAGTCAGTGTAACTTAACACAGAAGTGCTGACGGCAGATAAAGTCCAGAGCTGGTGTAAAAGTACTTTACAAGTGTAACTATGGACTTCATTTCCCATGTACTGAGCTCCCCTCTGGCTGGAATAGGAAATACCATCACTGAAGTGGGAGCAGAAAAGAAATTTAAATGAAAAAAAAATTTAAAAAGTCATTAGGGAGGAAAATAAAACAGGAAAAACGGATGGAAGAGAAGACTAAACTAAATAATAAAATGAAGAGGAAAGAGCAGAGGAAGGGTGGTGGGAGGAGAAAGGTGAAGGCAGCTTGCCTTTCGCGATGTCGGTCAGCTTCATGGTGTGGGGGCTGGAGTGATCTGGCTGATCCTGGTGGCTCAGCGGCTCCCTCTGCCCCTTGCCCTGTCTGGGCAGAGACTTGGGAAAGAACCAGAATGGGAGGCCTGCTAGAAGCATGATGGCCGAGGACACCAGGAAGCCCAGCCACCAGGCCCCGACCCAGCGCGCGTCCTTAGGAGTGATCGTTACACTGTCTGCAAGAGACAAGCTTCTGTACCAGGCACAAATGTATGCGCATGTACAAGCACACATACTTAAATGCTCAAAAGCCCTCACACACACAAGTGTGTGCACAAGCTGTCTTTCACTACCTCTCTCTGTCTCTCACAAACATATGCACATACCTCTGAAACCACCACTGATGCATTTGCAGCAATACATATTTGTGCTGAGGTTTTTTTCATATAATTTTTTTTTTTCCAGGAATGGTTACCTCCAATCTGTTGTCTTGACCCCACCTTGCAAGTACAGCAGTAAGTAAGACCCCAGGATCATGTGTAATGCTATCATCTATAGAAAAAGTCTAACTATAGAGACAAAGGGATCGCTGGAGTAACTGGTGCAACATGACACTTCCTTACATTTCACAGGGTGACAATCTTACCAACATTGATGAATCCAAAGTCTACGTATAACCTGGCGCACATGGATCCCAGTGAAAAGCCAAACATCGGCCCGAGCAGTCCGATGGTCTGTAGACAAGCTGCCACACAGATTACAATTCATAGGAAAAAATTGGTCTTTCAGCCATGCATAGCTATGACTGATTAAAGCTATCAATGGCACTTACCGATGTAGAAAGCAGAGTTTTCTGGTTTTGCAAAGTCATCGATGTACGATATTCCCAAAGGTGTGACAGGAGTCTCTCCAATGCCCCTAAGAGCATTACCCAGAAACACGTAGATCCACATGTTAGACTGAGAGTCCTTCTTACAGCCTGTAGAAATACACAGATACATGGCATCTATACCAAGACAGAAGTGATCACATATAGAAACATTCAAAAACACACAAAGACACGTGCAGACTCTGAGCAATGACACCTATTACACACGGCTGTGTTGATAATGAGTTTGATGCTCAGGTGCGTGTTGTGCCTGTGTCAATATTCAGTGCCTGTTGCATCCATGTCAATGGACAGGGTAGCATGTACAGGTGTGTATCGTACCTTTTTCGATGTCCAGGGATGGTTTCAGTGGGATCTCTTGAGCATTGGGATCCAGACATGGAGATATACTGATGTTCTCATTCATCGAACTTTGTATCGAGGTGTCATACTTGTACCTGCAAAGGAAGATGTCACAGAAATGAATGAGAAGATGTCTGGTCAATTGGAAACATTATAAAAGAAAAGCTGCAGAAGCCTTCTTTCTTTCTAAGGAGCCGAGGCAACCTGATCCACATAACCACATGAGCAAGGTAAAATCACTCTGACATACTGACCGTCCCATGAAGAAGTGAGGCAGGCCAGTGAGGCCAGAGCCAATGGCCATGAGAAGACAGCCTGCTCCTATCAGCTTGGGGCGGTGCATTTTGGCCCCAAAGTGACTAACTGTTGCTAGGAACAGCAGGTTACCTGCAGGAAAGGAGCGGCAGGAAGCACAACAGAAGCAGGGAGTGTAATGGGAGCAGGAAGAGTAGCAGGAAGAGAAAGTGTAGCAGAAGCAGGAAGTACAGGAAAGGGTGGCTAGCATCATTATGCTCCTGAGGTTTTCAAAGTTATGTTATGAAAGCAAAAATGGTAACATATTCATGATGGTGACATGCAGTGGTTACCCATCTCAAAACTGCCATCAATAAGTCCGATGAGAGAGCTGGAGAGGTCGAACCTTCTCTCGATCTGGGTGATGGAGCTCTTCATGTACGACCCTGACAGTGTCTTGGAGAAGTAGGCGAAGGACAGGGCCACAATAAACATCTTAGAACAAGACATGGAAAAACACAATACAGAAACTGAGCATATTGCAATCAGGACTTAATTGATTTCATCCCTATAAACTTTCCACTGAAGATCTCTTACTGTTCCTGTATACTCCATCCAATGCACTGCTACTGGTATAGTTTATTGCTAGGCCACTGGTTTTACGCCTAATATAGCACTCTTGAGAGACTCTGACCAATACACTGCTATTGGTATACTCTGACCAATATAATTTTCCTTGTATGCCCCACCAAGCACACATGCTCATCTCCCAGCATACTCTACCCAGCTGTTCCCTATACACTCCATCTCAGCAGTACTAAAAGGCATGCATTGGGTCCTTGCAGTTCAGGAAGGTGCCTTTCTATCAGAAAGTGACATGCAGCGTGGGGTCCCTCACGCTGTGAGGGTCAGCAGGGTCTGCCAGTACCTTCAGCGTGGAACAGCAGGGAGCTTTGGTGGCCTTGGTGTCTGTGGCACATAGCGCCTCCTGGCTAGTCAGCTTCTCATCAGCTTCTCCAGCGGGTTCGGTCATCTTCCTGAGAACACACTACCTGTTAGCAGGAGTCAACCCTGTCTCCCTGTCAATTAAAAGCAGAGACCCACCACAGCCGGTTTCAGAGATCCCTCCCCCTTTTGGTATACACTAGAGATGAGTCAGCAGGCAATGGAGTGATACTTTTTGTCAGTCCAGAGTCTATATGCATCATCAGTGATATGAACAGTGGTTTCAGACTGTCACCCACCTTTATTGAAATCTTATTTGGATCATTACGTTACATTATTGTTATTTAGCAGATACTCGTGTCCAGAGCATCTTACAATTGTATCCGTTTTTACAGCTGGACATTTTACTGAGGCAATTGTAGATGAAGTACCTTGCCCAAGGGCACAACAGCAGTGCCCCATTAGGGAATTGAACCAGCAACTTTTTGGTTACAAGCCCCGCTCCTTACCACTACACTGCTGTATCAGCCTTATTTACTGATAAACACATTACATTTTCACTGCAATATTATCTGAACACATAATCACAGGCAACAGTCAACAGTAGTCAATAGATACACTAAAGTGCAATATTGCAACTCTCAAAAACAAAAATAAATAGCACTCACAAGAGACCAACTGCGGTACCAGCTCTCTCTAAAATTCACTACCATGTATCCACATGCTGCAGGTATAACTTGTAACTAAAATACACCAGTACTGTGTACAATCAAACATAAAGGATTTCAAATGCTCATTTTTTTTTACATTGAAATTAAAATATTGTAAGCCTTCAATAGTTCTAAAACATAAACCATGTCTACCAATTAAGAAAATTGAGCAAAATAATCAAAATCGCTGCACACTGGAGCAGTGACCCTTACCTTCAGTATGTGTTGGAGAGTGTCACTCTTCTTGCAAACTTCACTGCGTTTCAGTAATTGTCACATGCTGGCTAGTGCTTCCATGTCCTGCCAAATGGAGGGAGCTTTTGCAGTCAGTCTGAGGGGAAATGCACCAAGCAGCCCAACGCACGCACCTACATGATGCAGGGAAACACAGCACTATTTTTCAGGACTTACCGGCGTCCTGGTAATCCTTCAGATTTAGCCCTGCTAATTCTCCCCTGCCAGTAAGGAGCCACCAGACGGGTGGCAAGCAAAAACTCAGAATAATGAAAGAAAAAGACTCCCGTAATGCGGCGGCCAACTCAGAGTGTTTCAGGACGAGGACAGTTTTGATATCCACACTTCACTGTCAAACGGTACAAAATCACCACAACGGTCAGGTGAAAAAGCAGCACTGGAGAGCTGAACCCACTGACATTCCAAGACCTTGGACATTCATGTCAGTCCTGCGTCAATCTTATGTCCAGACACACCTGGGGAAGTGTGCGGGACAGTTTTATCCCATTCTCCCTGGAGAAGTGAACAATGATTGATTTCTTTCTTTTATTTCCTGGTTTACAGCATTTTATCTTCAGCAATTTTATTTAGAACCGCCTCTCTCTTCTTGGTTAGAGGAGTGAACAATGATTAATTAAATTTGTGTGCCCCTGTTAGTGGAGGAGTGAGCAGTGATAAAAACTCCCTCCTGCAGGAGGCACCGCGGGTTTGAGGATGGCATTAATGAGGGCCGTCGGTACAAGAGGCCCAAGTGCTGCCTGTACAAAGGCCCCAGTGCATTTCTATTCTACCCATGTGCCAGCAGCAGACAGGACACTAACAAGCCAGCAAACACATTTCAAGGGTATTTCAGTTTACCCGCACAAAGGCTGTTCCAAGTTTTCATGGATCTTGTTTTTTTAAAACCAATTATCTGGAATAACTTCCCATCGGGCATGTCCAAGGAACTCCCGAGGAGCTAATATTACCCCATTGTTTTTTTTTTCTTCTTTATGTGTCAGTATGAAAACAAAAAGATTTCAAAGTCTGTCTCGGTCTGTGAAAAAAGCTTACAGCTTGTGCTGAAAGCTGAGCCTAAAACACTGAAAATGAACAGATCAGATCATCGAGCTTGAAGAACTTAATTAGACATTTGTGGCTGAAGTGAACTGGATGACTAATTGAATTAGACATTTAGGCAAAAAAAAACCTAATGTAGACAATTGTGTGTGGAAGAAAAGAAGTGAACGTCGTGTCCCCGCTGCTTTTAAATGTTTTATACTGGCAGGGATTTGAGGCAAAGGAATGCGTTATTAACATTTTTTACCAGCGTGGGGTACAGGCAGCCTCACACAAACACCATTCCCTTCATAGGAGATTTAAGGATTAACATTTAAGCACTACTGCACTCTTGATCTGAACCGAGGGGGGAAAGCTTTCTGCAGCCACAGACCTATTATGCTCCTTTGCCACACTGACAATGTGCAGACCTTTACACACATTCACGCAACTGGGTAAACGGTGGACTTTACACATATTTATCCAAATGACACTGCGTAAACCTGTTGTTTATAAAACTAACACTGGAGCTTGTACATGCTTTTAGCAATATAGCACTATGCAGGCCTTTATACAGACACAAAATTGATCCTTTACAGACTTTATACACTTTATACACATTTAACCAGCTAACTTTAAGTAAGGTTTACCGCACTGCCTATGCTTTTACACATTTGCCTTCCATTTTTAAGGCACATACAGTAAAGTTCCTGATTCTTTGCACATATTTAGAGTCTTTTTACACAGGAGATTAATGAAATGCTTAGCTCTGATGGAGAGTTGTTTCATATGTGTAAATGCATAACATGTAAATGCATGTAAATGTAATTCATTCAATTTGAGTGTATCACTGACATATGGAGTCACAGCTGAAGGTTGAGAATCCTTGCAGCATACTTGCAGCAAGCCCAAGAAGTGAAATGCATAGTTTTGCAGTGCTAACACCCAACATCTCCTCAGAGATGAGTATGTGCAAAGAAGGGAACTACAGAACATGCAAAAATTTAAAATAAGTAAGAAATTTTGAAATGCTTTATTTTGTCACAAAATTCATAAATGGAGACAAAACCAGAACACTGCCCAATGTTTTGACAAAACCTTCCTCAAGGGAGTGCTGGGCTCTTGTGTTGGAATTTCAATGTATTTTTGTGAAGTTTCATAAATATGTTCACTTTTTTGTATGTGCTTCCCACAGAGTCACAGGTGGCAGGAACTTTGGTTTTCATCAAAATCATAATCTGCATGCATTGACATTGTACTGTACCTACACGGATTTTTAATTTAGCAGTATTTTAATTCTGCTAAACTTGCATTAGCAGAAAGCAAGAGTCGTCATTGTTTGATGTCGTATTAACACACAGTAGATCAGCACCACCTATTGTTAGCTTTGGAGTACTGATAATGCCACAGGACCTCACAATTTCAAAATGATGCGTGTTCTCAGGTCGCCACAACACCAAGCCTCAGCAAAGTTATCATTGCAGTCATGTTGACTGCTAAGAAAGAACCAGGCCCAAATGTATCACTAGCAATATGATAACTGAAGCTAGGAATAAAAAAATTATTACCATCCTAACTGAGAAAAACAACAGGACAATGTTTTTTTTTTTATTAGAACCATCGTCATCAGCATCGTTGTTAATATCAAGCAAAACATCAGTTGTGCAAAAAATAAAATACCACATAAAAAAGCTTAGCTTAATCATAAAAATCCAAACATTGTAAACATTAAATCAAAAAATACCTTAAGAGGTTTTCTTTTCATAAGACAAAAGGTAAAAGAAAAAGTCCTAAGTTCATATTGAAATAATACTTCACAATGGGATTTTTTCTTATAAGGAAAAAGGTAAGGAAGGAAATACAGTTTAAAGATCAAATGCAATTCCACATGATAATGACCTTACGACATAGTAAGAATGTATTTTTGAATGGGGCAGTGAGAATATGGAAGGGCACAATTAAATGCTTCAGAAATAGGAACATAATAAAAATATTTTTAATTCATCTTTACAAATATCAGTATAATTTCGCTATTTTCAAACACCCATTTTTGTATATTTGAATTGTGATGTGACACAAGGTGCAGAATAATTTCAATATATAAACCACTTATATACATGTTATGACTATAATAATGAAAACATTTCTTTGAGTAACAGCATGACATTGTACTGAAGACTCCAGAAAAGAACATCGATAGCGTGTCAGAGAGTATATGGGAATGTGTGAGAGTGTGGCAATGAGTGTGTAGAGAGTGCATGTGCAAAGCTGTGGTGTGTGTGTGTATGTGTGTGTGTATACGTGTGTTTGTGCATGTGTGTGTGAGTGTGTGTGTGTGTGTGTGTGTGTGGTTGTGTGTGTGAGAGAGAGAGAGAGAGAGAGAGAGAGAGAGAGAGAGAGGGAGAGAGAGAGAGATAGTATGAGTGACTGTCATCACCCTGACAAAGTGCCTGATTAAGATTAAGGATCCAGAACAAAGACAAACATCTGGCACAGACTGAGATTTCCTGACCTGGAGACACAGAGAGACATGGACACCCAGGGAGCGGGGAGAGACAAGGGACAGTCGACACGGCACACACTTCCTATGACTCCCATACCAAGACAGTTGGCAGCATAGGCAGGGAATTGGCAGGGAGAGTCAAGTCATTAGTGAGCACAGTGAGGATGCTGGACTAAGGCAAGAGGGTGCAGTGACTATAAGTGGGTGGGGGCAGGGGGGGATGGTGGTGGGAGGGTACAGGGACAGTGAGAGAATGCCTCATATGGTGCTCTCTTTCTCCTGCTCTTTCTCGCTTTTCAGATTTCCTTCAGACAGGGTTTTTCCATTGGAGATATTGATCTCGTCCCCTTCCTGTCCACCAGCCTTGGCCTGATCAAGCATGGCCAGTTTCTTTTGTCTCTGAACCAGTTTGGCATAGAGCACTATCCACAGCAGGTAGGACATGGAGTAAAGTCCGTAGATCAGTCCAAGAAACGTTACTCTGCAGAGACACAGAGCAGAGCAGCAATAAGCCTGATTCGTAGAATGTATAAAATACGTGTTTATAGCTGCTTTCAGTTCCGGAGGTACTATCGACCACCATTAACCCATAAGAACTGGTTTATTCAAAACTTTAGTTTATTCAAACTCAGCCCTTTAAAACAGCATTTGGTGTAGTTATGAGGGGTAGGTCATAATGTGGGTCACTGTTATCTGGATAAAGATGTCTGCTAAGCAGAACACAGGGTTTATTCACAATGACTATTAGCGTCATAGAACTGGTTTGCTTTATTCATAATTACAATCAACCCCATAGACCCACACCTGTCTATTCAAAACTACTATCAGCCCCAGAGAGCAAAGCTGATTTATTCACAACCACTGTCAATACTATGGGAGACGGGTACTGTGCTTACCTGAACGCGCTTGAGTCGTACAGTCTACAAGCCCCACGTCCTCCACATCGCTTAGAGCCCCACTTCAGACATGTCCTGTCAATCAATGCCCCAAAATATATGGGTGGAGGAATCCCACCTGAAACACAACCCCAAACAGTCAGTAACCCTGCCTCAAAACATCCCCTTAATCTGCCAGTCATTTTATTTATCGGTTCTTACCCAAAGTTCTGACAATCAAGATATGCATGCCAAGGGCCAGAGATTTCAGATCCTGCTGTATTGACCTGACCACAGCACGGATTTCACGTGCAGACAAAATCAACAAAGAAAGACACAGTGTATTAGACAAGGAAGTAGGAAGGGTCAAGTTGAAGGGTTGGTATCCCATAGACCCGATGTCGAGGCTGGATGGGGTGACTGCTCTCGCCCTTCGCTACAAAGGGTTAGAGTGATATTTGTACCCCTGGGGTTCCACCCTGCTCTTACCTGAGCAGGACTATGTACCCGGGCGTGGCCCCACAGGCGGACACAAAGGCCCCCACTACTGACACCGCCATGTAGTACTTGAACATTCTATCACAGTCTTCCTGGCGTGGACACTGCCCGAGGATGGCTGAGGTGTTGGCAGCAGGAACGGGCCATGTGTCCATGCACGTGCAGTTGTGGAAGACCTGGGGCACAGAGTGGAAACACAGAGGGAACAGGAAGAGACACAATTAATCAGAAACAACAACGGCATGTGCAGAGAATAGGAACAGTTGTGATTAATCAAACAGAACTAGGAAATAAGAGAACAGATGCAAACACAACACTGTCATAGGCACAGGAGAGAAGCTGCCCATGAGAGACCAGATTCCACAATTCTAACCTTAACCATTATAAGTTAAATTGTAACATGGGTCCTAGACCATCACTTAGGGGCAAATTCCGCCTGAAGCATGGAATAGAAAGACCACAGAGACAGACATTATCAATCAAACACAGCAAGAAAATACAAACAAAGCAGGAAGAGACACTACAACTCATAAAACAAGCAAGTGCAAAAAGAACAGATACATACACGATTGATCAGCACAATTAAATACAAAGAGCACAGGAAAAGTCACAGTTAATCAAACCCAACAATGCATACAAAGAGAACAGATACAGATTTGATTGACGAAAACACATCAACAAATTTACAAAGAAAACGGCTACAGACGGTTAATCAAACCCAGCCATGAAACACAAAGAGAATAGACAGACATGATTAATCCAAACCAACAATAAAATACAACAAAGAGTTTGGAGCAGAGGTTCTAACAGTTCTTACTCTGCCAGTGTGTACAAATTACAAAAAAAAAAAACAACACAAGACATCTGGTTTGACTACTGCACTGTCACGGATTCTCAACAAATGTGAACTTCTTGATTTGGACAGATATGTATCAAAACATCTGATTTCAAATATTTTCAAGTTTTTTGTAATTCTTGTTAATCGGCAATGCACAAAGCTAACTGTAATGGCACGCAACCACATGAATCTGCCGGAAGACTATTTTGCCATGTCCACAGAATCACTCTAAACTGTTTTACTCATGCTTTTGAGTAGATACATTGTGAAGTAAGTGGGTGTTTATGTGATTTTATGTTAGCTATTGCTTGCTAATTCCTCTGTTCTCTGTCACAACTGGTTTAGCTAACTGTAGACAAGATGTTGAGAGGCTGAGTTTTTTTTTTTTTTTTTACAGTTTTTTCTAACCAGTTGAGCTGCATGTTCTGTTGCAAAATTACATTCACAATGCATGATATTACATTTGTTGAGCAAACGGTCTTATCCAGAGCAGCTTCCAGCAGAATAGAACAGAAGTGTATCCATTCAAATTGAATGAGCAACAGTGTCAGGCCAGACTAACATCACTCCCAAACCAGTGAGTGTGAGTATAACACCATTTAAGCCCTACCACAAGTTAACCTGTGCAACCTGACTAGACAAGGGAAGCCAAGTATACTACCATTAATCAGTCACTAGATCAAAATGGGAAACAGATGACATATTATCAGAACTCACCATCCCTTTTCCAGAACCACTGGAGCTCTGGCAGCCAGCGAGGCAGGGGGAGGCGTATGTGATGCCATTGGAGGCGCACACAGGGTCCCAGTGCTTGAGTGAACAGGAGCATTCCATGTTGCACTGGGACAGTAGAGTCTCTGGTTGGTACGACACCCCCTTTAACCTGACAGAGAGAGCCATTACGGACACTGCATTACCTCCAGCAAGAAGGATAACAGTGAGAGTCTAGGAGTCTAGGGACAGCAATATGGAGCAGTAGACAGGTTGGAGAAAATAAAGTTGCACTCGTGGACACAAAAGATAAGTAATGACATTAAGGTGAAACATGACCTAATGGTAGAGTTATTACAGTAGATAATAGAAAAAGAATTTTATGATACTCAGCCAACTAAAATATTGCCAATAAAGTCAAGCATTAACCTCTGATCACTTAAATAAACCTATGACCTGTGTTTGCTTGCGGTCATAAAATGGTTATTAAAATCAAGAAAACTAGAGCGCAGTGCAGCACGTACCCCTGGTAGGACACTGTCAGCCCAGCCACTTGCGAGTTCTCACACTGCAGGAAGTACTGGATGAGCAGGGAGAGGAAAGACAGGATGGAGGCACTGACGGACATCCTCGCAGCCCCCAGGACACTCAGCTTGAACCTTTTCATCACAAACCCACCAGTGATGATCCCTAGGGCCACTGCAGGCAGATTCATAACGCCTGGAAAGAGACATATATTCCTTCATTTATAATGTCCTCCTAGGGACAAGATGGCTTGATTCACAAGGCACATGTGAGTTACTCCAAGGTTCCATTCTCCATTTGCCATTTGCACTGGTGTGGTGCAAGATGGGACCTGTACTTTGTAAAATGGGTATCTATTTCAGAGGATTGCATTTTTCATGCTTCAGTACTCCTGCGCAAGTATAGAGGGTGCTGTGATACAATTGGTTTTTTAAAAAAGGTGAAAAAGCATAAAGAAAATACAAAATTGGGTAGATTAATAATGCCTGGCAAAAGACAAAGATGGCTAGATCCAATCATGGCACAAAGGAGGCAATACAAATTGCTTGCCTTATTTAGACTACTGAAGACAAGGTGAATATGTGAGTCACTGAACAGACAAAGGTGTTTGTTTTGGTTTTCAGGATAACAAGTTACGTTTAAGTTAAAGCTTACCCATTCAGATATTTTGCCATTCACCTGGCTGCAACAGTGAATGTTCTTGCACACTACAGGTTAATTAGTACAGGTTTGTGGGACATAAGATCCTTTTGTAACTGCCTCTAGTCTTAGTATAGGCTGTATTAACTTTAAAGCAAAGTGATAAAGCAAATACATAATTACCCAAAAATGAAAATAGAACAGATCCTGATCTGCAGTCTCCAGTGCAGTTTTTGACTGATGGAAACAGCATGCCAAAAGTTTTGAATCTCTTAGCTTCATCAAACACATGCCAAATATGAAACTTTTTCATAAAGTTTCATAAGTTTTTGAGTTTCTGTATCCTTCTTTTTTGATCCATACAGCTCTGTTTTAAACTTTACAGCTTAGCATGAGAGTGAAATACATTACAGTACTGAGTTGTATTGATCTCCTTTACTGGATTTTTTAGCATGCTTCCACCGCTAGAGATAAGAGCCTATCCTGACTGTACTAAAGGCACTCCTGTGTAGTTAACACAGGTGTGAAAGATCTGACTGGTAACAGAACAACATTAATGAAGCCTGTATGCCTCTACCATTGAATCTGTAAAGGCACGCTTACATTGTATGATTTTAGCTGATTGTATAAGCATCTGACCTGACTCTAAATGCTCTTGTGGATCTTCAGCAAATCGGCAAATGTTGTTGCAAAATATCTGTATAAGCTGTACAGCAGCTTATCCAGTGAGACATGTTTGACCTGTTTTCCTGTTACAGTTGTTATATATTTGCAATGGCAGTGAGAAAGACAACTGTAAGCCACCCGGTTTGGTGCCAGGCAATGGGAGACTGTCACACATTGTGGGCCTGTCTCTATCACAACAGTATGGCATCCCACAATGACCTCATAGTCAGTGGGTCTGAAGGTAAAGAGAAGTTGGCTGCTATTTCCAAAATGTTTGTGTTCTTACAGGATATATAATTCTGGTTTTAGCACTGCCGTTAGCTCTTGTGTAAAACAGACTCATTGAGTATCCTGTTCAAGTGAGAACTAACCTATTAAGAAGATGGCCTTGGAAGGAGACTGGCCATAGACCTGCTCCATGAATTTGGGTTTGAAGGTGATCATTCCAATGAAGCCATTGACTTGCACAAGGGAGACACATATTATGAGCAGGAACACTGTGTTGCTAAAAAGTCTTCTCAAAGATGGCAGGAAATCTAGAAAACATGGAGAAGCAATAAGTTAAACTGAGCACTAAAAGTATAATAAAATTCAATACACTTAATAGCACAAACACCTGAAATACTGTACTGGAAAGGACATACAAGCACTTAATATAATGTTATGCTTTGTATTGAAACTCTCCTATCAAAAGGTCACAACGTCAAAAATCTGACAGGAATGCACCACAAACTATAACACTCTTCACCCACCCAACATCAAATCAGCATTCTACTTCACAGTGTAAACCACCTGTCACTTATTAAACAGATAAATACTGCCACGATAACAAATTATTATGTACACTCTAACAAGAATATTTCATTTAGAACACTGTTCTTTCCACAAACATTAATCCTGATACAGTAAAATATTTAATGCACTGAAACCCTCAAAGTAGAGCATATTTTCAGGGCACTGAAATCACCACAGGACCAAATGGTCTTTTATATTTTACATATTACATCTATACAGAGCTGTAGTTTGGCAACCTTGAAGTGCAATCCTGAAGCACGGACCCCTTGAACCCTGTTGACTAATGCAGCTATAACTATTACCCGTCACTTCAGCCGATGTTCCTTTAAGGAATGCACTGTGTGGATGAAGTTCAAATAAATCTGTTAGAGAGCGCAGCATGTGTGTTTTGGGGGTGGGGTGTTGCTCCGGCTGAGTGACTTATTACCCACCACAAACACAAAGTTTCATAATAGCTGTCCTAAAACGGACTCTGGCCATAATGGTTCATGCACACACTACAAGCCTTTCACAAGGAACATGTACTCTTCAGGACTTCAAGTCAGAGGGAAATAAATAACAATAGCAGAAAGATCTGAGAAATATAGTTACTTGGTGACAGCTATAAAGAAATACCACTGCTGTTTAATTAGAGTCTCACAGGTAATGTCATTTCTGTTTATTAGGGCCCAGCAGAGTGAAGCACTGTAATGGGATGAATGTGTAACAGCAGGAGGAGGCTACCTTTAGCCAGTTCAGAGAAGGTAACAGGGCGTGGCCTCTCAGCAGGCGCAGTGCTCTCTGGAATGAAATGGTCCTGCTCGCCAGCAGGGTCATCCACAGGCTGGCTGTTCTCCTCCCCCTGCTTCGGGAGAGACTTGGGCAGGAACCAGAACGGCACCCCGGCCAGCAGCATCACAGCCCCGGTCGCCAGGAAGCCCAACCACCAGGCCCCCACCCAGCGAGAGTCCTTGTGGTTGATGGACACAGTCTCTGCGGGGAGCGAAAGGAGAGGTGGCTTTCTCATCTCTGCAGCGCTGGCTCTGAGACTCACATTCACTCAGTCGTGCATGACACTTACACACACGCCCAGACTAATTGAACAAACCAAATTCACTTGTTCAATGATTTACCTTTTCATTCACACATACACACCCATATAACTGATTCATAATTTACCTGTCCAAGATCACTCCTACTTTTTACTCGCACATGCACACCAATCCTCCTCTGACTGGTGATATTACTAAATAAACACAGAATTCTTTCTTGTAAACAGCTTATACAGACACAACAACCACACAGACAGACATCACTGCAATTCAAGGAATTCTCTCAGCCTTCAGCATAGGTCAATGTATAACTTCGTCTGGTTTTATGCTGGCTTCATTAATTACAGAACAGCAAAGGCGCCTTTTAATTTGCCACATTGGAGCTCAGTTTTTATTAACTTTGGGGGAGACAACAGCCAATTTCTAAGACAAAACTTGGGCATAAATCGCTGCTCTGAACTAACTTGTTTTAAACAAGCCCCTGGATTCTACACTATCAGAGAACCATGAGTGTTTTGCCAGATGCATGTGATTCCTAACAATGTACTTCTTAATCTAATTTGCGTACAATATCAAAAGAGGATACAAGAATGTGATTAAATCCTAGAGTTACTTACATCCAAGTAACATAGGCTGGATTTAGCTAGCTGTTCATGTAGCATTAACTGTTCTGTATGTTGGTAGTTATTCATTCTCAAGGATAACTAATGTGTACTTCTCTGACTGCATGAAAACCACTGTGGCTGACAGATATGATCACTTTGTAAAACATAACAATGGAAATGACATGATACTAAAGAAAATTGTGATTTTTTTATACTTGAAAATAGCTAGCTACCATCTAATGTCTTAGAATGAAATCAAAAATGCTAAGCTGGTGATGCATATATTTCTAACGACCTACCTAGGTAAAGAAAACCAAGCACACAGAAATGCTGGTATAGCTTTAGTTTAGTTCTGGTATGGTTTTGTGCTTTCCACAGATCCAGTGTAAGACTCAATCCCTAACAATCGCAAAGATCTTCATGTGGAAATGCTATTGAATTACTTCTGTGACAAATATATCAAATATATCAAAATAACATCAAGGGGCAGTGCAATCTTATACTCAGTGCTATCATTCCAATCTGTCTCAGCTGACATCTGGCTTTTGGCTGTTACTCTGTGAGTGGTATGAGGCATTTGGTTACTATCTATCCCTTCAATTGTGTTTCTGCGTTTGTTACCTGTTACCTCATATTTTAAATGAACCACTCAACAGTCTATTGAAGCCCATTATCTTTGTTTGGGGAGCAAATCTTCTCATTTTTAAAGAGTGGCCTGTCAATATATGCTATTAATAGCTCTTTATTTCTGGAAGACTCAACCTTTCTTTCTTGTGCTCAAGGCGGGGCCCAGAGTTATCATTCTGTGTCACGTTCTATCAATGGTGTCTTCAAGGAAACCCAATATTAAAAGAAAATCCCAAGATTAGGTAATGTGGAAGCCACCCATTCAAACAAGGTGAAAGGACGTGGATGACCTTGGTCCCTGATCATGATGTGACAACACTGACTGCACGCGAACAAACACACCACAGACAGAATGCAAACAACTGTCCTCTCAGAACACAATCTAAAGCAATGGAATAAAATGATAGCCTGTGGGGTCAATGAAGGCAGAGAGGTGAATTAAATCCATTGTAAGTTATATCCTTAATGGTAAACTAATGATCAACTGCATTTAGGGTCACTCACTTCCCCACTCACTCCTTTGGCAGTAAATCCTAACTCCAAACTGTCCTTTCCTCATTTATTGTCTTTGTTGATTTAGAGGGACTGAGAACAGTATGGTTCTGCACTCTTTTCTCGTTTTTTTTTTCGCGGTTTTTACTCTTTTCTGAGGATTACATTTAAACAGCAGGAATCGATCCATTCTGAGTCAGTAACTCTAGTCAGTAACCCTGGAAATTTCCAGGTTGTAGCCACAAGCAACTGCTAGTCTAGGCATTTTTTCTGTGAAAAATGCTTACTCATGATTTGGAAAACATAACATTAAATGCTTAGTTAGTTGAAAAGCACTATGGCAGACTACAAAAAGTCATGACATTAGTATTTTGAGACTTGTTACATTTTTGACTTGGTTTTGACATTTTGGTTTGATTTGATTATTGATAGCCTTGACATTCTTTCACATATTACTACAAACTTATGAATTCTTCACACAACATGACCTGTATTTTCAACATCCTTCCCCAAGGGGGCACACTTTCATAATATGGAGAAAAAAAACTGTAACACCAACAATGTTTGACAAGAATAGACAAAAAACAACAATTATTTGCTACCTAGGTAGTGTTTAGTACCTGCCTGGCATCGCAGAAAAGTCAGTTACCTAAATCCACAGCGCCGATGTCCACGTACAGTTTGGCGCAGAAGGAGCCCAGGAGAAACCCAAACATAGGTCCTACAATGCCCACGGTCTGTATGCAGGCTGTGGTGAGGGGGACAAACATTACATCACCACGGGCTGAATTTACATTACAACCCGGTAAATCAGGACTGTTACAGCTATATCTGTAGTGGACAGACAAGTCAACACATCACAGTGAATCAGGTACACATTATATAACTATATGATCTGTTATAGGTATATCTTCAGTGGAAAGGACAGACATTTCACCGCTGTGAATCAGGTATATGTTACATTATTGTGGGTCAGGTCCCATCACCTTCCCTCCCCATGTGTGGTGGGGAGGGAAGGTGCAGCAGAGGTTCTAGACAGGGAATTCTTTTTGATTTTCCCAATGGGATTACAACGCTGGGGTTTGATTGACTTCATGAGACTTCTCTCTATCTGCTGATTTATGCTTCTCACTCACCCAGGTAAAATGCCGTGTTCTCTTCCCTGGCGAAGTCGTCCAGGTAGGACACGCCCAGAGGCATGACAGGGGTTTCACCAATCCCCCTCAGCATGTTTCCCAGGAACACGTAGATCCACATGGAGGAGCCCGCCTCTTTCTCACACGCTACGGGAGCAAAGTTCCCCCCATCAGGTGATGTCCACCGTGCCCCAGCAAGCCGAGCACTCCCAGACAACCACGTTTTCCCATCGGAAGTGTTGCTTGAAAAGCACAGTGCGTACATTCTGCCTGCTTCTCTAATGAAATATCCATCAATCACACATATCATGTGAAATGGAGAACACAGCATCTGGCCAAATTTCACGTGTTTTCATATATCAGACCAAATTCATCAAGTTCAGGCATGTTAAATTCAGTGTTTCCTCTCCATCTATACTGGTGTTAGCATACTGTTTTTTATGAACTGGGTAAAACGTAAAAGCCCACAGGATATGAAAACCAGGCTTTATAAGTTCACTGAAGTCTCCTTTCCCTCCTTCTGTCAAGTATTCACCAACTAAATTGCCCTCTGATTGGTGGTGTTTACCAGCTCTACTCCATGCTGATTGGTCAGAATGCAAACTTTTCTGCTTATTGTTTTGTGTGTGTGTGTATGTGTGTGTCTGTGTGTGCACCACACTGCCTGTTGATTGGTCAGAATGTACCTGCTACACTCTCCAATGAGAGATCATTGTTGTTCAGTGCTTGGCTCTGATTGGCCAGGCACGGATGGACGCTCTCAGTTGAATTGATGCCAGTGGGCTGTGTGACAGTTGTTTCATACTGGTACCTGTGTGAGAGACAATAATTGTAAGCGCAATGCAAGGACAGACAGTAGATTTCTCAAGATGAATGTCCAAGACAGTCAGGCATGATATGAATGACAAAATAACACGCAAAGACTTTATGCATGAGATGGTACACTTGGCTCACAATACAACACATTTCATGAAATCTGAGAAACCTGAGAAATAATGCTGGCAGGAAAACAAAAATATATGATGACTGACCAAGTTTTCTTTTTCTTTCCTTTATTCCTGTATCAAATAAAAAGTAATAAAATAAAATATGTTAAAAAGGCAGATTTGGATTCAAGCTATTGTATCTCAGTCTCATCAAAGCCACCCACCAATTTGCTGTCTTTTTCAACTAACAGTGATGCAGTTCGGATGGCTACAAAAATGTAAACAGAATTCAAGAGGAGTAACAGCCAAAACAGGTAAATCAACAAAAAATTCCAGTTTTTGGGGAGAAAAATGCATATCACATTGTAGCTAATTTTAACACAAATCACAAGATATTATGATTTTGTGATATGCCATGTAACAGGATTTTGTGACAGGCCATGAAACATTTTGTCCTTTCCTGATTTTGCAAAAATTGAAATTACAGTATTTCGTCTCAAACAGATAGTGTCGCCAAACAGACAGTGTACACTTGACGATATCTGTGATGAAAACAGGTGGATTCTCTTTGAAGTGCACAGGACATCCTGATAAAGAGCAGCATAACCAGGCCAGTGAGCTGGACTCTGCTTCCCCTGCACTCCTTTATCAAATTGAGTGGCAAGACCCTGGTGCTACTGAGCCACATTCCTGCAGATATTCTATATCTCCCTTCATGATGAAACACTGAACATCCTGAGCACGTGATGTATGTGTGTGTTCCGCAGTGGGCAGGATATGGTTGTGTGGTGTAGTGGTATGGTATATTGATGGGTTATGTAGTGGTACCACATATGGGTGTGTGATATGCAAGTACGATATATAGGTGTGTGGTATAATGAACTATGAGTGGATGGTATAATGGTGCAGTATATGGGTGTGTGGTATTTATGTACAGTTCATGGGTGTGTGGTACAGTAAAATACACCCCGTGAAATGGGTGTTTGATGTGTTATTTGGATGTATGGTATAGAGGTAATAGTCATGGGCATGTAGTGTAGGAATACAGTTAATGGGCATGTGGTATACTAGAATATGGGTGCATAGTACAGAGGTACAGTTTGTGAATGTGTGGTGCAGTGGAGGGTGTAGGATGTGGACATGGAGGAGATGAAACTCACCGGCCCTGGAAGAAGTGAGGTAGAGCAGTGAAGATGGACCCGGCAGCCATGAACAGACACCCAGCTCCAATCAGCCGTGGGCGGTGGAGCCTTGCACCAAAGTAACTGACGAAGGCAATCACCAGCAGGTTCCCTGAGAACACAGCAATCAGAGCACTGAAACCAGAGATGTCAGAACTGACACAGCAGGGTTTCTACACTGATACTGGAAGAGTATCGACGATACAGGACTCAGCCATGACACACCACTGATGCACAGAAAGACTGAAAATCTTAAGTAAATAACTAGTGAAATGCAAACAGTAGAAATCAGCCTTGATCAGGGAATTTAATTTCCCTTCCAAAAAGCTGGGTTTATCAATGGCTAAAGGTGCAGCATAACATCACTTGATTTTGAGACCTCACCTATCTCAAAACTTCCATCGATGACCCCTATCAAGGAGCTGGGGATGTCGAAGCGTCTCTCGATCTGAGTGATGGAACTCTTCATGTAACTCCCCTGGAAGGCTTTGGCAAAGTAGACAAAGGACAGCGAAGCCAGGAACAGCTGTGTCACACACAAGATGATTAGGGGTTAATTTGTGGTGATTTTGCCATCTTTCAAACTAATACTATTATAGATAATCTGAACAGGAGAATATGACAGTAAGTTTGTGCTTCCACTGACCCAATGTTTACCTACACCTTTATTAACAAATCCAGTGTTATAGTCCTAGTCTCCTAGTGTTATAGTTCAGGAAGCATTTAGGACCAAAGGTTAGGTGCCAAGTGTTGGGGAAAGCATGTGGGGGTCAGAGTTGAAAGTTAAATGTTAAGGGTCATGGAAAGGGCATGAGTTCACGAATAGGTTACATGATTATAATGAAAGGGTTTCTGGATAAGAGAAGAAGTTATGCAAAGGAACTGACCTTGAGTTTGGAGCAGCATGGCTCTGGCTGTTTTTTGGCATCAGCTCTCATGGTGTGTCAGAGGTAGATGCTGTACAAAACACAATCATACAGTTATTCGATGACACAGAGTTCACTTAAAAATAACTCTTCTCCACGGTCTAATGTTTAGAGAGAAGCATGAGTCAATAAATGTTATGCTATTATGGTTGACCAGTGAAATCAGCATTTCTATTATTTATTTAATAATCAAGCAACAGGAGCAAAATGTAGGTCACTGATGAGTCATCATCCCCAGAAATTGTACTGTTGACCACTAAACTGATAAAACTTTGCAAACAGCAATTTGGCCTTCCTCACCAAAGGAAACACACATTTAGAAAATACTTTGCCATGTATATACAAGGAAAGCTTCCCATTCTTGTACAAACTGTATTGAATCAGGATCAGAAACCTGTCCTGCCTCTCTAAACACTGAGACAAATTCATTGAGGTTTCTACCAACAACAAAAGCATTACATACATGGGCATAAAGAAACTTACACATAGAGCTACTTACACTGTATAAATAATTTGATAATAAAGATTATTAATAATGAATAATTAATCAATAAATTAATGATTAAATAATGAATAATACACAATTAATTCCTTTAATGTGTGCACTCTTCAGTTACAATATATTACAACAGAATATGCATAAGTATCAAGATACAGTCACATCTGTTGATATTATTATAGTATCATAGTATATTACATGCATATCTTATTGTACTTTTACAACTTTTGGGAAGAACCAACTAAGAATGCACCGTCATACTGCAATCTTTGAGGACCCGCCACATTATATCAGCATGGTCACATCTTCCAATATGCTGATATTGCTGCAGTATCATAGCACATTCTTGCATATCCTGTTGTATTTTTAGAGCTGTTAGGAATAACGACCTTAGAGTGCTCTAATCTTCAAGGAGCTGCAACAAGTTCCTGATGAGACATGCTGAAGAACTTGTTTTGCTGGGTGAAAGTGATCTTCCCTTTCATCTTTTCTGATCTGTTTCATCAGTTTGCTTAGCACCTTCGTGATTTACTTATGGTGCCATTGTCAAACCTTCCAGGGCAAAGCCGCTAAGATAATTAAAAGTGAAAGACTTTGCTGTCGCTGGCTATGGAAGGGGGTCTTCACATTTCAGGGGTTCTTCCATTTTTTTAATATAGAACTCCAGAAAATCTGACTCTTGCTTAACAACTAAACATCAGACTATGTTTGCGATGGTTCTAATGCTGATCACACTGGGTTTCCCATATAAAATGATAAAAGATGAAATTATGAAAACAGGCCCTACAGCCAACCCTAGCTATTTATTTTACAGTCTAGACTGAATCTATTACAGTGCCTAATGTAATCTCGAAGGTTAGTACCATCTGTCACCACAAATCCTGGCATAGTACTTCATAAAATCAACAACACTACATGTAACATTTTCCCACCTGTATCCTCTGGTCCCTAATAAAAAGATTAATACTTAAATGAAATATCCATCAGCCAACTTAAAGTAATAGACCAAAACCCAGATTATGGAATAATGTCAGTAGCCTAGAATGTATGCAACTATTTGGAGAGAATAGGGAGACTGTGGAAGAAAACCTTTTTTTTTTTAAAACAAGGTGCTGATTTTAAAACATAATGAAAGAACATATGTATAATGACAGAAAATAGCCACTTTACCTGAACTGTAGCAGGCGTCCTGTCGAGATATAGATGTGTACTGGAGCTTTTCCAAACGGGACTTTGGTCGTCAAAGATCTTATAAAAGCATCTCTAATCAGTAACCCAGTATTCGTGAGCACGTGTTGATTCTGTCCACAGAAGTGCTCTCTCAAACGTGTACCTGAAGGACAGAGACAGATTATCTGCGGTTTAGATCAATATATACGCGTTTCAAGCATGCTAATGTTGTCAAAGCATTTCGAGCACCACCCCTCTGGTCATAAGGCAGTTACCCCACCCTGCACGCAACTCATTCAACTCTAATAGCTTTGCTAATTATGATTAACCGCATACAATAACCAAACAAGAATAGAACAAAAGTTTTAAATTATTTTGATGACAGTTTGTTGCCATCAAAGCATACATTAACTTGTGCAAACATTTAAGTCCTGCTGCCCCTTGCTCTCAAGCGCATTTGTATTTCAACTCCAAGTACGTCTGAAGTACGTCCATCCATCCACTGGTTTGAAGCTTCTTGATCATTTGTTATGTACTTGATTATTTGCCCAACCTCCGGTTTTTCATTGGTCCATATTGTTACGGCACATCCTGTTGTATTACTCGGTGGATGGATTGATGCTCGGATTTCACACAGATGAATTGTTGCAGGTTACAATATAGTTTTCGCATACATGCCCCTAGGAATTGTGAAACAGTTGAATGAATTACGTCGACCTTCATATCTTGCCAGTATCACTGCTAATAGTTTTCTATCTCTGTCTATTTAATCACCTCTTAATTGCGAAAATTGAATTTACATTATAACCATAAAGAATGACTAGTTCAAAAGTTTTCACAACTTTTCTGTGTAGGGCAAACTGGTGGTCATCAACTGCGCAATATAAAAAAGTCACACTAATCACAGTTAGAGATGATTAATTACAGAAGAAGATATCATTAATGATTTCATTAAGTAATCACTAAGTATCACCTTACTAACCGCGTGAAACTCTGTTGCAAGGACTCATGTAGTATTGTATAGTAATCACGTGATTGTTATTCTTTCCTCCCTTGGCTAGTTTCGCAAGTGCATTTTAACTGCTAATTGAATTAGTCGCTTGTTAATTGCTGCTCAAGCGACAGCCTCGTTTCTCAGACTTGCATGAAGCCTTGGTTGTACAAAGACAAGGCAGTCTATGTATGGGAGTCCATCGAGGCCACTGGGGAAGCCCTGTCCCATCACTAGATCATATTGCCATTGTTAATTATTTTACCGGACTGTGTGCATATAATTCCATCTGTTATGTGTCGAAGTTTTACTTGAGGATATGTGTAAGCATTGTCTTGAAATGGTACATTCCTGTTGAGTGTATTGTGCTGCACTTGTGTGTTGGGCCGGGAGTGCATTTGTAAACTTGGCTGTGTGTTTGTGAATGGCACTTAGTTCTTGTCTATGTAACATTTTGTGGCGTTTTGTTGGATGTACTTTGTGCTTGACTATGGGAGTCGCTCTGTAATAATAGCATCCGCTAGATGTCAAACATGTAAATGTAATATTAAATGTTCACATGTTGTACATTGCTCTGGATAAGAGCATCTGCTAAGCAACAAAATGTAGATGTGCATTGAGCTGTGTCATACACAACATGTCATACTAATGACAGTTAGAGAAAGGTGCCATTAATAATTACATTGAGTTGTGTCATAAACAATGGTCTTGCAACACATGTTTACATTTCTATAATAAACACATTAGCATGCTGGTGTGTTTCCATGTCTTATCTCTTTGCAGTTGGACTTTGATGCTAACATACCTCTCCTCAATAAGCTGTACCACAGGCAACTTTTCAGCTTCATTTGACTAGATTGTTTTGCTTCACATTCATTTTACATTTACATTCAGATTTTTAATACCTGATTTATTGTATTGAGAACTGCCATTTGTTTTTACTATATGCCATGGAGGTCAAATGTTTATTTTACACTTGACATGAGGTAGAGATGATTGAGTTGCAATTTTCCCAAGCATTCATGGCAATTTCTCTGGTTTTATGCCTCTGGTGAGATGATAAGGATAACCTAAATACTACTTGCTCAACATTGCTCTTAAATACTAACTTTTACACCAGCTCCACTCTGCACCAGCATGTCATACATTTAACAGGGCCAACAATGCACTTAACTGGGTGTATTTAATCATAGCTTTAATCCAGTTCATAATGGATGCGTTTTAGTCATTCCTTCAGACACTTCAGTGGCCGCACATGAAGCTCTGAAGAACAACATTAAAAGCCACCCTAGGTCCACAGGTTGGCCCCTGCTGTAGAACTTTTGATATCCATATAACAGGTAGAAGGTATTACCTGTTCACAGAATGTCTGTACTCAGTGCACTGAGCATTTTTATTTACTAAATACCACAAAGGGTGAATATTGTGTGTCTTTATTGATATGGCACTCAAGAACACTTTAGCTTGTGTGTGTCAGGAATGACCCCTAGCCTCAGTGCGAGTCCACTAGCAAACATTAGCCTTTTGGGCTTAATATGCATTCAACACCCAATTTCACTTCAAAATCATTGGCCATCCATATTGCTATTCACTTTCCAGAGTCACTCCCATGAATGAAGGATTCACTTTCTCATTTTATATTTAAATACAGTAACAGAAAATACCAAACACTCTAAATTTTTATGTTTTCACTGAATAGATACATCATTAAATTTGCACAGCAGATGCTCTTATCTAGAGTGGCTAACATAGCTTAGTTTTTCATATTTATACAGCTCAGTATTTACTTAGGCAATTCAGGTTAGGCACCCCACCCAATGAAACAACAGCAGTGACCCTCCAGAGAATCAAAACACCAGGCTTTGCTTTATGAGCCCGGCTCTTTAACCACTGCATTCTATTTAGTATGAAAAGCTAAAGTTAGCAAGCAGACTAGCATCCAAGGTAATCATTGTCCCTCAGTTCCAGTGCTGATCTGAGCTTATGTATCTAGTGTGAGATCGTTTCCATTTCATCAGCTCCTGAGATTATGTAACTTTCATATTTTACTGCTGCAGTAAAAATCCCATTAAACAATCATGCAGATATGCTGTACACTCCTGGTTATTTGCCACATACTCACTGTAGTTGCCACGATACCAATGCAGGGCCTACAAGCAACTTTTGTTGGAGTAAGGAGGTTCACAGAAGGAGAGAACAGAAAAAGCAGTCTTTTCACCTACAGTATTTTCGCCTCAGCTTTCACTCTGCAAGTATATATGAATGGCTTCCACTGACAGCTGATGCCCAGGATTGAGGGTGTCCGAGAAGGTTTTTATTCAACACATGGAAGCAGAAGATTGGGAGCAAGTTTTCTCAGGGACAGCTGAACCTAACATGGCGATCAAAGATGGTTTATGGTACACTGGAAACAATGAGATTCTGTGGGAGGTAGTGAAAGAACCCGGTGGGGGGTTAAAGCCATTTGTTCTCCTTCTGTAAACCTCAGGGTGCTTCCAGTGAAAATGTGAGGCGACTTTAGGGAACACCCCACTTCCTGTGCTTGGAATTGTGTGAAAATGGTGCAAACCACAACATGGATTGTGCTCGCATGCGGCAAATTTAGTGAAAGCTGCTGCTCTGGCACCAGGGGCAAACTACTTGGGGATATATTAGCACACATTAAAGTACCGACCTCCCCCTGTTCATGGATATTTATTGAATTCCATGAATTCCTTGAGTAAATACATACATAGTGGTCGATACCATTATGTCCCGGGTAGATGATGTCATGTGGTTGTGTTATTGCGGATATCCTCGCTGCTCTATGTGCACAACCTAAACATCCTCAGGGTTAACAGCACAATATACAATTTCCTCAACTTTCATTTACTCTCCTGAACCAAAAAAAAGAGAATAATAGCAAGTTCTTGCAACACACCATCACTCCCTGGTATCTACATGTAAAGCCAGATCATCAGCATAATCATCACATACAGCCTAATGTTCACTTTGCTCTTGTACATTAATAATAAAGTGATTCTTTCACACATGTATACACATACACATACATCAGTGTTGTCATATAGAGCAAAGGAGAATCATTCTCCTAAGAAGGCTTGAAGCTTAAATGAAACATAGTTGTCTCATGGTGCTTTCAGCTGTGCCCAAAGTTGCTCATTATATGAATACATTATATGAAAAGCACTATTGTACCTTATGGATAGTACATTCAGTAACTTTCCCGTCCTTGACCAAGCACCTTATCACATTCCTTAAGCCTAGCATTCTGCAGTTTGCACAGCAACACACACACACACACACACACACACATTTACACACAAACATTTACACACAAACCCGGGTTCATAGGCATTCTTTAATTTGTTTCCTGTGTGCACATGCATGCATGCTTGCAGCTTGCAGTGACATCTGATCCAAGAAGTAGGCAAGCGTGCACTATGCTTGCTGAGTTCTGGACGTTTGCATAGTTTATATAGAATAAAGCAAATGCACATTTTGTATGCATACTGCCCTGCAAGCTCCAATAGATAACTTTTGTTAGAGGTCATGAATGCTTTTTATTTTCACTCTTTCCAGGTTAAAATGAATAGGATCAGTACTTTACCATAATCCAATCTGAAGATACAGTTTATAGATGTTTTTAACTGGTTCATTTTGTACCAGAAGGGGGCACCAGAGGCTCTCCAGGTGATAATTTACTTTTTGAAATTACACACAGATCATGAATGTTTGTATCTGTTTTCTGAGACAATTTGTTCTGTACAGGTAGGTCTTTGAGGTCCTTGTTTTTCATGATTTACTTTAAAATTTAAGAAAGTTAAAAGGCTTGATATACAGTATCAGTCAAACGTTTGGACAAACTTGATTAAGATAATGGGAAACATGCATTCAACAAAATTTTGATCTAAAGACTTATGCGTAAATGCTTGAAATTTGTTTCTTAGACAAATATAAGTGATGCCTATGTATGAAGTTTTATTTTTTTGGTCACTTGCATAATTCCATTTGTGTCATTTCATAGTTTTGATGTCTTTACAATTATTTTATAAATGTGGAAAATGGTAAAACTAACAAAAAAAAAACTTCTATGAGTAGGTGTGTCCAAATTTTTGACAGGTACTGTATTTGTGAAACTGCCCCAAATCCATGGAAATACTTTATTGCTTCGGGAGACTGTTTTAAAGCAGATGATTCTGAAGCAGATACCCTTTTTTTTAAAGATTTTGGGGAATATTAGGTTATTAACACTAATTGCACAGCAATAATTGTCAATCATTTACTGATAAATGGGTCAAGAAACATGTTCTAGGATTATCTGTGTTTAATGATTATCTTTAAGGGTTACACCTCAGGTTTTGAAGTGTCCAAGGTTGGGGTTTACACTTTTAGTTATAGGCCTGGGGTCTGATAGCAGGGTTAAAGGCTTTGGTGGATGTCTGGGAAATATGGCAATCACAAATTTTCAAATCAGCTTGCATCCTGCAAAAAATGTCCCTCTAGTGGTAAGACTACTGTATTACTGCTCATTGCCACAAGTTAAAGACGCACATGTGTTTCTTCATATGTATAATATGAAATGTCTGTAACAGATATATGTATAAAACATGTACAGACAAACATCTAAATAAATAAATACCATGTCATATGTTATGTGAATTAATTATGAAAATTAATCAGGAGACTTTCAGTTAGGGTTTGAACTTTCAATCCAGACCTTGTTGTGGCTGAAGAGGGAAACAATAACTTCATAAGCCAATAATTGTGGAATCATTTTTCATTTTTTCAAGTGGGAAACATTTTCTCAAACAGCCCTACATCTGGCAATGCCTCTGCTGTCTTTGGGCCCGGCCAGTTACCCTGGCTTAAGCAGACTCGTTAGTTAAATAGCTGTGTATGCACTGTCATACATCTAAAAAAAACAGTGCAGTAAATATTCCTTCAATATATAGAAAACACACAAGTTTTAGCAATAATTAATTACTGGCAGGCATATCTAATGATCCAATGACTGGACAGAGTCAATACATGTAGTGCATGTGGCCTTGTTGGTGTTACTTTCGAATGTAGGCTTTGGTGTGACTAAAAGCAGAATTGCTGTTTACACAAACTAGCAGGCTCCTAGTGATTTCTTACACCACTGTGGGTGCTATTTTTTAACATTGGCTTTAGTCTTACAATTCATCACTTTGTGATGTTTACATCTTTTTCGTTTTTATTTGGCCAGAATGTACAAAATCTTTATACACTATTTAGTAGCACTTGTGGCTTAACCTAATGGTAGTGGTGTCCAGTCTGGGAGCGGAGTGTTCTGATTTTGGCAGTTGTGCAGAACAGAACGCTTTAGATTGACTTTGACATCAGGGGTTTGCTGAATGCTGAGCCACAGGATTCAGCTCTAGCCTGCATAAACCTGTTTGTGTTTGTCTGGGTTCTGTGCCCTGCAACCATACTTTTGCCAGCACACACTGGCAGTTGAAAGTGAGTTTATCTATGATGCACAAGTGGCCAATTCCCTGGTTTTTGAGGTTTCACAAACTAAAATCTAACTGAGCTCAGAGATTCTCGTTGAAGACCCTTTAACATTAGTTTGAACATGCATTACAAAGGGAAGCTTTACCAGCCTATGGGGACCATACTCTAAGATATCAAACATCAGGGGTCAGAATCTAGGCTACTTCTTGTCTATATGGAAGTATATTTTGATCTTCATTGGTTTTTCACTTTGTAGATTCTAATGTGATAAACAAAGGTATGGTTAGGAATGGGATCGCTATCAAGGTCAGTTACTGACCTTCATCTTGAGTATCTCTTGATTTCAGGCACTCCTTAAACCTGCCCCATTTACCTCAAGGCTTTGCAAACTTCTGTGACCTTGAAGCTACCTGAAAGTGGTTTTGTTCCACCCACACAACTGACCACTGTCACCTGATGACTTTCATGTTGTATAACCTTTCTCCTGAGACTTCCTGGAATGAGGTCTCTTGAATCTGTGTTGATATTACATTGGTCTGTGATATCTATTGGCCCATTATTTACCTCGTATCTCCAGTATGTCCTCACAGTTGGGTTCAGGGAGGGAGCGAGGATGGGCGTAGCTGTCCCAGCTGGAAGACGAGGTGCTCATTCTTCACTTCGCTTTGACGTCGCCCCAGGAGTTCCTGCCTGGACTCTCTCAGTATGTAAACAACACTGTGAGTCCTGATATGATTCGGGAGATTTTTGAGAAACTTGTTCATTTCTCCATCAAAAGACCGAACAGACTTCTCTCCTCAGCAGCAAGATACTTAAGTTGTCGCTCTGTAAGTTCTGGCAAGTGACATGCATACTTTCATGTACTGGCTAAACAACATGAGTTGACATGAACCAGGTGGTTAAATGTTATCTGAGAGAGCTCAGGCCAAAAAATAATTTGGAAAAACCAGGCCGAACACCATGAAGTTCACTGCAATGACACACCAAACTGCACGGAATGCATAGGCCTTTAAAATTATGAGGCATGGGCGCAAGGCCGGATTAATATTTCAAATGTTTGAAGTTCGTTTATTTGTGGAAGTTGATTGCAAGTATCCAAATCCCAGAGTTTTGTTTCTGCAGCAACCTGCTTTTCCCATGAAGTCTTCTATCTAAGCACTAATTTAACCAAGCCTTGTTAAGTGTCAGTCATCAAGTAGGAGAATGTTACAGGGTAGTATGACTACGATTCTCTGAAACAAGAGTGCTTTAAGGCTGCGAGCACTTGTATACGATTGGGTACAGGGCTGTCTGGATGCAGTCAGTAAGTGTTTGGAATGAACCGGCAAGAAGGTGTGAGGGTAACAAGCCTTTCAAATTCTGCTTAATGAATGTTTGGTCCATTAAAGTAAACCCCACTGGCATCACTCAAGACACGGTCTTTTCACATTAATTTTGGTGATTTATAATGCAACACCTGCATGTGATCGTGAGACAAAGTTCAGGGGAAATGTTGATTGGATCCAGGGGTGAGCGTTCTGCTGTGAGAAACTAAAAACCCAGCTTTTCCTAACATGGCAGTCTCACTTATTTGGGCAGGATTTGTCAAAGCAGACAAACTTATACAGATACAAAGCAGATAAATCAAGTGGCAGGAAAACATAGTGGGTATCCACCTAGAGATAGACTTCAATAGGTAGGGACATTGATGGGAGATTCTTTCTACAGTCCATAACCAAGTAAATATTGCAGCTAATTTCTGATATCCTATATTATTAGCAAACCGAGTAAAGACATAGATTGACTGATACCTACTGTAGGGACAGATCTTGCAGTTTTTGCTGGAAAATGAACCTATGCTATTGCACTTATTAAGGGCCTGATGTCAATTTTGCCAATTTCATTTGTCAATTTCACTCATATGCTAAATAATACTTATCTACCATATCGTACTTCCTTACTTTATACAGGTACCCTATCTTGGCTGATTTGCTTTGTATTTCACTGTTTTCTGAGGTATATTGGAACATTGTCCTCTGGAAGCCACAGCAGTCCACACTGATCCCTTTTTTTGCAGCTGACAGCAGCCAGAATGTTTTTACTGAATGAGAACAATTTAGAGGCCATGCTCAATTTTCATTTGATTTTAACTTTGTCTGTTGCTAAGGGGTAGAAACAAACAGAAAAAAATCACTGAATCAAATTTGCTCCCAAAAACCTCTCACACGCAGCATGAAATGGCCCAGATGCCTCACTGTCTCGTAATCATTCAGCCCAGTGGCTGATGGGAAAAAAAGCACAGCTAATGATGTAAAGGAGGAAAAGGAGTGATTCTCATTCACTTTAATGGCTAACTCTGCAGCGCGTTTGAAGTCCTTTAAAGTGGGTTCGGTTTTACTCAGTTATAAATTTTAATCACAATCAGAGACGGATTTGTAAAAGTACTGTGCCAAATGCAATGTTTCCTTCACAGCGTACAACATGCGTACAAATCAACAGGATAATCAGAACCTCATGAAACAAATAGTCCAATTTATCCGCCTGACAGGAGGAAACAAGAAAAATAGGTTTCAAATTCACAAATTATGTGCAGGATGGGATGGAACTATGACGGAACTGACATGTCTACAGTAAAAAGAACAACTATTAAAAATAGTCACAATGCTTTTACATACTTTTACACACTTTTACTAAATTTCAAAGGATTACAGTAATTTTACAAATTAAATATAAAACAAGTTTATAAGTATTCACACCTTAATGGACTTAGACACAGCGAGACAACAAAGCAGATACAGTCATAGTATTTTTAACATAAAATTGTAGAGACAATAATACAACAATGAATACAAAAAGTAAAGGCACACACAGCACATGAACATCTTACAACATATCCTTTCAGATAGCAGCTTTTTTTACACATACAGTACACACAGAATATGATGCATACAATGAAGTGGTAAACAGAAATGGTGTATTGGCGTTCATCTTAAGGAACAGAAAGTATTTTACATTTCATCTTAAGTCACTCAATAGTATGAAATAGTCACAGATATTTTTCCCTTTGGTTATACTGTAGCATAAAGGGAAGCCCAGGTAAAACAGCAGTTTTCATGGCTTGTGCATCATAAAAATATGAATAAATTACCTTTACTCAAACCAGAACAACATTTTTCTTTATTTTGTGAGTGAATGCTAAATAAATTCATTTGAAGCAGCTGGCTATCATCCTTGCTGAGCCTGCAAACCTGCATCCATACTTGGAAGTGACTAAGTAGGACTTTGTGTAATCTACTACTGTGTATTTGTGTTGATATATTTAAAATGCTAATGCTAATTAGGACACTAGTGTAGGTTCCAAGTACGTTATTATCGACCTCAGCTAGCTCAATTGACTCAATTGATATCGTTCAATTGATATTGATATCGTTTGTTTGTTGTGGTGTTTGTTGTTGTCATTTTTAACATGAGGTAGCAGCTGAGTAATCCTTTGTATACCTATTGTCACTGGAGCAGGTGTTTGATGTAGCACAATTATCCTGCATGCCTGGGTTTAGCCATTCTGGCTGCCAGTCCTTGCATTAGCCTCTGACTGGTCTGCTTTGTGCTGTTCTCCCCTTCTCTTTGCCCTACTGTTTCACTCCTATTTGACACCCCCCCCCCCCCCCCCCCCAAATGTAATTACACACACCATCACTTTACAAGGCAACCTTCCTAAGGTGTCTTCCACTAACTTCTGGTCTGTGATGTTGTTTCCTCTTCCCTCCATTGATTCCTTCTCTCACCTGTCTGTTCATTCCTTGCTACATCCAATCTACCATCTACGCTGTCATTAGCCCTCTCCCATCCAGGCAAGCAAGAGCACTTATTCTTTGCCATGATGATGCTAGTATGGAGGTGGAGAAAATCTCTCAACACCATCACGCTGTTCCATTCGCAAGGTTCTCCTCATCACTCCAGCTAAAACATTCTTCTTCCAGACAATAATTCAAGTCTAGGACACGGATCCATACTCTCTACCTCTTGCATCCACTGAACCTTCCCTCCCTTCGCTGCAAACAACTCTGTGAGGCCCATGTTGCTGATATATGTAGGGTCTTTATGTCCCTACTAGGGGCTCCATGCTCCACTTCCCTCACCCTGCCTTCCCCCACTCTCCCACAACCCAACTGTCCGCTCTCTGGACCCTATCCTCCCTGTCACCTTTAAAGCACTCTGCTCTCATTCATCCCCTCCCTCCTTCAATACCTCCACTGTTGGCTGTTTTCCTGGTGCCTTCAAACAGACACACACCACACCTCTTCTGAGAAAAAAAAAACCCTTGACTCTTGGTTGTTCAAAATTATTATTATTCTCCTTCCATCCCCTCTATTCGAAAAAATTGTCTGGTTTTCTTCAGAACAACCATGTTTAATTACACAGGTAAACTGCCAATGTAATAAGAAATGTTACTCTGCACAAACCGGCAGAGCACAAACACTGACAGGGTAAGATAAAACTGACATTCCTGTGCCTGTTGCCCTGCAGATCGGACAGTTTCTCTGAATTCATCCAAACTACTCATGTATATGTTTGGGTCTTTGTATAAATATGAATAAGTAGGAACAACCTTAATTTCAGCTTTATTATTTTTAATACAGTCTGCAGCGCAATGACCGAAGTGTACTCAGAAAGCAAACGTTTCAGACCTGTCTTTCAGCAACTATTTGTTATAACTGACAATGTTTAGAGAAATGATTTCCCTGCTAGATTACTTTGGAAGTTAGCCAACACTCAGGGCCAAGAATAAAGGAAATGCATACTGAGAGGTACACCGGCACACAATAGGAGAACCGGAACAGGCGATCTGCTGTGTGCCTACGCATCCGCTTTGATGATTTCTCCAACAGTAAGGTCCTGCCTGTTTCAGTAATACCAAGCTCATTATATACACACATGAACAAACTCCATATTCTGACCAGCAGAATGCAAAAAAGCAGTGCAGTCTTCTTTGGACAATGACTGAGTTACTTGTGTACACATGCATGCATTTTTGTAGAGGACGGAATTAATAAAAAAATATATAAAGAATACATTCAGGAATATACACTCTTAATAGTTGCATACTGGCTTGTTCCTTTTCAGTATTTTCTTTACAGAAATAACCAATAAATTCCACATAAATTGTTCCCACTTAACAAAGGAAAGATTTATGACCTTTATCTGGCTTTCAGCTCTAAGCATCGAGCATCCAAGTGTATCATTTATCACAAGTTAATATGGTCAAATGTAGCAGAAATATAATTCATACAACAACTTCCCCTGACAGCATCACATAACACAGTGAATGGCGAATCCAATAAAGGAGAAATTATACTGAAAAGGACAGAGGCCATTTAGATGTTTTTTTTTTTATATCAACAACATCTTCTTAATACAGATCTATAAGACCTACGAAACATTGCGGAGCGCCAGCAATGCACTCATAATCCTACAGTATGTACAACACTGCTTCACCACAACTTCAAATCCGAAACCAACCAACCGGCTTGGTGAGATACACCTTGTCCCCGTAGAGGCGCAGAGAGATCGAGTATTTTGGTTTTGAAATGATTCAAGTATTTTCAGGAGACAACACTTTAAGGATTAACAAGCAAGTCCAAAAAAACTCTAACTGATGCTACCGTCATCCATCATAACTGCTGTCAGTACAGTTAGCGTTATTTATACATTATGTGCACGATGCTTAACTTAACTCTAAACACTACTAGGGTTTTATGCCAGTTGTGATCTTGAAGGGAAATAATTCAGGAATATTGTGTTGAATCATGCCAGCCTTGATGTCCATGTGCTAACCAAACCTCAAGGTTGCAAAACCTTGTTGTTAAGAGAAAAAATGATCAAAGGCTGAAAGCTGACCACAGTTTGGCATTTTGAATTAAAAAAAGAAAACGATCTGAAATCTTCATCACAGCGTTCTGTCCTCAGCCCTTTTTTCCCCCATACATGAAAGTCCAGGAGGTCTGGAGGGTTCCTTCCAAGACTGGACACGGAACACTGAAGAAACTAAAACTGGCTTTCTTAAAGCAAGTCTTAAACATCACAGATGTCATTATTAGTTTTGATCTGTCAGTCACGCTGTGGGGAAACTCGCCCCCTAGTGGTTCTCCTCCAGCCTGGAGTAGTATCGGAAAACCTTGTGGATCCACTGGGTGTAGAAGGGCACGTTGATGAAGACTCCCGGGCGGTTGGCTCGGGCGCACCCCCTCCCGTGAATGCTCACACCCAGGATGACTTTGCTCTCGCCCTCCTGGCACACCAGGGGCCCGCCGTAGTCTTTCTGCAAGAGAGAAGCCGAGCCTGTTCAGTAACGGTGAACGTCGGACGGGGTCAACACAACGCTCTGTGGCGTGGTGGTGCCCCCACGGGGGCCCCTCTCGGCAAACGTTACGTACCTCGCACACGCCCTCGTCCTTCTTGCCTCCGGCGCAGATCTTGGTCTCCGTTATGGGGAGGTTACCACGGTGATACTCGTAGCATCTCTCGTTGCTGACGATCGGCAGCTGCACTGCTTTCAGGATGCCTTCATGTCCGGTTCCTGGAAGGACAGCCACAGCAAGGAGGAAGGTGATGAAAAAATCAATCTCACCATAAGCACATGTAAAGAAACTGTAAGTTAGCTTTGTGGGACTGGGGTTGGGGAACTAGACAGATGGTTATAGGTTCAAATCCCTAGTTGAGCACTGCTTTTATAACATGGCCTGGATTTGCTTAATCTGAACTGGATAGTACATAAAGCGTAAGTCACCCTGGGTAACAGCACTGGCTGAATATGAACGTGGTGCAGTTCAGTGACAGATCATGCGATCGCGGGGGTCAGAAAGCACCTTTGGTCTCACCCCATCCATACATGGTACAGTTGACGCCTTCTTTCATGGCACACCCCGCCACGGGGAGCTGGATGATCCTCACGTTCCCTGCCAGCCGTGCGGGTCTGGGCACGGAAGAACAGAGCCTGTTAACCAATCCTGACTCAATCCTTCACTGTGGCCTGAGACTGATGCACTGACCACCACCCACAGTCTGCATTTCTGCGTGTCCTTGTTAGCACTCTCAGCATGCAGCACCAACCTCCCTTGTAAGCAAGCAATCACTGCTAAATTATGAACAATATCATGTCGAAGCATATGGCACATTTTAGCACTGAACTCACAAATATCATGAAAACATTCTATGACGCAGTATATACAGAACACTTTTGAAACACGGACTTCCAAAAGTACACAGCGTATTTGAAAGAGGCACTACAATGTTTTCCTCATTTCACAAGTATTATAGGGTTTTCCAGATTTCATCCTTTACAATGTTTTGAACTGTATTCCAGATATATACAATCCAATCTGAGTTAAGAATACATGGGTTAGTTTACCAGTATTTACAGTGGAAGAAGAGACCCTAAGAGTGTAAAAGACCAGAGCTGACACGAGACGCGAGACACACTCTAGTCTAAAGGCAGTATGAGCAGCTGAATGGCCTGCTCTTGTCATTAAGCTTACTAAGCTCTTCTTCCACGCTGCTTTGTGTTAAGGGCCTCTGGTGAACATGTGTAAACATGAGTGATGTGAATGACGCGCGAGAGACGCTCACTGGGACAGCTTGAGGAGCGCCAGGTTGGATCCCTCCGGGCCGCAGATGACGTGGGCGATCCTCAGCTCCTGCTTGGTGGACGCCGCGCTGCCTGAGTCGTTGAGGTGGAGGAGCCCCATCCAAACCCTGTACTCTGTCAGGTCAGGAACGCTGTGGGGGGGGGTAGGTAGAGCAGAGATTTACCCAACGGCGAGACCCATAGTACCTACAGCCCGCAAGAGCGGCGGCCTTCCTCGTGACCCGACTCACTTTGTGGATTTGCTTTCCTGTGTGACCCGACTGTTAATGCCACCCCTATCCCTCGGCAGAGCAATGTTACCTGCACGATAGAACTCTAAAATGTTAGCCAGCCTGGGTTTCCCAGAGGCGGGATCTGGGCTCACGGTCATAATCCATCAAACCACAGGCTACGCATTTCTGCTGGAAAGATTCCTTCATCTGACCTTTTTACATTCACATGAAAAGGAGCCGTGTCTTGTGGGAAAAGTCCCCGGGTTTGCTCTGCGCCGCTCTGATCTGGGATGTCGGGCGAATGCAATGATCTAAAACGCAGGCACGTGGTGCGATCTAACATCCCCGCGGAGACCACCGGGATTTCACTTCATGCTGCTCTTGAAAATTCACAGGCGTATCTCACAGGCCCGTATCCTCTACATCTGACGTGCCAAGTACAGAAGCTAAACAGATGCGATTTTCCACTTTCCAAAAAACACTCAAGAACTTTAATTTTTTTATACATCTCGGCATAAGGGCCTGTCATAACATTTCTTGGAAAAAAAAATGGCAGCAAGGTTTTTCCCTGGGCTTCCTCGTTTTTAAGTGATATGAAAGAATTACCAGGATGAGAAACACTGTCGGTCAGTCAGGACCCAATCCTCTCGCACCAGCGACCCGCCACACCAGTGGATGCTCCTGGGAAATGAGGAAAACACACAACGCCATTCAGCTGGACAGCTCTGATACTTTTCAATGCGAGTTTGCATAATCCAGGTTTCACATAGTTTCATTAACAGAGCACACATACAGGAAATAGTCATCAGAGCAGAATGGTAGTGTGGTGTAGTAGTCAGGGAGGTGCCATTTTAACCAGAGGATTGCAAAGTTGAATCCACAAAATTCTGAGGTAAATATAAGGCAGCAGTCTTGGTCTAGCTGTAGAGAGCAGGGTTAGGATTACGGTTCACAATTGACTGGCCAATCGTCATGTTGTGTCTAATTTAAAGTTAACTTATTTTTTGTTCGTATACAGCTTAATAATCAATTCTATAATTGGTTTAAAACTGAAACTCTTTACTTTCTAAGCTCATTAGCGCCTCCCAGTGCCTACATGTGAAACCTGACAGGTACAATTTTCAGACTGTGTTGCCCTTTCGGTGTCTGTTCCTTGGTCATCTTGCATCGTTGCAAGTTTGTAGGTGAGTGAGAGAGGGTTGAGAGCTTACTGTGAACTGCATTTTGCTTTTTCTTGATTACATGCTTACTTCTGAGGGGTAAAGAGTGCAGGCTGAGCTCCAAGAGGCCAAAAAAAGTATCACTTCCGCAGCGAGTGGAAATTTATTCAAAAGAAGTATGTCTAATTTACCAGGAAAGCATATGATATGAGTGACATTTCCAAACCATCCATAAGACTTATCCATAACACAGATTTCCTACCAGAAAGTGAACTGAGGAAGAAAAAGGTTCAGGATGTTAAATCACAACTTGCTGGCCCACAAAGTGGTCTTTATAAGGCCACTTATGAAATCTAAGGCAGCTGCCATTGGATATTTCAAGGTGAGCCATTTACTTGCAAAGCACAAAAAGTCATACAAGGATGGGGAGTTACTGCTGCTCCAGGGAAAGCCTGCTTTACCAAGTGTTGCAATGAAAGACATGCGGCTGTCACAGAACACAGCCAGGAGACATTCTGGAATAATGGAAGATAATCTGCAGACGCAGTTTAAAAGAGACATTGATCACTGAGTCTTTTTTTGCTTCAGTTTGACAAATCCAGACACAATTGATAGATCCCAAGTCACCGAACAAAGATCTGCTTAACATCATTTTCATGCAGGGCAAAATGTGTGGGGAAGTTCAGTTATCACTGCATTACACATCAGCAGGTGCCTTGTGGTAAAATGCTGACTATGGGTCAGATCAAGGAAATTGTAAAGAAGAGTCTTCCTTCAATCTGCACAAGAAGTTTGCAAGTGAGAAGGAAAAGATCCTGTGCACACAGAACTACTGTACACTGTGACGTGAGGTGTTGAATAGGGGTGAATTCAGACATCTAAAAGATGAAATCAAGACCTTTCTTGATTTCACGAGAGATACAGAATACAGGCAACTGGAATATTCTGTATGGAATCATCTGGATTAAGTTTTTTAAAGATATCACTGCAAAACTGAACAAGCTTCATTGAAAGAAGAGAAACATGCCTGTAATGATAAGTGTGATCAACAGCTTCAAACAAAAACAATACTATGCTTTCCTCTCAGTTAGAGCACCACAAACTGCAATTTCAAGAATCTATGGGAAATCCCATAGAAACAGTGACAAAGAGCACTACACTGTGCAAATTGAAAACATCAGCACTGAGTTTGACAGGAGATTCACAGACTTTGCTCAGCCGGAGTCAGTGACAGCATGCATGTGTTTTCCATTCACAGAGGACTCGGATGTTAGCACTGTTGCCAGTAGAGCGGCCACACTCTTTCCAAGGATCGCATCAGGTGTAGGAAATGAAATGAGAAATATGGAGTATGACATTCGATTCAAAGCCAGGGCTGCAGACGTGCAGTTCCAGACCCCGCTGGATGAGGGCAAGAAACCCAGCATCAGGAAATAAGCAGCGCACCTCAACGCATTCTTTGGATCTACTTATCTTTGCGAGTCTGCCCTCTCGGACATGAAAATAATAAAACCAAAATACAGGAGTACCTTGACAGATGAGCACCTGGACAACTGCCTGAGTCTGCCTTTGAGTATCTACACCCCCACTTAGCAGATCTGGCTGATACCTTGCAGTGCATCTTGCATGCATTGCATATAGGTATGTAAGAGATATATTTTGACTTCTTGACATTTCATTGAAAAATTGTGTGCAGTGGTATATCTGAAAAGTAGTATCTGATATCAAAAGCGTGTGGGCACCGCTGGTATAAATGGATGTGATGCAAAGCACTGGAAACTGCCCTGCAAAGGAACAGAATATAGAAGTGATGTCTATTCCTGGTCCAGAAGGGTCTGAAGGAAGGCTTCAAACCGGCAGATCTTCAGTGGACAACACTGATGCAGTGGAAACAGCAGATGCAGTGGGATTCTAAAAGCCAGTTAAAGTAATCTAGAGACAATTACCCTTTCTGAATGCTGACCATCCAGCTCCCCTCGCTGATCTTGACCGGAGCTCCACCCACAATCCTCGTTGTTTTGTGAACAAAACAGGACACCTTTGACGTGTCACCTGCAAGGAGAAGCATGGGCACGAATGAATAAATAAATACAAAAGAGCACTTCAGAGGAAGACACTTCTAATGATGAGAACAACAATTCCATTGATTAAGATGTAAAAGGACTCACTCTTTGAAGGAAGCATATTCGGTGACGGTTTACCTGAAATGACAAAAAAGATTGACTGCTCAATAACAATATTATCACAGTGATTATAACAGAAATAACATTAACACACACAACATTCAATCCACTACGAAGCAACTCTAAAATTCATTGTGCTTTTCCACGTAATTCAGGGAGACTTGCCAAACTAAAACCTTATTTGTAAAAAGTGTAAAACGCACTATTGAGTGGAAGGTGTGGACTGTGGGTAGAGTCCAAATTAATACATTTGGTTACAGATTACAGACGCAACAGTGGAAATGTTTTTCATTATGGCTTATGACAAGAGCCAAAACAGCTGCCTTAGAACTACAGCAATACAGATTAATAAAAACCATCAGCAGAATCTGTGTAAACAACAACAGTTACGGAAAATACCAGCAGGGCAGGAAAGCTTCCAAACATGCAATTTCCATTTGTCAGAATCAAAGCAGGTCCTGTGGCCGTTTTGGGGGGTACGCTGTGGAACAAACCGCCTTGTCCTCATTACACAAACCCCCCCCCCCCCCCGACTGGGGCGACCCGCGACCCGCAGCCGTCATGTGGCAACGATCTCGTAATTTCAGAAGCTGATGAAGTCCCGAAGCAGGCCCATTCAGTGGCCCGTTAAAGCTTGAGAAATGCGAGCCCTTCGCTGTCGGGTCTCTCTGAGACAAACGCGTCGTTACTTAAGATTCCACCCCGGGCTAAAATTCTGTTTTGTTTCGTTTTTTTTTTGTGAATCAAAGTGAGGCGGCAATGACACGTGGTTGGCCGTCTCTACAGAGGATTGTCATGGGAACAGACACCTTGTAGTGAGCTGAGGGCCCAGGCCGTACTACACAGATTGAGAGAATGCGTCTTTGAATTCAGAAAGGCAACAAACCGCAGATGTTATTACATTTTTTTCACGTTTGGTAAGTGCCCTGTAATAGGCGGATTTTTTAAGTCTTAATGGCCTTATTGACATTGAGTTTGATGGCAGTGCCAGTGTCCCATGCCTGTTAAATGACAGTACCGCAATCACTTTGATCTTATGTAGGATATTATTTACTGGTTTTACAGCAGCGAAGGAACAATCCTACAATTATGGTTTACTCCAGATCAGCCCATGTGTATATTCTGGTCCCTTATTCTATGCAAGATAGTTGGAATGCATTACAGCCAGACTCAGCAATGCAGGTCCCAGTGCTACACAGGCATGGATGGAGATCGCTGCCTCCCTGTCATTTTCCCTCTCTGATTCTCTACAATGTATATATTGTGAGGTTTGTGCTTAAAAAAAACGAAGGCAAAAAACCAGTAAGTCCTACAAAATGAGAATGAGATGGGTCACCCGCATTATTTCCTAGGGTACTCACAGGGCTTAATCAGGCAGTAGTCCCAGGGAATGGACGAACTGTTGGTGTAGCACCAAGGCCCGTGTTTGTCCTTGTCTGGGTTTCTGCAGAAGTTACTCTCCAGCCCGGCGGCCAGCACTGAGGCATCGATGTTCCCGCTACAGCCAGCAAAACAGAAACAACAACTCAGAGTCAGTGTGAGGAGAAACTGCACTGGACCTGGCGTAGCCAAAAGGTCAGGCTCACTGAACTTTGCAGCAACACGAATGCTATTTCCCCCCCCGTTACAGTTCAACAACAAAAGCCCATAAACGGTAGAGGCACAGAGCTTTCTGAGGAAAAAGAAATCCTGTGGGGAATATGGAAGTATGTGCTTTGTGCATTAGCCGTGACGTGCCCACCTATATTCATCGCTCCCGCATTGTGAATTCTCATTGCTGAAGGAATGCCTCTTTCTTTTTATTTTTTTCTTTCCTCATGAAAACGCTCTGTCTTGTCTGAAAAGAATTCCTGAGGTGGTAAACGGGGGGATCTGAAGGCAAGACATATGGTCCTAAAATGCGCAGAGCGAGCCGCCGAGCGATTGGAGAGCGATGATAAATTCAAGTCTCTGCCAAATGTAAACAAGTCCTCCCAGAAGTTCTTCAAGGCTGACACCTGACCTCTGCGGGCCGAGCCAAGTGAAGAAGCTGATTGGCTTTGATCTGCTCCACAGAGAGGGCCGGGCGAGAACTTCCTTGGGTCAGGGGTCAGCCCTGGAATATGTTCCACCAGCTGCGCCATCGTAGCCTTTACATTTTTTTTGTCAATTCAGTAACGCTAACAACTGCATTTAAACATCAATTAACATCAATTGCCTCCAAGTGTGCATGGTTCCGATGTTTCTCTTCCTCGAGAAAACGGCAAGGGCCTTATTTTCTCAAGTTAGACAAATATGACCTGACACAGTACCAGCCCCCATGGTTTCGGGGCTTCAGCCATGTGTTTTCCTAACACTTAGAGCTACGCAGGTTGAACTTTGACTCGCTCCAGAGTCAATAAAACTGCAATTGAATTTACATCAGAAGACTTCTGTGAATGGCAGACAGACAAGAAATCGGCCACAGGGTCCTCTTGGGAAAGGTTTTATTCAAAGTCACAGGATACAACAGCAAGGTTAGACATAAGTCATAACTTAGTGAACCTGAGTGATTATCCATATATTGCAGTTTTGAATACACACACACATTACGTGTATGTGTGTGTACATATATATTTATATATATATACACACACACACACATATATATATCAACGGCAGATTTATGTAGGCTTACTGTACGTTTCCAATGGAACTCAGAAAAGGTGACCCCTGGCACTGACATCTGAGAATTCACGAATGTCCTATAGTTTAGCACAGATAGAGCCGATTCATCCTTGAGGATCTTCAAAGGAGACCCAAGCAGCAGAAAAACCAACTGCTGTACTTGGTGCTGTTTCCATGGAAACTGCAACAAATACTTTTTTTCAAACCCCATCCCGTGATAGTACATTTAGGGTGGTGGTGGTCTATGACTGGGTACTGTACCTTTTACTATGGTCCTCCCAAAACCCGCAAGGAATGCCAGACCTTGTCTTGGACAGTCGGCCCCTGTACTTTTCACCATTGTCCTCATAGCATTCTGCAAAAGACAAAAACCCAGGGGACACTGGTTGGACACAGATGGCATCCATAGTCTGACAGCAATCATTTTCCACATCCACGGATATGTACCCTGCCATAGGGGTTCACTGAAAGAAAAAACATTTGCACTGAGATTGTCAAAGGCAGTCTATGTCTAAATCTTTCCCATATCCATCCTTAAATGTCTTAAAATAAGTGCACTTGAAATTGGTATTATTTGTGGCTACACAAATTTTGCTTTGGGGACCACAGTGCAATCTGTGGTTCCCAAACCAACAAAAAAAGGCAAAGAAAGCAAGATCCCTTCATTCTGAATCTGTGCCGAGTCAGTCACTCAGTCCCAGTACAGCAGAAACTAACTGAATAGCGTATTTTATTGACCCAAACCCTCAAACCGATCTCGCGATTAAGTGGAAGACATGTGGGGCTGTTTTGAAATGCAAAGTGGTAAAACACTTGAAAAGAAGAACAAATGTTGGCAGTGTTTTGCCGAAGAAGCTGCCAGAATGCCTGCAAAACAAAAACCCGTCGCAAGGGCAAAAGCGGCGACACCACGAGCATGCGAATTTACCAGCCGGCTCCTGGCGCACACAATACTCGAAATGACAACCACCATCTCAATGCAACGGGTGTGCAGGAGTGCTGCTTTGATTCGGGATTGAACAGCGTGGTCCTTACCCCCCGTCTCCGGGACCTGGGCCCCGCACCGGGGGATGTTGGTGCAGAAGGCCATGCGCACATTGGGGTCAGTGGTGAAGCACCAGGGCAGGTCGGCCCCGTCCGGGTTCCTGCAGTAATTCTCCCTCAGATCTCTGTGGAGGGAAAAACACAGGGGGCCCAGGCTCAACGGACAGAGAGTAACCAGTTATGAAACGCTGGTGCTGCTGAGGTGCACGCATCTCAAAGCTGAAATGTCAGCAGCAGAGCATAGTGGCTAAGGAGCAGGATTCGTAACCGAAAGGTTGCTGGTTTGATTCCCCACGGGGACACTGCTGTTGTATCCTTAGGCAAGGTACTTAACCCACAATTGCCACAGTAAAAATCTATATAAATAGATAACATTGTAAAAAAAAGTCTGTAATTTATGTGAACACGAGCAACGACTAAATGCCAATAATGTAATAATATCAAGAGGAACCTGCTGCCTCAACCACCTAAATTGCATGTAAGGCAGGCAGTCCAAACAAACTCTTCTAACAGTCTCCCAGACCACAGACTCGCTGGCTGACCTGATAGATGAACTGCCACAGCGCAGCCCTTACGCTGAAATTGAAAAATCCCGCAGGTCAGGCACAGCCATCGGTATTCTGATATTTCTTGTCCCCGCGGAGCAGGGGAGTAAATTGAACTAGCAGTGCAAACACGCATACCGGGAATGCTCCAGAAACACGCCAAGCCATACATTACACATAAATACCTTGGCCTTTTTTCAGGCACTCAAAAATAAGGGTTGGGAAGGTAGCAGTTTTCAAAATGTAAGTGCATTTAGGTCACTAATTTATCGCTTCATTCATAGCACAAAAGTAACTCCTCCAAAAGTAACCATTCCTACCTGCACATTTTATTTAACATACAGGCCATTCCATTATTTTACTTCATTTCACACACAGTCGGCGCTTCCATTCTGAATAACTATTAGTATTACTTACTATTTTTATTTATTTTTATTTTTAATTATTTTCTTATTTTAGGCTTTGTTCGCTTGTTGTTTTTATTTTTTGTTTGTTTTGTCTTTTTTTAATCCATAAATGAAATTTTTGAGGTTTGTGGGCTTTTTGTTATAAAAGCCAAATCCAAAGTCAATAGATATAACAGTGTAATCCTCTGAATATGAAACACAAATTTGCAGCCTGAAACTCCTGATAAAAACTTCTGAAACATCTGGAAAGGTTGGGTGTTGCTGTGGTAGGGGGGATAGGGGGCGGGGCATGTGTGGTGCCACTGGGGCAGAGAGTCTCACTTGCACTTGTAGTTCTGGGGACTGTAGGAGTGGTTGTGGGGGAACTGCGAGTCCCAGCGCTGACACTGCACCCCGCTGGGCGTCACGGACACCGTGCCGCGGTACTTCTCCCCCTGACCACGGAAACACTCTGTTGTCACATCAACGTCAGCCTTGCCGTCCGAGTCTGAGAAAAAGAGAAACAGAGAAAGATAAACCCTCCATCTGTTGGGGATCCAAGCAGAGATAAATAATGATCACCACGGACACACTCTGAATTAAAACAGCATGTGGCACAATGAAAAACACATATGCAGTACCCAGTGTCAGTCCCTAGCCAATCAGTAAAGAGAATACATGTTTTCATGTGTGAACTTGTGAACTACATCCAAAATTACCATGGCTGTAACACTTCTACTGAGAGCTAGAGAAAAATATTTTCCCCAGAGTAATTCTCAACAAACATTTGTCAAAATTTTGGCTTCACTGTGAACTCCACTACACTATTTTGCTAACTTATTAAATATTGTAAACAAAATGAACACTTCACCACAGAGCATTCATCTTTCTCCTGTGAGCTATGATTATAATTCCCAAATTGCTGCAGCTAATCTCATCTTGAGCTGCAGATACATTTATCATCTTAGGTCACCATTTTCTGCTTTGCAGCCTGTAAGACGCCCTGGGGCAATCTGTTTCCCTCCTCCCTATCTAATGAGGCATGCCCTCACACCTAGACTATGGTCACAGTCACGCAAGGCTGGCCCCTACAGCAAAACCCAGGGACAATTTCAAAGTTGTAGAGAGCAAAACCACAAGAAATGGGTTCAAAACTGGCTTTTTGGCTTAAATTGTGAATGCTACGATTGCCCTCTTCGGTAGAAACACTGACCTCTTGTTTTCACACAAATCTAATTTAAAATTTCATCTGAAAGTGAAATTAAAAAACCAAAAGCATAATCATAGGGACTTTGTGTCCTTCTGTCTTATTTTATCATCTAAAAACCACTATTATGTTTAAGTTTTATGATAGAGAAACCATAATTACTAGGGATACGAGATGCCTGAGTAGATAGTGCTGTCTTGCTGGTAAGTTTGAGGGCAATGATAGCTTCACAAAGACTGAAAACATGCTAATCTTTTTTGGAGTGAATTTGACTTGGTCCTGCAAACCCCAGAGGATATTTCAAACAAGAAAGCAAGAAGGTCCAAAACCTTTTTGATTTTTGTTCTTCTCCACAGGAATAACAAAGTCACAGATTTTTCAGCTAACAGGCCTTCATAATTGTACACGCACACACAAAAGAAAATGCTCTAAACCTTCTAAAGTGAAGTTGCACTCTGACTTCTTCAAAGTGAGGACCACCTCTTCTTCGCTTCAGAAAGTCCAAAATTAACATCATGGATGGAAATAGCAGTTCACAGGTTACCTGTGATTTAGGTAAGAGCTCCTTAGACACAGGCTTTAGAGCCTGTCAAGGAGTTTTCAGGCACAAGCTCCTGAAAGTTAAGTCCCACCACACTCGACTGCGCCTTCACCCTAAGCAGTCCTGACACGGCATTAATGTGAATGGATGGTGAAGCTACATCCGAAATACAGGGCAGAGAGTATGTCATTAGCATAGCAGCTCACCGCGCATGGGGGCCCATCCTAACAGGAGGGTGAGGGGGGTTGGAGGCTGAAAGCCAAAATGTAATCGAGCCTCGTGTTTTGTCTTTGAGGAGGATAGGGAGTTTGCTCGGAGATCAACCTGCAGCGCTCGGGCGGATTATCTCGAATCTGTTGTGGGACGGGTGGGGGGGGGGGGGGGGGGGGGGGGCTTCGAAAAATAAATATGCTGCACTATAACTAACAGGATAACAAAGTAGGTTGCTGCTTTACAAACCAACATTCCTTTGTGGTGTCCAAAGGAAAAAAGAGAGAGACAGCGAGAGAAGGAGACAGAGAGATGGCTCGAGAACAGGAAGGGGAAGCAGTAAATTTCGCCAACTCACCGCATGCTTTAATGTCGCAGTACTCCCAGGGGGTCTTGGGGTCGACTGTGTAGCACCACGGCCGTAGACGGTTGTTGGGGTTGCGGCAGAAGTTGTCGTTCAGGCCCTTGTCCGGGTACCTGCGGATGAACGAGAGGAAAAGGGACGGCTTGTGGTTCAGACCCTCTCGGGAGGAAGTGACACAAGCACAAGCCCCTGGGCTGCCCCTTCTCAAAACGTAGAGGCGCGCAAATCTGGTTCGGACGACTCCTAAATCACCCGCCTGAATAAACGCAAGGGGTGAGGGACGGGCCAGCTTATCTAAACAGATCGCCGAGGACCGTCGTCTGGGACTCTAGAGTGAAGTCATGTGCAGGAAGCGCGGGGTCACAGTTCCTCGGGGGGCACGAAGAAGGTCTAAATCGGAATTCCCCTTCTCAAATTACCTGGTGCTGAAATGTTATTGCGGGCAGATTCAACCAGTTTAAGCATTCATGACATTTTATTGCACAGGGTCTTGCGAAGATAAACACGGAATTGACAGGGACAACGTTCATTCCTCACACTGAATTAACCCCACTGGGAAATACTGGTCAAACCATACCCTGGCTATTAGCTTTAAACAACACCAGTTACTAGTTTCATACAATCATACATGTATTATATATACAAACACACACACACACACAAAGTATACACACATATGAGCTTGTGTGCGCGTGCGTGTGTGTGTGTGTGTGTCTGTGTTTGTGGTGTGTAAGTATCAATGAATACGCACGTGTACTTATATGTATTTCACCAGAATCTGCAAATGTTAAAAAACTGGCAGATGACTTCTTACTATTTAGATTCACTGTCAGCTGACATCGCTCCTCCGGTTGTGACATTCATGGGGGACAGCAAAGCACTTGCCAGATTAAAGTACATCTTTCCCTACGGGCTGCATATGCCAAAGAACACGATCCTCTGGGGGGGAAAGGCAATATAATGTTCCCGCTCTGGTCTATTCCCGAGAGGTGCTCAGGAATCTGACGAGGCGTTTTAAAACGTATTGGTTTTGCGGCGTTTCTTTTGATTCGGCACAGCGGGGCAGCCGCCCGCATGATGGGAGCTGTTCCGAAACGCCAGTACCCCCCGATTCATCTCACACGATGGAATAACATCTGCGATCACACAGAACTGCTCCGTATAACAAACGCAATAAAGTTAACAGGATTCCAATTTCCCCCGCGGATGCTCATCAAATGTACAAATGAAGATGAGAAAATACGCAATAAAGGCAGAAAAAGGGGACAATTCAATAAATTTGTCTGAGAAAACAGAGGAACATTTGTGTAAAGGGGGCCCAAGGACCCAGTGTCCTTCATAATGTAAAAAGACCCCATGTGAACAGAGACAAACAGGAAATGCAGTAGCACTCTGTACTTCTCAGGTACCCTGTTATGACCACAACTGTCTTCATATCCTTGATTATTGCTGCACAAATTGTATGTCCTTTTACTGTCCATCGTGTGTACCATCCATAAGATGGCTCCCTTCAGACAGTCTAAACTCATCACAAATCATTAGTGACCTATGCTAATGTTTCAGCTGGCTATTAAACTCTCATTCAGGCTCTGTTAACTGTTGGTCGATTTCTGCTGTAATAACAATGACATCACCCTACCCTACAATGAGATGAGGACTTCACGTCATCATCACCTCGTTTGCACGTCCACGGGAAGAAAAAAATGAGTCGTGACTGATTTAGAGACCTAAGATGAAACTGTCACGGAGCCAGTCCCGCTTTCTGCATTACTTGCACATGACATTGTAGGCAGACAGTGCCCGGCAAACTTCTTCTGAGCTCCCCATTTATCTCTCTGATATGCCGTAGGCATTTGGGTTGGAGATTGGCCGAGTGCTACGGAGAGGGTGACCGGGCCTCGTCGGCGCTGACGGCTAGTAATGACACGTGCTCTGGTGAGGCCGTGACAGAGGAGAGTGAGGACAGGCTCCTCATTGGAGGCATCCCTGCGGGACCAGATCTGCCCAATGATGTGGCGCGGCATGCTAACGCGCTAATCTCACACACACAGACCAGCCAGCGCCGAAAGGGCTCTTAACTCCAAACATCTGGAGCTGATTACACATGTGAATTGTAGCCACCCATCGAGAGCCATCTCGATTTATTAATGGGGCGACGCCGTATCCATCAGCACTGCGGGCCTCCTCAGACTGACTTGTTTTCGCCCGTCAGTTCTCTTGCTCCTTCTCTGAAGGAACGCAGCCTTACTTTGCGCTCTTCACTGTCGAGGGAGCACCTGACAGCCATGTGATGTCACTGCCTAAATTTGTGGCTTACAGTCATGTTTAACGTTTATTTTTATGTGCAGTGTTTTGCCTTATATGCACAGTTTTGCAGGTTAAGTTGACACACGGCTTGAGACAGCCAATAAGGACAACATGAGCCAAGCATCGTATCCCACAATCCCGCCTGGGCTAAATCATGGGCACCATCGTACCCTCTGAGTGGGGGTTCACTGCCACCCCTGTGACAGATTCAAGATCACACTGGGGTAATTCTCATCCAGCAGAAAGCTATGCCCAGGAGCCTGCTTACCTTTTGGGGTGGAAGGGGTGTTTGTGAGGCTCCATCAGATCCCATCTCTGGCACTCCTTCCCGCTCTCTGTGTGGTCCATGGGGCCTCTGTACCCTTCCCCATTGCACTTCATACATTCCACTGTGGAGAAAGAAAACGGTCAGTAGAAATTCCAAAAAGGATGGGGGACGACAACTTGGCTTTTAAGTTACATAACTCAGCTTCTTTGGCCTTGATCTACAAATATGAAACATACAATAAAGCCGATTATTTGAATGCCATTTATGCAGTCTGCGCGATTGGAGTTTGATTTGGCACCACGACGATTGCTGTTTGATCGCGTGCAGGCAAAAGAAGAGAAAAATAAAACGGCTCTGAAAAGGTCAATTCTCTGCTTTTTAATCCACTATGACTCGCCCGCACAATAATACGAAAAAGCCGCGGAAAGTACGGAAAGCAGATGTTTACAGGCTGGCTGCTCTTGTGAAATCTTGATTTATATTCTTCTGTGTTTCTGATTATGGGAAAGCTAATTTATTAACAAACCTGCGGGGGCATTATTATTCCCCCCGTAGTCAGCCGATAAAAGGCAGGACGCTGTTATGCTGTCACTGTTTTCTGCGGCACATCCTGTCCCTTTTTCTCGAGCTCAGTCAATCATATACAGCATCTTCCTCTCTCGTCCCTATTGCACACATTAAAGGAAACCACTCCTCTGAAATCAGGGAGTCAAGGGCACAGATTCGGCCTGGCCACAATGCACTTTTTTTGCCTCAACTTTGAACGACGAATTACCTTCTTCCGGAACAGACTCAACAGTTTTCTTTAATTTTGGTGCCTGCCAAACTCATCAACTCATATTGTATGAGAACATTTAAAAAAAATAAATACTTGCTTGGTATTTGTAACCCGTGGTCAAAGACCTAGCAAATTGCACTTTGACTGGATTTGGGCCTAATGTTTTCAAAAGGCACCTGCCTTGCAAATAGCTACTGGCAAGAGGGAACACAAAACCCAATCCAAGAATGGGCACTAGGGATGGGCTGTGACTACATTGACATCTTTTTAGTTCCTTTAGTGTCTAGCTGCCGTCTTTAGTCACTTGCTGAGTGAGCCAGTGTGGGACCATTTCTAGGGCTGCTTAGTAGTAGCCAACAATTCTAAGACTCCTGTTTGCCTCCACATCAGTGTCTTATATTTCCTGCCTTGCCCACAGAGGTTTGGTGGAAAAAAGGGCCTTTACCTTCAGAGCACTGGGGGATGTCACAGCTCTGGTGCCGGAGTTCGGGGTCGGTGGTGAAACACCACGGCCCTGTGGTCTCATTGTCGGGATTCCTGCAGTAGTTCTCCTGAAGGTCCTTCTTCTTGTTCCTCGTAGGCAGGAAGCTGAGCATAAAGAAAAACTGCATTAGCCCCAGGGCACGTATGGGAGTATGCATGCAAAGTAAATAAGCCATCCACATTGTAACGACTGGCTGGACATCGTTCTTCTCTTTCGCGGTACTTTGACATTAAGGGACGGCTTCTCAGAGACTCCAAGGAAATCGTTTCAACAGTCAGCCCTCGAGGGATCATCAGCAACTTAAACTGTGGACAGGAGCAGTGACTGGAGCTATCAGCAGCAATATGAACATAAGACAAATTCCGTATGGGGGGATTTCCAATTACATTAAACCAGATGCTAAACATCAGTCATCGAACAGTGACAGAGAACTACGTAAGTCACATTTTCTTCCCCTCCGGTCCATTATATTTTACTCAAGGGAGGAGCATCACATCACTCACTGAAAAGTATTCCCTGCATGCTAAACATGACCAGCACAAGGCTCTGCATGGCGTGATGGAGGACAGCCTCCCTGTAGGATGTATGTTAGCATGATACAGAAATCCATCCAGCGAGCTGCGGAATGACTCCCTGGCTTTGCAGCGTGGCTCTACACTCCTTGATACATCTCATAAATAAGAGCCCTTTACTCTGTCTGTGAGGCAGTATCTGGAAAACAAACCCAGAGTTTCCTTGCCAGACATCCAAGCTTTTGATCCAGGGGGGCATGGCAGCAATAAAGCTTAAATCAACAGATGTAGGCCGACCATTTGTTAGAGTGCTAGACAAGAAAAGTCTCTCAGGAACTGGAAGCATTTGCACCTGGGCAAATGTTCTTGTGGTTTAGACCAACCGAACAGAAAGTTGCTTTCGCTTTGTACCAAGTGACCAAGAGTGGGGCCAGCGTCAGCTGGGGGGAGCACGCGTTCAAAGAAAAGCATTTTGCTAAAGGCACCGAAACAGTTTTTCGATTCGTGCGAGAGACTCTGACTTTGTTGGCAGAAAAAACTTCCATTAACCAACTGGCTGAATGTTCAATGGCCTGTGACCATTCTCTCAAGAGTTGAGTTTCAAGAAACAATTCCAAATGACCACGTCAATTAAACGTACCTTTACAATCATCCTGGTAACTCACAAGCAATTTCAGTCTCTTGCGGTCAAGTTACCTCCTATTCTCACACAAGGAGACTCCAGCTCTCATGCTATTTCTCAGTTCATTTTCCTGTAAATTTCCACAGACTTACTGCACAACCCCACTTTAGAACACTAGGTTGATAGGTGCCAAACACAAGCATTTTTCAGTAACAAACTGAGTGCTAACATATATGGAGCACAACATAATTAAATTTTTGTACAGCATTTCAAAGCGCAGTTTAAAAAAGGAAGTTTATGTTTAACAAAAATGCTTATGAAGAGATAAAGAGATATCTGAGTGGCAGCTTGATCAAACAGAGAGGGGATGTAAGGTCTTCTTGCTGCAGGGAAAAGGCTTAGTTTCATGTGTCCAAAGCTTTGCAAGCACAACTGGAAGCCATACAAAACATGAGTTCAGTCAATAAATCTTAAGCCTCAGAGTTTTAATGCTTTTTCCTCTCTACCCCTATAAATCCCCCCACAAATATCGCACAGCAAACAAGTAATGCTAGGCTGGATTTGCACCACTAATGAACTCCTGGCTCTCGACCATCTTTAACTTTGTAGATTTTCTTATCTGCAGGCTCTTGGTCCTCTAACTCCTCCACACTCATAATCTCAAATAGACATTTTTATATAAGTACATATAATATTACCTACTTTTGCCACATCCAGACAAGTTGATATCCATTTTAACATGTAGCATAATCGGTCATTTGCATTATCATGCTGTAAGCTTATTACCATAAATACTGTAAGTTGTACTATGCATGTTTGCATTTGTGTGTATCTGACAATGTTTGTCTTTATTGCATCACTATAACTGTACTTTTAGAAGGCAAGGTAAGACATCATGTGATTTAAAAATACTAGTGGAATGGGTCACATTAAAAGATGAGGGGTAGGGATGGGGGCTTGGGGGGAGGGACAATCCCAAATGAGTGGTTAAACAATAGGGAACTTCCAATTGTCAAGAGACATGAGTGAGCCCTTGTTAGTGTGACTAAATTAGGCCAACTCAAGGAAGGAAAACCAGTACAGGGTGCTCTTGAGGGACATGCCGATGCCAAAGACTGCAGAATCAGAAAATTGGATCTGGCTGGGTTGCTGACTAAGGATGACGACACTCCAATACGATTTTGATTGGGGCTCTTGCTGATGAGTTCACTGCTAGATGCTAATTCTTGATGATTTTCTCATAAACCCCAGCAGTATGACATTACAGTGACTGATGACAAAGATGCGGTAATCAGTGTTCAGGAGATATAACTTAGCAAAGCAGAACAGCAGAATGACAGAGCCCTCACTTGTGATCGTGCGGCATCGTGGAGGCCCAAGCTTGGCACCTGACCCCACTCTTCGTGATGGATCTCTTCCCCTTGTAGTTCAGGCCGGTCCCGATGATGCACTGTTTGACATAGTCTGTGAAAGACAAAGCCAGTGTAAGAATCAGGATCCTGAAACAGAATGCTGTACTGAAACTGCAAAGAAGCATTCGCCTTACAATAGCATTATAACAGCAATATCATAGCTTCAAAATTCAGAACAACAAAATAGTTTGTTATAAACTTCAACAACATCAGTTAAATGTCAGCAATATTTATTTATGATGCTTTAATAGCAAGTGTATTTGGAATTGTTTGACTGGCAAGTTATGAACTGGCAACAGGGAGCGTTTTTGTGTGAAAATATTGACTGTTAGCACTCTGGTAAACTTGGCAACAGATTCTAAACAACCCATAATACATGATAGTATAAACAAAAAATGTGGCTTTGCCGCATTTTGCCAGTGAGCTTAGCTTCCTGGTGCTTCTGTAGGAAAAACAGAATGCAGCAGAACCAAAAATGCCATTTTTGGCTAAAACTCAGAGTCAAAAGTAATATTTACCTTTCTTCTCATAGAGGTCGAAGTTGAAGTCGTGGACTGTCTGAATTCCGGGGGTGTAGCTATCATAGGAGAGCCAGTGGCATCTCCTGTTTTTCTGGTCAAAGTAGAATGCTCTGTGGATACATGGAGGACATTGAGGTGGAGACTAGGTGCTGCTGCCATACCCTAAATGACACCCGAGATTGTGCAAATAATGGTATTCCTTGCACCATCAGCTTGTAAGCCAAGTTACTTACAGGAAACAAGTGATCTCATTAAAATGTTTTGTTGGTTTTGGGATTCTGAACATGGGAGAGTGAATGATGGGACTGGATTAAAACAGTGGAATGGCCTTCTAAAAACTGCCTCCATTGTACAGCAACGCTCTGTGAGAGTTTCAAGTTTCCAAGTACTTAGGACTTACAAATCAAAGGGAGAACAAGGAGCTAAAAGTCAAAGTGAAAGCGTTTATGATACACTTCCTTAGACTGTGAAACAGGTTGATTCCAAACTGAATGTGCGAGCGGGTGCGTGCGACTGTGCTTTGCTATGGTGGTTCGGTGGTCTGCTATTGGACAGACCTTGATTCCCAAAGAGACATCCGGTGGATCTTCCAGCCCTAGTTTTGAGCAACACTGGTCATATCATAGTTTTTTCTGATAAATGTTGATCTACTAATTATGTTATTAAAGGCTTACAAGCGGTGTGTTCCTTTGTCAGAAAACAGCAGGTTGGACTGCAATATGATGTAGTAATTCGCCTTGATTTGATTTGGTAGAAGTCTTATGCCGCCAGTAAAATCGGGCATTCGAGGAGACCAAGGTCCTGCTCTTTGTCAAGCTCAGCCGCCAGCATCAATCGCAGGTCTCAGTAAAATATACCAAAATGTATTTCTTTCTTTGGAATAAGGTACATTTATGCATACATCTATCCAATGAAATGAAAAACATTAGTGGGAAAGTATTCATTCTGTTAAATATGCATTTGCCATTGTATTAATTTACCATAAGCTGTCTCTTTACAGCTTTATGTGAGATGCTATTTATCACTCCTTAGCTGATGCATGGTTGCAGCAGTATTATATTACATAATGCCAACCAAATATGCCTATTCAATACTAAATAATATACACTGCATTTGAAAAGCTGTGTAACATTGTTTATGCAAATGTAAAAGGAAAATTACAATAAAATCAAGAATCAAATTATGCAAACATTGTTTATGTAAATGTCAAAGGAAAATTACAATAAATTCAAGGATCAAATTATGCAAACAAACCTCTTTGACTCACAAAGAAATGTAAGTGTTACTTCTTCATGAACACAGTTTAAGGGCATATGTCATTTGAATCCAGGGGTAACTCTCATTACAAGCTACTATGCATTTTTTATAGCACGAAGACATTGTATGCTTTGCTATTAAAATCTGTTCTTCAGAGCAAGTGTTTTTCTCATCAAACTGCTATTGTTAAGTACGTAAATTCTGACTTTACATCAGCCATCCCTCCACATGGTTTCCAAAACACTGCTGAAGGAATTAGTCTATGGAGAAACCCCTGTCAGACAACCCTTACTTCACCACCTGCATACATGAAATGTGGGGGAGACAGCCATCTTGGAAAATGTACCAAAGCACTGACATGCATTTTCCCGGTGTAAACCATCTCCGCAATCAACCAAAATCACACCGCTGATGTCAGTTTTATGGATACTCTTGTTTAACTACAGGCAGTGGAATTTCCTATTGCACTTCTGTTCTTCCTCTCTTGTTTGGCAAACAGCACTCCTCTGTTCCTAACTATACGGCAGTGAGAACACCATACTAGAAATGTGCTGGCAACATGTTTGGCCAGACAACATTTGGACAACTCATTACTATTAGCAACAGGGCAAAGTTTAGTAACATGTGCTGAGTAAAGCATTTCCTGTGTGGTTGTTCTCCAGCCTGTTGACTCTCTGCAGTCTCTGGCCAAGTGCTGATCTAATAATGAGCACTCTAAAAGAAAACCATGAAATCCCTCTATTAGTGCACCTGATGGACCATTTTACTACTCCTTGCTACAAATGTTACGCACATATTCATTCATTTACAATACCCAGTGAATCAGTTTAAACAAATCAAACCATAACCCTGTGCTGTACATCTGGGTCAGGGTCATTGATGTCATGGCCACTGAAAAATTTATGTTTTTTTTTTTTTTCCAAGCAGATAACTCTGAAGACATGGTAATAGGACCTGGTTGAATCAACCACAGTTTGCCATGATCACATCTTGATGTTCTCAGGGTGGTGAACTGAGTATTAAACTCTGTGTTCAGATGTGAGGTAGATGAGGCTCAGTTTTTAGCTGTGTGTGTGTGTGTGTGTGTGTGTGCGTGTGCGAATCATTGCATATTATGGACTTTAAGAAAGGCCATTGCGTGGTGTCATTTCATATCTCAGGACATGTGGCAGAAAGCATTCTGTCATACAGTGAGAAGCTCTTCACACAGTCAAGTGTACCTGCAAGTAAAGCGCATCTTCTTATTGCGGCTGCACCTCCGGGCGCACTTAACCACGCTGAGGACCCTGCTCTTGTTCTGATAGGAGCCATCCAGTCTGGCCAGGCGGGGGACCAGATGCACCCCGTCAGTCTTCTGGTAATCCTGGAGGAAGTTCCTCTTGCTTTCTGCAACAGTTTGGAAAGAAATCCATGTTAAATTGTAACACGGACCAGGAGATTTAACCGACACCACCGGACCGTCATACAGCTGGGTAACTCAACAAGCCAGGACGATTGTCATAATGTCAGCAACACTGGAGTAGAGCTTCAGTCTACCCATACAAGGAGGCATCTTGTTTTTCCTATTTCCCATCCCATTGCAACATTTTATCAACTTTTCATTAGACAGAAAAGCTCTGGGGTGTGAATAAAACCCTCACCCTGCTCAAAAAAAAAGGAATAGGACCGTGACTAACAAAATCTATATCAAATCAAATCAAGATATATTTTAATACTTTGTGTGTTCCTTCCCTCTACTGGAAATTTTACTAATATGACAAATAAAATAAGTGTTTCGCATATGTGCTTTAAAAACGGGGTACACTTAATTTGACGTTAAAAACAGAACAATCCGTCAATGTCTTGTTACTCAGTAATGACTCATCCGGAGTCATCCACTGGGGGCGAATGAGTTCTTCGACCTCACTCCTCGAAGACCGAAAGCACGAAGAGAGAGCGGCGCGCTTTCTCTCCTCAAAGTGAGTCAACAAAACCCACTGGAACTCGAACCCGCGACCTCCTGGCTGGCCTCACTTTCTTCTACTCCTGCCAAGTCTCCTCCGATCTCAGGATGAGCCAGACTGTGTCCGAGAAGACAAACCCACGACCCTTTCACTCCCGCAGGCCACTCCGATTAAACAATTATCCGCAGTTTTTCATGCTGGAGGCAACACGCATTCATCTTTCCACTTGAACTTTGTCCCCCCCGCTGTAATCTGCGCACACCTATAAACCCCCCAAATTCCACTCCTAATAAATTATCATCTGTGTCTTATTAATTTGGGTATTATCTTATTAATTTAATGGGTATTTCATAATCCCCATTTAACAAAGGGACAAAGACCTTTTAATTCGAAGATTTTCCCTAGAAAAGAGATACTTATTTTTTAAAAACACATTACCAACCCACTGTTCTAAAGGTATACATTCCAGCATCTGTCACGTTCATTCCCGGAGTGAAGTGCTTTTAAACACCGCGAAACGTTCTCTGTTAATGTTTAGGCTAAACTAGATCCCATCTGACAGCAGTCATTACAATATATTCATTTTGTCATCGATCGTAATTTTGGTACACAGTTAGATTCCACTTTTGGTTTTTCTTATGGCATTTTACATCCCGAGACTTCCCACTTTATATTAGCATCTTAAAATGCAATTAATTAAGCTTGTACAGTATTTCGTTGTCACAGATGAGATGCTTGACGATGGGTGCCTCTCATTTTAAGAGCACAGATAAGAAATAAATCATATTCATATTGATAATTTAAAGTGTCAAATGAATCCAAAGCATGTGCAAGAACACCTCGCAACATGTTTGTTAATTTTCCCGTCCAAGTGGCTGGTGTGTTTTAACCTCTGAATTGTTCATAGAAGAAAGTTATTTCTGAGAGCAAACGCCTTGAAAAATAACCAAAATCAGCCATAAAAGCCCGAATTCTAACGCTTTAGGTTCTCTAACCGCAGGGATTGTTTTTACTACACAGCTACAGATGTAAACTAAGCGTGCCTGAGAAGCTTACAAACTACTTCTAGGGAAGAGGCATCTTTAAGCAGCGGTTCATCAATTGTTCCACTGCCTGTGTGTGACGGCTCTGCAGGGAAGACGCGGTACTGAGCCGAAGTTGATCTCAACCAGTTTTCGCAGCTACGGGTCACTGCCCGAGGTGAGCCGACAGCCGCACATTTGGTGGAAAGGACATTTGTCTAGTTTATGTCTCTTCTCCATATGCGACGATTTCTCTCCACATCTCTCTCAAGTGACAGCATAACCGTTCACCGCCACCAACTGATGTTTGTGAGAATCTGAAAACATGACATTTACATTTACATTTATTTATTGACGGCGCAACTCAGCTTTAATTTTTAGTTTTTGAAAAAGTTTACGCTATGTTATAACGCCACAAGATTACGACTTTGCAAATAGAAATGCCTGCAAACCGCAATAATGATTTTAATGGTTGTTAAACCGCACCAGTCATAGCAAATGGATTGTGACAAGCCTTCATCGCCTGTAAGCGCCGGTTTAAACTCAAAGACGAACATCTTTCGGAATATGAATAAAACATTGCTGCAATTAAAATAGATGATTGGCATTTGTGTCTTCTTACGATATATGTAAGACTTTTCTTTGTGATTTTTTTTCTTTTTTTTGCTTACGTGTAATCGTAGGATTTAGTATTCTTGACTTGTTTATGTCAAACCCAGATTTCCAATAAAATAACTGGAGGGTAACCACAAATATTTTTGCATACAGTTGACCAGAGCAGGGATCATTTTCATTTGACAAGAAGGAGCTTGGTTTGTTAAGGAAATAAACTGTTGCCAACCAGAAAACCCTAAACTTGCAGAGCTTTAGCGCCAAGGGACAAACGGTTCCCACTAGGAATCACTGGTGAGGTTTCACTACATTTTTGCAGCTATGTGCGTAAGCAAAGCTACCAATGAACTCGTCCGCATCAAAGCGGGTTTAAGTTGTTATTTTTATGACACAGTCTAATTTGTCCTCTAAAGAATACTATAAATTACAGAGGAGTCCTTTAAGATTATTCATTGTCTGTTCATAATCAAGGTTACATGATGTCTTCTGTTGCTAGGATTTTACCAGGTGATCACAGCAACAAAGTGAAGCAAATGATAAAATAACTTCCGAGACTGCTTATTTGCACGACTCCGTTTATATTCTATGCAATCCTAATAGACAAAGACCATTTGAAGATATTTTCTTCCAGGACTGAAAATAAATGTTTTGAAGCAACGTTCAATAATGCACAAACTGTTAACGATGTAAGCGCACGCCTCACTTCTGCCAAAAGCCCATTCTCTAAAAACTTACCTGAGTAAACTACAAAAGCCACGCATAGCAGAACCTTGTAAATCCACATTATCGTTGCCTTCGTTGCTTTTGGAGCTGATATTCCGAGGTTTGAGAATGACTGAGCTTCTCGCCGCGCTGAACCTGTTTATAAGGACTGATCTCACCATTAGCTTGTATGATTAACTGGAAAACCCTTACTACAGCAAAGATGCCCCCTTACTGGAAAGGATCCCTCCTCTGCTCAACCAATACGACTATATCACACCGTTACCCCTCCCCCGCAGCAAGGCACTTAAAGGAAACTCTACCCCGCTCTCCAAGCAGCCCCAAGCAAGCGTGTTTGTTTGTTTATCTTACAGGAGTTTATTTCACTGATGGCTGAAATGCTGACCAGATGGATGCCATTTCCTTTAGTGATAACGGTCAATTAGGCGGCGATGATGGGCGTTTCGTGACACGCTGTTGCACATGTAACACCTGAGCGCCACATAGCAGTGAGCCTGCTGTAGGGGTGCCAGGCAGTTTATCTTTTTTGGAGGGTGCACTTTAGGAAAAATTCCGAATTGCTGTCATATCAGGATTTGTGAATTGTATGTACCACGGGGAGTTATTTTAAATGTACAATGGCAATATGTTTTCCTATTTGTATTCGGTCGTATCGTTCATTTCCTTATGTCGTCTTCACAGACATTCTAGAAGGTAATCCAAACTCGCCCCTGCTCCATCTACAATAATCATTACTTCCCTCATCCACTAATCTCAAGGATGTACTTAACTACTGGCGAAAACAACGCAATTTCTAATATTGTGGGTCCATATTTTGCCTCCTCAGCGTCGCACAAACAAAACAACCCCTTATCGTTAGTACTAATATGGCCAGAAATTAAGATAATACCGTTAAATTGAAAGACACATACATGTTGCATATTAGGCTAAGTGATGCGCAATCATTTTAGAAAGTGACCTCTCATTATGGTACATTATATCATTTTGCATGTAATCACAACAGGTGAACACACCAGATTTTGGGCGTGACGAATCAAAATCCTGAGTTTAATACATGTTTCCAGCCCAAACTGTGAAGCCTGACTATCCTTCTCCTTTTTTGCGAGTGCACAATTTCGGTTTCCAATACATTTTCAAAACACGAAAATAGGGATAGCATAGACAAGGGCATTGGGCAACGGATTAGAAATGAGATAGTCCGGTTCATTTCTCCAGCGCTGATGTCACTGAAGCAAGCAACCGGGTGTCACACTCCTGAACATCCATAGCGCCAACACGTGGAGTTTTGCTACATGCGCGTACGAATCAAATGACTCGATTTAGTCACTTGGGAAATGGGGCTGTTGATGACTTCGCATACTATGACAGATCTGTCGTCTCAGTGTATGGATCGGAGATCTTGTCAGACGTGTCACACCTCCAGATAAAATTGAGCCATATTCGGCCCCCGGGGAATCAGATGGTGTAGAGGACAGCGTTCCTCGCCGATGTCACGGTCTTACCGTTCCCGGCGCTCACGCCTCCGAACGCGTGGTTGATTGTAATTTATTTGACAGGAGAGCACTCACGAGTCTTTTGGATTCAGGTCAACATTAGAAACGTATGAAGGCGAGCCGATAAGAAGGGTAAAGACACAGCAAGGCTGAATCCGAGGTCTGCTTAGTTGGGCACGTAAGAGTAGGCACGAATGCGATTACAAGATTAAACGGCCAGATGAGGTGTTTGTTGAATCAATATGATGATATGGGAATGACAGAACTTTACACAGTTTAGTATACCAAGAGAAATTGGTGAAAGTGTTATAATACCATGGAATAGCAATATTCTCACCTGTTGACTGGATTGGATTGTAAAGTGAAAAAACAGCCTTATCGTTGTGATTTCAGTACAGTCACTAGCACAGTAATCCACGAAGTCCAAACTATCTTCTAACAAAGAAAGGACAAAAGTGTGTCAGCAGATGACTCCCTCCTTCCTACATTTCTGTGAATTCCAAGTTGTCTAAAATATACCAATGACATGGGTATATGCTGTTATTACTGCCATTTTTAAGACCACAAAGAAAATGAGAATATGAAGATAAGATAAAAAATAATATGCCCCATAGTGTGTTTTGGACACCCATCCAAGAGCTATTAGTTTAGCGATACGAGTCAACTCCTTCGCATTCTGTCAACGTGATTTCATTTGGTGTGGCGGTCGAGCTGGAGAAGCCATCACGGGTTCCGTGCCAAATGCAGCTGTGCGCAGTCCCATTTCGGTAGAGTCCTGTACGCCTTTGTTTTACTAAGTGTTCCTGAGTTTAGACACGAGCCCTAGGGAGAGGGGGCTGGGTCATTATTTCACAGGAATCCACACTTTTGCCATTAACAGGATTTATTTAAGTGATTTAAGTGTCCTCCTGAGGACCTGAGAAAGCAGGGTCTGAGGTAAAACACCGAGACCTAGTTTTACTTATTAAGTCACATGCAGGTCTACAGATCCCGTGCCTTCACAGAAACTGACAAAATGTTTGTTCAATGGAGCTGTGAAACACAAAAGCACGCGAGCTGTATAAAGGATAGGTATCACTGCCATCCCTCTGGGTGTAAAGTAATGTCAATCAAAGTCAAAAAGCAATTGGAATATAATGTTCTATTTTCTTCTAGAATTTAGCCCCTGTTTTGGCTATGTATCTGGACGGAGAGGTTTGCGGTTCATTACTAAACTGATGAGTGCGAGAGATAAGAATTGTGTTCAGCTGAACTTGTGTTTATTCAGTGACCAATGGTTAAAAGCCACCCCCTCATCCAAAAATTCTAATGTATATATCATGACCGTTAAAATTAAATACGTCATAAGAGCTGATGACGCATGTGCTGTGGCCTGACCTCTGTAATCTTTATCAAATCTTCTGGAGGTGTTACTGTATGTCTTGAGATATGGACGGTCTGAGGGATTTCAACCTTCACATTAAAATTCGATTGAAATGCAGAAAGCAGGGCCAATAAAAACATTTTATGACCAACGTTGAAGTTAGACTGTAGAAAATTTAGACTGTGGAAAATTCAAGTCCAAAAGGTTTTTGGATGATCATCAATATGATATGTCGCTCGATTTTTCAAAGGGAAAATAAGAGCACAATGGAGTTTTCTGTACACAGTATGAACCAGGGAAAGGTCTTAACCAGCAATACAAAATGGGGTCTCTTTGCCAACAGAAGGATTCGCGAGGGACGAAAGCCTACTGGCCCCTAAGAAAGAATCACATCATAAAGTCCATAAAATCCACACATACTCTGGTTCTGCTTTCCAGAAACAGCCCCCTTCTGCCTATTACTAAGCCTTTTAGATATGCACACCTCAGTGCAGTGCATGAAATGTAGAGGCAAGATCTGGTCAGGCCTAGGTTTCATGCAGACGGGGAGACATGCTGACAGCCAGGTAGAAAACGATGCACGCTCTGACAGTGGGTACAAGGGCGGTGGTAATTGAACCAACTGACCTGTCAACGGGTCGCTGAGCGATGTCGGCTTGTTTGAAGGTGCATGTCGGCGGTCCTCCTGCCGGGGTGGGACGGAGAGGTCGCCCCCCGGAGACGCAGGAGAGACGGTGCAGTCGGCTCCTTCCCTGAGGCCGGCCCCGCTGTCATCGCCGCGAGAGCGCGGGAGGCCACCTTCCTGTCACCCCGCCAGGGGGCCGTTACTCGAGGGTGGCAGACACTCGTCTCCGATGATGCCGGAATAACAAACGCACCCCCCGCTGCAACTGGGCAGTTGCTTCTGTGGGAAATCACTGACATTTGGACGCGGGGGCTCTTCAGTGACACCAACATTCAGCTCTTCCCATGCCAAATGAAGGAAGGGCAGAGAGGAAAAACTATAACTCCTGTTGCTCAATGTAAAAGCACAGGCACTCTCCCCTTAATAATGGGAAAAACAACAGGGACAATGAATCAAGATGTCAGGGACCTTGCATTGTGTCATGCTTTACATACACAAGTAATGGGCAGCAGATGTGAAGGCATTTCACAAGTTGGGTTAGAAACAGGCGCACACATAAATCCCATCATTATCATACGAGTTTACTTGGTAATTTGCCAGTGTAATTCCATTGCTCAAGTTTACTGTGATAATGCTTTTTAAAAAAAACCTGGTGAGATGGAACACTGAGAATGGCAGCAAGACCTCAGTTGCGCTGGCTTCATGTGTTACATTACTCAGAGCCAATGTTTTAGTGAGCTTAAAATGTCAGCCCTTTCTCTACAGTGAAATAAATCAAAAATATTAACACCGGTGGCCTGATCATTATTCTGCGATTCTACTGTTGAAAACTATGTCCATTCAGACACTTTCACCACTGTGAATTCCCCACAGAATACCTTGGCCTCTAAGTCTGGCAGTAAGTTCATTAAGGAAAAATAGGAAGAAATGAAAATGTAAACTGTAAGTAAAATCCATTACTCAAAGTTAAGGACAAGATAAGTAAGATTGATGAACAGCCCTAATTCCAACAAGTTCATGTTTTTAAGGCCACACTCTCACTTTTTAAATAGCATTCATTGCTAAGTAAACCATAGAATTAATTGCACCTATACCAAACAGTCTGACCAAAAGTAATGTGAAAAAGATTGGGGCTTTCTGCGCTGGCTAACATTACCGCTTGACAATGCACCACCCAATGCTGCGATTGATGGTGCCGCCAGAAGAACTGCATCGACAATGTTAAACCTCCGCCCTCTGCCTCTAGACAAGTGCAACTCGGTTAAAAGACTCAGAATGCCTGTTTGGGGCCTGTTAGACATAAGCTCAATGGACAATAAAACCCCATAACAATAGCGTTAGTGTTGCGGCTATAGGGCCAGTTGACACCCTCTCCGCCGGTTAACTCGTACCAGGTGTGACAGAACTCAACAAATAAATTTCATGTCCCTCCCCTGTGTTAAAACTTTTTAAGTCGCAGTTGGGTAACATTGTAATTCTTTTTTTTTTTCTTTTCGTTACGCTGTTATTAAATCTGCAGCGGGGAGAGGGAAGCCCTCGGGGTGGTAATTGATTTCCTGCAGCTTTGAAGAGGTTTGTCGTGCGGGGTCCTTGCGACGGTGTAGGGTTTCTCCTGCAGCAAATTACCTGGACCTCCGGCTGACCTCCCGTCCCGCGCGCCTGCCTGGAGGGTGGGGGGCAGAGTGTGCCCACCATTAGGGAGCCGCTGAGAGAAGCGGGGGGCTGGGGGGGGGGGTGAGGGGAGGGGGGTCAGGATGAGTCAGGTATGTGACAAGAAGCAGGAAAAGAACGTCGGGCGCTAAAGCAAACAGCTGTCGGCTGCTCTGCGGCGATGAGTCCAGACGTCGTAAACACGGATATCGTGTCAAAGAATCTTTTCGAAAAACAAACAGCCCGCTTCCTACGTCTCGTCTCTGTTTGTTACTCACCGCAGCAAATTAAAAAAGCGCAGAAATAATGGGACCATTTTCGATTACTCACCTGTGATAAAATCTGAATAAGTATCCGTCATGAATTAGTACAGAAGCATGGGCCGCGAAGTAGGATGGGGCAGGAATTATTTAGAATGAACATGACATATAAAACATAATTGCAGCGCATTTCAGAAGCATATGCTAATTTCTCAATAACATCTGCATTCTCCATTTGTTTAGATAAAAACAGTATGGATGTTTTGTTCTATAGACCTCCTTGAGGCGTTTTAAAGTTTTATAGAGTTGCTGACTTGTTACAAACAACATGGGAAGCTTGAGTTAGAGGGTGAGTGTGGTTGTTTTTAAGCCTCACATCTTTGATCTGGAGCCACGGACCCATCTGGAAACAGCAGTCCCGTCACATTTCACTTCCACAAATGGCATAAGGAGCACTGCAGCAGAGTGGTTGAGGAGCTGTGCCAGTCACCTGGAGGTTGCAGGCTTCATACTCAGCTGTTATATCCTGGAGTAAGGCACTTAACTTGGGTTGCTTCAGTAAATACCCAAATGTCAGTAAGACACCCTAGGTAAAGGGTAACAGGAAATCAGCGTTTACATCACGTCACACATCAAGACTTAAGAAACGTCAACACATCTAGACTGTGCAAACATCAATGGATGACAATATAAGATGCAGGTTGCCAGTCAATTGCAATAGTTTCTAACAATTACAATAGTTAGCTGCTCTGGACCAGTAGTTTACTTGCAAGCAAGTGTTTACACGGACCAGACCATTGTGAAAGCTCACTTGCGTCAAAGGGTGACACGCTTTGCCCGTGCAGAGTTTCCTCTCACATGCTGAATCCCACCACAGTGTGTGTCATTGACTCTTCACTCTGGCTCATTTTCCAAAGCATTTATATGCCTGTAAATACCTCATGTCAATGTTTATAGATGTCAGATTGGAGAGCACATCACAAACAAATATTGCAATCCATTTTCCGTTTTCAGATTGCACTGTCACGCTTATCTTTTAATCATAAGCTGTTCTCAGAGTTTATTTTTCAGTCCCATGTCCAAGTGAAAATGCGCTGCAGTCGGGCTTGGATGTAATTAGCATCTTTAAATACAGAGCTCTTTTGAAGCTTTCTGTGGCCATGTTTGCTAATGCTGTGAGTGCAATGCAGAATGTTGATGTTATGTTGAACATGAATACAAATGCACCACCACTGCTACAGCAAATAAATGGGTGTGCTTTTGTCCTTCATGAGGCAGTATTAATCCTCTCTGATAAAGATGTATTCAATTTTCTTGCACTTGAGAGGGGACCGCTTCCAGATCCCAAACACCTTGCATGGTAAACAGTTGAAGTGAAACAGAGATACTTCTGAAGTGAAGCTGAAATGAAATAGAGGTACACAGGAGTTGACTCATCCACGATTCCTACCTCAACATGTTCAATGTCTATCAATGTCTAACAACCTGCTCACTTTGTCACCCAGCAGCCCAGAAAGACCCCTAGTTTAAGATGGTCGATGTATCTCTTAGCCCGTTGTGCTGCAAACGTGTAATTAGTCCATTAATAGTGGCCAGTTTTGGGGAGACGCTAAGCAGCTGCTGTGGTCTGCTGGAGGAAAGCGCAGATCTTTTTGAGTAGAAAAACAGCCGTGGGGGGACTTTAACCGAGTGTCCTGGGACCTGCAATAAGCTGCCGCGCCGTTCAAGCCCAAAGTGCTGGCCTCCCGCTCATGTTTCAGACCAGGGGAGATCACATGCAACGTCGGCCCGCTCACGCGCCCTGTTTTCATAATGGGAACCACATCCCTGTATCAGGCCCATTCTTGCCTGATTACCTCTTGATGAGGCAGGGCCCGGGGACATCTGCGAGAGCTTTCCCCTCCTGGTCGGAGTGATTCACTTTTGCGACGGACGGACTTGAAAGGGCGCGAGGAAAACAAACGAGGGTGGGCGCGGGGGTCCGCTACCAGACTGCAGCGGCAATCGCTGAATGCGTTAAATGACCAACAGATGAGTCATTAAGGCCGGGCTCTATGGGTCCCGGAGGGGCCGGGCTGCCCCCTCGGCCTCCACGCAGCTGCCGAATACGTGGGGGGGCCCGCGGCACTTCAGGGGCTTCAACTGCTGGTTTTAGTCACCTGGGCGGCCTGTGTGATGGAGAAGGAGGGAGGGAGGGAGGGTGGGGGGCGGGGGTTGGCCTCTGGCTGCGAGCGTGCGGCTGACAGCGGAGTGGGTCGATTGGCAATGAGGCATTGCTTGTCCCGTTGCCATCTCTGACTGCAAAGGAAATCCAGCGCACACCTCAGTGCACGCACGGTGCCCACGGTGCCCCCCTTCCCACCATCACCTCCGACTCCTCCATCTGCGGACCGCCGTCCTTTCATGGCAAGCCAAGGTTCCGCCCAGGACCCCGCGACTCCCATGGCTCCCGGCTCCGCGGCATTATCAAAGGGCCTGGAGTCGGTTCCTGTTTGTGTCAGCCCTGGACACATCTCAATTCCCAACGCATTCAGCTGCCAATCAGAGGAAAGGGGTATTTATTATCATACAATTCCTGGCTCCACAAGTAATTCTATAGCGTGTGAGCATAAGAATAGCACAAGAGAATAAAAAAAACTCGGAGGCGCTTCATTGTGTGTGGGGAGCTCCCTCTTTGCTCTTACGCCTGTATGTGTATGTGATGTCTACAGCTGATTCGATTAACCGTGCGCATGCTGTGTACAGTGACCTTTTCAACAGGTCGTTCTGCAACACGCACCTGAACCAGGGATATTAACTCGACTCCTTTTACGCCTACCGTGAGTATTAAAAACAACATGAACTGTCTGCATCCAATTTTCCCCCTCACATGAGGTGACGGAGAGGAATACCTGGTCTTCAGATGTTTCTTCTCTCTCCTGGTGGACAGAGGGAGGCTTGGCTGGAATGCGATTATGCAACTTTAAAAGGCACTTGAGGAATAAGGACAAACCTGGGGGCCAGAGCACAGCACCGGAAGATAAATTTAGCATGGCATGTAATGGGGACGGCCAAACAGTTGTCTAGGTTAACTGTAATGCAGAATGTTGCTTTAAGGTCTTGTTGCTTAAGGTGATTTCAGTTTGTAACCACGAACAGGAGGGCAGATCAGGAAATCAGGTGAGCAATCAATAGGTCATGTTCATGTGGTTTCTGGTAAGGTCTCTGGTCTTGCCCTCATCCTCCTGATGTGAGAAAGGAAACCGTATCACAATGCAATCGTATCTCTCATTGAACTGCAACATTGCGACATCAGACGACACACATTCCCTTTTCTAATTCCATGGTCTGGAAATTCCATTGACAGACTTTGAACACTGCTTGCCTGGTGACTAATTCTAAGTTGTGGTACATTCAATGAAATTCTCTAATGAAACTGAATGTACCACAAATAGAAATAAATATATGTGGCTAAAAATAAGCATATGTGGCATGTAATTGCAATCAGTAACAGTGACAAGAACCAGCCTAGTAGTAAAGTACAACGACTCATTTTCACTTGGTCTATTGTTTTGCTGGCAGATAAAAGAGCAATACCACTGTTAATACCACTGCGGAGTTAAAGGGCCCATGTGGTTATTCTGAGAAAATGGAAGCACGCAAAATAGACTTTTTTTTTTTTTTTTTTTTACACATCACACATTTAGAAATCAGCCTTTTTAGTGTCCTCCTTTTTGGTGTTTGGAATATTCAAATAAATTCTCAAAGAGTTTTTTTTCTAACAAGTTTCAACTCATTGCAAGGCACAATAAAGCGTGTGTTAAATGGTGATTGCAGGATGATAGACATACAACTCAACAACAGCCATAGATACCCTTTCGTGCGCATCTGCGCACTCCGCTGCTTGATTTCCTTTTCGGGACAGAAGGGGAAGACCTCTCACATGAATGCACTGACCCCCCGAGTCTCCTTGCAGGCCTAGATAAACAAGGGAAACTGTGTTATTGTGACAAGAACATGTCTGGTCCAGAACTGTCCTTACGGGAAGTGTTGCTCTCTTAATGATGACTGGAAGGATTTAGCTGTTGCCAATTATGGATCCATCGGGCACAGGTCAGCTAAATTAAGCACCATGCAAACCTTAATGCAAAATAAATGATCGGGAAGGCCAGAACCTACGCACTCTATCTCTTGTTCCATTTTGTAATGTTTGGGGCCCCTTGGTGTGTGATGAAAAAAAAATAGCATTTGATTACATGGTTTTGGTTAGAGACAATTTGCAAAGTGCTGGGCAGGGTGGCTGAGGGGGGCTGGGGTTGTGGGGGGGGGGTGTTGAGGTTTCTGAATAAGACAGTGAACAGACAGCTTGAAAAGTGCCAGTGAAACATCTTTAGATCTCTAAAATAAATCAGAGAAAGTCTTCATCACAGGATCCACACATTTTAATAATCCGAAAGAAAAACAATGAGCTATACCCACGATTCCACAACAAAGGCTCAAAGAGGCCTTAGTCGTCCTTCACCCCCCTCTTCTTTGCTGGTTGAGGCTGAATACTGTGGTTTTCCCACAGCCATCTACAAAGCTCCTCTCTCGCCATTTATCTTCAAAACCATTAGATTATGCATTTACTGTGGCTGAAAGAATAAACCAAGTATTTCTGTAGGCTGAAGTATCTCCCCATGAGTGTAACCACTTATTCTTAGTTCTAACAGTATCTTTCTTTGACATGCCGGTCACCTATTGTATCATCCTTCAGGATATATTTCACCAGTGGCCATAACATTAGGGAGAGCCTTACTAAATGCTTTGGTTTTTCTGTTTGTTATTAAGGAGGGCCTGGCATGTGGTGAGAAGGCAAGGGACGTGAAAGGGTATGACCTTACCTTGGCTGACAAGGGTATCCTTTTACACCGACCCCCCGATGACGATCTCTGACACCACAGAGAGCATCTACTATGCTCCGAGGCACCGGTTCAATGGGCAGATAACCATCAAAAACAAAACAACAGCAACAAAAAGAAACAGAATGACGCTCCTGTGGTAAAGCGGAACAGGACCAACGGGTCACACATCTGGACGTCCTCACGCCACGTATATGGACAATCCATTCTCATCATTTCAAGCTCTTTAACAGCCAAATGGAGAAGCCTACAGAGAAGTCACATGGATTCCATTTTTTTTTTTTAACAAATCTGGCGCAAGGTATGTGCCATGTAATTTTAGATGTGCATTTTTTTTTCAAAAGCAAGGAGCTCCTCTGAGGTTAACTTAACTCTGAGGCTGGCAAAAGCACTCACCGAAAAACAGGAAATAACTTCTTTGTGCTTCTTTTAACCCTTAAGACCCCTGTCATTTTCCAACTTCTTGTGTGGGCATTCCTGTGCTGCGCTTAGCAGAGTTGCAGATGGTCTCTCCCTATTGCTTTCGGTCACAGTCTGAATCAATTTTCTTGTCAAAGGTCTCCCTCCCTTGCAGCCACAAATCTAATAGAAACACTAAATGCCTGTTTGTGAAACAGCCATCCTGATGATCAATCCTTCCATTAGGGGTGGGAGAACAGGATGAGGCATTTCCTAAAGAAATCTGCCAGCTTCGCAGTGATGGAATAATGATATGCCTTTTCGTGACAGACAAAGCCTTCTCTACCCTATCCTCCTCAGCTATGGCCAACAGTTACCCAAATCTAAGGTGAACAGAAAAATTGTTTGGCTAAAGTAAAAAATTTTTGACAAGCAGAATGTTCTGTATGACAAGTATATTTGGAACTATATTTGGTATTTCATAGGCCCTGGAGTTGGTATTTATGGTGTAGTTATACAATTCATGATAGCTTTACATCTTTTCCCTTTTTTAAAGCAATAACAGTATAAGGGCTGGTGTGTTTCATAATCCTTTGGCTGTTATTATTATGGACAATTTCCTGCAACTGGACCCTGATTCATATCATTGGTATTTTCAGGCTGCAAAAGTCATTCAGTAGTTTTATCATGGTTTTTGGTGTATTATAACTCAATATTGAATTATATTCTACAACTGCAAAGGCCATTTAGTAGTTTTCAAAGCAGTCTTTGGAATATTATAACTCCGTATCAAATAAAATACTACTTGATGGCTGAGACGGAATAATTGGTCTCATTTTAAATGTCCCTCAGGCCTTCAAACACACTTTAACAGGTATGCAGTTCACCACACATAGCGGGAGGAGCAATTTTAAAGTCTGTCATCAACAGTAATATGGGCCTACAATTCATCAGAGCAAACACAGATCTTTTTCAAACAGTTTCCTTCTTCAAACCCATGTCAGGCTGGATACAGTCCCATTCTCTTCTCTCTTGAGTAAATGAAGTTGCAGATAAAAAAAAGTCATTTCACGTACTTGGCCATTTTTCAGGTTCTGTTTCCACACAATGAAAGGTAACTGTGACCTGACTAAGAACATGCACTTCTTTTGGCTTCCCATTCTAGTCAACAGTGTTTGTAATGGAAAAGGACGATGGAACTAGAATAAGAGGCCATGCGACAGATAATAATGATAGACTTTTATTCTGAATATACTGTATTTGCACAAGAATTAACACATTTCTAGGATTATAAACATTATTCTTTGTTTTCTGTTTAATAACATTATTGTACAAATTTATACAAAATTGATTCAGGCTAGTCAAGTTCCACAAAAGTGTAATGCATTTAAAGCACAATCAAGGGATATCGACAGAGTGACCCGCTGGTTGCTGGCACACAGGCAGCAGACACCAGGTCCCCCTCTTTAGAACACACATCAAGCAGTCTCCATAGAACAGTCCAAGAAAAAAGCATGACCCAGACGACCTGCACAAAGAGCATCGACAGCATCAAATACACGTCCAATCACATCGCAATATCGGGTCCTGAAAAGACAGCATCTGATTTTAGCACTGGGAGGAGAATAAGAAAAAAAGTAAGAAAAATTTCATAACGATCATAGGGAAAAAAAAAAACAACCATCTTTGATATGTTGAGGTCATTTTGAGTAACAATGCCTTTTATATGACAGTGCATCATTGTCAAAAAGCTGTTACTTACCGGGAGCCTCAAAAACATTTATTTTTATTTAAAAAAAAAGGGGGGGGGGCTGTGTTACTTAAAGTTTTACCTTAAAATGTCTGTCGTTTTCTGTTGGTTTGATTTTTAATGGGCCAACTGTGATGTACCAAGCTAACATCCAAAGACCATTAAAACATGGCTGAAAACCAAATGCTGTCTCTTTCAGGAGAACGGCAGTAGAGCTGATCCATATTAAGAACAAAGGCTTTATATAATATTCACTGTATTATACTTCTGTAAATTGAATACCTATGTAGGATTATTGTCTGTCACCGTTGTCACGTCATGCAGTAAGGGAACAATGTCAACAAAATCGGCCTTTACAGTTGTGTTGGACCCACCGCTCCTAACACATTTATGTAGGTTTCCTTGAGAGGATATAGAAGGCCTATGGCACTTAATGTCATTTTCAGAATCTGAAATGTAGTTGCTTTTCATTACATTGCGTTCTGCCAACAAGTGCAGTGAGGAGAAAAACAGTTTTCCAACTGTACCTCAGATGTTGTCATGTTACTGAAATAGAGGCATTGACTTTGGTGGTCTAAATGTAACTCCCAAAGCAGAAATGAGCAGCGAATTTGAAAGATTGTAACCCATAATTTTTTTGGTAAATAACTACCAAATGGTGTACAATTAGGGCCAATCTGATAATCCACCACTGTCTATTATGCTAATAATGTGAAAGCCACAGACTGATTTCCACGCGATGAGTGAATGTATTTCTATGCGTATTTAATGTATCTATAATGAAAGGAAATAAACAGAAATATGTATTCTAATAGCCCAAAACCGCTTTGCATAATTGGGGTTTCGGAAGGGGTAACTAAACAGAACAGTGTGTGTGTAACTATGCTTCCTGATATTCACTAAACGTATGAATGAACCTTTCAGCCATGTCCTTGAATTCGGTTGCATTCGTGTGGTAACTGTCCATTACAAATTCACCCTCGGTGTTCATTACTTACATAAACACAGTTGTTTGTCATGTACGCACATTTGGAGAGAAAATAATCACTTAATTTTTGAATGCGCATCGCAAAAGCAACGGCATCCACCAAATGCAAGAAATAAAGTCAAATGTGGAATTTGACCGACGTGTGACTGCTGGAAGCAAACCGTCAGAGCCCAACACTCACCGAGACTCAACATGAGCTGTGTAACACAGAGAAAAAAGAAAAGTGCATTTCATGTCCAGGTACCTCAGTTGCAATAAAGAGAATCATTTAAATATAAATTATACACCACCATGCTATCTCGATTGTTAAAAACAAAACGACGGACAATGAACAGAATGACAAGAAAGTGAACATTTGCTGATATATTCCACACAATTCCCCTGCGTAATTATTCTACATAATCAAATCACTTGAAAAATGATTAGGGTTCCAAATTTGCTTATTTGATTTATAGAAAATTGAAAATTGCATTTGATTATCAGACTTACATATGATTATTATACTATATTTGTAGGAAGGAGTTAATTCGTATTAACGGTAAGTGTCCACTGTACATCACAGCCAGGACTGCATTTGCTATGCACACAACTTTACAAATTGCTTTTTTCAGCTTCATGTTGGAGTAGGAACTCTGAGGTGGAGTTTAGTATGAGAACAGGACATGAGACCAGGAAGAAATACAACCCACCAGAGAAACAGCTTTTCATTTTCTTGCTGAATGTATCCAAATTTAGTGGGAAACTTTACTGAATTTGTGTTCCATGCCAGATTCCATAACACTCATATTTTGCTGTTTTCCCTCCAAATCCCAGTTCAAAGTTCCAGCTTTCTAGGCTTTCATTGGCAATGTGTACCTTCTTGGAAAGGAAACTTTTATTAAATAAAGGGGAGAGTCAGCACAAGAATAGTATTATGTTGAAGTGTGATACCAGCAATTGTTACCTGCTCATTCACACCATTTTTGTTTATAACAAATCTGATAGTTTGCACAAATACATCATAATGCACCAAATGTCCCTGTTCCTTTTGACTTACTGTCCTTTTTTGCAGAAACATTTACAATCAAAAACCAAGAAAGAAACTTAAAATAACAGCAGCAACATGCAGAAAGACCCAGAAAAGGCCCAGCAAATAAATAAAATAAAGCTACAACAATGTCATGAAAACATTTGCTTTTGTTCAATATCTTCAAGCATTCAAATAAATGAATAAATACAAATAAAAGTTTGGCTATCTCTCAGTATTTAAATTGCACTACACAGAAAAACAGATGAACAAACTCGATGACCAAGGCGACAAAGTACCCTTTCACACCGTGTCACAAGACAAGGCCTCGTTCTTACAGTGTAGAGGCTGGCAGCAAACCCCTGTATTTTCAGGGCACCAAACAATGATGACCAAAATGCAGCCTGAAATTAAAATACATGTTTCATTACCGCTGGAAGAGACAGAGAGAGAGGATTCCAGCGGTTCCCTCGTGAAATGTGAGTGCATAAAGTTCAATTGGAGATGTATTTTGAGAGTTGTTTTCAAGGGGCCACTGCTGCAAAACAATGTGAAACCAGCCATTAGCACCCTGGTAGTATGGCATGAGTGAGGTTGGCGGGAAAGTGAAAGTTTCACTTTGAAATTTTTTTTTTTTTTTTTAGCTTTCACATTTTTTCTCACCTTTCTTGCAGCAGAATGTACAGTCAGGATAAAAAAAAAACACAAACACAAAGCCATCCCAGTCCTTTCAACATAATCAGGTTAAAAAAAAAAAAAACACTGTGGTATCTTGGATAGGGGCAGCACTTATTTTCCATCTGAAATGTCTGGCAGTGTAATACCATTAACCCGATCATTTTTACTTATGTATTTATTTTTTTACATAGAAGCACACGAGAAACCCTATGACATAAATGAAGTTGCTTTACCTCCACTTCCCTTCCAGGATAAGGCAGCCCTCTCTGTCGCCTCTGTACTCATTAGGCTTCAGATGGCTCTATATTTATCCTCAATAAACACATGTCCCCGGGCAGCAGAGCAAGGCCAGGGAGCACCCCCTATCAGTCTTTTACTTTCCAAGTGGTCTTGGAGGCTCTGCCCCCCCCCCATCCGCCAGCCCCCCCCTCCCTCCCCCCACACCCCAAATGTAGAATCTCACAAATAAAATCTGGCAGGATTCTAAAATGTATGCATGGACAGCGGTGGACATTCTGTGGGCTCTCAGGTCATGACGGGTAGTGCCTCGATCCGGCCAGGACCCAGAGCAGAACCAGCTGGATGCCCACCATGGACCAGAGCGACGGACTCAGACCGGACGCCCCACCGCAGTCAGAAGAATCCTCCTGTTACCACAGATGCAGGGACGGGGGAGGTGGGGGTGGGGGACGGGGGTGAGCAGTCAGTGACGCACACCATAATATCTCTTACTCTACTCTATCCTGCTCTGTCACTCTACGCTGGCACTTTTCTACAGTCCCTGTAAACACGGTGCTTAAACTTAACTAGACCTGAGGTATACAAAGCGTAAGGCTTTTCTTGTGATTTACATACACGGTGTTGTCATACGATTCCTTTACAACTGTTCACCACCCTCCCTGTTGTGATCTGACAGTGTCACTACCACAAACGCTAAACTACCTGCGACAGTTGTTCTGATCTGTGAGCTCCCGTGTTCTGCGGGGAAGCTGCTGCCTAGTGACAAAGGAAGAGGCGGCGTGGGCTGTTTTTAGCCTTTTGGGTGCTGTGGTGGGATTGATCTACTGGACATTGTCAAAAGCCAGGAAGCACATCTGCCGCTTCCTATGTTTATTCCAAAGAAAATATCTCTCGGAAAGAATCGCATTCCGAAAAAATTAACTTTCTCCCGCTGAAAGAGGGAGGAAGGGACTGGTGGCCTATTTTCCAGCCCCTTTGAATCCGCGGTGGAATAACAGGGGGCTGTATCATCTCCTTTTAGCGTGTCTCATCTGGACTCAGCAAAAACAAACGGCCCTTCCTCTGGGAGTCTATACACACACGCATACTTTACAACACCACCCATTATGGGACAATAAATACATGAATCTAGAGTAACATAAATGAATGTCCATGTTAATGTCATACAGAAACATCAGTATTCAGTGCTACTCCTTCGCTGTGCTTATAAATGTCACTTGGTTATGAATGGTTAGTTATGTCAGTTTTGCTAACCTTAAAAACATGGATTTAAATCTCATAACATAACCCCTCCCCCACATTAGTTAAATAAACTGATAAATTAAAAACATTATGAAACAAACCATCAAATATTACTCTATGGTATCGCACACACACGCACACACGCACAAATGCACACACACACACATGCATGCACATACATATGCAAACAAGCGTATGCATACATACACACGTATGCGCGCACACATGCGCGCGCACACACACACACATACACACACACACACACACACACACACGTGCATAAGCAATCACACACATACTCAAGCATACACACAATCGTACACACAAACACACAGACACACACACACACAAGGGTGTCCTAAATAAACAGAAAGGAAAGAGATGAGACTGACCCTTGAAAGCACATGAACACTTGCAGTAAAATGAAGAGAGGAGTCGAGGCCAAGGCAGAGCCACGACTTGTCGTGCATATAGGCTCATCCTATTAATAACGGGCGGCATGAGCGGCCAATCGAAAAGCAGGAAGAGATGAGTGGCCAATCGAAACGCAGGAAGGGAACAGAACACAAAGAGAGGTGACAAAGAAAGGGATGAGAGAGAGTCATGCGACAACCATTCTGGCCGGCTGTTAGCAGAGTAAACGCGAGAAGTAAATGAGAAAAAAAGACAGAGAAAGAAAGAGAGAGAGAAGTGCATCCATCTAGATTGAGGCAGAGTGAGTGTCACAGGTAAAGTTTACGCCATTACAAAACGACAAAGAACAAAAACAGTGACACGAGTAAGAGACTGGTCCAAAAACACACCAAGCGAGCAAGCATCGAGGTTTCACACACTAAGGCTTGTTTTGAGAGGCTGGAGGCCTTGCCCTGGAGTGACTCAAATATGGAACATATTCCAAACACTGAGTCTTAATGTGTGAAAGCTGAAAACAATTATTTACAGAAAAGTTATGAAAGAAAGGGCAGCCATTTTTAAGGACAAGTACTAGCATTCAGTAATTCCGTAAGAGCATAACATATTCAAAGCACATGTACTGATAAAAACATGTTAATTGGTTTGAATTGGGTAAAAAAAGAAAAGAGTAATTGGTTTGCACTGTTTGCTCTTTGAAAAATATGGATTATTATATCCCTGCAAAAACAGTGTAAGCGCCTTGCATTGTATTTTGGTAACTTACATCTGGGTCATTGTCGAAACAGACGTCTGGTCCTTTCCTGTACCTGGGATTCTCTGCCAGTAAGCAGGGGTTAGGGCCTGCAGCTAAAGGGGTTTGTTAAGGGAGAAAAAAAAAACTCAGAATTTCAAGCAGTTCACCCTTTTGTCTGTCAGCTTCTCCTCACTCATGACTACCACTGCAAAGGAAGAGAGGTGCTCACTAGGAGGAAATCGAGGCATTAAGATCATTGTGCAAACGTTTCCTGTTTCTGTTGTGCTCCATCGATCGGACAGATGATTGTGATTATGATTATTATGACTCCACATATTCCTCGGAAGTTACTGACCTTGTGAAACGACCTGGTAAAATAAACTCGTGAAATCTACAAGGCGGAGTTTTTAAAAAGCGCTCGCGTGGTGTGCACAGATGGTGCCGGTTAAGGATACACGGCTGCTCCGCTTGGACCAGCGGCTTGGCGTCACACGGGCAGGTGTCCTTCTTGTCGGCGATGAGGAATACCAGGTTCGTGCCCATGATCTTCTCCGCGTTGAACATCCTGAAAGAGAGGCGTGTGCTCGCGTTAGCTGGGCAGGTGCAGAGCGGACAGAAGCAGGCAGGCAACCTTCGAGCCTCATCCAGGATGCTGGAAGAGTCCTGACGAGCATGTGCCACATTTTGTTGCCCAAAGGCGTTAGCAAGAGAGGTCTCACCTCCCTGTACAGGTGAGCTTGTATCTCATGCCTGCTGCTGTGACCCTGAGTCAGCCTGGGGGGGGGGGCAGCCTTTTTTGGAGCCTTTTGTTTGCTGTCATTGTGACGGCTCCGGTTTGCACGGGGATGGGCAGCCACAAGAGAGCCTGACTCGGACCTCTAATCAAAGGGGACGGTGGAATGCTAAAAGTCCCGACATCAAAACAAGGTTCCTTCACGCATGGGAGAGTGGTGCTCTGGGAAACGGGTTACCGCTTGGAGCTGAGCCCCGAGCCGGTTTCGTGTGTCTCAAGCAAAACAAACAAGAGCCAAGATGGTCGACTTTGGAAAGGTTTCCACTGTGTGGCACAAAACCAATCTGCGTAGATCAAAATGTCTCTCACGACAGGGGAAAAAGTAGTTCTGCAGGCTTTTCGACTTACTATTAAATGACAAGTACAATAATGGCAATATAAAAGATAATTCACATGAATTTAAAATGCTGAACACATCTACTTGCAGGAGCCTAGTTATGTCCAACATATATATATGGGTATAACAATATATATATTTATATTTTATGTTATCCAGTGAGACTTACATGGCTTACAATTTTTATGCTATCCATTCAAACAGTTGGACATTTACTGAGCCAGCCTGGGTTAATTACCTTCCCTAAGGGTACAACAACAGTGGCTCATCTGGGAATTGAACCAGCAACTTCTATGTTACAAGCTATGCTCCTTTACCATTACAACACATTGCTGCTGTGTGGTGTACAGGTCCTGACAGAGAGAGCTGAAGCAGCTTACCCATGGCAGGCACAGTTTATGGCTGGAATTAGTGTTATGAAAAGATATCAGCGCTTAAAATCTTCATTCATCCATCAATCCATTAATTAATCTCATGAGGCTGGCTGGGCTTGTTCTTGGAAAATGCACCCTTTTATAAGTCTTATAATAACCATTTAATTTGTATGTCTAACTAATGCTGGAAATTCACTCATCTAAAAAAAAGTGAGTAAGTGTTTGAAAAATTGGAGCAAAAATGTTCAGTTGGACATACCAAGAAACCAATAGTGCAACTGCCCTTATAAAGCAGATTTATTAATGCTTGGTACATCCAACCAAACACTTTCTTTGGGTTTTACCGTCCCCTAGAACAACCCTCGGTGCCTTTAAAAAAGTATGTGCTCGTTTTCCTGTAATAACCAGAGACAAAGCTGTGGTCGCGGTCGGGCCTAGATTAAATTACATATCCCGAAGCCCAAGAAAGCGGTGCACTTGCCTTGAAATGGAAGTTTCTTTATGGTGGTCGTTAAAGTTTACGTGTCTAAAGTGGTTAGTGTACGAGGCAGAAATACTGCAGGCGCACAACTGCACGTGGGGACATTAAAAATGCCATATCCGTAATCCCCCTGACGGCTGTCCCCGTGGCGGGTTTACACAAAATTCACCGCAGGTTAAATTTACAGTCTCCTCAGGTACTGGGTTGACGGGGCATTGACCTTCGTTTCTTCTCCCCCTCCCCGCCTCCCGGCAGATCAGGCGGTTTTCGGAGGCAAATTAAAATGCCAACACGCGCTTGTTCCACAGGCCTGGAAACCGATCCCGCTCCAGACCGGTCCCCGCGGAGTCCCTGCCACACCGGGACGGCCGATTATGCGGGGTCGTCTTACACAGCGCTCTCGCTAAATCACTCACTTGACCTTGAGAGCTGTGCCTTGGTGATTAGAGGACGCCTGCTCGCCAGGACTGTTGCTGGTTTGCTCGGACCAGCACGTGGCACTTGGACCAAACCAATCAAACTGCAAAAGGGTAACGCGCCGATTCATCTCTCCTCAGTTTCCTGTTAGGGTCGCTACATGACATTAGCATAGCATAGTTATGAAAGTTGTCCAGTGAGACTTACATAATTACATGCATATCACCCATATATACAGCTGGGTAATTTCTGGGGCAGTTCAGGTTAAGCGTTTTGCTCGAGGGTACAGCAGCAGAGGCCACCCTGGGAACTGAACTGGTGAACTTACGGGTACGAGCCGCACTTCTTACCCACTGCTCCATGCTGCTACCCAGAGGGGCGGCAGGATCTTACCTGGAGCAGTTCAGGCAGTCCAGGTTTCCGCGGAAGGACGTCTCGCTGCTTTCGAAGAAGTACTGGGTCTGCTCTGTGATGCAGCTCTCTTTGGAAAGGGCTTCTGTGAGATCATCCTCCATGTCAGCTGTTCCCCACACACACACACACACACACACACACACACACACACACACACCCCAGTGCGATTAAGATCATGTTGAGGCATGTCCGTCTACTAAGATTAACATGAAGGCCACTGATAAGACACTGGCAGTGTGGAAGTTGTATATTTAGACAACCAAGCCCAGTTCTATAGGCTGCAGTTCAGGGGGTTATAAATCACTGATATACAAACACAGACACATGTCTGAAGAGTCTGTTTAGCATCAAAACCTAAAAATTACAAGGGCTTTGCCAACTTCTTTTATATACACCAGGCTTCTAAAGAAAAGCCAAAGCTAAAGTATTTGCTATTTAGTTTATTCATCTACATTGGAAGAGCAAAATGCATAGCCATGTCCAAACTAAAACCATGCAATGCAGCAGTGCTCCATAGCTCAGGGGAAATGTGTAGACAGCATAAATCACACTGCAAATGATCAAAATCAAAATGTCTCACATCCGAGTTGAAAGCCAAGCAACACAGGCATTAATCTAAAAGACCACAACATGAATTATTACCAAAAACCTCTGGCTGCTTCGCACAGCTGCCAGTTTCTCAGGATGCTGATTTTAAAACGCCACCATTTACACTTTGTCTTGCAACAAATTTTTTTGAAGTAAACTTTCATTAAAAAAAAAAAAAAAAAACACACAACAAATCTGAGACCGTTTAAATGCAAATTAATGAACTGAGAGGAACGTGTGAAAATAACAAACGGAGTAACTGTAGTTCCGTTTGGCCTTACCTGCTTCCATTAGATGAGGATAAGTAAGGCTGAGAAACAGCTGCTGCAGTAAAGACCTGAAAGTGAAGACACACCACTGCGAGTCAGGGATCTTCGTGCAGCAACGTGCAAGATGAAACAGAAAATGGCACAAAATGGTGCACATTCCACACTAAGTTAAATGTCCGTGTGGGATGCAGAAATCCAAAAGGTGGATGCTTGTTTTGAAGACGCACACAGTACTGGTCGAAAGGACACACCTTATTATAATATAAACATGCACTCAAACATTTTGATCTAAAGTCATATACTTAAATTCTTGAAATTTGTTTCTTAGACAAATATTAGCAGTGACGTTAATGCCTATGTATGAATTTCTTTCCAAAAAAAATATTTTTTAAAAAATATTTTTTGGCTATTTTCAAGAATCTAAAATATAAGATAGTTTAGATTTGTTTACAACATTTTTGGTCTGTGCATAATTAAATTTGTGTTTCATAGTTCTGATGTCTACTATTATTCCAAAATGTTGAAAATGGTAAAAAAAATAAAGCAAGAAAAGTGTGTCCAAACTTTTGACTGGTACTGTATGTGTGTGTGTGTGATGTTTCTCTTCCTGTTGGCATAGGGATCTGGTCCTGCCGCATCTTGCCAGCATTTTTACTGCCATTTTTACTGTTGACATTCACTCCAGGAGACTGAGGCTTGAATGAATGAAAAGTTGGGGCACCCTGGCCCTGCTCAACTCACCAGGCTGCGGCTGACGCCCACCAGCCGATGTTCAGTATGTCTGCTATCGTGGGCTGTCGTGTGGGGGGGGAACCAAAAAACACCAAGGTTAAAACCAGCACTTGCTCAGCCACATCCTACCTGCAAAATGGGCTCTTTGCAGCTCAGGATCAAACGACTGCAATGTGGTGGGGTCATGTTACAATTTTTTATGGTTACCTGAACTTTCCCCAGACTGAGTGGATTATCACAGATGATTAAGGAAATAAGAGAGCTGAAAGGACGTGGCTTCAGAGCGACAAAGCGCTACTTCTCACGGCGTGGCGAGTTCCCGAAAGCCAAACGCACGCCGTACGGAAAAACTGGTTTTTGCGGAGATGTCACAATCTTTCTACAGAACCGTCGTGAAAACAATTCCACAGAAAAAAGGGGTCAGATATTCGCCACCAGATGCGTGTGCTGACTCGAGAAATGTACTGGGATTGCGTCGTGGCAGGCAGGGGAGCAGGCCTGGATTACGGAGCGGGTAAAACCGGATCAGTGTGAAATTAAAAGGAACAGCAGCTCGGGCCCTGCTCTTAATCAGGCGCATGCTGTTTTGATTAGGCCTCGCGTGCGAGCGCGCGGGGTCCTCCGCAGCCTCCGGGCACTGACTCACGCCCGCCCAACCTCCCCACTCTCCTCCTCGCGCCCCGTCCGACGGGGGAACACTCACAATGTAGACGGAACGCGGCCCGGCCGCGGCCTTGGTCTCCCGCTCCGGGTCGCACACCGACTGGTAGTCGTATGTCTTGTTGAAGGAGTACAGCGACATGTTCAGCAGCTGGATCATCAGGGAGGGGTCGATCATGCCGTAGAACTGTCCAATCTGTGGGGGGGGGCAGGAAATGTTCGGGAACCCGTGGCAGGAAGGACAAACTCTGGGCCCACGCACAGAGCAAACATCAAAATGCCAAGCCAGTACAGACTTCATCGCAGCTGTTGCCTGACAATTATGCTGGACGGCCTTTTAAAATTTGCCTCCGAGATGTGGAAAGGTTTGACCTTTTTCTCCTGGATTTTATTTGTTTATTTGCTCACAGTGGACTGACATTAAATTTTAGAATGTGTCCTAATCACACTCATCAACCGCATGTAGAGAGAATATAATCAACATGAGATACACATCTTGTAGGTTAATCTGCAATATAGAAGCAGCTGGCACCGATAAATTCAAGCAAAACATAGCAATTTGAGTCTCATAAAAGTAAATAAAAATAATGAACTGAGGAGCATCTGGTTGGTTGTGTGTCACTCAGAAGGAGCCCTGAGTTGAAATGTGTTAGCTTGCCGGAAAATCCGTCTTTTATTTATTCTGAGTCTCCCCACAAGGCGATGCCCCACTGGTCTCATTCTACCCTGAGAAATCTGATTCTTGGGAAATTCACCTCCAGTAAACTGTAAAGGTCAAAAGGAAATATAAAAAGGCAAGGCCCCCTTTCACCATGCAATATTACAAATAATAAAAGCAGAGTCCTGTGTATGCTTGCTTTCCTTTCTTTTTGAGGCGTGATGTAGGCCTGGATCCCCTTTAAAAACACGGGCCCCCCCCACTCCGGTCACGATTCTAATAATCCTGCCAAATATTAAGACAGTGATATATTTGCCTCTCTGAGGACCATGCTGCGTCTGTCATTGTTCCGTTTTAATGGTGCGGATAAAAAACATTTACTCAGCTTCCTGCGTCTGTGAGAAACCATGAACCCACGGAGCTATGCGGCTACACAGTTGATAGCGTAGCATCACCGAAATGGGAAGCTCACCTGTTCCATGTGGTCGTCCTGATTGGACATCAGCAGGAAGCCTCCGTCGTCGAGGATGACGCACTCGATGTTCTGGGGTTAAGGAGAGACGTGCATAGTAAATGGGGGAGAGGGTGGGGGAGCGTCGGTACGGGTAGGGTAGGGTATTCTGCGATCAAAAATTAAGAACCACGTCCATACCTGATCATTCCAGACGCAGCCGCAGATCTCATCCTTGCACTGAATGGGACATTTAACGATGTTACACATATATAAATTATAACATAATTTATAGTAATGCTTCCTGTTACACACTTGGTCACTGTGCAATATTTATAAAAGAATAAGGTCAAGTGAACATTTGGGCTAACAGGAAATGCCAACTATCGGACTTGAATATATTAATATATTTAATATATGAGACATGACACTGTTTACCAAACTCACAGCTGGATATTTACAGATGTAGTTATGCATCTTGCTCAACATTATAACGGCAGCGCCCCATCTGTGATTTGAACTCATAACCCTCTGGGTTGTAAGCCCAGCTGTCTAAGCAATAACCGCTACCGAGCCACTTGTGTTAACATGCTTTAATCCAAATTCCTTCTCTTACGTTGGGCTTCACTGCGGTATTCGTGAAGCTCGTCCTCCAGGCAGAGATGTTGAGTTTCACCCCGACAACTGCAAACGCACACAATGGATGAATGAGGGAGCATTCCGCATATGAGCGAATGAGAAGGCACTGAGAATTAGGAGAGCTGGACAGAGCTGTCTAGGGCACTGCAGGTTCTGCACATCGTTATCATCCTAACAGTAGCACCACCGTCAGTCTGAAGACGACTTATTGTGAACTTCCCGTGCTGTGGGTTTGTGAGGCAGTCCTTACCGGCCGGCTTCAGCTTCACCCCATCGATGTTAAGATCGACTGCTCTGCTGACCAGGATGCCCGACTCGTCGCTGTTGCTCCCTGAATGCGGGGGGGGGGGGGGGGGGGGGGGAGGGTAGAGTAAGAGCACTGCAGAGTCCGCACTGTTTTAATGCTCATGCTGTGGAGGGCCTTCACCTCCCGCTCGGCAGCTCCTGCAACCCCCTGCTACTGAAATCAAGAGTGGAGCTTCAAAGTTGACCCCCCTGGGGTCCCCCGTGCCCATTATATACCCCTAGCGATGCTATCGTGCACCCCGTTCACCCCTCCTCCAGTGTTGAATGTGTGCTGACGCTCTGTGTGTGTGCATGCGTTCGTGTGTGCATGCGTGTATGTCTGTATGCGTGCGTATGTGTGTGCACGCACCCGGGGGGGTGGGGGTATGTCTGAACAAGAAGACAGCTGTTTCACCAGAATACCCACAGAACCACAGAACACTGCCAGTGACGGACACACAGAGCACGCACCCACCAATCGCACGGCAGCAAATGCCTGTGGTTTGGGTGTGGGTGCTCGAGCACTCTAACAAGCATGATTAAACCTGCTCGCCAAAGCCACAGCATGCAGATCAGCTGTGAAACAGGGCATTCAGTAATGGGAGCGACGAACGCTGTGCGCTCCGGGACGGGGACAAGGGAAGAGTGGACGCACTGTTAGACAGCGGCGCGGTGAAGATGTAGAGGTCGTTGTCCAGACTCCTCTTGTAGAAGCTTGATTCATACGTCTCCGCCCTCTCCGTCCACTCCTCCCCGGCGCTTAAAGAAAGGAGAGGAGGAAATTAAAAAACAAACAAATGACACAAAACCACAAAGTCCAGAGGGGTCCCACGCGGGTCTGAGACTATCCAGGTTGGGGAGCGTTGCTCAGATGCGGGGCCAAACCCGGGGGGTAGGGGGAACACACGGAGGAGTCACGGCGACGGATCTGAATCAGACGGGGGGGGGGGCCCTGCCGCTTCAAACGGGCTGCATTCCCCCGCCGCTTACTAATTGCGATACTGAATGCGGCCTATCAGACGCTAGCAGGAAGTGGGATGTCTGCTGTTGAGCAGCATTCAGCTGACAAGAATGGACCACACTGCCATTGATGTGGAGAGTAACTGCGGCGACCGTCCACTCTGGCAGCTCCTCTGAGCATGTGCGATAGAGGGTGGTCAGAGAAAGGGACAGCGCTCTGCAACTGCAGAGACAACAGCACCTACTTGCCTCTAGTTACATCAGCCCTGTAAACAGGCAGTAAGGAAAACAGTTACTGGCAAACAGTTATATGCTTCTCCTAAAGTAGGGCCACTTGATATATAACAGCTGGCTCTGGTCTCCACACCCACTCCATGAGCCAGTTTATATCTCTAGCAAGTGCTATTATATGTCCTCATAATCATTCAGGCTAGGCAGAGGATCCAATGGAATGGATACAGAGAGAGTGAGAGAGAGAGAGAGAGAGAGAGAGAGAGAGAGAAAGTGAGAAAGACTGAGGAAAAAGGAGAAGGGGAGAGTGGAGTAGAGAGACAGAAATAGAGAGAGAGAGGGAGAGAGAGAGGAGTAGAGAGAGAGAAATGGACAGAGAGAGAGAGGAGTAGAGAGAGAAAGAGAGAGGTAGAGAGACAGCAGAGGGAGAGAGGAGAGATGCAGAGAGATAGAGAGGGAGTTAGAGAGCAGCGTCAGAGAGAGAGAGAGAGAGAGAGAGAGAGCGAGTGAGCGAGTGCGAGACAGGAAGGTGGTCTGCAGCTGTGCGTGTTGTTGCTTCAGGTCCCGGTGATTAGGACCAGGTGCGGACGCAAACTGGGCCACAGCCCCTGCAGGTCCCCGCCGGAGCGACAGAGAACAGGCGGTCGGAGGCCAAAAACAACACCCGCCAATAGCTCATACATATGCAGGGCGGTCATTACCGCCAGAGCGCGGGCGGTTTAAGCAAAGGACACGTTAGCATACCTTCTCGGGTAAATCCGCGTGACTCCCCCGTCGGTGGCCACGAACCTGGTCTGAACCCCGCTTCTAGATTTTGAGAGAAGACAGACACTAATGAGGGCTGTGTGTTTGGCTATGCAGTGGCAGTCTCCACAGACTCTGCGCTGGGAGAGGGGGCTCTCTCTGTCCAGCTTGATGTATGGCTTGCAAAGCCGAAAGAGGCCTGTGGAGAGCACACCTCCCTCTTTCGCCTCTGAGATGGTCTATTCATCAAAACCAAAATGCTCCTGGTAGTGGTGTGAGATTTTCTGTTTACATTGCAGCAAGAAGGCAAGAACAATTAAAGTAATTTCAGTGTAGCGATTTCTACCAAGAAATGAAGACATGTTTTATTTGTATGCAATTATTTTCACTCTTTAAATTACTTAAGCCAGGGTTTAAAAAGGAACAATCATGTGTTTTACAGGAAGAGAGAAAAGGAATGGGGAATTCAAACTGAGTATTCCTGGTCATAGGTGGATATACCTGACCATCGTCTTCTCATACTGCCTCATTCAAAACAGTTGTATTGTACTGCCATAACAACAAGCCTCTGTAACAAGCCACAGAGCAGTCACCTGCTAATTTTAGCATTGGGTAGATTGAGGACAGGGTTAAAAATGTGCATTTCAGTCCTCTACAGAAACAGTTCTAAACAGAGGTCACACAGACCACATCAATTCACATCACTGGTGCATGGAGTCATTTTAGGAGTGAAAACATACATTAGGTGTAGGTTTACACTAGATTACATTACAAAAATGACAATAATATAATGTAGGTGCATGCAAAATATGACGTATGTACGAGAATGAAAAAAACATATGACTGAGTCTCCTTAGAGAGGGGGCATATGGACACTGAGAACAAGGGGGGCACCTACCAAAAAAGGGTCGGAATCTCTGCTCTCAAGGACACGAGTACATTTATGTATGTATATTATGTATGTACATATAAACAGGGAAGGACTGTGTGTTTGGTATATACTCACGGATTCTGCTCCTTCCAAATCTTGACCAGCTCTGCGGTCAGTCCAGCATCTAGCAGCAGTCTGTTGACTAGAGTGACATTGCCTGGAAGACAAGAGGCGCCCACTTAAACTCTGGGTTTCAGTGACACTGTGACACGGCGAGATGCTTACATCTGGGTGAAACCATAGTTCAGGTGTCGTCATGTGATTACATGAAGTTCAGCATTTACATGTGGTTAACTTCTTGCCAATTAATTTTACATGAATTGTAATTATTCACATCTAAAAGGATGCTTTTTAGTTATTAAACGTGGACAAACGTGTTTGGATATTTTGGCTCCAATATTCTTATGACATGAGGAAAGAGTTTAACAAAATTAAATCCTCATTTTTAAATCTTATTATGTTTTTTTTTTCCTACTGAACTACGATAAAAATCAGATTGTAACTGGTCAACCTTGACCACAAATTAATGAGCAAGTATATTCAAGTTAAGTTGAAATGAAATATTAAAGTATAGAAAAACAATATTTATTTAATTTGTGTGGTGCAGTGCTTGTGGAGCTGGGCTTGTAACCAGGTAACGAGCTAGCGGAACTGACTCCCAGGCAAAGCCTCCAGGTGCTGTTGTACCCTTATTTAAGGCGCTTAACCCCCAACTGTTTCAATGAACATCCAGCTGCGAAAACGGATAATATGTAAAAATGCAAGTTATGGAAGTTACACTGGATAAAAGCCTCTGCCAAGTAAACGATGATAATGTAATGGGTAATTTTTTTGGGGAGACAAGCAGACTCTGTTTTCAGCTCATTTCGGGTGTGACTTTTATCAGCGCTTTTATAGAATTGGGCGAGACACCAAGGGATCTGAGAGTTGAAAGAATCCTCTGAAATTCAGAATCGCTGTTGATCTAATCTTCCTTTTAGTTATGCATCTGAGGCTACAGATACTGTGTAAAAACCGCTTTAAGGTCTTTTATAGAACGGGCTTAGCACATTAATGGCATTTCCTTTCCAAGGCGAGTTTCAGCTGTTTTAGGCTTCAAAAAGATGATATTGCATTAGTCAGCAAAAAAAAATCACAGAAAGGGCCAGTCTAGGCACAATCTGCTCCATCCTTACGTTTGATTAAGAAAAGCCTATTTGTTTTGCCCCTTACACTACAATCAACATTGTTATAGGTCACAAATAACTAACACTTCAAAAGTACCACAAAGAACACACACCAAAGGCATGCAGACATTATCCTCTTGATGAGGACATGCTCATTTTTTTCTGTGTTCGGTTGATTTCCATCAGGCTTTACAATCAACAGAGAAAATCACCTCGTCAGATGTGCCCTTTCACCCCTCTGACCAACAAGGTAACATGGCACAGCAGCCCATAGAGTTCACCACAGGCCAGTTACGAATGGTCAAATAAGCCAATCGATGCCAAAAACAATCAAGCAAAATACAAATTCCGCATCTCCTAGAAAAACCGTACATAATACGTACATAAATACAGAGTGTAAAGTTTGTTTTCATGTTCAGCAAACTGTGGACCCCTCAGTTCCAAATGCACCAAGGGCACAGATCAAAGGCAAAGAATGGAGGGCAAGACACAAAAGATGAGTCAGAACAGAGAATAGCTCGAAAGGGACAGTGATATTGCATAGGGGGCTTGTATTACCCCCTCACCAGTCTGACGACGTGACTCATATCGAAGAGAGAGCAGCCGCGACCTTCATGGACCGACCACTACAAAGGACGACAGTGAGTCACACGAGAGAAACTCTGTTACACTTTCGCTTCGGCTGAGGAAAGCTCTCAGAAAAAGGTCGATACAAGGGAACAAGGGGGGCTCTATTGATTTAGGTTTAACTAGGCTGTATGATCTCAGGTATTAGAGCGCGTGGATGGTAATGACACTGCTTGTTGGTGTAACAGGATACAGAGAGGGGCTCATCTTTGCGCCTCTGAAATCGAAAGACAAGCTGTGTGCTGGGAGGACATCAAAGAAGTCCGGCCAATAAAATATTTGAGTAATAAAAAACAAAAAAAAACCCACACTTTTTAATATTTCAACAGACTTGAAACTCCCACAACAGTCTATTACTGCCATGAGTTTATAAAACTGCTAGAACTACTCTACACAGTACAGAGAACACCTGGTGCAACACTTTATATAGTCCCTTTATATGTTTTAAATCAAAGCTGATTGGAGGAAGTGCTGGAATTTTAAAGCACTGTACCTGCTCTGTTGAACTTAAGCAAACACATCAGATGGTTAGAATGCCAGATACAGTGGATTTGAAAGTGTAATCATATACAGCAGGATTTAGATCTCAAGCATATCTGGTAAAAATGTACACAGTAGTACCATTGTATGAAAATACTAATCCAGACAGGAAAAAAATAACACATAGATGAGTGCAGGACCAAACGAGGTAAGTAAACGAATGGCTAACGACTCAGGTCCTAAGGAGCAAGACATCTGAAATAGCCATCGCACTCTGACTGATCAGTTTTGGGGCTGATTTGTTACTTCTCGGCTTTTGTTCTTTTCTTGACGTGTCCTGCTTTCTCTCACAGACACGGTGTAATTGGACCATTGAGCATGGCTGGTGAACTGGTGTGGGGTGGGTGTGTGTGTGTGTGTGTGTGTGTGTGTGTGTGTGTGTGTGTGTGTGTGTGTGTGTGTGTGTGTGTGTGTGTGTGTGTGTGTGTGTATAGTGCCAGCGCGTGTTACGGCCACGGGCCCGCCGCGGCCACCACATGTGCGCCCAGCTGCGCAATTAATGGCACAGCGGTGCGAAGTGTCATTTGTGACGCGCTAAGCCAGCAGGATCAAAAGCAGGCCCAAAGAAGAGAGTGTGGCGTTCTTGAAGGGGCCACCGGTGAGTGATTTCACCCCCTTCCCCCCCACCTCCCACCCCCCAACCCCCACGGGTGTTCTCTAAGGTAGGCCAGGAGGTGCGTTCTGGACGCAAGCTCCTTTTGACACGTTCTGTACTCACACGTGGGGTTGTTGGGTGTCTTCCTGTCTATGTACTCGTTGAAGTCCATCAGGAACTGGGTATTGTTGTTGTCCGATACCTTCAGGTCCTTGCAGTATTCCCTACGGGGAAATATATCAAAAAGTGATTACCTAACACGTGTACAATATTCACTCACTATTCATGAGCACCTGCGTGCATATACATCTTTCAAAGTGACCTGGAAAATGAAACTGAGTTGAGATCAATGAGAAACTGTGTGTGTGTGTGCGTGCATGCGTGTGTGCGTGCATGCGTGCGTGTGTGTGTGTGTGTGTGTGTGTGTGTGTGTGTGTGTGTGTATAAGCAGAGTGCTAAAAAGCAGCATGTTTGTTGTTGTATTGTTCGCTGCCATTCATCAGCACTAACCGAGCACATTCATATGCTGAAAACATTTTAGCCATAATGTCATTTTCTCCCTGTCTTTGTTGCCGTGGCGATCAAATGGCCACATAAAATGAGCTAAAACGGCGCGTCATGCAAATTTACGAGCCTTCACAGACCCATCACGCCTGGAAACGAGGGCCGTAAATCTGTCACAGATAATCACTTGAGTGAATTCTGTGGTTTCTCCCTCGCTCCTCGGGGGGAGGGCTGTTTGGAGAGTCTCTGATGTGTCACGGCGCATTAGGGGAGGCACGCTGTGGGCACCGGGCGGGGGAGCGGACGGCGGGCCATCACGACGGTCGTGGTCACCTATTCCACGTGCTCCGGTTCCCTAACGCTTCACGAGCCGAAAGTGCCTCTTTAGGTGAGATTGTGAACCAAGTCCACCACGGATTCTCCCCCCCTCATTCTCCCACACACACCCCCCACGCTCCTCCTGCAGGTTGAACACAGACCTCTCCACACAGAACCGGCGCTACACCCGGGTCTGCCGTTGTCATCGCCTGTCAATCGGCGGCTCAGAGGCGGCCTCTGGTGTGTGCCGAACCCACTCACCTTGGCGCTATGAGCGTGTATCCATACTCCTCAAAGTTCTTCTGCTGCATGGTCTCAGAAACTAGAAGGACCAAAAAAACAAAAAAATAAACGTGTTGAAAAGCTCTGTGGACTTCAGAGCGCTGCCGTAAGCCTGTAGACAGACAGTGGAGGATAGCACTGGAGAGAGAACTGGCAAGTGATGAAAGAAGCGTCAACAAGTGATAGTGAACAAGAAGACAATTCTCTACAGTTGGAATATTTAAGCATCCTTCTCCGGCCAATTGTCAGAGAAATTATTAATGCTTTCACGACATGAATATCAACCCTGATTCTAGTTACGGCGAATGCCAAATGACCAAATATACTGTAATAACTAATCAGCATGTGTGGAAGAAATAATTTTCCAGTACTGTTTAATAATTAACAGTATGACCAATATCATGGTGATTTTGGTTGGAGATCATTTTTAAAAATTCATGCAATGAGGATTTCAATGCATTGCATTTGTTCCACCCATTTCAGAGAAGCTGATTTATTTAGTGGTTATGTGCTTTTAAAGTCACTCTTTTTGTGCTTGAACTGTAGAGTATTTTCTGTGGTCAGTTCGCGCCCGTTGGTGAATAACACGCTGAGAGATACAGGACATACAGCTTTAAGTCACATCTCCACAGACACCATGCAGCTTTTCGGGTTTGTGACAACCGTGCGTCGAGCGCCGGCCACCCGAGACCGAGACGCACGCCCTGTTTATTGTCAGTGTCACTTCCTGTCTCAGAGAGACGGCGTTTTTTTTTTTCCCCTCACTAGTTTTCGCATGCTGACTTCACAGCGGTCTCGGACCTGGTTTGACTCAATGGACAGCCATTAAGGTGACAGGTTGACGTGTTAGAAACAGCACTAGAGAGGAAACTCTGCAGCGTCGCACATTTAAAAAGAGACACCGATGGTTAGAGAACCGGAGGCCGGTTTGGAAGGAAGGTATGGCTGGGAGGTCAGAGGTCATGGGGGATGGGTGCACTGGAGCATGCGAGGAGCAGAGGAAATGGAACAGATACAGGAGAAAGACCAACTGGAAAATACTTGCCCTTTTCCCCTGTTGTGAAAATCCAGCAGAGAGAGAGAGAGACACGCCGATCACCAGGAGGGAAACAGAGAAACAGGGTAAAAGTACAAGGGATCACAGTCAACAATATTTTATTCAACGAGCGGGCCTTGAATAAAAATATTGCAATCTGATCATAATTCAGTGAGTGTGGAAGATTTCAGCAGGAGGCAGGCATGTAAGGACGTTTTAAAACCTGGTCGATTTCCACAATGCATTCTGTGCATGCCGCCATTAGCGCATGGTTAAAATGATGCATTCTTTCAGGATGGTGTATTAGTTTGTGGCAAAACATATGCTGTTGCCAAAAAATACAGGTCAAAGAAAGAGGTGCTGCAGGGTGCTGCAGTTTGACTACATATAATGTGTTATTTTCATATACTTGTTAGTTTCTTATCAGTTACGTAAAGTGCTTTTTACTAAATACACTGATGACTTTCCTTGGAGAATTATAGTTTTTTTCCAGTTTCATTATAGTTTTGTCCACTATAGTTGTAGTTTCTGTCTATTCCTGATTTTCTTAATACATTGTCAGCAATCTTCTCCACATATTCAGTTTTGGTGAATGCCTGATGTTCACAAAAGTGAGCCATCGTCTTTGTAGCATCTACTAAAGACTTCTGCAGTCTCATAATTCTGCTACAGTACTTGTGCAAAAAAAAAAAAAAAAAAAAAAAACAGCAGTGGAGACTGACAGAACCAAGGCGTTCTGTGCTACAGAATTACTGTTGCAAGCAGCACAGGGAAAAAGGGTCAGGCTGGAACACACAGAAGGAAAGAGGTGGAGGGTGTGACCGGCTTGCTTTGAGTGAAAAATCCTCATGTTACTTAATCTTTTTTAATTGCTGTGGGGATATACAAGTGGGGCCATCAGAACATAGGTGGATGGAGGTTGGAAAAAAAAAGGATGAACCAACACTCGTATAATCCTGAAACACAAAGGGATTAGACATTTACACCAAGGGTAATCCACTACTAATCCCCCCCCGGATTAACCCCCTTGAGGAAACCTCAAATCCATTCATGTGGTGAAGTTTTCTTCTTTTTTATTCTGTGTTATATTACCTGTGAAAATTAAAATTTTAGGGCAGTTTTTTAGAAAGAATTTAAGATGTGTTTGCTACAGGCAAGAACATTCCCTTACCCTTAATAAATACAATATTAAGCAATGGTTTAATAAGTGTAGGTGTAACTAATTAAAAAAAAAAAAAAAAGGTTCAAAATTATCCTTTAGAAAAACATTATCCCTTTAAATACCCACGGGCTGGATCTGATTATCTTAGGAAAATGTACCATTACTTTTAGTACTATACATCTCTACGAAACAGGAATTTTATTGAAATAACAGCTAATCTTAGCAGCCACTTTGCACCACACTCCAGTCATAAAAACCTACTTGGTTACAATATGGCATGACAGGACACAGAATGTGAAGAGACAATCTCATTTACAAACAACTGGGGACACAAAACAAAAAGCACCAGAACTTCTGGGAAGCCAGTACAGTGATTCCTGTGGGCAGAGAGTGGTCATCTGGTCTTCATGTTAACCATTTTTTTCCCCCTACGTTAACACTCAAGTGGCACATATTATTTCTCTGTCTGACTGATGTTTATGGACCTCTTTGAACTTGAATTTTAAATACTCCCGCTTTTCATATTTGGGAGTCAGACTGCGCTTGAAACCATCCAGGACAGTTCTGGACGGCACTAAAACCACATTCACTGGAGACACTCTGGACTAATTCCGCAGATTGCAGCACACTCATTCCTTTTCATTTCCACCCCGAGTGATGTATGGCTCTCCTTTACGAGACTGTAAACTTCTTTCGGGGCGCCTTTATGAGATAAGAGGAATGATTCACAAAGAGAGAGGCAAAGGAAAGGGGGGAAAAAAAACAACCCTCAATTTTGTGTGCATTAGTACGCCTTTCTCTGTTATGACATTGCGTCAAAACAATTCAAAGCAGCCCCGACTGGTGCTCCTGCACGGGCGCTGCCAAAACCGCATCCATGTTCCTGTGGTGGGGAGGTGGCCAGGTGGGGCGAGCGCACGCGAAGCCGGCGTCAAACGCGGCCCCTGCTCGGTAGTGGGTGCCGGTGGGTCGCTGCATCCTTGTGGTTAACCGCCTCCATTAAACACTTTGTTTTAGAGCGGCGTCGCATGCGAAGCCCTCAGCCCGCCCCGGGGTTAGCAAGGCCCGTCTGGCCAGCGTTAGCGGTGCTGCTGCAGCTGTTGCAGTTAGCAGTGTCTGACTTAGTAGCAGCAAGAGCTGTGCTTCTGCTTTGTAACCGAACCCTCATAAGATCAGAGCGCACCTGGAAAATCGTTCATTTCTGAGACCAGTGAAACCGAACCAAGTTGTTTTTAAGGAGGGTTGCGTTACATCTGAAGTGGGCGTGCAGCACACATGCCTTCACAGGCAGTCAGTGGTTTACTGGACTGAGTGCGAACCAAGAGTTTCAAAAAAGAAAGGACAACTGAAAAACGTGCAGTCACAGAACAAGCACAGTTCCACAGAGACCGACTACGGGATACTTGCCCATTGTTGCTGAGGGAAATTAACACACACAAACACAAACACACAAACACACACATAGGAGGGGTAAAGAAGGAGAAAGGGAGAGCGGAGAAAAGACAGAAAGAACGAGAGAGAGAGAGAGGGAGAGGAGACAGGAGACAAAACAGGATAAGACATAAGGGGTTACAATCAACAATATTTTATTCAGCACTTGAACAACAACATTGTAGTCAGACAAAAGGTTCAAGGCATGCCACCTTTCTGCTCTAGTCTAGTTGAATCTATACTGTACAAATTTACAGCCTAAGGTCTAAAGAGTATATTTAATAGGGGACAAAGAATCCTTAGACCCCCTTAATGACTGGAGGGTACCTAAAAACCCGTGGGTGGAAGGGACTGAATCATCCCCATCACATCAACGGTGTGATGCCTATGTGGGCCTCAATTACCCGCACAAGCTTCTGATTGGCTGAGGACTGTTTGTCCTTGTATCCTACTGGACAGTGTTTGATGTGGACTAGTTATGAAGCAAGACAGAGGTTCTGCGGGGACATGTCCACAGAGGTTAATGTCACAAGCTGACGCTTGAGCCCCAGGACTTCGGGCTTCTGAGAAACCAGCTTTGGTCTCTCTGGTCAGCATTTATTAACACAGCCCATACAAACATGTTAAATGGCTTGTCTGAGATGTGTGGATGCGTGCGGGTAGTATCTGAATCAAAATAATTCTAAAATAATTACTCTAAAATAATAATTCTAAAATAATTTGACGTCCATTTAAATGCAAATTCAATTTAACTCAATGGTGACTTTTTTGTTGTTTTGAAAGAAATCTACAGCTCCTGCTCTTGTGGAGGTATTTGCTGTAATTTATAATAGATGGTAAAATCGTTTGTCTCTTGGAGAGAAAATGGACTTAAACCACCGGTGGCGTTAATTGCAGCTTTTCAAAGTTTGGTGGTAATACACCAACATGCAACCCGAGCAGGTTAATGGGTCTTCATAGCTGCCAAATCTTACCCATTGGCTTCAACATGTGCCTTTAATGTTGTGCGAAGCTGAATTTGCTTTCTGCAGATCTATGTGCCAATGACTTCAGAGGCAGAGTGAGAGAGAGGGAGAAGGAGAAGGAGAAGGAGGAGAGGGAGAAAGGGAGAGATTGGAGGGAGGGGAGAGAGGATGCGTTTCCACCAGCACGGGAGAGGGCTTCATTGGCTGAGCTCAGTTCTAACAGCCTCAGGAGAGCGTTTGATTGGCTGAGCTAAAATCCATCACCCGGGGAGAGGCTACGCGGAACTGAAGCTTGGATCAAAAGGCAGCCGGCAGTGGGTGTTGGAGGACAGCTGGCCCTTTGTTTACGGGAGATGTCCTGCGCAGAGTTTTGAGGTCAGAGGCTCTCTGCTTGTTTGGAGGACTTCTGAAGCTTTCTAGTTTGCTTTGCTGATGACTAAATGGCTGCAAAGACTGAAACAGCCAGCAGACATACAGGTGCAGACCTCAAACATGTCTTAAATCTCTATCCGCTCCGGAAAAATTTGAGCGGAGCCACATCAATACTATCAGATGAAAGGTGCACTTAATTGCATTGTGGGCATAACGTTTACAGAGTATGATTTTTGAATGATAAAGTCAGTGGTCGTAGTAGTACTTGACTAGTGGGTAGCAGAGCAGCTGACTAACAACGGCACAGCTGCAGTGCAGCAGAGCATTCTGGGTGCTCTGTTTTTAAAGATACGCATTAACATCCACACAACAATGCATGCCCTTACCCACCAAAATGATGGATCACACTACCCTGAAATACAAGGCTACATAACTGACTATGCAAAATAAACAGGCATTTGAATATTGGTTTCTGCCCTTGACCATCTAGACCATGCAAACTCAAAGAGTAAGAGGAAGCAAATCTGAAGAGCACGACTCCGCCTATACTCACATTTTGCCTGCGTGATGGTATCTCCGATCCGTGCATGGATATAGTGTAAACTGTAATCGGGCAACACCAGCGCCAAGCTGAAAATGGAAACATTTTTGCAAAGTTTCATAACTTTTACAGAGGATAAGCCAAGAAGAGAAGAAAGACACAGCATACTGTCTATTCTGCTCCTGAAAACCAAGACAGTTCGGCCAATTACAGGTTTCCAAAACATCACATGGGCTTTCTCGGCCTGCACCAAATCAGAAACATTCCCCCACCGCCTGCTGCAGAAATGACAGATCAGCACTTTACTGCATCTAATTACAAGTTTATGTATTGAATTCATAACACGAGCTCGAGTTTTAATTAAATAAATCATAGTTGGCAAGAGGTTTTGATCTGCCGTTTGCCAAAATGTTTGTGTTACGCTGCATGTCATATCAATTTAATCAAGGAAATGACTCATGAAATGGAAAAAGAACAAAGAACTGAGCACAAAATAAATATGCTATCTGGTCTGCCATAAAACAAATCAGACTTATGGGGATGGACTAATGGTCTTCAGTTAGTTCCCAAGTAAAATGCACTGAATTGACATAGCTATGCAGAACAAGTATATTTTCACAGTTCCACCACACTGCAGTTATTTTATGTCACTCTGGCTATTTGTTTTCTTTCTGTTCCTATTTTAGTTCTACAGGACGGCTCATTTCAGGGCATATGTCACTTTTTCTACAGAGCTGGAATGCATACATTTGACCTGTGACCAGAGGACAGAGCCAGAGGACTTCGGGACATCAGAAGATTTTAGTTCATCTACAGTAGTAGGCACATTTTATCTGGTGGATTTATTCTGTGGTGTAGCAGATACTGGAGCACTCATAACCTTAGCAAATGTGCACAAACAACAGTTGTTCTGACCAAAAATGAGCCAAAAGTTTGCATGGGTTACAGATCTGGGAGATGGTTCTCCACTTGGAACCAGGAATCCCACACGCCTCTCAAGTGATTTACTTGCCAATTTAACCCCTTTAAAAGGAGAGATCTGTCTACTTTTTGGCTGGACCTCAGTTAAACTAAACCTGGGTTTACAGAGCCCTCACAATTTAAACAGCTATAAATCAGAGATATAATCTCATAAGGCACCAAACAGTATGGACAAGGTGTTTGTGCATTGTGTTTGAAAATCATTGCGTTCTAAGGATCTTAAGTTACTGTATTTTGGCAAGAGGAAAATGCCTCGCCTGAAATGGGGAATAATCTGCAACAAGGTGGCCTTACTTGGCAAAATAACTTCCCCTCTCCTTCTCCATTATACCTCCCACACGCACCAGCCTCTATTGTGCTAAATCAGGTAAATGCAGAGAGGGTCACCCATATATATTCTGCCCAATTGGGATGTTAATAGTGACCCCTATTGGTCAAACAGACCAGGTTCACACTACACACCTTGCCTCCAAGGCTAGCAGAAGTGCCTGGGGCTGACAGTAGTGAAATACTTCAAAAGCACAATGTATAATCTGATAAAAACAGACCTGTTAACAGACAATTAGTGCCCATAACTGGAGACTGGCATCAAAGTAACTTGTAAACATTCCAGGGAAAGACATTTTAGAGCAATACTGACCATAACAACATCCCCCAACCCCTCATTCATTGGAACAGTTATGCAAAAAAATGTGTACACCCAAGGACTGAATCACAGTCATGCTTTACAGACTGAGCTTAAAAACGTCTCTCTATAGACTGCCAACTGTGAGTTCACTGATGCATAATGCATTAAGTGCAAAGGTCTGAGAGTCAGCATCAGTCAGAGAAGCATAAGTATAATTAATACCTAGTTAGCGCTGGACTCATATTGACACAGCTGTGCATGAGAAAATCAGATGTTTTCATACTTAACAATATTACACAACCCCATAATTGCAGTTCCTCTAGTTACCTGTAGTCTGTGCCATTGACAGGGCCCCATGTGTAGGTCCTGAATCCTTTGTCGATGTACCTCTGCAAAAGAACATTCAATGCACAGTTACAGATCATGCAAACCTACCCGTGTTTACCTTTTTGATATCTGTGGTCTGTTTTTGGCTTACCTTCCGACCTGTGAATGCATGATGAATTCTTCGACTTTGGTGCATAGGTTTTGCCAGGAAACTTTTTTAAACTATTGTTAAGCTGCCAGAACTCATTTACATTTATTAATTTGTAATAGTAATTTAAAAGGACTTACAAAAGCAAAGGTAAACATGAGGTCATGTGAAGTACAGTACAGAAAGCAACAGATGACATATGAAGATGCCAAACTTTCACAGTGCTATAATAACCGGTGTCATAATGAATACACAGTAAGTGCTATTATAACTACATATTTCTACAACTGGTGTCAAAGTCCAATAATAATGTAGAGTTACACTCAAAACAGCTGTGTCTTTTGTCTGCAGTGGAAGACGGCCAGCCTGCTGATGTCCTACGGGAAGCTTGTTCCATCACATGGTTTCCAGAACAGACGATGGGCGTGACTGGGATACACGACCATGCAGAGCACTCTTCGCAGCAGTTACATAAGGAAAAGGATGCAGGGTATTTGCCTCTTAATACTAGGGCTTGTCCCTATCAGCATTCTTTATGGACTGCCGGACTGCCGTCTCACACTCACCTCGTCCAGAGATTTCACCAGTGTGCTTATTCTCTGCTGCCCTGTGTGTCCGTCAATCATGTTTTTCCTGATCTGTGAAAAAAAAGACAAAAAAAGAACCGAATAATCATTAGCTCTCCCCCAAAGACACCTCATCCCCCCATCAGCTAACATACAGCAGGTGTACAACACCACCCAGCCAACAGAACGAGTGGTCATACGATATTAACTGAAGTGGGCAGGCCGTGGTGTCCGGTCACAATGACAAACAGTGATCGAAAGGGTGTCTGAAGTCATGTTTTAAGATTCAGGGTGACGGGGTGCTGGGGGGCTTTCACACAGAAAGCTCAAAATTGTGAATGCTCTGCCAGTTTACAGGGAGACAGTTTAAACACTAGCAGCGGGGGAGGAGATGGTGGGTGGTCTTTTACTGGGATCTGAAGCCAGTAATCGCAACAAGAAACTTATTTTCCGGATCCTGCTGGATTATGAGCTCATGTTGGAGTTGGACAATCGGGCAATAAATCAAAGATAAGGTTTTCAATACTGACCTTCTTCCAGGTGGCAGGTGCAAGTAGCTTAGAGAAAGTTGAGAGCTGCCACCAGCTCCCCCCAGACAGCAGTGTGTTGGATTGTGTGATGCCCTGAGGCCACCTGTCTGTGTGAATGCTCTGTAAAGCTGTCAGTTTTTGCACTTCACTGAGACTACGTCTATCACTCATTCAGTATTAGCACTTCTTCAAAAAAATAGAAATTGTCACACATTATACTGAGGAGGACCATAACACTGGTTATAGGCGGCTTGTGTGTAATTTTGAGGTCACCGCATATATAAGTTAACATGAATCCAAGAGTAGCGTTTCCTTTGATCATACCCCCCCTAGGACCAGAGCCAGCTGGAGCTGATCTCAGTACAGTAAAGGTCCAGACGCCACTTCCTGCAAGTCCCGGCTGTGTAGCTCTGATGAAGAGCTCCACTGAGCCTGGAACAGCCTCTTGCTAAGGGGAGAGGCCCTGATGCAATGCATAATGGCAAGGCCCACAACAATGTGTTTACAATTAAGCTCTCAGTTGTATCCTCAGGTCTTTATTATTCTTTGTGTTTTTTCTCCTCACCGCTGTTTTCGAAGGGAAACCACAGAGGTGAAGATTGTTAACAGTCGCCATGGCCGGCAACGCACCGAAGATACTTGCGCGCCATAGGCAGTACGCACGCGGACACTCCACACAGGACGAGCCAACACTTTCCAGCACTTTCTCTCTGGAGTCCTTAGGGAGGATTTTTTTGTAAACATTTACTTCCAGTGACCTTTAAATCCAAGAGAGGGGCTGCAGACGAGGTTTACGAACAGTGAATGGAAACAAACACAGCCATCAGAACCGCTGAAACGTGGCGCTCCGCGTACCTCCACTTTAATTTCATTCTCCAGCTCGGCGTCCAGGAAGTCCAGCGTGACTGGCTCCTGGAATTTAGGATTCTGTGAAGGGAAACAGGAGTTCAGACGCACTGAAGTTTGATGGAAGAGCATGATACAGAACTGGGCTGCACACTTCTACCTACAGCAGTATATGATCTACACATTTTTAAAAACCAGAAACTGGTGTAGCTGCCATCAAAACCCCTATAAACTTGTTTCTGAAACTGGCAACCTCTAAAGAGTCTTCAGACAGTTCAATTCAGATAAGAGTATGGATGGAAATACAGAACAGAATGTTTACTGTACTCATTTAAATTCATACTTTCAAATGAACCTTAAACATTTTGGGTAGTTGGTACATTTGGTAAGAGGAAAACAGTGGAACAGTGTTATCAAAAAAAAAAAAAAAAAAAAAACTAAGGTGGTGGAAAGAACATGAAATCAGTCTCAATCTCAGTTTCGTAATTAGACATTTACAAGAATTCAAAAACAAACTGCAGAGCGAGTGGGGGGGTGATCAAAACAGCTAGCTGACCTCCTGCTTTTAAACAAACATGTTTCTGTTCAAAGATTATCCAAAACCGAGCACTATCTGTCTGCTCCATTAATGGCACCATCCTGGACAGCGAGTCCAGGCCCCGAGTCTCTGACAGTAAGCTGGAGATGATTCATGAATACAGATTTGTCTGCTTTGTGTCACAGTCATATTGGACAACTGTGATAAAAAAGCAGATGACTTTCCAGTTGTGACCCCTCATTACCTAAGTGTGGCTAATTAAAAACAGCAGTGAGATAGCAGTGTCTTTTTATAGCGCAGCCATATAGCTATATATAACTATAAGAGCAATACAGTTCAATGAGAGGACTTCATTTTTTAAAGAACAAGTCGTCTCATTCATGGGACTGCCAAGGTCAACATTTTCCTTTAAGAAGACAATGAACAAATTAAATTTACACATGAATGAATGAATGAATGAATGAATGGATGGGAGAGTGAATGAGGGGGGAAAACAACTAAAACAACTAAAGAACAGAGAAGAATGAACAAGACAAAACTGAAAAAAATATATAGCAATAGGGATCTTACATGCAATGAATAATGGAAAGAAAGCAGACCAAACAGCATGCATTACAGGACAGATGTGGAGTGAAACGGGTTGGAGGAAACAGATTCGTCCCAAGCACCAGTCCATGGAAAGGGAACAAAAAAAAGAGAGAGAGAGTCAGAGACAATGAAATGGAGAGAAAAAGGCAGCACAAGAATGAAAGTAACCTCTCTTGCCCCCTAATTTTTTTTACATGAAAAAAATGACAAGAATGGCAAAACTATTGCTAAATTGAACATGAAATCAATATTTGGTCGAGGCTTGAGTGTTCTCTGAACATAATGGGAGACAGATGGTGCAACACAATTTTGTATGGCAAACACGAGGCTATCCTCAACAGCTGCCCGCCATACATTTGGCAAACGTGAAGATCGAGGCTGTGCGAAAGACGTGGCTTCGTTGCATACAGAAAGCGTCTCTTACAGGAAGCCATTTGAGCAGAGTGACACATATTGCACACTAACAAATATAAGTCAGTCATTTTCTGGAAACTGAACAAGTGCAGTTACAAAAGTAACTATACTGATCAGGAAAGAGCCTTGAACTATTTTCTGACATATTAATAGAATCAAACCACGTGAAAATAAGTGAAAATAAGTTAAGTTTCATGTTCTGCATGGTATTTTAACACTGAATTTGTGTATTTAGCAATGCACATTTAGGATGGCAAGCACCTTCATGTTTTTTAGAACTAAATCTAATATAGCTACCCATGTATAATACTAAATATCTACATATCTATACAATCTATATATACATAAGCATACATCTATATCTATACACACAAACACAAAAATACACACACACACGGGCAAGGGCAAGTTTCAGAACCCAATTCTGTCCAGCTCAGAGAATTACCTTATATTCACATCATATTTCTTGGGTACTAACGAGCCTCGTGTCGCTGACCTATTTTGTGAAATACAGCCACACAACACAGGCGATTTCAATGTTGATGTTCTGGCCATGTCTAATGGCAAGGCTTTGGCCACTCTCCGCTAAACTGGCCCTTGTTATGTCTGCTTTACTGAGGCTGTTTGCTTTGCATGACCAGTCCTCATTACTTAAAGGAAGAGTGATATTATCCCTGCCACTTTACTTCCTGTACGTTCCACCCAAGACGGTCCCACTGGACTCTCCCTCTCACTCTCAGCCCTCCAAAGTGTGCCAGCTGTCAAGACCTGCTGCCGACGGGTTCACAGGTCTGACCGGTGTCGTTTCCGTTCACCTTGTAGGCTATGGCGCGTCTTTGTAGTTGTAAAACCGCCTGTGAATTACTTGCTTGAACACATCTACCAGGTCAAAAATATCACTGCCTAGCATTCGTGACTCGCAGATTGGTGTGATTAGATCGTGTTTCACTGCTTCAGTTGGAGACAGCAGGACATTTTCTTTGATTCTCTTGGCACTCAAAGAGAGCGATACTTTCGAAATAAGGACTTCACACACTGCAAGCGTGCCTAGCCTATTTAAAGATATTTTTTGTGTCAGCCTTTTCTTTTTGAAGGCTTATTACAGCACTGTATGAAATGCAGGGGTTCAACAAGCAAACACACTGGTGACATGATGTTGACAAACAGATTGGTTGAAGAGTCTGACTGCTGAATATACAGTCAGGCAACTGTAAGCTTCTTCAGAATAGGCTCCAGAACTGAATGTTAGCTCTGCAAATGTGATTTCTATGCAACACAAATGTCATTTTTGAGGAATGAAATGGAGTTTAATCTGGTCAGGTCATCTCACAATGAAAGCAATAAATGAGAATCAAAATGTATGTAGGGTCTGTGTGACTTTGAGTATGTATAGTATCAGTCTTCTGCAGCTGGGGGCTACAGTGCTAAGCAGCAGTGCTCTCAACCCAGTGGTTTCTGGTTTGAGCCTCAGGAGGGGCAGTGCTGTTCTTGACCTGAATTACTTTAGAAAATTTCCAGCTGCACAAATGAATGTTACGAAAGCTTTGTAAATCACCCTGGATAAGGGTGTCTACTAGGGAAATTAATAATGGAACGTAAAAGGATACATAGACCTAGAGTCTCAGAAATAAGCAGCTGCAGCAAAACTAAGTCTGGTCCTGAAGTCCGATCCCCGTCACCACGTGTGCATAGACCCCAGTCCAGGATCCTCCACCTTGTGCTACTGGTCATGCGGCATAACCAAGCTGTGAAGCCAGCTGGCTTCACTGCTGAGAAGGCTCTTTTTCCCCCCTCCCTGGATGAAAGCGGGGGGGTCTGCTCTTACAGGGCCACGGAGGGCCTGTCTCATCTACTACACACAGTGAGAACTGACGGCTGACAACAAGTGCATGGTCAGGTTAAAGCCCACCCTGCCCTCCTTCATCACCTACTCACCCCATTTTGTCTCCCTCTCCTGATGTCGGACATTTTAAGAAGAAATAAACTCGCTCACACGACCTTTTTTTCTGCTTCAAACATTCCATGCAGTTCGCAATAATATCATGCGCATTTTTCCATTCACCATCATCTGTTTTACCGTTAATTCCATTTACCGTGTTGTGGCACAAGGAAATGGCTTGCAGTAAAAAGTGGAGCGGAGTTTTGCTAGAAGAAACGGTGGTATGTAAATGTGACGGTGGTATGTAAATGTGAAATTTGTTTGTTTAGTTGTGTGTATTGTATTTGAAAATGTATTATGGTTGTGCGTGTGTGAGTGTTTATGTGCAGAAATGAGTTAAAATATGTTAAGCGTGTGCGCCGTGTAATTGTTTGTTCTCTGATCTCCTGGGAAATGGTACGCACATAGGGCGGGCACCTGCTGGTTAGTGCTTCATAAAGCGCACCGGAGTGCTGGTATTCATGGTAAAGGGGAGATGCAGAGCTAACACAGTTTCGTGCATGACTTTATTCTGACTGACTGGTTTGCTTATATTTTGAGTTTTGTTGTTACTTACTTTGTTTAAATTTTCATCGTAATTATGTATCGTTTCAGTTTGCTTATTTGTTTATTTTAATAATTGATTATTGTTTTGTTCCCTCTTTTTCTACACCCTTTGGTTTAGGATATGCGGAGGAGGAAGCCACTACCTGTGTATATAAAGGGAGGGTAGTTTCATTTCAAGGGGGAGTCTCTCACAGGGGCTAGGTTCGGGTCAGGTGACTGTAAGAGGAAGAAAAGTGTTGGTCTGGTCATCTTGCGATGCCAGTACTTGGGCCAGTAGGGCCATAGGCTTGAGTTTGTCTTACTTTGTTTTTTTTGTCTTACAAGTGTAGACAAAATTATTAATTGGGATTATTAATGCTTCCCGATGGGGTGCCAGTGCAGCACGTTATGTCAGCATTGCATCAGTGTGTTTTGAGTATTACAGCTGACTGACTGAAACAACAGAAAGAAATAGAGAGAGAGAGAGGACAAAAAAAGCATCCATGCTTTTTGATCCTTGAAAGCAAGAGAGATAGGGAGAGAAAGAGAAGAAAAAGGGAGGGGTGGAGGTGCGAGAGGCAGAGCATGTGGAAGATTAAGTTTATATAGTGTAAACAGGCCATTTATCTCCAGGGGCCTTGTATAATGAACCTACCCCCCTCTCATTCTCCATCAGCTGGAGAGAACAGGCTTCCATCACACTACTTTTACAAGCGGGATATCTACAGTAGAGGTCCAAGGCCATGAAAAAGTAGCACCCGTCTTTAATAACACCCATTTCCCTGTACCGACTGAGCCTCCCAAGCCTGAGAGGACACAGTCATGGTTAGAGAAAAAAAACTATCTATGTTGCTACCTAAAGACTAGGGCTACAACAGCAGGGAAGCCATTGTGGTGGGGCGGGTCTTTCGGTTGGGTCAAATGTTGGAGCTCCTGAGAGTTTTTTTTTTTGGGGGGGGGAAGGCTGACCATGAGTTACTGGGCAGCTGTGAGGTTTGCTGCCTTCTGCTGGACCCCAAAAACCCACAGCCATACAAGGGAGAACCCATTCTGTTTCTTGAACTTGACTTCCCATGCTTTCCCTGCTAAATTTCAAAACTTTTATTCAGAAGCCAAATTTTTGGGGCTTTTGGATGAAAGATTTCACAGTTAGACTTTTCTTACAGATTGGTTCCATTATGATTATGATGATTTTTGTTAAAAGGCATGTCTGTGTCATTTTTAATCTTTGATATCAACCAAATTTCAATTAAATTTGTTACAGTGCATTTTTATGACCAAAATTGTCAACAAGTTAAACCCAACATTAAAGCAAAATTAGTACAATAGTGTTTGGTCAATAATTAACACAAGGAGCTGTTCTTGATCCACCACTACAGCATGAGGGGTCCAACTGAAGGGCCCACCCCAGGGCAGTAACACGCTGCTGTCTCTACAACGCCCCCTCACCTCATGGAAGGTTATTGCAAATTTGTTTTTAAGCCTGATCCGACGGTTGTGTATCCTTTTCTAACAAAGAGATTCAAGACTCATTTCATTGTGAGAGTGCTGACAGAACACACACACTCACACACATGCACATGCACACAGACATACACACACAGACATGCACAAAATCAACTTCGAAAGACAACAACAACAAAAAAAGACAACTGGCACCATCTCAAAATTTGTCAATAAACACTGAAAAGTTTCAAAGCAAAGTCTGGGGTGGGTGGAATTAAATATTATCAGAATTAATGAAAAACAGACATTTTGGGCTCATTCTGGAAAATTGAAAACAGATTTTGCGTGGAAAACATTGATCTTCCAGTTGTAGAATTGTGGTGTTTTTAAATTGAGTAATTTTTTTATTGACGTCAACATCTTCTGCTGTGTTCGTTTACTACGTTGTATTTACTGCAATTACTGAAATGTAAGTTTACAGCAGACCACAAGGATTTCTACGCATATTATTTCCATTACACCCCTCTACCATTATTTCACATTTATATGTCAGCAGGAGTTTAACTGTAACTTTAACGGTCTGCAGGAAAATTCAATAAGCATTTGACAATGAAACCTATAGGGAAAGTGTTTGTTTGGACAAATTAATTACACGCTGTACCAAGTAGACAGCTTTTTCAAGCTTCATTTATAACCATTTGGCATGCTGAACCAAGTACTTTCTGAGTGATCATTTTTAAAACCTTGAGTATGCCAATATGAATGTTTCTGTCAACCGGAAAAGCACTACTTTTGCAAACTGTCAGAATCAGATTCACTTCAAGAAAGACCTTTCAAATGGTATTACAGCACTTTCGAATAAACCAAGCCACAGGTTTAATTGACCCAGTCTGTTGGGGGTATGAATGTTTCTGTCATATTTGCCTGGATTTAAATATTCTTTACTAAATGGTCAGAGGTGTTGGGGTGGGGTGGAAGCTAGAGGGCCTTTCTGCATTTTTACCAGAGGGTGCGTTTCTGCTGTAACACTCGCCAGATGTAATCGTCTGGCCTATACTCTTTACAGAGGGCGTGGTAAAGGTTCCACTTTGCAAATTCACCTTCTGTGTGTCTTACGATAAGGCTTTCGTTCGATAATTTCAATTTCTTGTCTTTTGGCACCTTCTTCATTTCCTTCCAGGCACTTCAGCACTGCATGAGACCAACAGACAAGCCGCAGTATGCATAACTGGAAGGCAGGCTCTCTAGGCACACGTCTTCATTAGAGGAAGTGAGCAAGATTTGTGGGTCGATTCCGTTTTCGTATTGGTTGGGACGCAGAGGTCCCAGAGGTCCGTTTTAATTCTGAGAAATATGGCTCACAAATCCAATTGCTCATACAACTAAGAAGCTTCGGAGTGATGCTGTTTCTTGTCATACATTACAAAGACATGACTTCATTAGAAATTTTAAGGAAGTTGATTCAAATATTTCATAACATTGTTCATGATTCTAACATTTTAACACTGCCCTTTTAATACCCTTCAGACACTTCTGAACCTGACTATGTACATGAATGCATATATATGTTTGAAGGTTGAAGGTCTGAAGGTCCCTAAACTTGGAGACCATAATGGACCAAATGACCACAAAGGGTATATTTTAATAAATTTTTACATGGCATGTCGACACAGTCATGGAACACATCCACTCCATCGTGTTTAACCCAAAAAAAAGAAAAGATACTGCCTCACAAGGGTAACCCTTTCCGTTGATTGAGTTTTAAAATATCTAAATGGGCTGCCCTATAGCTCATTAATGTTAAATATTGAGGAGAAAAGAACACGGGAGGGGATTTCTTGATATTGTCAAAGCATATCAAACGTCTCTTTTGACCATGTTTTGGCAGCGAGATGGCGGAGCCAACTCATGCAGCACCACTCCGGTGCCACGCTAAAGAGATGCACAGCAACGTTTCATGGCTGCACGCGTGTTGTTTGGAAACTTAAACGCTGGCTCTCCGCCATGTCAAATGCATTCTGTCTATTTTATATACATGTGTGTGTGTATATATATATATATATATATATATACATATACACACATACATACATCTCATATGGTTGACGTTATATGCTACATATAGAACACATAGTACAAAAAAAGCAGTAGAACTCCTGCCTGAAAGCACTATTGAAATCTGATTTAAATTTATAACAGAGACGCTGATGGCTGAATTCAAAGCCCAGATCTCCATACGGAAGGTCAAAGGTCTGCAAAAGCAGTGGTAAGCAAACCTTTAATCCCCTCTTACTCGTTATATGGTGGGTGACTTACGCAAGTTGCATCCAGCTGTGGCTACTTAGCAGGAAAACAAAAGCAATTGAGATACAACAGAGTGAAAACACATGCTATGCTATGCATCCTCTCCTCTCTGGTGACAAGTTAGGAAAAGTGAGGGGGAAGAGGATCATTTAGTCACTGATTGTCGGACCATAATATTTCGACACAAAAGCCACAGGCACGTCATAACAGAAGAACAACCGGAAGAAGAGAGCTGCAGCTGGCCAACCAAAACACTGATCTGGCGCGGCCTCGCAATCAGGGAAAATTCAGACAGCTCTAACTCATGGCTGAAGTATGTTCACCGTGTTCACTGTGGCAACAACCAAGAAAAGTGAGTGGTGATGGAGAGGCGAGAAGATGGACTGTACCTTTGGTTGAAGGTTGGGGTGGAGGAGCACATAGCCATTGGGATCGATGGCGAAATAGTATCCATTGGGGCCAAACTTTCGGGGGGGAGGAAGAAAAGAGTCAGTGAGAGTGATGGTTAATGCCTGCCTGAAGGGGACCACCAGGTTCTAGGTCGCTGGCAGAGTCGTGACGGACTTGGCCCTTCTCGGAACATGCTAAAACGCATTACCTAATTACACTCCGGAGGAGAGATTTAGAATAATACAAAGAGTTCTATGACACTGTTTTCTCATCTGGAAACAGTTGTGCGGGCAAAGTGCAGATCACAATCACTTACTGTATGGACCAAAAATAAATACATACAGATGCTTTGATAATTGGCGAGGCAGAACATTTAGGCCTTATTTCCTGTTTAAATCCTTAGCTTGAGAGAATGATGGAGTTGTAGGAAAACATAGCTTAAACATATTGTACTGCCACATCCAATTCAATAAAAATTACACAAAATAACTGCTGAGAAAATTTGGTGACCAACACACAGCTGATGCTTGGGAAAATGAAGGTTTTGTTGGTAAAACGACCAGCTGGGTGAGGAGTGTGGGTTATTGTGTTTTGAATTTTATCTTCTGTGGTTTATTGGAAGGGCATCACATTGCCTTATGGTGCAAAAAGTGGGTTACTTAAGTTAATTGGAAATGCGGCTTATCAGACTGCCCAAAAGGGCTTTATGTTTATGTATGAATAATGTTAATGTTATAATGTGTTCTGCTGTATATGGAGATAAATTGCAGTTTCACCACACAGTGAAAACATTTCATTTACATCACGTTGGTTATGGTGTGATAAATTGCAGTTTGCCCACACTGTGGAAACATTTCATTTACTTTACATTTGCTAAGCCACAAGCATCTGTTTGATGAGGCTCTTACTGTGAACCGTGGCGTTAGCCTCTTAATGTCGTCCAGGGACACGTCAACGGCCATTACTCCCAGTATCAACTGGTTCTGGTGTCAAAGGAAAAGAGAAAGAACAAAATGAATACAAATAAAAACTGCAAAAAAAGAGTGGAATTATCTAGGAGAATTGGTATTATCTAGAATGGTATAATTAGCAAGTGACTGACCTGAAAAAATGCATGGATACTCACTACACACTACAGGTGTTTTCATGTAAGGAACTGAGTAACGAGATTTCTGTAATTCCATTTCATAAAACGCTACGCAAGATCGCAGTTTCGTTTTGGTGTCATTTCCAAAATGAGTCAGCATCCCTTTGTGTTAATGGAATCTCTTCAAACAGGATAAAAACGACAGCAGTGCTTTGGGCCGTTTTTCTGTTTGAGCCCCTGCTTATTTCATTGTCACGGTGACTCACTGATGTCTTCCATTTCTCTGCGTGTTTTTAATTCAAATTAGTTTGAAAAATATAAATCCCCTTTTATAATCACTTATAATCCCCAGTCACCTGATAAGGAATATTTGGATTGTATTACAAAAGATTTTTTTTTTTTTCCTTCAACAACATTATTAGTTTAGGGGGGAGCTGGAATTGAAAGATGAGTCAGAAAATCTTTACACTTGCTTAAATATGTCACTGAAAGCTAAAGTCACAGCACTTTGTGATTAGATTGAAGCAGCTCCTGTTACATTTTGGAGGTTTATTTAGGAAGTTCATTTTTCCAATGGTACCTTTTTTGGTTTTCCATCTTTCTCATCTATTGAGACGGTCTTGTTGAAAACTGGCAGTGTCCCCGTAATAACAAGGCCAAGCTCCTGGAGTCCAAATGAATCACAAACACATGAAAGACACAGCACCACATATAAGCACTGTTAAGATGCACAATCATTCATACATCCCTGAACTACACATTTGTGTCCATTTTAAGCCAGCTTTAAATGAATTTTATGTTGTATTTTGTTGAATTTTATACTTTATTTTTGAATTTTATGTTGTATTTTAGTATAGAGTAACTTGATAATATAAAGAATAATTAATAGCTCCTAATAATGAGGAACAAAGCTGAAAATAGCACACAATCAAATTTCCTTAAACACAGCACAAACTGATAAAAAAGCACACTCAGTCATGGGTGCCATGTGTTGCTGGTGTAATATCTGCTCAGTTTCCAGTAAGGAGAAGCAATAACAAGCAGCAGGTCAACAGCCTGCTGTCCACAGATAGCCACAGTAAGGAGCGTTTTCTTCCTCTTTCTGGAAAATGGCTCAAAATAACTCACAATCAAGAATTATCCAACAAAACTGACATCTTATTTTGGTAACAGCAAGAAAATGGTAACAAATTATAAAGTCATAAAAAGGACATGAGACTCCGTTTACTGACGACAACCCAAGACAAACACCTTCGTTAAGCCAAATGAAACTGAGCCAGTGTCATAATTGGCACTTTCACCCTAACTTTCACTTTCACCAGTAAGCTCCAACTGTCAAACCACTGCCAGCTTACTGAAACAAATCAACCTTAAAACAAAAACTTTATGCAAAGCATCCCTCTATTGTCATGGTGCAAAGTGAAGTGAAGTCATCTTATGAGTTATCTGCCTCTGTGTGACTTTGGCTTTGCGTGGATGCATTACTATATTTATATTATATATTTAATAAGCGGTGCGTGCAACGCGTGCAAGGTGGTGTCACATACCAGGGCGTCCAGGTAGACATTTGTCCACTGGACCTGCTTTGCCTTTTTGTCTGCCAGCACCATAGGTCTTCCAAGAACATCCAGGTACTCCTGCAGAGTAAACCACATCAATCACTTGTCTAAAACATCTGTGGCAAGGAGGGTGTGCCAGAGCACATGAATACAAATCTTTTGCATGGACGCATCACCACCTGTGTGTTGATCCTAATGGCTCCAATGGATGGAATCTCGTAATAGTAACCTGGAAGAGAAACAATGGGTATGTTTTGATGGACTTTCACATTAACGCTGCATTCAGACATGAAAGAATGCTAACACCTTGAGGTTTACAGTGCTGATTATAATCAATGGATCACAACCTTCAACATCACCTATAATACTGAACTACAATACTGAAAGGTACACATGAACCAGAAAGCCCAACTGCTACCAGAAGTATGGTGAAAAATGATATTTCCCCGGATGTTATGTAAATACGGATTATTCTGCAGATCACACAGATCACAGTTTGCATAAGAATCCAGCAGGTGACCTTAACATGGCAAAGCAAATCATCTGCATCTCATTCTAATACTAACGCATATGAAAACCTATACCTTTGTTGGTGCAGGCCATCCACTGTATTGGTCCCTTGTCATAGTTGTGCTGACCGACGGAGAAAGTGAAGATGCGGACCTGGAGAAAGAGACCGTAATAATAAAATAACATATTAGCAATACAAACTATCTAATTAATTGTATTGATTGTTTTACTTTATCAAGGCACAGTGGCAGAATCACAACACCGAAGAACAGAAAATAAAGCAAGAAAATGAACTCCTTGGGAAACCTGTGAAAGGCATGTGATGTACATAATGTAAACAATACAAATGACGACTCTGAAAACATACAAAATACAGGTGCAGTTAACAAGGCTTTTCAGGGCATCTGGATCCTCATTTAACTTCAAAAGTACACAAAACTCCCTCCCCAAAACACAGGCATGTCCCATTCTGAGATAAAACTTCTGTTCCTCTGTGACAGCCAGGCAGTAACGCATCTGCCAGCGGGACCCCCCCAGCCCCCGCCCGGGGAGGGGAACGGCCAGATGTCACGGCATTGATGTGACTGCGCCCGGCACCAAGGAACAGGAAGCGCGGCCCCCGCGCGGACGCGCCGCCTGTAGAACAGAAACCTTCCCGCTAATTGGAGCCGGTGTGCGCGAGTGAAGTGTGCAGGGGCGCGATGGCAGGGCTTTTTAATGAGAGGCGCGCCGCGCACCCCAAACAGCATGCGTGGGTATCAAAACAGACCACACAAACAGCAGGTGCGGCGTTACTCAACATCTCATTATGCTCCGGGTACAGACGGGGGATGCAAAGGGGAGACACAGTGCAAAACAAGTGAAGGACATGAATCACAGTCAGGTGCTGAGAGACCGCCGAGTACAAAGAGACCCCTCCTCAGAAGAATTTGCTGATTAGACAACTCTAAAGATGACTAAACTTTAAGTTCCTGACTAACATGAATAAGGAGGTCTATCCGGATCTGCAGACAGGTGATTTCTGCTGGCACCATTACTCTTCTGAAAGGCAGAACTTTCAGCTTTAAAGTCATTGCAGACAGATTGTCATTGGTGTATCTGGTGAGCGAGTGTCTTCTCTAACACTATCCTTCTCTGTCTATTGCAAGTGTGTGTGTGTACACGAGTGAGTGTGTGTGAATGTGAATATTTATGGTGCATCCAACATGATTCAGATTTCCCTTGTTTAGGTTTGTCCATAGTGCTTTAGATATGGCAAATGATTCCTAGATATTCCACCAGGTTCAGAAATTGATGACTTGGATCAGTCTCAGTACTAAATGCTTATTAACAAACAAACACAATCTTGAATTTTATTCCACCTCACCAGTTCTAATGTAGGAAAGCCTGAACATTTAACTGATATTCAATTTCCTGCCTGAAAGTATGACTGAATGCAACTCGCAGCAGTGAGTAATTATTGACACAGAAACAAACAGTGTGTCATACAGCATTTGAGGGTAGGAACAGGGTTCAATCATTTGAATCATTCAATCATCCGATCATCTGTTCAAAATGTATATCTCTGCTTTATTAAACTGCCGTCTCACCGTCTTGTGGGGGTTGTACTTCTCAAAAATCTCCTGGGCCCTCTCCTCCCCTCCATCGGTAAACAGCATGATAATCTTGTTGCAATTGGCACGGGTCACATTGTCCTGGAACAAATGTAGACAGACGCAGTGAACAAGGGCACCATTTCATTGCAGAAAGGCCTCTCTGTAAACATTTTATTGTGCGTTTGATCAAACATGCAGTTTAAACCATATAATTAGTGTGTGCAAATCAGGAAAAAATCTAACTGGTGGAACAGCAAACGACTCAAGCAACGTGAGGTTTTCAGCCAGTAGATGGCGATATTTAACAGCACTGCGACAGGCTTGGCATTTGAGATGTAGTTGCTACAGAAGATAACCTACTTGGTTGTCTGTATGATTATCATTATTCATGCCCATCCATCTCCCACTCTTTCCTACATGAAGGCTTTTGACTTGCATCTCAATGCATATACTCTGTCATGTGTGAACTTTGACCACCCCCGTCCCTCCCCATGACTCTGAGCCTGTAGAGAAAGACTAATGAACCGGGTCTAAATGGAAGCCAGTGAATGGAGAACGTCCCCCTTCCCCCAATGTCTCCCGGCACCGTCCTGCCAATATGGTACTCACATACATAAGCTGCTCGAAGGCAAACTCAAAGCCCTTTTTGTAGTTGGTGATTCCCTTGGCCGAGATGTTCTGGACGCCATCCTTCAGGATCTTCTTGTTGCGGACGTTGGCCTGCACAAGGTGCTTGAAGCAGGCCGCTTTGTTCACGTTTACATTGAACTGAAACACGGAGAAGTCACATGACTGGTACCAAACCAGCTGAGATGCACTGGAATCCTACCCATACAGTGACAATGGAAAGCCTCATAGGGATTTTATATATTAACAGCGTTGAACATATTACAAGTGCAAATGCATGTTTCGAATGAAGCAAAGCTGGATCTTATTCACAGAAACAACTGGAGCCAAATAGATTTGTTGCCCCGCTGCATGTAGGAGTCTTTTCACTGAGTTAATACCCATTCAAGCAGAGTGAGTGAAAAGGCCTATTAAAACTTGACTGACATCTGACCGAACTAAGCCAAGAGCCACCCAGCATTTTAGAATGATGTTTCTGAACAGCTTTACACTGCACACACACTATCATTTTTCCATGCTTTTCATGAGAGTGACATACAAGGACAAACTGCTAGACTCTAAAACATCTTTTATGCATTCCCTACATGGTATGTCTTGGTATAAACTGCCTCAAACTATTTTACACATGCATGTCCTCTGTGTATTTAAAGACACTGGGTTTATATAGAGTCATTTTTCCCTTTAATTGTGACTGAGGGGAAAATGCACCATCTTTTCGCTCAGCAGCTCATGATTACTGCCCTCCCATCATGCCGTGCTGCGTTCGGACATATCAGCAGGGCTGTCGCTCCAATCAGCGAGCGGCGGAGGAGGAGCTCAGCGAGGTGTGACGGAGTGCACTAAGTCATTAAGGAGTGATGTGGCATGGTGGGGGGGGGGGGGGGGGGGGGGGGGGGGGGCAGCTTTCCTGCTCAGCCATCGGATCCATTTGCCGCCCAAAGTGTGACAGAGGAAACATCCCAGCATCTGCACAGATGGAGCAGATGCCCAAACTGCACACATAGAGGGCTTTGCACGTTGATGATCGAGATATGGCAGCCGTGTGCATATTTCATAACCCCAGTCCTACTGGAAGTACATTAAAGTGCATGGCATAATGTTAAATTAAGAGTATGTGTTACGTGCTACACCAACACAGGGAGAGCAGTACTACTGCACTGGGCATTCTTTGCAGTGATATCCCAACCTCCAAAGGTACCTCTTCCACCTTCACCAGACTGGATATTAGGAATGTAAATGGTCCGATTAAAACTAAACCATCCAATCTCATCCAAGCTAACCACAATGCTTATTTAATTATTTAATTAAAACTCTTAGGTAAACTGATTTTGAGTTTAACGGGATGTGTATGTACATGTTTAGTTTATTTTTATCTCACTGTTTTAATGCCATTCTGAGCTTTGTTCTTCCATTGTTTCAGTGCATCATATTCCTTGCTATACATTATAATGGCTCGGTGCAGTATTTTGTGGCAACACTTTGTTAGAAGTGGTAGGCTCAAAAAACTTTCACTGACTGGGGTGAGTAAAATGGACAGAGGCATATTTTAAAAATTCCTCTCATTCAAATCTCTGCCTTTACATATCAGACCGGGTGCTGCACCTCCTCTAAAGGCCACCTTCATCAATCAATCCCAAAACCGTAACAAAAAAAAAAAAATCTCCCAACACACAAAAATCGAGACAGTCTGACACGCGGCTGTCAAAAAGTAGCCTTTTAAAAGTCATGAAGCCTGCCGTCCCCCCTTCCCTTCCACCCCCCACCCCCAGACCGTTGGCTGACATCTGAAAGCTGAACGTTTATTAACCCTGAAGGAAATTTTCCGTCTTTCCTCTGGAACTGCGAGCCTGACGCCCAGAGGGAGAGGGGCGACCGGACGGGACTCGGGGAACGCCTCGCGGTGAGGGTGAGAGCTGGGAGAGTGAGGCAGCGCTGCTCTTTCAACAGAGCTATTTTAGGGAGGCGGGAGGAGCTGTCAGGCTGTGCGGGATGGAGGCGGTGGGGGGAATTGTGGGAGGCAAGCAGGGGCTCTCTGCGGTGGGTAAGAAAACGGCAGAGCTCCCCCCCCCCAAAAAAAAAAACGTGGGTAGAAATAAACTGCAGTCTCTCGCCGTAAAAGGCCTGTCCTCTCATCCGGGAAAGGCCTGGAGACATGTGGCTCGTATGTACGAACACCCCTACAGGGGACGGAAAACATCCATTTAACCTTTCACGTAAGTTTTTGACCAATATCATAAATAATCATTACCAAACAAAACTCTCACTATTCATATGTTTCTGACTGGGCACACGGCTGTGAGAAAAGCAATCAGCGCCTGGCAACTTTCAGCATGTGGCAACACAGACACAGAGACTCAACCTCTTCTGCAGCGCGCTGAGGAAACACAGGCATTCACACTAGCGCGAGATGCAAATGATCTGTTATTATATCCCCATTCAGCGCTTTTCATACTGTTGGTAACACACTCGACAAATCTTCCTCTTAAGAGGAGGGCTGTCAGCAGTTTCTCGTAAGTGGGGGAAAATTACACATAATTAGGAGTTAGGTCGTGAGGGCTTGATTACGGCTCCCCGATTAAGGGGAATAAGAAAAGAACCGGCGCATGGAGACGGACACAGAGCGCCAAGAGCACAGCCGTGATTTTAAACCTGAGATTAAGCCGGGCTTTGACAGGAAAAACAAGGCAGAGGTCCAAACTCTGGCGAGCTCGGGGGCCTTAGATCTTTCGCGTAATGAATTAGGGTCAGAGATGTTACGGCAAACACGGCGTACTGACACAAGCATTATACCCCCCTGGTTCGCTGTTCTTGGACACGTCCTGAGCACCCGGAGCCCGCGGGTACGACCTAACAGCTAAATGCACTGCGAGTGATCAATATGAGAGGTGAAGGCTCTGTTGCCGTGGGTTGTTAAGTGTTAAGCAATACATGCTTGGTTGCGGTCCAGCGTGCCGCACTCACTGAGTGGGCCCCACGCGTCACCAGAAGGTCAGTGGCGGGATGATGTAATGGGGGCTTGTCCTCCTTAAAATAGACAATGCTACTGCCTCCTATGTCACAGCCATTCTTCCTCTCCGCAACCCCTCACATGCATGTCAGTGGTATTCTTCCAGCTACAGAGCAGAAGCCTTAGCGATAATGACCAACTCAGTGCTCGTAGGCGTGGCCCTCGGTGCTCTACAGACCGTGAGGCTTACATGACTGTCGGGGGAGGGGGGAGGGATTAACCCTTGTGATCCCATTATAAGAGGGTCAATTGCGAAAAGCTGGATCGGATTTCGGGGGGGGGGGGGGGGGGGGGGGGCAGGGTGGGTAGAGGGCGGGGTTAATCTCATCAGGTCCCTGTTTGAACGCACTGCTCGTTTCAGCTGAACTGGGTCACGAAGCTTAGGTGACAAGGTGATGCAACCGAACGCGTTCAGTCCTAGAGTGCCTTCTGCCTACCTGTCACTGGCTTCCCCCCGGGCTTCCCCTGACATGGAGCAGCCCGCTAACCCCATCATCACCCGCGCTCTCCTCTCTGAGGAGTTCCCTCACTGGCGCCCTCTTTGAATCACTTCCAAATATCTCACAGTGTATTTCAAAGAAACAGAGTGGTGGTTCTTTCAGGTGTGTTCCTTTATGTGTTCCACTTCTTGCCACAGTGTCAAAGCTTTATAGTTTCAGATCCGTTTCATGCTTAATTATGAACATATTGATCAGGTAATACCCCTAGGAATATGATTTAAAGTACATTTTGGCTTATTGTACACTGAAGGAATGAATCGTCCCTGTAATCTTCATATCAATACCTTCTACGGTACATGCATGGAAAAGGGTTTTGTGTTTAGCTATTGGCATCCTGTACCGTTCATATGATCTGGGGCTATGGGTTACGAGATGTAAACAATGCATACAGTACGGTATCTGTGACTTCACTGGAGCTACTGATCATTTTCTGTCAGATAGAATTGCAATTACTTTGCCTGCCCACAATGAATTATACATATGGTACACAGCAATGTCTGCTGTAATACCATCTAGGCACAATGGCATTGTAATGGACACAAGCATTGTGCAATGTATGAGATGTGAATATCACAACATGTGGGCATGTCCCACACTGAGCCATAAGATCAGAATCTGAAGGTGACTGGCTACATCTTTATCCCTTCTGATATGAATGATATGGGGTGGCAGTGTAGCATAGTGTTAAGGAGCAGGACCTGTAACCGAAACTGGTTTGATTTCGTGCTGCGGCACTGCTGTTGTACCCTTGGAGGGAGATAACCCAGAATTGTCTGAATAAATATCCAACTGTGTAAATGGGTAACAGGTAAAAAACTTGCAACCTATGTAAGTTGCTTTGGATAAGAGCGTCTGCTAAATGCCAATAATGTAATGTAATGAACATTTATGGACGAACCCTTAGCGTTCATATGTTGCAGCAGCAACCTTGCAAGTGCTTTATTATAATGGTATGTACAAAAGTAAGCTGGACTATGGGCAAATCAAAAATTGATGGAAGAGTTCAAATAAACACCACAAAAAAGTTAATCACCTTTGTTGCTTGGCCCCCTGAAAATGCAATGGCTGAAAAACCTGAATGTTAGCTGCAGTTATTATGGTTATTACAGTGTCCTGAAATATTAATATATTAATATCAGGTTTATGTAACATTAGCAGAGAAAATATTTACACAATGAAAAAAGGCATGATTTGGATAAGGTAAACAACAGAACTGGAAACTGATGAAAGTGCCAAAGCACCTCCTGATAGGAGGAGCCCGTGAGGAGGCGGGATGCTGGGCTGGCAGCCAATGGCTCGCCCCCTCGTGTCACGCACCGTGCCCCTGTTGTATTCGTGGCCACCTGAGTCACGGCCGGACCAACCGCCGCCACATTCCATCTTGATGCTTTCTCTAATGAGCACCAGAAATCCAACCACAGGCCATCTGTTTTTCCTACTCCCTTACTTCAAATGGACTGGCAGGATAATGAGAGCCAGCTCAGTGGGTTTTTACGAAAGATTGGGATGAAATTACATTTCCAAACTAGGGCCTGTCACCTATCGCAACAGCAAAGAGGCCGAATAAACCCGGGCAGTGGGACTGTGGGATACCTGCGCCTGTTAGTGGATGATCACCAACGGAGCAGCTTTTCCCCGCTTCAAATCCCTTTTCTTCAGAAATAAAGCAAACAACAGGCCCAAAAGGAATTAACGAGGAGTGCGGATTGATTAATGGCGCTGGTTATGGTTCAATAAGAGACAAGGTGGCAAACCGATCAGTTCTCCTGCACATAATGAGGGCCCGAATGGGAGGCAGTCCAAATGTCAGCCCAATCTCAGGGCATGTTTTAATGAGTGGGGTCTTATGGGTAAACTCCGTGATGAATGATTTAGTGTCGCGTTCTGACACGAAGCAGAGGAGCTAATAACTCAGGAGGGGCCCAAAAAAAAAAAATCCATCTGTGAAGGAGTTCATGAAGTTGGCCCGCGACAGGTTAATCTCTGGATTCAATTGCTTTCCGATCAGACGCTGTTGCAAGAGAAGAGAAACCTTGTTCCACTGGCCAGCATGGTCAGTCAAGAAAAACTGGTCTAACTGCCTGGGTTAAAACTGTGAAGCAGATCAAACCCAATTTGGGAAATGGCCACTCTCCTTTAGACACCATCTTCAAAATGGGACCACAGAGTCAACGGGTTGACGACTGTAACCGATTGGTCAGGTTTGACTGGGTCAAGTCTCCTCGCTCTGACCTCTGCTGCCACACTCTGCTGTCAATCACTCCTCTGTCTGCATGCGTTTTAACGAGACAGCTGCTGCCATCCCTCTACAGTCTGAAACACAAGTCTCACCACACAATCATAAATTCCCCTGAGTCCCTGAGCTCCTACAGTAGGCTAGGTCCCTAAATCTCATCCTGCTAGGATTGGATTGCAAGGCCCGATCACCCTACTCTAACTGCTATCTGGGCACCTAACACGATTAAAGAGGGTGATTGCAGCATTGCTCACCAGTCTAACTGCCACGGGAAGACAGCAGATCAATTTTCACTCCCTCTGCTCTTTCCCTCTGGACAAAAACAGGCCACCCCACAAACTTTCACAAGACTTTGGGACTAGACTGAAAGACTTCAAATGCTGGATGACCTCAACGTGTTGCCTTTAGAAATCGTGATTCAATTATTGGAGCCCTGCGCATTAAGTGCATGTGAAGTCAGTGGTTTCACCTGACGCTCTGATGTTGGCACGTGGCCACCAATACACTTAGCTAACGCAAGCTAATTTCATTACTGGGCTTGGACTGATTTGAAAATGAGCTCATATCATCAACGAAATTGAAAGACAAAAAAAAAAAAAACATACTGCTGTCTTAAAACTTATTTGTAGATTTTGCTCCATAGGTGAGGTGCACCCTTGAAAAAAATCTGTCCTTGAGTTAAAAGTTTCTACTTGAAACAGTATGTTCAAAATGGATGAGTAACAGAAAATGGCTGGCATCAATTGAGGCTCGATTTTGGGTTATTGGACCCAACTAAAAAATAATCTGAGGGCCTCTTACAGAAATTTGGAGCAATAAAGTATGATGGATTGCGATTTCCCAGGTCCCTCCGCCAAGCCCTGGGGACTCCGTTCAGAGATAGAGTTTTCAATTCGCTTCACAAGATGGGATGGTGGCGATTTCATTAAACCCCTGTTTGAAACGGAGGAACTCAAGTCAAATCCATATTTCATTACCTCTCACCTGTCTTGCCTCTGCAGAAACACAGGGCCATATCAGTCGGCGACAGACGTCTCCGTATTTAGGTCCCGTATGGCAGACGCCACACGTACCATATGAACCAGACACTGAACGTGTGCAATTTCATCCCTGATCTACTGGAACTTGTGCATTAAATAGAAATACTGCATGCTGTGCTGGGTTTGACTTGGGGGTAGAACTGTGATCATCGTGTGAAATTATGGGGAAGTTGCAAGTGGGAGATTTAAAAGATATAAAAATTTCTGCTACCCAGATTCCTCTGTACTTGATTAAAAAATTATTTTGTCCAGACCACAGTCAGAATTAAAAAAAATTATTTTGTCCAGACCACAGTCAGAATTCTTCATAAGATTCAGAAATATTTTAGCAACTGCAGATTCAAGGAGTAAAAATGCTACACACAACCAATGGTGCGAAACAAGAATTAAAACATAATTCAATGATAATAATACAAAAATAAGTAAAACGTTTTTACTATCATCTGCAATACAGCAAGAAATGCCCCGTATCGCTCATGCCAAACTATCAAAGTGTCAAATTGTGAAAGCCTTACTCTATACTCTCTACTCTATGGGCAGTCATTTTCCTAAATGTGAACAGAAACTCAGGGATTCAAGTGTGCTTGATCTTGCTTGACATCGCTTCATTAGGCAGAGGTAACGAGCACATACTCACAGAAACTACATTCACATAGTCGTCGTCAGACAGGGTCTCGAGCATCTCGTTGACGGAGGTCCTGATCAGTTTGAGGGTCAGGCCGGAGACACTGCCACTCCTGTTGTGCACAAGGGCAAGGATGACAGTCACTCAAATATCGCAAATATCACGTATTGTTTCACAGATATGCTTATATAAAATACTGCATTAAATTATCCTCTTCCTGTTGTAGAGCGTATTTAATTTCAAACGGCAATTAGGAGGGGGACGATAATGAGAAGAAGATTCAACGCCTAAACACAGCCCTGCTCTGATTAATTGTTTCATCGACGTAGCTGTTGAAGCCGGTAAAACTGAGGTACAAAATCGCTAATTAACATCACAGCCATGCTGCGAGGCCTTGGATGTAAAGCTGAAAGGAGAAGTTGCACAGACCTATCGCAGAACCAACCGACATGTAAGAGAGAGAGAGAGAGAGAGAGAGAGAGAGACACACACACACACACACTTCGGCACTCTGATCTTTTAAGTTTTATAACACCATTTTGATAGCTTCAATGGAGTACACGTTCAAAGGATATTTCTCTCTCGGAACATAAAGAGCCCTGTCCAGGCGCTTGGATGTGCTAAAAAGGTTATGAAATTTTGACATTGGCAAACAGCGGATTCTATATATAGCCCTTGCTCACTGCCAATTAAAACATGTTAAAAAGTTAAAAAGTTTTCATATTCTGCCACGGGAGAGACAGAGCTCCAGCTTTTATGTATAATAGGCCATCAATCAAGACTACCAATTATCTATAAAACGTTAAGTTAAGAGGCAGGCATTGATTTTCATCTTTATTGTCCTCGTTTTGCCTTGGCAGGCCTCCACAGCTCCAATCTCATCCCCCCGTTTAATCAGACAGCGGTCTGTCGTACCTCACGGCTCGGTGACGGAGCGGGCGACACTTTCGCTCTGAGCAAACCCCACTCCCTGCCGCGAGAAAAGCACACGGGACGGCAAATGGAGCATCCCACCGACACAACGATGACTTCACGCGCTCCAATTTACAAGCGGGAGCAGCCAGGCGAGCAGTCCAATTTACAATACCTGGGTGCTGGCCGTCACAGCTAGTTGTTTGCACCAACATACCCTTTCACCTAATGCTCATATCACATTGCCTCTACACATTTATGTTGGTAAGGAGTGTAACCATTTTTAAAAGGGGCATCTGCAACATAAATATGAAATAGTGATGTAATGGCCTTCTCAGATATATAGCACACTCTAATATGTCCACTCTAATCATTTTAAGAGAGTGACACAGTATCTATCCAGGACTGCATTTAGAGGCAGTGACTTCCTCCGGGCTAGAGACAACAGGAAGTCAGAATTTCATTATGTGCTAGAGGTGAAGAGAATAAGCTGTCCAGCAAGAACTGACAGCAGACAGCGAATGCAGCAAACAAATGCCACCTCTTTAATAGCTCTGCAAAAGAGGTCATCTACGAACAAGTTGCGGTCACTTTTTTTTTTTTTTTTTTTTTTTTTTAACAATTTAGTGATTACAGAAAGGGTCTCAGGAACAATATCTATCAGAGCGCTTCACTGGAATCTGTGGGTGGTTCCATTTTACTGGGCGCAATACACAAAGAGACTTGGGAATTGGTACAATGGAAACAGTGACACGTATAGTCTACTATCTTTGATTTCTTAATCATTCTATTACTCATAGTGTTTAAACCCACAGCTCCAGCTCATTGAAATTCAGTTCAGTCCAAGGCGGGACAGTGATGATGCTTTTCCCCTATGGTCTCCCCTGAATAAAAGATCAGAGTCCACAATTTCAGAGAAATTACTGAAAGTTACTCACGCGTCCACAAGAATCAGCATGTCCTTTGGTGAAGCAGCCCCCTGGATGTACCTGAGAACACAGAAATCACATGATCAGAAAACATTTTTCAATTTTCTGGAAAAAAGCCATTACAAAGACTAACACGGCGATGTATAAAGCTTTCACTTAAAAGTGGCAGCTATGTAGACAATCTGTATAGTTTACTAAACTACATTACTAAACTGTGTGACGTACAATATATACTGTCCTATACTGTTTAACTTGTTAGTCTGTGTAACATACAGTGTTACAAAGGGCCTATCATGTAACTATAATATAATATAATTCATTATACTGCATTACTCTCATTACTATATGTGTTATATTGCCGTGTTGCTATGGGTGCATAAATGTTGCATGATCTATAGACTGCTGTACGAGGCGTCTGCTGTGTCTGAGCGTAATCAATCAGGCCCCTGTTGTGCATGTTTTTCCAGTCATTTCTGAATATATGGAGCATTACGCACAGCCTCATCGAGGGCAGATGTAATGTCCAAAGGGGCCTCATTAGGATGAATATTGAATCGCCGGGGTTAACTGTGCACCACACATCCCAATGAACCAAGATGAGGCCAATGTTTCTTACCATGGCCGCCGCCGGACGTCGTACAGATCGATCTTGCTGGGCGTCTTGCTCGTGTCCACCCACGGGGAGGCTGCAATCGAAGGGAGCAAGCCGTCAGCTTTGCGCGGTCAACTTTTCGACGTCGGTTGCTTTATTTGCACAGTGTACCCCTGGCCCATGGGCTCATTATAATGCTGATGTATTGGTCCCTCTTTTGTAGGGAGTATACCAGAGCTTCATTTCAAAGGAAAAAAAAATTGTGGTGAACGATACACTTATTGCTCTTGGATTTCTTTCATTTAAAATTAATTGGTGATAAAACCCATGTTTTGGGGCGAATGAAACCTGACACCATTTCAAAAATATACCCATATACACAGACTGTACTGCAGGCTGCATTCTCAATGATCATGCAATTATGTATTTAATAACTGGCGGGATAGTAGCATAGCCATTAGGGAACAAGGCTCGTAAACTAGAAGGTAGCAGGTCTGGATCACAGGGGGGTTCTGCTTGTACCCTTGAGCAATATACTGAATCTAATCTTTTTTAGTAAACATCCTGCTGTGTACATCATTGATGTATCAAAAACATAGCTGACATAAGGAAATCAGTGTTTTGAATGAAATAAGGCATACTTTTCAACAATGGAGGTAATTCAGTTCCAAGCCCCAGCAAGCTTGCCGTTTGCACCTCTTTATTTCCTAACAGCCTCTGTATTGTGGATCCCCACTAAACGTGGGGAGAATTAATCCAGAAGTGTGTGCGTTTCAGTGGGGCAGATGAGAGAGAGTGGTGCAGCTGTGGATGACAGTGTCTCTGCGTGTTCCCCCTTCCTTGTGTAGTGAGGAAGGGAGGATACAGAGAGAGGCTCCACGTTTAGATCTCTGTGAGCTCTCAGATAAATACTGACTGCCAGTGTGCTACGTTGCTGCCCTCAGGGCTCTGGGTGGGTCGGGGGTGGAGTACTCATTTGGAGCCCTCCTACCCGACTGACAGAAAGCCACAGCAACCCCCTCACTACTACACATGGGGTGTGCTTTGTGTAGTGACTGACACCTGTCAGACCCTGTGTAAGCGGAGCTGAAGAACATGACAACTCTGTCTCCACCCATCACTCTCATTGCTATAGTGGGAGGCATGTCCATTACAGTGATGAATCCATGATCTTGATCGGCACCTGCTAGACTCTTACTGTCTGAGAGAGGTGTGACATTATCAGAAATTACTTGCCGTTAAGCCCCGTCTGTGATTTTTCAGGGGAAGACACTTAAAAGCGCCACACCAGACATTTTCCCCTGTTTCTGATTCATTCTGACACTTAGATGACTCATTGTACACATTCGTTTTCCCATGCTTGGAGGTCATTTCAAAGATTGCTTTTTGTCACATAATTCAGGCAGACAAAACTTTCACATTTCCACAATTAATCGCAGTATCGACATTTCAGGTGCCCCTCCGCTGAGCATTATCAATGAAAAATGCCTCAGCCCACAAGCTCAGCCAACAAAGCTTTCTAAAAACACTTTTCGTTAACTTTTTGTGGATTGGACTGTCCACTGTGTACACAATGTTCTTACCGAACAATGTCATAGTGTCTCTCCAAAGTGGCTGCACTTTTGGGATGATGCGATGACTTGGGTCGTGCATCTGCAAAGGGGGGCTGGCACTGTGCCAATGTGCCATTTACATTTTGGCTGCTTGTCAGATGCTCTTATCAAGAGCAACTTACATTTACAATTTTAAAATTCCTACAATTTTTATTAGAGATTACAATTCTTACACGGTATCCACTTATACAGCTAGATATTTACTAAGCTAATTTTGGGTTAAGTACTTTGCACAAAGGTAGAGCAGCAGTGTCCCCCTGAGGAACCTTTGGGTTAAGAGCCCTGCTCCTTACCACTATACCACATTTATGGGATGGGAGTGTTCCTACTGTGGATACCATAGTACAGCTACACTCAGTTAAATATAAATCATGTTATTTCTACATTGCCTTAGGTAGTTACATCTGCAGTGATGGCACTTTATCATGGTGTCTTTGTTCTTATTGGGCAATTTAAGGAGGGAATGCATGCTATTGCCTTTGAAATTGCTACATTTGCCAATTAGAGATGCCATTATTCAATTTGTAGGAACTCTTGTGGCAGAGAAGCCCTGGCTTTATTATCAAAACTGTGTGGTGTAGTGATGAGTTGCCAACATCCCTTGGGCAAGGTACTTAACCCGGATTTCCTCAGTAAATATACAGCTATACAAATGGGAAACATGTCGAAATTGCAAGCTGTGCAAGTCTCTCTGGATAAGAGCATCTGTGAAGCGAACGTAAGGTAATGTAACAACTAATGGTGCCACAGCAGTGGCCTGGCACATCTCAGAGGGGACTTCAAACTCATGCTACAGCTTCAGCACTGCACACCATGTATTTATAAACTCACTTAAACAAGATCTCACTACTTCACACAACAGTTGCACAATTCAATATCCAAATGTGTAGCCTTGATGTTAGACCGCACCTACCATGCAAAGAGACCTGATATATTATTCATGATCAGCTCATCTGCTACTGTCAGGCTGACCTGCCACACCCATTATGCAAATGTAACTGATGTGTTATTCATGAGCAAGCCACCTTTGCAGTGCTCCTATGCTTAGCCGTGCCTTCTGTGCAAATGAGCGGCTCACCTGGATAGTACCGGGCCAGCCCAGTGGCACTACCAAACACCTGCCACAGAAGTGTTGGGTCTTCCTCCCTGTTCTTCTTAAAGACGTCCTCCAGGGCCTTGGTCCAACTCAGCTCATTCAGAATGATGGTTGCTGGAAAAGACAGAGGTTGGCGCACAGGGGATGAGACGAAGATTAACTAGAAGGAGATTTTGAGTGTGCAACACACTGTCAGGACACATCCCTGGTCCCAAAGTTGTCTAAAAATAACCTATATGCATCAAAATCTCAACTGTTACAGTAAGCCTACTGCATGAGAAGCATTGCAAGTGACCTCATCAAATCCTATGGCAAGTATGTGTGGACCAATGTCACACTATCTTTGTAATGAGCTGCAGGTATTACCTTAAGAGAATGTAGAAAGCATTATTATTGTAATATCTAGCTATGGTTATTTAAATAAATCCCTTCCTCTGGAATGTAGAATACTAAACAGAGGCTGATTATCTGCTTGCTCTGTGGACTTCAGCACAGAACAGATTCCCCATCTTTAATTACGCCGACAGATTTCAAAGACCTGGAACAGAAACCCAATTTGTTTCTGGAATTAATAGCAGCTTTGGTTGCAATACAATTTCCTCACTAAGACCCGGCAGCTCTTTTGTTTTGTTTTTTGGATACCTGGGCGGTCACACGTGTCCAACCTCCCCCGCATCCAGCCTTGACCAGAATAAAAAAAAAATGATGGCAGAAACTTCAAGGACAGAGCGTGCCGAGGGCTGGTGTATATCAAATATTGGGCTCGAGCCAAAGTCCATTCTGATTCCAGCTACAGCTCATAAATGGGCCTCATATTAACATGAAGACATTTTTTGATGATGAAAAGTTAATTTGGACTGACTGTTCACAGAGAAGTACAACATTTTATATATCTACCCAACTATCTGCATGAGCTACAAAAAACAAAACAAAACAGGTTTATGAGTTTAGTTTATGAGATGAAAACCTCAATCCCTATTAGTGTGGTTTCACTTGAAATTGTAAGCTCATTTATTTGCTCCACTCTAAGAACAAGACATGTTTTTCATTGAGTTGACATCCTTCCACTAGCACCAAAGCCCAGATAAGCTGATATTTCAATTTCAGTTTCTGACCAACACTGGCCAGTTCTAGAAGGATGCTTATAAAGCTATTCATGGGACCTTGTAGAGTCTACATTTTGACATAAAGGGTCTGATCTGATTTTTTGAGCATCCCTCAATGGGGACATCCAGAGCACCAATCAAAATGCGAAGTCACTGGGTGACCTTTGTCTGGGGCAGGGGCAAATCCATTGTTATTCCAGACGTGACAGTCAGGAGCAGGAAATGTCGTTTCCTTTCCGCGAGGGGCAGTGACATCAATCTGACCTCATCACACTTCAGTGAGCAGAGCACCCCGCTTCCTTTGGTCCATCCTGAAAAACCTTAACTTCACACCTGATTAAATTTCAAACCGGGCAGGGGAAATCAATGGAAAATTCCACTATCCACCCACCCCCACCCCCTCCCACTCACTTTGAATAATGCAGAAGGAAACGCATGTCGCGTGATTTATACATCGCGTCACTTTTATGGCTGGGGCTGGGCGTACGTCTTTATTCCAACGGCCCTCGTTTCTGGAATAAAACAGCACTGCATCTGCATGACCCACTCGGATTCATCAAACAGCCACAAGGGCCAATGATGGCCTAAATTAATACCGAGCGCTGACTGTACAGTAAAACAAGAACATGAGACATATATGTTTAAGTGTAGTTTAAAGTGCTCCTCCATCCCTGGCTGAACCCGGCGATAAACATAATTTAAGGCGCCTTTCCAAGCCGAGCAGCCGCAGACAGCCTTCCAGCGTAAATGCTCGGCTTGATTTACACGCCGCCGGTGAGCCGTTATTCGACTCTCTTTGCCCCTGGAATGCCATCACCACGCATTTGACAGACAGCTCCCCAGGTCACAGCCCCACATTTCCCCAGGAAAACACCGTAAAAACATGACGGTGTTTTGACATCCATCGTGTTTCGGCATGGTGAACGGAGGTCGGGAGGGGCATGGCCTCTCTCGACCCCAGGGCGACCTTTTTGGGGCTATAAATAGGTGTCTCGGTGGGGGGGTTGCGGGGGAGGTCTGTGGGCTTGTCGCGGTGGGGTCAGACACTGACACTGTGCAGGAGCCGCGCAGGCATGTGGCGCTGCCACGGGTCACCGGCGTTCAGTCGACCTACAGGAGTCTCGGATCACACTGACAGATAGATTACAATGCCACAGCGGTAGGCCGTGCCTCTGCCTCGAGCACTCGCTAATTACTACAGCTTTAGCATAATCGCCGCACTGGACGCAGGTCCTGCAGGGTCCTCCCACCTGGGATTACCTGACACCTGCAGCTCTGCAAACTCAGCTTTCCTTACGGCCTAGTTTCACCCGCCACGCCCTGGTATCTGATGACACAGTCGGCGGTCTCCCTGCTTGCGCTGCCACTCTACATGAATGACTGACTTCAAAGACCAAAAATGTCCAGCAGTCTGTTCTCCATCCCAGTTTACTTTGATAAATTCATAATCTTATCTTTTTTTACCCGAGCGCAGGTGGCTCAGCGAAACGCTCGCCGAATTGCCAAACATACGGGGAAAATGGAAAAACTGAGGCCATCCTTCAGACGCGGGGATTTGACCGATGCATTTTAAATCCAATTTTGTGGAAATGGCAGCCTTATCCTGAAGGAAATTACATAAAAATGCCCGCGTGTCAAACGTCTGGTGACTCATAACCCGAAGAAGCTTCATTATTATTTCTCATCCCGTCATAGTTTATGAACAGCAATGCTGCACTCCGCCGACCGCACGCATTTTTCTTCATGTCATATTTAGCAGATTTTAGCAGCGGATACATTTTTCATTCTCTTAAAAGTACCCAGCCCTGTGTCACTGCTACAGGTTGATGAACCCGTGCAGACAGACCGCTTTCAGTGGATGAGCACTATGGCAAGATTGCGGGGCTGAACAACCCATATAAATTCATGAGACCAATATATTATTGATCTTTTTCCATGTTCTCCGTGCTATCCAGAGGCCATCCGAAATGATTTTGGCTGTAACGTGTCTGCTGTTAATAAGCCAGACGCAACTTTGCTGGGTCTGGGCTCCTTTCATGTTTTGAGTCCAAAACCTTGACAGCTTCACAGATGCAAAACAAGAACGGGCCGAACTGCTGGATTCAATCCAATCTGCTGCTCAGCTCAAAGGACGCTCTCTTCCAACGGCTCGAAAAATCCAGAGACGTCCAATCGAGATGCGCCGCCCTCGAACGGGGTGTGCCGCTAAATTTTTCAAAAAATAGGTCAAGATAACAGTGCTCCGCTCTGGGAGGGAAGCCGGTTTGGCTTGACGGAGGATTTCACCGCCAGTGACCTGCATGTGGAGCCCCTTCTGCATTCTGTTTCATCTTGACCAGCTGTGAATGGTGACTCAGTGTCCTATGACAAAATGAAGTAGCAGTCGCCGATAAAACTGCAGGGCCACCCCCGCCCCCCAACGGAAAAAAAAAAAAACCCTCTCTCTCTTGCATAGAATTACCTCAGCCCCATCTCCCGAGACCCTCTTAAATCTCATGTCTGTCTGGCTGCGTTACATCAAACCTCACTTTCGCGAGTCATACGTCCTTCAGTCCGGACCGACGCGGCCACCGAGGGGAAGCGGTGACATCATCGTGCTCTGTTCTCTGTCCTCCGGATTATCAGATGTGAGCATTTGGGGGGCTAGTCTTGATGAGTTGAAACTGCATTTGTATGTTATCGTTGCTCCATTTAACTGTTCTGTTTCCGTAAACTCGTACGTGAATGTACCACCTCTTATCAGAAACCACCATAATGAAATGGAATAGCTTAGATAGTAAGAATGCATCAATGGGTTCTGAAGGTCATTGACTGATGGTGTTGATTCTATGTTTCATTTCCTCCTCTAAGCGGTCAGTCACTTAACACAAGCTTGCTCAACACTGTCTTTCAGTATGTTTAAGTCATCTACATATGAAAGAACAATTTTTGAATATATTTTGATCCCTTAAATATCAAAACAGCCAACTCTAAAATGCACAGTATTACTTGACATATGTCCTGTGTTTCCTGTGTGAATCTAAATCATTATTGATTTGATTTCCTCCCATAACTGCCTACATTTGTTTTTATGTACTGCCACTTCAGCAGCAAATATAAGCATGAGTGGGGATTCAGAATTATAAGGGCTGCTTTTAGTGTATACAGTGCATACTCAGTTGAAATGCAATATACTAATGCAGATCTCTAGAAAAATGTGTAGCTTATGTAGTTATCTAACATGCTATGTAACTGGAGCTTGAAACTTTACTTTTTTTCTTGAAAAGTCATAAAATACTGTAAAAGTAAACCCTTGGAAACTTTACCTGCATATACCAAGATCTCCCATGTACTCTAATATAATATAATATATTATACCAAGATGTCTTTTTCAAAACCAGATTTAGAAATTTTTCTGAAATACCCCACCAAGCATTTTCCCTGGGTTTCACTTTCTCAAAGAACAATCCAAGATGGCCACCGTAGGCAGCTTCCTTTCCCTCTGCGGGGCCACAGGCTCTGTGAGCTTCCTCACCTTGGGCCAGAGACGGCCTCCTCCCAGCTTCCGCCACAGCCTCCAGGTGGGATTTCATTTCCTAAAGTGGCGGGAGAGGGAGGGAGCGGAGGGGTTTGGCGGAGCGAAGCCGACACCCTCCGCTGCTCCTCAGTAAACAATCAGATCACATCTCCGTTTCGGGATGCCCTCCCCTCTTCTCCCTGCCCCCGCACTGCGGACATGACACGCTAATTGGATGCCTTCTCCCACAGCCATTCAGAGCTCAGACACCGTGAAAGTAACCCAAGAGCAGCAGCGGCCGTCCGGCCCACTCTTCTCATTCGCCACAGAGTGGAAGGCCGCTATGATCTACTGTCATAGCAGCACTCAGGGTGACATAGCACCAGCTGGAGCCAAGGAAGTGGCGCCATTCATCACCAGGGATGGCGCCGTTGAGGGAGAGGCGCTAATGAATGGTAATATTGCCCTTTTAGCTCGGTATTAGGCTCTACGACCACATCACATCACTGCGATGCTGGCACTGGCACTCTTAATGGTCCACACCAGTTTTAAGACACCCGTAACTGTTTATAGCTGTAAAAGTTTAAGGTTTACTTTACAACAATGCATGGCATGTTCTGTAGCGTCTAAATTTTGGAGTGAATGTTTATTTATTATTGCCTTTTTTATTGGCGCAGTGGACACCCTCAGACTTGCTGACAGTTTACAAAGCCCTTGTAAACAGCAAGCATTATCAAAATGCAGTTATCTAGAGACAAGCTGAAGTTGAAGTAGTCAAGCTGAAGCGGGCTCATATCTACACATTAAAACAACTTGTTTGGCAATCACTGATAATAACTTGCATCACAAGATATAATATACAGCGTTAATGTTTGTTGTGCCATCTCTTAATGGCCGTACTGAAACAGGATCTGTCTGACCTCTCATCCCAAAGACGGCACCTCCCACAGCACAGTGTACCCATCACATCCATGGGAACTGCTTTTGTTTGACCCATGGGGCCAACTGCCACCCTAGTGTCTGACATCCTCATGTCCAGCACTGACATTATCTTGGGAGGCCTCCCCATTTCAGCCACCAGGCAGGAGAGGGCTGCGAGGACTGACTGGAACGAGGTGGTGTCTGATGTTAAAGCCATTTTAAAACTTCTCAGTCAGCACAAAACTAGTTCATCACAATTACTTTGGGTTAAATACACGTCCCTCATCCTTGTTTTATTTTACGGACCCTTGCCTCCATTGCGTTTCACTCCGTTTATGTCATTTGCTCCATTGCCAGCCTCCGCGCATGTTTATGGAAAAGTGTACTTCCATTCACATTATTCATTGCCGTGCGACAGAGAAGTTAGCCATAGCTTCATTATTCAGAGAGTTATAACATTTAATACAAATATGTTAAGTACAAAATGTAACATTTGCTGTCCACACAATACTGAGACTCCAAAAGCTCTCGCAATTTCTAACGATCCAAATACCTTAGATGCAACTTGTACTGCATTTAGCGTAAGATGCACTCAGATGTTTCCACAATGCCTTTTAACGCGTTAAGAACCACGCCAGGTGACACTCTTGATAAATATTTAAACCGGTTAAACCGCGGTCTTGTTTCCATCCCATTAAACATTAATTAGAACCTTTCAGTTACACAGTTACAGCACTTTTTCTCCTTGATTATATATTGGATTAATAACGACTCGCTGAGATCTCGGGTTTCTGCGTGCCTTATAAAGCCCTCGGGATGCTGAGGTGCTGTAATTACGGAACACGCGTGGCAGGTGCGGGGGATCATGTATCACCAACATCACAGGATCGCCCTGATTCCCACCGGCTAATGGGGTCTTACAAACTGGGGGAAAAAGAAGGTGAAGTGAATGAGATCACTGTGATGACTGGTGTTTTGTGTTTTATTTGTCTGGAACTGTCTTAGACATGGTGCATCAGACTTGCTCAGATGAAGTTTACATCCAAAGCAAAAAGAATGGTTGAACAGAGCATAGTTCATGTTAACTGCTCTCGGATCAGTGGCTGTGCACAATGACTTACTCTTCCACGCTCATGATACCGTACTGAGGTCATTTTACCGGGGCGGAATGCTAAATCCATCCAGATGACCCGGCTGATCCCAGGTCAATACCTGCACATGTCTGTGTCCTGACCTGCGGTATCGGGATCTGGGAGACAGAAGAGGTCGAGTCTCTCACCCCTGTTCTCACCGAGCGGGACTGGGTGTCCTCCGCGGCAGACAATTTGTGAGCCCGTGCGTTCGCCGAGCGGCCTTGACGTTGCTCTGTGACTTGGAGAAACTCTGTGGGGTGATGTAAATTATAAATGGCTGCGAGAGGCTGCAGCTGGGGGAGTGTGTTCCCTCCCTCTCTCTCAGCCACAGCACAGTGATTAAGAGTGAATATGGCAGATGGCCATTCCAGTGTCTGCGCTGCTTCAGAGGCCATGGATAAGGATGAGGATGAAGATGAAGATGAGGATGAGGATGGAGACGAGAATGAGTGTGAGGATGAGTATGAGGATGAGGATGGAAATGAAGATGAGGATGCATTCGCGTGATAAATACGTGAAACAGGAGAGAGACCGCAATGCTACCACACCTCTAAAAATATCCCCCACCCCCCACCCCCTGAGATCCTATCAGCCGCTGTTTGGCGGTTGCTAGTTCATTATTTCATTTCACGGGAGATGCGGGGATGCAAATGAGAGGAGCTGGGCTTCCCCATTGACGGACGGCGTTGCACACAATTGAAACAATCAATCGCCGCTTTCCTGTTATAAAAAAAAATGAAAGAAAAAAAGAAAAATGCACCCCAAGCAGGAGTAATCAGCTCTTAACTGAACAGATCTGGCTGAAGCAGAGGCCTAACAAGAGCGAAATGCCGGAACTAATAATCTCCCGCTAACAGATTCCCCCTCCACTCCGGCTGGGAGGCTGCTCGCCTGCCCTCCGCCCGCGACCGCCGGCCCCATTTGGTTCTAATAGAGACAGAGGAGTCTGTGGCTAACGGCGTTTTCCTTGAATCGCAGCCAGACCCATCCATCCTCGCTAAAAGTCATCTGGAGGTGGTTTCGGGGCTCTGGCTCCGGGTGAGCGTAACGTTAAATCACTGATGGGCGAGCTCCTCAACGCGATCAATGTGGCAATGCAGGCGCGCTGCCTACCAGTCCAGGACCATCCATCAACAACACCCCCCCCCACGGCCCGTCTGCGTGCCCATCATCATTCTGCATCGCGTACGGCCAGAGATAGCACCCGAAGACTCCACCTATCAGTGGCAGAATCCATACACCCTGTCTGTTTAAACCAGCCTTGCTGATCAGATGATATACTGGGATTACTGGCCATTTTGGTGAAATGCCTCATAAAAAACACAAAGGAAAAAAAAGGACAGTTATTTACTGGTTTATGATGGATAGTCGTCTTTAGAGAAGTGACTATACTGTATGTGCTGATCTGGGCAGACCATGCTTACTGCTTAATTCAGCTATACCATTGGCTATCAGGTGTCCAGGCCTGCGTCCCTAACAGTGGTTCTAGTTCATTTTTTCATTATTTCAGATTGGATGTGTGTACAAAATGTGCACAAGCCTGATTATGATGTAGATGTCCCAAATGCTATGCAGTGCTATGTACTCTGGAAATATTCCTGTGTGTAGTTATGCTACATATTGTGTGTGTGGGCTGCTTTAATTGTGTTCTTTGCTTTTGGATGATGGTTCTGATGGCGACACCTCCATTTAAAGACATTCCACTTAATATCAACAGGCTTATGTAAATGGAAACTGCTTATTAAAGGCACATGGCTGCTTGAGCTTACACCCCAGTTCTCCAGCACAGGGGTCATTTCTGCTTCCAGTTGCCAAATCATTTATTACACTGCATTGTTAATGCAAGTCACAACAAGCAAAGCACTGTTTAATTGCTGTTTCCATACCATGTGCCGAGTCTCCCCTTCACAGGAAAAACTGTTGCCTCCACAGCCAGTCCACAAATGCTCATAATGGAAGCACAATGCTCAGTGTTGTAGTGTTTATAAATAAGTCAGTGGTGGACAGCTGTGTGGAAACTGTAAACTGCATTAAGAGCGAGGAAATCTCACAGATGCGATTGGTGTATCTATAAGGTTGATGGTCTCTTCCTCCCAAAGGCAGAGCTGTTCTGTGCAAAGCATAAATGGCTCACGACTCACGGCTGCGTGGTGCAGGCTGCTGTTTAAGCCACATGGGGTTGTCTTTGTGAGCGAAGCGTGCAGGGCTGAGTCTACCGGAGTGCCTCACACTCGACAGAGCCTTCATCATCTCAGCTGGACTGCGCGCGTGTTTGTGAGTGCTGGTGTGAGCGCGCACATTTTAGGGAAGGGGGGGGGGGGGTGATGTTGAGAATCAGTTGCGGTGTCGTAATTGTGGAGCTCGCCCTGATCACAGCGCCTGAAACCTGTAATAATCGCATGAGAGGAGCACTGGTGTGGCAAATGCTCCCCTTCCTATCACCACGCCCCTGTGAAAGTGGCGAGCCGGCAGACTCACTGTTCACTGATGTAGTCATGCCTCGGAGCAGGGAGTGGGTGTGAGGTAGGGGGGTAATTGCATGCGTGCCGGTAACGTACCTGCCGATTACGAAGCGAGCGTTGGTTTGCTTCTCGATGGGATGTTAATAACAAAATGAGGGAAGACTCGCAGCACAGGCAGTCCCAGAAAACCCCCTCACGCTACGCCTACGGCGCATTTCCGAGTTCATTTCCTCTCCTGACTGCTAAACCAGCGAACGAATCCACCACCTCCCATGAGGAGCCACAGATCCACCTGTCAACAGCTGCAATTCATTTTGCCACTTTGGAGGCATAGCCTTGTTAGGCACGAGACAGCCGCACACCTTTTAAAACTCAGCAGTAATGGTGAAGGCGTTCTCCACAGAGGCGCTGGAAATTGAAAAGAATCGGCTCAGAGTTCCCTCAGTATATACCATTGGCAGCTTGTGGTCAAATAGTCATGACTGCTAAAGCGTTGAAGAAAAACCCACAAACTACAGACATTGAAATCCAAGTAACACTGAGAAGGTGAAAAAAAGTGGTAACATTGGCTTCAGGTATCTAGGTAGGGAGCACTTGAACTATTGGTGTGTACATTGACAATTTGAATTTAGGAGGGTTTACAGTGGACAGACAATGGAGGTGCCGCTGGATTTGGGTCAGACCCTCCATTCTGTGACCCGCCCCTCCACCTCGCCACCTTTATGGTAAGCTGATGAGATGAGAGGGCCTGTTCTCATCTCTACTTAATTAGAAATTTGAAGCCACAGCAAATACCGGCAGAACAATGGATTTTTGTCTGACCCTTGAACCCCCTACAGTGGTCCAGGTAAACACACACCCACAGACCCATACACCCACAAAGACACTCGCATACATCTGCATGCAAGGCACACACAAACCTGACTTCCCCCTACCCTGGCCTGGTCCATAGCAGCCATTTTCCAGCAGTGCAATCAACTGCGATACAAAGAGGGTGTGACAGAGCAAGAGAGGGAGAAATGCACAGGAGCAGAGAGAGAAAGAAATTGGAAAGCTTATTGTTTAAATCTGAGGCAGGGTGGGGGAGGAAATGATTCCAGCGATGGGTTTACACCCTGTTCCGTATTTCATTCCTGAGATTGATTGCTTGATCTGGCTTTCCTCTTGCTCTGTCCCATGCCTACAGAGCAATGTGAGCAGAGGCAATTTTTCCATTGTTCTGCTTGTTGTCTCTTTATCTAATGAGCCGGGCCTTGTTGTGCTGTGCTCCAGCATGCCATAGCAAGCAGTCGAAGATGACTGTGTACACGGACCACTCTTTTTTTTTTTTTTTTGTTCTGGGAAATCCAATTTTCTGCCCGAGCGGAAACATGCTCCAGCTATTTCTGTCCTCTTTGTATTAACCCTGGCCCTCGCTGTCCACTGGCTCCTGACACCAAACACGCTTGTTTAAGGTGAGCAAGCATCGAGGGAGAAATTCATACGCTTTGAGTAACAAGGATCCGCTCAAGCCAATTTCGGCTGTTTCACAAACCCTATTCTCCCAGATCTCCACCCGGCTCTCCACCTTACAGGACACATGTGGAGAGGACCCTGGGACACAGGAAAAAGGCAAAAGCAGTGGCTTTTTCCATGATAATGGTGGAACTCGTTTGGGACATGACTAGATTTGTCCTTGATTCTATCTGCATGGAGGGACCTGTCAGGCAATGCAGAAATTTCCACACAAGGTTACAATAGCTGCTCAAAAAATTCACACTATAACTTTGTATGGAATTTTACCGACTTTTCAGTCCTTCTTAATAACACAGCCATAAAGTTTTATTAGTATTGGACTAACCAACAACATTTATTGATGTATACTGTAGTTATTAATGATTTATTAAGTATTAGTAGGAAATGAAACAGAGAGACTATTTGTACTATTCCCATAACAAAAAGGCTGTGTTTATATAGCCTACAGTAGGCTAAGGGAGCGCCTGCATTAACACTAATGAAACAAAGGGCTGTGGGGGCTCACATAGGTTTACCGTCATGGACACTAATTGATACGACGACTAATTACTGCACAAACAGGCTGCCTGAAACTGTTTCCCCTCAATCAACAACCTGCGCATGCTATTGCACGCCATACCTCAGTACCAATTAGCAGATTAATTTGGGCTTGCAGACTCCTGGCACACTGGGCCGTCCCTCCTCTCGCAAGGTTAGGTCGAACCCAGGCCGGAACTCTCCCCGGCTGCCACCGCCCCCCATAAGCTAATTACGCGTTACCGGTCTCCTTGGCCCTGCCGGCGAAAGGCACTTTAATTCTCCGCCTGGCGGAGATCCAGGCCCCCGGGCGGACGGGCGTCTGGAGGAGGCTCCTCAGACGTGTGGCCATAAACCGCCATGGCCGGGCCGTCTGGCTGATGTACGATTAGAGCCAGGCATCCACACCCCATTAAGAGGGACAGGAAGAAGGGCAAAAACCTTTGCGCACACTCCTCCGATCAGAGCATCAGAAAGCCGCAGCTCTCCTTGGATACCTAGGCCCTGTTATGGACCCCTAGGGTGTGTCTCACACCTGTCCCCTGTTTGCTGAGCTGATCTGGCCAGCCCACAAAATTCACAAAAGTTCACATGGCTGTTAGAACTCTGGCTTTGGCAAAACTGAACAAAGTTTTGCCTATTCTTTTCCTTTGGACATGATTCCCATTACATAATTTATCATTTTAATGAATGTACTTGCCAAGGATGCCTTCCATTGCCTGCTTTGCATCCAATTAAAGGTGATGTACAAAACTTTACCTGTAATCCAGTCACTTGCTGAGACTCTTCAGGTTAAACATCTACTGAAAGGTACAGCAGCAAAGACAAAAGCCTTTTGAAACAGCAAGACACCAAGGGGCTCAAAGGAGTCAAATTTTTCTCTAGAAGTAAATTACTGGAATTTGGGATGTTCTTTGGACTGAATAAAAACGCAAAAAAAATTCAAATGAATGAAACAATAAAGCAGGAATTTTGCTTCAACATTAATGTAAGTCCAGGACAGCCTTCAGACAAATAAGACAGAATTTAGTTCTGTAGACAAAAAAAAAAAAAAAAAAAAAAAAAAAAAAAAACTTTATAAAGGGACTTTTATGCTGCAGCAAAATTCTAGCCTCTTAGCTTCATTCACAGCACGTTTTTGCATTCCCAAGTCTGACTTTCCTAACTGTTACACCACACCATGCCAAAACCGCAGTTTTACCCAGTGAGCCTCACTCACCATCAACATTTTTTTAGGGGGGGGGTTAGGAGTCATCATGTGAACAATGTCATTGTCACGATGACAGTGGCAGGAGGGGGTGCGGTAGGGCTGTCTGGCTCCGCGCGGCTGTTCGGAGCGAATGCGGAGTGATGTCCCGCGTATGGACCCCCTCCAAACAGCTGGGGTCAGTTTCACGCTGGGAGCCGGAATCCTGCTTGTCATCTTGTCTGAGGGAGGAAGTATATGAGGCCTTGGAGACAGCTTGCTGCTGCTGCCGAACAGCTCCTGGGAGAACCAGAGAAAGTAGAAATCCTGGCCTTTATAAATGTAGCAGCATCACCCAGGGAGGGGGGCTGTGCCGAGACTGAGGCATATTAGCATGGACTGGGGAGATGTGAATTTGTGACTCGGCCGCCGGCCAATGCGATATACCCAAAAGCCCGGACGAGCAGGCCAAGGGGGGGCAGAGGGACTTTTGGAGGATGACACCCTCCCTGTGACATGGCTTCATCGAGACAGCTAGGGCGAGGGAGCGGCGATCAAAGCGTGAAACCGCCAGGGCTAATTACGCCGAGCGCTCCGGCGGGAGATGGGAGTGTCTGCCGTCCTCGCGGTGCAATCAGTCAGAGGCCCGGCCAAGCGAGCTCAATTCCGGCCCGCTGGCAGAGAACAGAGAGTCTGTGACAATGCAATCCCCCCAGGATGGTTTTAAAGCCACTCCACCTGTACACTGCTGAGCCTAAAGCCTGGGATTAAATTTGAACTCCACGAGTGCGAGTTTAACCCCTAAAGCCCAAAAGCCCAAAAGCCACAAATTACGCCCATATGAGGTTACCTCATTCTCTGCTGGAAGACTCAGTCATTCTTCCAAGTTGAAACTTCTGGCTTATTTTGTCATGTATAGAAGGACTGTTGCCTTCATTGTGTTGAATACATCAAAAAATGTAAAATTGGCTCCACAATATCAGCAGATCGCTTGTTTACTTCAAAAGGAACTCAAATTCACATCTCAATCATTTTAGGATGTAGAAATACACTATTTTTTAGCATGGCCAACAGAAATGGGTCTAACATGGCGTTTAATCAATATGTCGGTAAACAACTGGACTGTAAACAACAAATGATAGCTGCAGTGTATTGCGATGTATCTCTCTCTTAGCTCAGCTGACCATGCAGGCAACTACAGCAACTAAAGCTTTTTCTTTTCATCTGTAATATAACTCAAACATGAACTGGCTCATTACTGCATCCATTTGATTGCAACTACTTAAAAGGTATAAAAAAAAAAAATCCCCCACAATTTTCCACTCATGTACTTCAAACTTCAGATCATATTGGTTTTATATTGGTAATCATAAATGAGTAATGACTTCTCTGCTCGCTTCAGTCTAAATAAAGGTTCAAGCAAAATACACATGTTCAATGATCGTTTCAAGGTAAAGCACAGATGTCAGAATATGGCCTTAACTGCCCTCTGAACCCATGGAGGAGAGGGGCCCGGCTCTTCATCAAAGGGAGACTGAACCCTGTCAGCATCTCTGAGGGTTGCATACAGACTCATCATTATCAGACTATTCCCTTTCAGGCATATAAATAAGTCTTGGCAGGAGCTGAGTAACAGGACCCACCCTCTGGGCATTGGGTGGAGTAAGAGTCCTGACACTAGCAGCTACTGTACATTTCTCCTGCCTCGGATGCCTACACAGGAACAGAGGAATGCTGCTTATCACCTGGCATCATTTCGGAGGCAGGTGAGAGAGAGAAAACAACTCCGCACCCTTTTTCATTCCTGCCTACAGCAGAGAAAAAGATCTGCTTTCTGAGACCTGAAACACTGAAAAAAACTGAAAGCTGGGGTAGAACCATGTCCTTCGGTCGGAGACAAAAACTGATATGCCTCTGCTGACCGGGCCGGCGTCCGAACACACAGCGCGGCCACCGAGAGCAAGGCCCTCTCTGAATCGACTCTGTCACGTCTCCTCTGAGCCGATTCCCCCAATTACCCTGGGTGGGAGGCCGCGCATAATGAATTATGCGGCCTAAACTAATTAGCACTGATTGAGAGGAGCGGGGTACGGGCGCGGAGCGACGGCCTCCCGTTTGCCGCCTTTATTACATTAGTCCGCTTTTATTGGAGGGGAGCGGGATAAGGCAGTCCCGAGGCAGTGAAACACAAGGACGCTTCCTTCTCCGGGCGAGGCCCAGATAATTAGGTTACCACCCTCGATACAGGCGCGCAGCCTGCCCAGTTCGATCCCGTTGCCACGGCGACGGCCACAACAGCGGTTGATTACAGTCCTGGTTAAGGCGGCATCTCCTCGGCGCGCGGGGCAGCGGAGGGGCGGAGGATGAGCGATACAGAGACACACGCTGCGCTAAGCAACGCGACGAGAAGCGAGACGGACAGAAATATTCTGGGCTCCGGGCTCGCTGCCCCTCCCGCCAGAAGACACAAAGCCTGTCTGCTAAATGACAATAATGTCATGGAAAGCCCAGACAAATTCAATTCATGCCAGGGCCGCTGTCATTCCCATAGTTCATTTCCCATTAAACCCAAACCCCGCCTCGTTTGCCTGTGTGTTACAGCCCGGTCGTTTGGGAGTCTGTACATGTGGTACAGCTCCATACAGATCTCAGGAGTCGTAATTACCGCCCTTTCATTAAGGACAGCTGATCCCTTCATTAGAAAGGCAGGGAAAGTTCATTCTTTGATTACACACTCCGCTGATGTTGATGACTGTGCACAGATGCTAATGTCGTTCCCTCAACAGTTTCAGTCGACCGTGTTTGTGACAAGAGCGTTGCCTGTGGAATTCCTTCAATGTGAAAAAGGAATAACGTGCAGTGAGTGACAGCCTTCCGGGATTTTGTGAGCCACACAAGCCAATAGAGCTACATACAATCCATGGACTGTATCAAGTCATGGAGTACTGCTGTTCCAAGCAAGAAAGTAAATACAAAAAGCAGACAAAGAAAGGGCATTACAAACTGGGAAAGGGCATCACATTTACATTGCTTTACATTACATTGCATTTATTTAGCGACTTCCAGCACAACAGAACATAAATGTATCCATTCAAGTTAAAAAGGCATGCTACAGAGATGAATTTTTTTTGTAGGAAAAAAAGCCTCTCTTTATTTGCACATTTTTCTTGTCAAAAACTAAGCAAAATATTGAGTGGTGTACAAACAACAGTCAAAATTACTATGTAGGACCACCTACGCTTTACTATTATAACAAGATAGTCATGGAATGGTAAACAGCAATGGCCCTAACCATTAGTCAAGCATGGCATACTTGTCACGACTGGGGACCAAACGGCCTTGTGGTTGTTGCCATTAGCAGCTTTTCCCCCCAATATAGCTCTGATCTAATCAAGCCACTGAATACTGTGCGCGCCTGTGTGTGCGTGTGTGTCTGTGCGTATACCATTTCTCGCATTAGTAATTCATATAATCATAACCTTACAGCACAGCTACATTCAAACCAAGTGCAAAAGCGAGGGTAATGACTTGCTGTTACTGAGCATTACAAAACATCCGACACACTCCAACACGCACGTGCTGTATGTTGAGTGCATTTCCATCATGCATATGTCAGCGGGGCAGTGAAACTGAACTGACAGAAGAGATAGATGACAACATGCTTTACAAATGGATGTATGCAAGAATTACATGTATATGTATGGAAACAAACATATTTAGTCTGCATTAAATTTGCTGAACAATACCTGATTTTGGAGCTAGTGGTTATACAGTACAAAGTAACTGCTTCATGTAAAACATACCCGACTACCCGACTACTCGTCTTCACAAAGTCAAACAGAGGGGGGGGGGAAAGTGAGAAGATAGAAGAGGAGAGAAAAGAAAGATAGATGCAGAAGGGGAGAGAGAAGAGGAAAAAGATATATCCAGAGAGTGAGAGAGAGAGAGAGAGAGGGGAAGAAAGTCCTACAACCCTACACCGCCCCTCCCTCACCTGGCTTCACACCTCCCCTCCTCCCAAACAGCTCCAACTCAGACTCCTCTGCTACCGCAGCTCAGAGCGCTCTCCCCTGTCCAGTCCCCTCCAGCGACAGCACTCAGGCCTCTGAATTTACCAAAATACACCAAGCTACTTTTGGAGCGCCAGTCGCTCGCAGTACCACATTTAGCCCTTCCCTTCTTTCACACCTAGAGAACAACTCCACAACAAAAATAAACACTCTGACGCAGTATGTGAAAAAAACAGAAACAAACAAAAATGCCCATCTTCCCTCATCATCCTTCGTCTCACTTCAAAGATCACAGAGGAAGAGAGTTAGGAGGCATGGACTGTCTTCACAAACAACCATTTCAGTGCTAAAGACACAATAATTTTAAAAAGTGAGGCCCAAAATAGCTTTGCATGGGAAAGATTTGAGAGGGAAAGCTCAGCTCCCAGCCACAAAGTGATTACATTCATCTGAACTTCACAGCTTGCCTTGGGCATGTGGAAGACTGTCTCTCCCTCTGCTGTTAAACGAACACACTGCCACCTTAATCTGATACTGTGTATGCATATGCAAGGACATGCATAGGACTACGCTTATGTGAGTGGAAATGGCGTGATGAAGACACTGCTAGTTAGCGTGTCTTATGTAATGAAACGAGCGCTAATGGCGTCTTCCACTTCATGTATTTGTCTCCTTAGTGATTGTTTCGGGGGTGAAGTGCCACTGCCTCGCTGGGCAAAGAGAAAGATAACTCAGTGCAGATTACATGTTTGCTCTTTTTTTCCTCCCTGTGATTAGATTTGTCATTTTTTTACACCTTTACAAAAGAATTCTAAGTTCGTACAATACATTGTTAATGCTATAATCATACACTAACCTGTAGTGATTTCAAACAGAAAATTTTAGTACATTTCAAAAATACAACCTCATTAAAATCTGTTAAAATCGGAGTAAAATTCTGAGTTCAGGGCTCTGAGACATTGGTAACATATTGCTTACGCTGAATGTTGAAAAGGCAATTTACCAGCGTAATCATGAAGAAACTTCTGAAACTACTATGTCTGGTCAACTACCATCACCGCAAATTCCAACCCTTAGCCCAGCTCCAACTAAAAACCTAGACCCAGAAACAAGTAAAATACCGAACTAAAGGAAGAGATAGAATATCTATTTAACATTAAGCAAGATCAGGATATAAAGACAGTATCAAATAGCATATGACTGCTCTCTGTTGCAGCTAATTAGATTTATTCCATTTTATAGTAGCGCAGGCTCTTGTCTACAGAGACAGCAGAGGCTGCTGTTTGGTATTAGTCACCCATCAGTCCAGAAATAGCTCAGTTCCTGCTGTCTCGGCACAATAACCAAATTATTCTGAAGAGTCTGGCAGCCGCCACGGTGCTCGGTGAGGGACCAGACAGGAACACAGCCCCGGTGTAGGGTGCCAAAACAACGAGCTCCTGACACGGCCAACATGCCCTTTTGGGGAGCAGTATGCCCCCCCACCCACAGAGGCCCATGCAGAACCAACCTGCTCTGCATCTCCCTCAGCATGAGTCGAGTCATCAAATCGGATTTAAGAGGTCTCTTGCCGTTGGAAATGTGAGCCCTGTCCATTTGGTTGCATGCAACCAAATGCATTTGAGCTCAGATGCAAGGCAAATGCAGGGATTCACAGTCATTAGGGGCAGCAGGCAGAGCTGGCTGAATGGGAGAAGGCCACAGGAAACACGTAGCGCCGCTCTAGCGTGACTCCAAACGCCTGCAGCCTTGAATGAAAACCTGCTGCTCTGCTCAGGAGCAGCATCCGGCAGAGTGCTCAAACGGCGGAAGGGAAGTGAGCTATGGACTCTGCTGTTTCTCACACAGCCACGCCCGCTGGGCTTTGTGATCAGACACCCCAGGCGATGGACTGGGGCTGCACTAAATCGAACAACGAACGAACGAGATGCTGCCGACCACCTCCCAAACCACTAACAGACTGCTAATTCCCTCCTGATGATCTACACACACACCTCACTATATATGTGTAGTGTTTATCGATCGCCTCTCTGCTAGGGGTCAGAGAATAATTTTCCAGTTCTCCCAGACTGTCCCATAAGATTTTCTTTTAGTTTTTTGATTCCCTTTGGAAAATCCCTCTACGGCACTTTGTAATGACCTTGCTTGTAAAATGCGCTGTATAAAATAAACCCTGTTGTTGTCTTCTTATAAACCAATACCAAGGCTTTCCACAGTCCTCCTCTTCCTGTTCAATGCAGAATCCTCTTTTGTCAGTTGACATCTGAAGAAAATACAGTAGCTACATGAGCTTTTGCATAAATTAAGTACATAGCTCTGCATTACAGTGCATTATTTAAATGGTCTGGAGATGCGTTTATGCAGAGTGATTTACACCACGTTCATTTAGCACATTACCATTATACACGGCTGGATATTCCACTGAGAGCAGATTCTCAGACCCCACTGCCCTGCTCAAGACTCAAAGCAGAGGCCCTCAGGTAACAAGCCCAATTCACTAATAACCACTAAGGCCATGCAGTTAGTTGCCATCAGCACCAGATGACAGGGTGTGATGTCACACAAGCAATCGACTGACACATCATACTACAATCAAGATGTAGCAACTAGCTGCATGCTCATGCTGACAAATCAGACAAGTTGACGGTTAGGATTTGCATGTGGCTTGCAGCTGCATAGAGGGCAACACACCAGGTGACTCTCTACAGTCCACACGGTCACTGTACAGTCCAAATTGTCCACTTAGCACATGTCAGCCTGTTTAAAATCCACTTCTAGACACAAGCTGTCTGTTCTGAATGTACTTTTCCAGCTTGGAACCTGAGGTGAGAAGTCACCCTCTCCATCCATGCTGGCTCCATGCTCAAAGTTCTCTGCTCCTCCGTGACCTATATTAAAAGTGACAAGTTTCTCCGATGCCTTTCGGAAAGCTCACTCCCTCTGCTGCTCAAGAGAGGCTGTTAATGCTGTCCCACAACTGAGGCTAAAATAATTGGCCTCTGTGTCTGACAAATACTATCTGAAAGGAATGTGCAGCTCTGCTAAGCTGCAATGACTCGAAAGAAATGGTTGGACAAGTGCTGGCCAATTCAAGCTTTAATCAACATGGAGGTCCAAAAGGCTGAGAACAGTTAAAAGCATCTCTTAAAGGTCTCTTTCTCTGAACTTTCAAACTGAAATAAGCGGACACAGCAGTGCTGATTTGTACCAAACTTTTCCAATAGCTACTGGCCTATTGTAGATGCTTCAGTGAAAAGGAGATTAGCCAATCCTCTTAGGAGACAAAACCCAGGGAACGTGTTCAGACAAACATAGCAAGCATTAATAAATTGGCTTTTCAAGGAAGATCTACTTGGCGAATGCTTGGTTCATCCAACAAAGCACCTTGCTAGGGGTTTAACTTTCAAATGTCACATACGCTCTCCACTTATACTCTCAAGAAGTACCTACAAACTCAATCAAACTATCATAGCAAGGAATGTGTCTCAGATATTTCTGTGATCTCAGGTCCCCATTAAGCCCAACCAGATGCTTAAAGGGAGCGAAACCAATCAGGTTCTCCCGATACAGACACACGCCTCATATCTGCAAGTGTAAATCTCCCCCTTAATCTTTTTTTGCAGAGAAAATCTGCAGAACCATCAATGGCTCCTGCCTTACACAGATGGGGGGGGGGGGGGGGACGCACGGGAGTGTTTCCGCTCCCCTGAAACGTACCCGGCCGCGCTGTTTTATTCTCATGGAGAGACAATTTGTGTTTTTGGCAAGCCAATCGCCGCCCTCAATCCATCTGTGAAGCCTGTCGGTTCGGCTGCCTCGGCGGAGGCTGGAACAAAAGCGCCGCACATGTAAATGACACCGCTGCGGCGGTCGGCGGGATTTAGCCGCCGCGAGCGCAGCGCCCCTCGAGGGCCGCGGTGAGCAGGGGGAATCGGGAAGCCGTGCAGAACTCCATCACCGTTCCAAATCGACCGCGGCTGCCAATATCGTGTTGCGCCTGCCCCAATGGTTGCACTCGCAATTCCATCTACAACACACTAATCTGCAAATGCATTAGAGGATTCTAATAATCCCCCACCCTGATTTGTATTACAGGTGGTGACCTGAAGGAATGAGACGCCCAGAAGAAGCCTTCTCTTTTCTATGACAGACAGACTTCTCTGCAGTTCTTCTCATTATATTATTCCTGTCACAACTCCCGACACATGGATCTGCACCTTTCCATCAAGTCCTCTATAAAGCGTCTGGTTTTACGGTTCGCTTTGCTGAGAATGTTGGAAACAGCACTTTCACTGAAGCTACTGCAGTATCCGCAGGGCTTTCGGTGTGGGGGCGTTTCAGAATGTTAAAAAGCCATCCGATTGGCTCACTTCTCTCCCATGGGCCCCTATGGTGAAATCCCAAGTTCTCTGTGCATCCCGTTTTGCCACTTGATATGACCAAGAGCCAACCCACACCCAGTGTGCACACACGCACATGCACACGTACACATGTGCACACACATGAGCAGGCACCCACCCGCACACAAACGCACACGCCTCTCAATCAAACATCCCAAAGTGACAGAACATAGCCTGGTGCACCAGACGTACACTTGTGCACACAGAGAGGCTAGCGTCATGCTCCCGAGGCGAGTGACGCACACGGTACGCCCCTCCCAGGGCACAAGGTCGAGCTGCTTTCACTAGGGGGACAGTGCGTTCCAGCCCAGAACAGACAGCAGAGCCACAGCGCGAGTATGGAAAAGGACTTATATCACATAGATTATAGATTGCAAACCCAGTTAAGTCCAATATGACACCACGCATATCCTACACTATGCTTATACTCATCTTGGTCTGACTGTCTGTGTGTATGTGTGTTTATTATTACACACACACACAGACACACATACATAAGAATATGAACTCTATGCCCTACAGTTAATACAATATAAAAAGGCAGATACTGTAACCTGTTCAAAGCCTTTATGAAAAAATAAAGACACAGGAAAAGTGTTCATTCCTACCTGGCATTTATAGGTCAACCCAGACAGCACTAGGGCACAGTGGCAGGCTTGTGATCGTTTCAAGCGCCACATTAGGACACACATCTTCATGATACGAGTAATGGTGGACAGCAAGGTGGACAGAGACTTGACTGTCTCCAGCATTAGCCATGAAGCTAAATTTCATCTGTAGTCCCTGGACTAGTCTGAGTATAGATATTTTTTCTAGAGAAAAGCCCCTGCAGCAGGGAGTCTGTCATGCTAACTACATAACTGTACAGTGTTATTGGTTTCACTGTTATTTTTTGACAAGGTTCTTTGACAATACACTCATTGCTCTTACAATAGAGAAAACAATGGCCAGGCCTGTCTAAATACTACTAAAAGCCATTACAAAGGTGTACTTACAGCCCTCATAGATGTCCGTGGGGATGTGGACCGCCGTGTGGTTGTAGGATACGGGACGCCTGAAGGCGGGGTCCTCATTGAACTCTGGCCGGATCCTGTTGTTGATGGCTTCCGTTTCGTTTGCGTCCAGCGGCTGGCAAGAGCAGAGATTCCATTGAGCACTGTCCACACACACATGCACGGCGCAGTTACACCAAGACTGTTTGCGTGTCCGTCTGAACGGCGGTTTGGATTAAACCTTTAATCAACATCACATTACCTCTGTGAATTATTAACGGCGACGATAATTACATGCTTCATAATGATATTCCTTATGACCCGTTATTACTACGAGGGGGAATAAATTAATCTTTGCCGAGAATTCGCAAATGCCGCGAGTGCCTTTTCAATCAGGCGTTAGAAAAACAAACCCACACATTAACATACAAATGAGGCAGTCACTGAGAAAAGCTTCATTCAGAGCAATAATGCGGGCCCTGATGTATTTAGCAGAGCTCTTCCCGTCTTATGATATAAATTACTCCAACTGGGCCTGTGTGTGTGTGTGTACGTTGGGGGGGCAGGTTAAGCACTGACGAGAAAGGAAAACATTATACAGTAAGGCATTGCCCACAAGTCAGAGGATAATGTTCTGCCATAACAGAAAATTTCAGTAAAAAGTTCAGGTTCAGGTTTTCAACAGAGAAAGAAGAAAAACTGCAAATGAGGCCCAGTGAAGTTTTGCTTGACAGCAGTGCTCCATTTTGACACCACCTGGAGAGACATCCACAAGTTGCACTTAATCCATCAATTAAGGCCACCTGAATATGGATAGCGCTGCGAGGGGTGAGAGGAGTTCCAGCTACTTAATGCGGCTCAGCCTGTGTTTTAATTGATGCTGTTTCACAATCAAGTCTGAGGATGGAACCGAGTCAGGAGTGCGCTCTGACATTTTCCATCATGCACCGGGGTTTAAAGTGCATCGTGGGCCGTGTTCACAGCAAACAGCAGCAGGCTGCAAAGATTACCGAAACGCCTGGCTGCGGCTGCAACTGGCACGGACGTGATTTTTCATACACCCCTGCTGATAATCAGGGCAGTCTCGAGATGTCAACTATAACCAACCTGACATTTGCATTGGCAAACTTGAGAGGTTCAATATAGCAGGGATTTGTTGGGGGGAATTAGACACTGATCCCCTCTCTCGGCACTCTCAGGCCGATCTGAGGCTATGGGACGCCGGCCGCAGTTGAGCGAGACCGGTAATATGGTATGTTGACTCAGCCTCTGCAACCCCATTCAGGATGGAATCAGACACAGCTTCCTGGGCTTTTGATGGACCGCAGTCAGAGATCACAGGCAGAGAAAACTGGGCAAAGTTCAGCCCGTGGGCACGTGTGGGTTGGACATTAATTTCCCATTGATCCAGTCCAGGCCACATCCTCCGCTGTGTTAAAGTGCCACGTTCTAAGTGTCAAACTCAGAAAATGGGTTTTTTCCCCAGATATCTGGCAAGTCATAAGCAGTATCACATATTGAATAAATCAATCATGGGGAGAATAGACAGGCCTAAGCTAAAGAGGAAGATTGGAATGATTTGCTCCATTCCTTCAACCCATATTCAATATCATGCACTCTTATGGTACATCAGACAAATAGTGACACCACAGTGACACCTCAGACAAATCTATTGATATTCCCTTTGTACTACATTTTAGTAAAGACTAATTGCAGCTTGTCATTGCTCCCTTAAAGGCCCTGGAACAAAAAAGAAGAAAATAAAATTCAGCCAAGGGAAAGTTAGACCCACCAATCACACACACAAAGTAGGCGGTCCTTACAAAAATATCCAACCAAACCCTTTCCCTTGGTTTATTCCATTTTATTTTCATGAAATATTCTGGGGGCCTTTTAGGAAGTCATCTTTTATGTGCCCTAACCTGCACCACATCCATGAGGGGGCCTCCGACACATGAGAGGCTGAGGGACAGCTGTGCCTTCAGACAGTGACAGCAAGGGGGTGGCATGGCATGACCACTTTCCCTATAGCATTCTCCTTTAAGAGAATAGGAGTGAAAGGGCCACACTAGGGACATGACACACACTCCAACCATAAGCAAGGAGATTGTGGTGCAAGAACATGCAGGGCATGCAGCTTTCAAAACAAAACTGTATTTGGCCAGAACCTCTAATCTGTTTTAGTGGATCTCAAGGTGCTTTGCAGTTTATGTGTGTGGGCTACTAATTTCATATACGACTGGAGGGAGCAGGACTTTGTTAGCCTATTAAAGTGGGAGGCTATTAGACAGCCAGAGGAAACGACCACACTGAAATCAGTGCTGAAATATTAGAGCCTGACTTCATGTTTTCAGCTTCTGTTCCCATTTTCACTGACTGTATGACTACCTTCACAGGGAGACTTATCTACCATGCAAGAAAAAAGCACCGCTGTCTGGAACAGCTTTAGGAGTGGGCTCAAACAGGCTTCAGGACGTGTGCAAAGTGCAAATTCTTCCCGCGATGAATATGTCAGAGCAGCGGGTCAGAGACGGAGTGACACGGGCTATTGCTCTTCTACCCCCGTCGCACTCTCCCCGGCTAACAAACCCCATCTGTCAATTAGAGGCGGGAGTCGCGCGCCGAGTGGTTTCCACAGGCAGGGCCCAATTAGAGGTCTGATGAATAAGTGTGAACCTCGTACCTTTCTCCCCGCAGCACCAGGCCCGAGCCGGCTGGCGGGGAACAAAGGCAACAAAGCTCTCCAGAGCGTATTTATAGCCCTGCTCCACAATGGTGCACACTCGCATTGATCATGCGAATGGGGGGGGGGGGGGGGTGGGGTGCTGGTGAGGGGGCAGAGTTGAGGCTCCTTAATAATCCCCCTTGTCGTACACTGCACGCATCACGGTTTCAAACGATACCTTTGGCACGGTTTAACGTAAGTGCAACACCAAAAGCCCAGCTACATCATGATACAGATTAAATTGTGGTACGCTGCAGAATACAGGAGTATCATTTCCACAGACAACAACAAGAACAAGGTCAATGTACTTACATCCTTGGCGTTGTAATAAGCGATGCCGTCTTCCTATAAGAAGAGGAAAACATCTGTGTTAACACACTGATAGTCTGACCTCTTTCAAAGAGCACCCACTTCCAATATCTATGCAGTGATTTTAAGATGGACATTTAATTTCTATTCCTGAAACAGTTCATTCATTCTTTTTATCGTTTAAGGTAATTTAAATGTAAAACCTAGCTAGAGCGCTGAGCTGGAAAAACCAAGCCCTCATCAAATGAACTTGCCCTTGCAGGGTAGGGTTATGAACACTTAGTATTACATGACCAACCAAACACTTTCCTAGGGTTATTGTTTTTTTTAAACACAGTACCACAATGTGTGCATTCTGCATGCTATGAGAGATTAAAAAAAAAGCAAGTAGGAGGTATTGACGCAGCAGGATGCAGAGGTGGAGGGGTACGGCCTCCCTTTGAACGCAGGCCCTCATTCAGTCGCAGAACTCGCTGCGAACGCGCTGTCACTGCGCGTGCAGGCGAGGCGCTAACAAGCGTGCCGCAGCCCAGACATACAGAGGCCCCCGGAGGCGCGGCGGCGGTTCACTGCGTACCGCCACCTGCCACGCTCCTCCGGCACTGCAGCATCACATTACCGCAGACGCAAGGGCACCTGGGTCCCGGCTAACGCGAGCTACACCAGTAAACGCCCGGGCAATTAGCTCGCTCTAAATGACGCCACGCGCACCTGTGCCATCCCCATCTGCCTTACACACACTGTTGCAACCAGAGATCGCCACACTAACTACACTTGAGAGCCAACTGCGTCTCATATTCCATTTACAAACTGCTAAGGATACAATTGATCCAGGACAATTTACAGTCATTGAAAAAAAATTGTAGGTATCTTCCCAGAATGCAGAGGGACAATCCTTGGCGGGAGACATTAATGCATTTCCCTCCAAAAGCCTACTCACAGGAATGGTTGAGCTTGGCGATCATGAGGAAAACAGTCACTTCTCAAAGCTGGGTGTGAGATGGTCTTGTTCAGATGGCATTCCAAGCGCATTACTTATCAGCTGCCTCCCAGAGGTGCCAGTGTACTTCCTGGCTGGGTACAAATTCAGCCAGGGCCGCCAGGAGCACTCAGAGGCAAGGCCAGGAAACAGTCTGCTGCCACGATGGAGTCGTTAAAGGTGACAAGTGGCGAGCAGGGGCAAGGGGGGGGGGGGGGGGGGGGGGGGGGGGCGAGTTTCGTGAAGGCCCCCGCCGCCCGTCCGAAGACCATTTGGATCAGACGTGTAAGGTATGAGACAGGGGGCGGGGGGAGTGGGTGGTGGGCGCAACCCGACCCCCTCACAGGTATGCGCCACGTGGGCAGCGAAATCGAATACCCCGCTACAGGCCTGCGCTCGCCAAAGCTATAAAGAGCGCGCTGGGGACACTGGCCAAGTTCACCCAGGGTTAGGGGGGAGGAAATGAAGGAGCAGGGCTGGAATGGGCCGAAGCCTCCACAGCCACGCCGGGGGAAGGAAAGGCTGACTTCCAGATAAAAGGCTCATTTTCGGATTTCGTGCCCTGGAAAGAAGTGAGCGAAGGCCTGCGGTGCCAGTGCTCTCCTTAGAAAGTGATTTCCCCAGAGATCCTCGTAATGAGGACCGTAAAACCCCTGATAAATCTGCCAAAAGTCTGCTGATCTCTGAGCTGCAGGTCACAAACATGGGCCGGCCTGAACTTTAAATGACACCCAACAACGAAGGGAAGGGATTCATGTGTGGTTTATTCATCTGAAATATTTCACCTAAATACACACATTTCTAACTCACTGCATTTTGATCAATTCACACCGAATTCAACCCAGAAGAAGCCTATAGCAATAGATGCAGATGGTTTGTATAGGGCATATTATTTCATTTAGCATCTCTCTGCGTGACAGAAATAACAACCTCGTGCCTACTTTCAGATGAGCGAAAATTCACTTTGCAGCTGCAGAATGCAAAACAAGCAGGTCAAACGTGGAGTCACTCAAGCACCTAGCCAGAGTGGCGGACTTGACTATCTCTGTTGCTGTAAACATGACATGCCTGCAACAGCCACTGTGGTCGTCACGCTGGTGTGGCTGAGTATAGCCACCGACATAAATGTTAAAAATGAAATATGGGGCTGATGACATTCAAGAGGAAAAAACTGTCTGCTAAAGCATGGTGCGTGGTAGCAAGTGGCAGCCCTTGAGGCTAGACATATTAAACTGAATCTGCTCCTCAAACACCCCACACGATTATCGACAATTTTGAACTTTTGAGCTCCTGCACAAATGGGAAAAGTTTGGTTGGATCGTTTGCAATGACCTCGTAAATTTCTAGAGGAACAGGCGCTATGCACACGTCACGGCACAGTCAAACCTATAGGCAGGGGGCAGACCGCCAAGGCCGCTAGGATTGAGCAGAAGTGCCATTTGCTAAAACACATCCATGTCTGTGCCTTATCTCTCCAACACCCTTTCCTTACTGCCCACCCCTCTCCCCCAACAAAAAGACTGTATAATTTGCTAACATTCAATTTTCCATTATGTTATTACCTGTCAAACAACAGGCAATTGCCACAAGGCAGTGTGACATTTAGGCAGAGGATGATATATCTATCCCTTTTAATTCTAGCTTAATTGGTCTAAACTAATATCGGCAATATTGGCCCGTTTCCATAGACGAGGGAAACCACTTCCATCGGTGACCCCTCTGCAGAGGTAATTATCTTAACTAACCAAGCATCGCGACGCAATCAAACATCGCATTACGGAGGGAGCTGAGTGACATGCTTGATAAACTAGCAAAATTAATTTCTCCTACCGCTCTCATTTCTCTCCCACACCTTTCATATCATGCTGGGGCCATCAAATTCAAGGGTATGCTGTTGCATAAATTAAGAAACTTTTAATACAAAAAAAAGTCATTAAAAGCCGAGCCGAGTCCCTCGCTTAGGGTCTGTTTAACTTAAAGTGAACAGGATAATGACAGCTGTGATGGAATATCTCATTGCGAAATGAAGCCCAGACAGTTTGGTATTTAATAGTGGCCACGCTGCAAGTTTCAGTTTTTCGATTTCCAAACACGAGAAAATAAACAGCTTATGAATACGCTCAAAAGGGGGTATTCAGACCCTTCATATTCAATTTGGAACATTTTGTCAATAGATTGTTTTCCTACTTGCTGAGCGCTGAATGCCGAAGAGTAGGCAGACGAAGCAAACTGCAATCAAACCTTTTATTCCAGGGCTTCAACAACCCATTATAGAGAGAGGCACTCAATTCAGAAACTGTTTATTAAAGATCAGGAGGTAAAACTAATTCTGGTGGGCAATTTTCTGTAATAAGGACAGGACAGAGGGAGTCAGGCTGAATTTAGTCGTCTGAATCTGTCACACTTACTCCTGTCTCCCTGATGAGAGTGAGGATCTGTGTATTGGTTCCTATCCTAGTGATATACCATTCCACCCCATTTCAGCCATGTAACCAGTCTCAGAAGAGTGGCTATGAGCATTCCACCTATCAGCATGTTGAATATTGGAGTTTAGCATGAGCATGAACCAATGAGAGAAGCTCAAAATGGAAGAAACCTATGACATTATAATCAGAATTTGGGTTGAGTACTGTAGGTCTCCCTGTAAAATATCACAATATAACAAATCACTCCCTGTAATAATTCCTGCAGAACTCTGGGTAGAGATACATTACACTGGTGTCCTAAATGCGATGACCAACACAAGATTTTACTAGTGGAAAATGAGAGGGATCCTGCTATTGATTTACAATGGGGAAAAGGAACCGGACTGGAGCCATGTGTATTTGGTGTGATGCTGAGCACATGGTTACCTGCATTAATTCAGTGCAATAACTGATGTTGCAGTGTAATTAATGGCTCAGATGGAAGACACATCAGACACATCTTTGGCACTCTGGGACCAGGGTCATCTGAGGTGGACCTGATTTAAGCATAACCCTCTTGGATAAGTGCCTCCTACACTTAACAATTCAATACAATTAAACGATCACAAACACAAACATCATAGGCCATGGCTACCACTAACCGTCCATCACACTATATATCAACAGTGTACTGTAACGTTTCACCAACATTATAACTGCAATGTAGAAACACATTAATACTCGTGGAGAATTATCCATACAATAATCCATTTTACACACTGACTCACAATACCCTCCTCACAGGACCTACCCCCCACCTCCAGCTAACAGTTACTCCTGCAGCGCACTGTCCCCATCACACAGCATAGACCCTGAAGCCTTAGGCAGGGGGTCTCTACCAACACACTAACAATGAATCTGTTTATTTCCCTCTTCGTCATCATTATTCATAGCCTATTACCATTGTAATTTATTGGGTCGGGCGTGTTTGCTTGTGTGCGCCTGCTTGCTTGTGTGCGCCTGCTTGCTTGGTGTGGTGTGGTGTGGTGTGGTGTGGTGTGGTGTGTGTGTGTGTGTGTGTGTGTGTGTGTGTGTGTGTGTGTGTGTGTGTGTGTGTGTGTGTGTGTGTGTGTGTGTGTGTGTGCCTACAGCTTCTCATCCTCAGATGACACAAGGCTCATATCTTGAATATTCTCAACTTGTTCTACCTATAGACAGATATACAATCCAGTGTGTGCATTTTTGTTTTAACGATAATATGATAATTTACATGCGTGAGAATCTGTTGCCTAAGCAGATAGAAAGTCACCATAATTTTAGCATAATGTGGAACATGACTACCTCAGTAAGAAAGGTGACAGTAAGACTTATTCTTCACAACACATGAAAGGTGCGAGAACCTCTCGAAAAGCTATTAAGCTCGAACTCACTTTGCATGTGTTATTTCTTTACAACACACTGAATGGCTTTTGAGACTAATATTTCACTCCAACAGCCAAGCAGTCTCTTGTAATGCAGCACTGTAGGTTCAGTTACTTCACAATGTGGGCCTAGCTCTGTGCGTCTTGATTAATCACTGGCCTCAGAGTTCACCACAGGAGCTGAACAGCTAAAAACCTTATACGGGGGAACTCCAGAGAGAGCATCCATCACACATCTACAGCAGAGTTATAGAGGAAGGAATAGAGGCATGTGAAAAATCAGCATCACTTCACAGCCTTGATACCTCTTAATATCCCTACAATTGTCAGTTTGGTTATTGTTTCTGTGTAATGGGCTATGCATTCTGTGGGAAGTTCACTTAACTGCAAATTACAATACTACAACTTTTTTTTACCACATTAATGCCCCTCTCTGGACTTTAAAGTACAACTGTAAAAGAACATGTCCATTCACAGTGCACGCTTTGGATTAATAACCACTGATCTGCTATAATCGCGGTGAGCTAATCTTAGCATAACCAGAGCGCAATTATCGCTACAGTATGTTCGGGTAGCCTTGCAATGTGCAAGTCAGTAAATTGCCGTGCTGTAACGGCGTCCATGAATAGGGAGTTGACTCAAATGTCAGACTCCTTTTCCTGCGCCATTAGTAACATTAAATAAAACGATATTAATAGTGGAGAATAAATAGCCTACCCCAAAGTCATTCTTCCACTGGTGTTCCATCTGGAAGGTCTCTGCTGCTGTCGCCAGATTCTGAAAAGCCAATAACAGACAAGACCCAGTTAGCTCCAAAATTTATACATGTCATTCAGTCACCAGAGGCTGTTCGGTAAAACACATGACAACTTTTACAAAGACAAACAATAATCACTTACCACGAATATTTATCTGAAGTCTGCCACTAAACTAGACCATTCTGGAGACAGTAAGCTTCAAAATACAGGGGAATGTGTTTAGTTGGACAAACCAAGCACATAAGAAGTAAATGACCCTCACAAGGCAGATCTGTAAATGTTAGTCACGTCCAACCAAACGCCATCCCTGGGTTTCAACTTCCCAAAGAACAACCCAGGGTTTATTTTCAGTACATGCTCAGAGCTGTCGTTCCATTTCAAATTCCATTTGAACAGCCAGAGGGAGTCGATCAGTATTGCCTATTACTTGAAACCAGCATGTAAGATTAGTATTATCTTTAGGAAATACTTCATCTCGATCGGGCACCCTGGAGAGAGAAATTAGGGCAACGCGGTGTGCGACGTGGCACTGAAATTCTATAAAATTCAGATTCTCAATTTTCCCCACCCCTCCCCAAAGACTCGCACTAATGACTTTGTTAATAGCGACATAATAGGGAATATCTTTTAATCTCGTCTGATTGAGAAATAGTGTGTAATACAGATTTCCCCTGGGAAATATGGAGTCTAATTTCTGCCCATGTGTCCCTGTAAAAGGGAGTTGTTTTCATCGCCTGAAAATTGCAATTGGTGGCAAAAAAAATCAATACAAGGAAAAAAAAAAAAATAGGAGGTAACTTCATCACAGATCATTCCTACCTTTAACATGTGTCTCAATGTGAAATTAATGCTCCACGTTCACAGTTACATGGGTGAGCTTGTAATGGCAAGTTACTGAAATGCAGATTCTGCATGTTTCAAGGGGGGATGAGAGAACATCTTTGATTTTGCATCTACCACAGCAACGTATTGTGTTCCTGGCAGAGATCAATCAATGACTCAGAGGTCTGCTTATAGAGATGGGGATTTCAGGGCATATAACCAGGATTAAGCAGGAGGACTCATCCTCTTCTTCTGACCCTGCATATGTGCCATTTTAGTTCTGACACAGAGACACGTTTCATGAATTCTCTGTGCACATTTTGTCCTCCTTGAGCGGATCAGTGGGGAAATCTGGCAGCAATGGGTTCAGGACGCATTCTCTCGGAAAGGGCAGGGCGTATTTGACAGAGTCCGTTTGAAAAGGTTTATCGGATGATGAGAAGTTCAAATTTGGCACCATCACCCCAGTTTCATGATAAGATAAGACTATTCCGAAGCCTTATGTTCCTGTCTGCTGTCCTTCCACTGCGAGAGACAGCCGAACTGCATGACTGGGCTGTGATGAGCTGGACTATCCACCAGGAATGTACTTCCAGATAGGCTACAAAACACCACTATTACAGCCGCAGTCCTGGGGATGGGCAGTTTGATAGCCAGTCTTGGGATTGTGGGATTGTGAGGACTGAGTGGAAGGGTGGGGCAGGGGTGGCAAGACATAAGCACTGCCTCAACTCCGACCAAAACGACTTCAAAAAAAAAAAAATTCTTTCTCAGGGTTGATGCTGCCCAGCACTCAGAATTTGATATAATGTTTCTGCAGCAGCAGTGGTATCAGCTGGCCATCCGACCCCCTCCTTGTGCCTCGGGGCAGAGGGGCTTTTACAGATATCCCCAGGGCTGATGTGCAGAGGTGTCAGGCGACGCAGCAACACGGCGCGGAGAGCGTTACGCTCGAAAAGAGAGAGGGGACTGCAGGAGCTCGCGGAGAAGGCTGACTGGGTCCACACTCGTTGCCCTAGAAACCCAACGGCCGTGAAGAATTCGGAAGTTAGCATGACAAGTCGGCGAGAAAGAACAATGGGAATCTGGTGCTCAGAGCCACGCTGCGAACGCTAATACCACTGAGGCTGTCACGGTTAGTGTAGCCGTTTCCAGTTCTAATTTGGTTTACAACGCGGCATTCCTTTTCATCAACAAACAGCTGTCCGATACCTCCCCGCGATATGCTACAAATAAAGACTGATACCCTTCACACAAAAAGAGCGGCCAGCCGTGACATCTACATCCTAATGAAATTAAGCGATCATTATAATAAATTTCACTTGCTTCCCTCTCTGTATATATGGACGCTACGTATGTGAACAGAAGAGATTAATCTATTGATCTGTCTAATTAATTAGCTGAAGCTTTAGCTGACAACGTTTTAGTTTTTTCAGTTAGAGTTTAGCTAACAATGTTTTGGTTGAAACTCATCAGGTCTAACAAACAAATTAAATACTCTGCAGTCTTGTGCACATGTGGGACCGGCACAGGTGCGGGACCTGGCCAAGCCCCCTGTGTGTCTGTTGACCCCATGCCCCCCAACTGTTTTTGTGTCCTGCATGTTTATTGGTTATGTTTCCAGGGGACATGCAGAGGGCAGAGGTTAATTGGCCTCTGCAGAAGGTTGCTAGGGGTTACCAAGGACAGAGCGGGTCCTCATTATCAATGTTCTTGTTTGTTCATGCTGGTGAGGGTGGCTGAGCCGGGGCACAGGGGCAGTGGCAGGAAACATCAGGGATATTAGGCATAAAGGATAAAGCTTTGAGGTGAAAGAAAGGCGCTGATGTATAAACATGCAACGAAAGCATATATAAATACACTGTGCTTTATACACACAAATTCTCACATAAGCACATGTCTTTAATATGGGGGGAGATTAATGAGGGGGAGTGAAATAACATATCCCTGGATTATGTGGCAGTGTAGGGGCGGCAGTGTAGCGTAGTGGTAAGGAGCAGGACTCGTAACCGAAAGGGCGAGCTCCTTAACCCAGAATTGCCTCAGCAAATATCTAACTGTATAAATAGGTAACGTAAAAAATTGTAACCTATGTAAGTCGCTCTGGATAAGAGCGTCTGGTAAATGCCAATCATGTAATGTAATGTAAGCGGGACAGGGCAGCTGGCCAGTAACATTGCCCTTGCAGAGGGCTTGGGGGTCATCGTTCCAGGAGATTCCAGAGTGGTGTTCACCATCCCCAGTCACACCAGGCCACCCTGCCCTTAAATAAACAGAGAGATAGGGACCCCATGGGACGGGTGCCTGCTGTCGGCTCCTTCCCATTGGGGAGGGGTGGGAGTTCAAGTGATCCAGGGCCTGGCTCTGTATTTTTAGCCACCCCGTGACAGCTGAGTGACCCCACACACACACACACGCGCGCGCACACACTCACGCACGCACACGCACGCGCGCACACACTCACAGAGCAGCTGCTGAGTGACAGACACACACGGTCCCCACGACTGAGAGTGGCACCTGCGGCCCTGTCAAGAACACCACACGCTCACCCACAGGCCCCGCCATCTCCGCTGCACTGGCTGGGAGCCGCTAAAAATACACCCGGGTCCAGCTGTCCACAAACCCTCCGTCCAGCGCCGTTGACTGCGAGGACAGATCCGGCTCTACTCCCTGGTACCGGGGTGCCGGCATGAGCCATCGCTTCGGTTCATTTATCAAGTGAATATATTTGTATATTTGCCTCTGTTAAACCTATCTTATATCAGTATATCTGTGGTTAAATTTGATACACTTCTGTTCTTTAGTGCTGGAGGTCACTCTGGATAAGAGCATCTGCTAAATGAATGTATTGCACTGTAATGTAATGTAAATTAAAACATGCCATACCCCACAAAGAAGCAGACTATCACTCTTCTAGAATGGTTTAGTGCCGTTGTCGTTACTGGAACATTCTACCACTAGACTGATTTAAATTTTTCATTTCAATTACTTACACATTTTAATTGTACATACATACACGTGTGTATACCTATATACTTTGTATGTGCAAACATTTTGTTTGTGCACACTATATCCATAATTTTCACAGTTTTCTGGAGAGGTTTGGAATATCTACTAGACCTAGAAACATAAACGCTAAGCAATTATTCACAAGCCTCATTAACAAACACATGCTCTCTGTCAACACCTTGGTGATGGTGCCGACACACCTTAGACGCGTTTCCTAAAATGCAGGTGGTGTACTTTGCAGAATCATAACAGTGGCATTTTCAGCCCCCATTAAGATGAATCTCGGGCAAGATCTGGAAAATGTTATTTTCATTTGCTTAATTAGATCCTGATAAATGATGGATACTAAATGAAGCAACAGCTTCTGACAGACCCAATGGACAGGGTACAAATCGTGTCATCCTACTATCCCTTAATATGGTTGCTTTTTTTTACCATGTTGACTGCGTTTATTGTTACTTGACCATGGTGATCACATGAGCTTGTTACTACGCTTTCACCTTTCTCAAGTGCTGAAGTATATGGCCTAAAGATCTGTATTAAAACAATGAAGTGATGTCTCATTCCCTGGACAAAGCTACTGGAAAATGACACCCTATAGGAAAATGCAAGAGAGGATCACAAAAACATCACCAACTTCGGGCATGCCGACAGCAGCAACTCGGGACCGCTTGCACCACTCAACGACATCAAGCACATAATCGGCACAATTACTGCAAACCAGAAACACCTTGCATGAATGCCACTCAAAGGGCTGCAAAGCACGTCTCAATCTCTGAAATGATTAAACAGATTACGGGCAGTGAATCATTAGCAAATCACCGCTTTTGTTTATCAGAACCTGAAATTGCATTTCTATCAACAGCATGCAACCATCAGGGAGTAACTCAGTTGCATTTGAGGTCTCGGTGAGGGAACGAATCCATCTCGTTTATGGAGAACTGCGATAGGTCTGGATTCAGCCGCTCAAGTGCACTTGATGAAGCCGTATTTGCTGCAATCACCAGACCGTAATATGTCTGGACCGGCGCAGACAAACACTCCGGCGGCTTGAATTCCCCGTGTCGGCATTGCACAAAACCAAGGGCAAAGCAGACTGCAGACAAGCAAGAGTGTGAGGTGTTTGTGGGAGTCTTTTACCAGAGGTCCCCAGGGTTAAGGACCATTGCCATGCATCAGGGCCTCTGATGCTTGAGGCTAGAATAATCGCACAGCAGGTTTGTCAACACTGCCAAAGAAGCACCACTGAGAAACACAGAAATTTGGAATTCAATTAGACAATTTGAATTAACTGTAATTCAAATTTAATTTTAAATTAAAATATAATTTGAAATCATGTACATAGAACCCTGCATTTTCAGCTAACGTGCATATAGACACAATCTTATGCTATTTCTTCAGACACTGCAGCTTGGAAATATGGCTAAGAGCCTAGCTTAACATCTGTGTATAAGAAACTACTTGCCTGAAATTTGGATTTGTTCTTATGAAAGATTGTAAAATTTCACTAACAATATGAAGTGAATTTGACACCAGACAGCAGCATGTGACACTGGTTGATGAGATGGAACCAACTAGTGAAATTGGGCAACCAGTGAGACTGGGAAACCTATTGGCCCTTACGATGAGGTATCAAATGTAGAGGAGACAACTCAGTGCACCATTTGGACCACCAAATCATGGCACTTTGCTCAGTGTGACACCCTAGCCAAAGTCCTCTTCTCACAAGCTTTCCTTTAATGGTTAAAAAAATCTCTACCCTGCTGGAAATGGCTGACATTCCATAAGATTTCAGCTCAGTGACAGGAGGCAGATGTACACTTGCGAGTAAAGCTGACACTTACACTAGTAACGCCCCATGTCATTTTTAACAACACGGCATACATCACGTGACGTTTACATCAAAGTGACATTTAATTTCAAAATATTTCCTCGACTCCTCTAAAAATCTCTCTCCACACATCACTGGCTGCTGTGATTTCTCCGAGGACGTGAATGTGCCTGTCGTTTGTGTGGAAACAGAAAAAAACACAAAGGAAAAAAAACACTCCATATTACCATAACAACTCCCTCCAGTTGTGCCTCATTAAAGATAGGTAGCTAGTTATTAAAAATGCTTCCTCTGCCCATGAAGGGGGCAGGACCCGCTGTCTGCTCAATGGCAGAATGAGCCGCGCTCCGTGACATTATATCTTTACCCTGTCGTGAGCTCTCCTCCGATGCCAGGCAACCGCCTCCATTCGCCCGGGAACCCAGACGTGCATATGAGAGAAATTAATTAGTGGGCGCTATGACAAGGCTCGAGAGCGGGCTCGGCTCGGAGGCACTGTGGGCCGCCCGCCGTGCTGCCGCTGTGCACATCTCCCTTCTCCCAGAGCGCCCGGCTGCGCATCCGAGGGACAGGCCCTCAGCAAGCGTTAGCCATGGCGAATTTGCCCTCATGTTCCCCCACCCAAACACTATCCTTCTAAATTTGCCTGAGAGATGCTCATCATACCTAAGGCAGTGTGCATCAGCGTTCATTTTACCAATTAACCCATAGTTTGCCATTAACAACTGGTCTACCTCACCACAGCAGCCGAACTGCTACTGCTAAAATGCATTGGCAAATAATTGTGGTACAGTTATGTTTATGTTCTTGCAGTGTAGGCAGCATGTCTGAGGTATCTCTTCACTCTAATTTCAATTCCAGTGTGTGTACTTCATACTTATCTGAGTGGAGTGCGTGGCATTGAAATTTCAGTTCATTTTACTCAACAGTAGCTTAGAATTACTGCTGATGAGTTAAGGATCAAGTGTGAGGATTTTAGCTGAATAGACATCCCTGTCTGGAAACAACTGATGCAGAAATGAAACTAAGGCCATGGGCACATCGGTGTGATCACTCTGGTAACCTGTCACGCCGCCTGGAGCATGTTCTGTACGTGTTCTGCAGGGCCGTTTGTCTGCCCCCCCCAGAATCATTTACCCATCACGGCCACCCTGCCAAAAGCAGCAGCTGAGAGGCCCTCTCTGATCTGACAGCTTTTGAACATTCCCGCCCTGCGGGGGGGCCCCAGACCGCAGCACGCAGAGTTTACTCAAACGCCACGCGCTGCCATGGGCTTCACTCGGCCACTTTGTTAAATTGATTTCAACAGGCCCACTTGTCTTTAATCAAACGGCGGCGTGATGAATTCGGGATGTGTATTAATGGTTTCTGAGCACAGTTTACCCGGCTCCGAGCATTTCGTTCACAGGGAGCGCGCGCCCACGCTCGCCTCGCGGGAGCTCTCGGATTCCGCCGCCGCTTCCTTCCCTGAACCGTGCAGCGGCTTCCTTTTGAAAGGCCCTTTCCTCGGGGTACTGGAAGAGCAACTGAGATTGTACATTGCCTGGCCTCGCTTTCCTGTCTGAGTTCCGAAATTCCAGCTTCACGGGGTATTGCCTTATTCATGGGATCATCTCAGAACAGCGGGATGTTTCCAGAGAATGTGATAACCGGCTTCCTGTATAAATCTAAGAAGAATAAATTTGCCTCTGAGGAGCCCCAAAAAGAGAGAATAACCTGATACTCGGCCTTCAGAAAACATTACACAATATACCTAGCCAGCATGCGGCACTGGTGTGTCCTGTCAGCTTTAATATTTGAACATCTCTGACTGTGACTTTTGTAAATAGACCTTTAATGAACTGTGGCAGGGTGTCTGGGGTACGGCGTAGGGGAGGGGCAGAGACTGGCGGGAGAGACGCGGCGGGCGACACCGCCGCTCAGGATGATGGACGGCGGGCGAAAACAAGCGGGACTGAGGTTTGACTGATCCGTGTCCCTGTCGAGGTGGATGGAACCTGCCGTTTATCAACCACAGAGCCGAGCCAATCAGAGCGTGGGGGAGACATCACGGGACTCACAACGACCCGCCGAGACGCTACAGGACCTGGCAAATGAACTGGTGTGGCAGGGAAGAAACAAAGAAAATCAAAAATCAAAGATCTTTAAGGTTTCTGATGCCGTTTCCGTCCAACAGATTCGAAGATGGAGAATTTGCCTTCTTAATTTCGCTTAGTTCTTTTGAGTTAATAAATTACTGGCGCGTCAAGAGAAGCCAAGATCTGCAGGGGATGATAAATGTAAGGAGGGAGACTGCAGGAGCCATTCATTATCTTTCTAGCAAGGGAAAAAAAAAAAATCATACACGCCAATTCATAATGACTCCCACAATTACCAAAAAGGACAGTGTAACAAATGTTTTTGTGACTGAAACCAAATGAAGACATTTGTCTTATTCTGACATTAAGTTAGAAAGTTATGTGGCAGCAGCATCCTCAGCCAGCTGTCACAGCCTTTATTTCAGAAAACTATCATTGTGCAGGCAGTCATGTTCCATAACCGATATTGTTTGAACTTTTTATTCAAGAGATCTAAAAAAAAGAAAAAAGAATAAAAATATCGACAGAACATTAATCAAAACAAGCACGCCCACAGACGAGGACCGTCACACTCATGAAACAATGAACTACACCCCACCCTGCGTGCCGATTAATTTCCCAGGCGCCTAATTGACTGAGGAACCGTCCAGCGGGAGGGGTGAAACTGAAATTAGGAAAATGGATCTTTCTCGAGCAGCGATACAGTGACTCTGCTTTCCTCATTGAGTTAAAGCTGTCACTAATTCAGCTTACCGGCCCCTCTCCGCTTAGTGCTGCGTTGCGCGGGGTTATTTATCGAGCGGAGCCACGCTAGCGCAGATGAAGATGCTTTCAGACGTGCAGAGGGATCCATTCATCATCCCGCTCCCTGCAGATTAGGGAGAGGCGCGGGAGCGTCGGCCCATAATCGAAGGGGATATGAAGGCAAATATGGATGAGGAGGTTTCTACGCGCTGCTGAACACATTACTGAGAGTCTAAATATGAAAACTGAAGACAAAGAATACAAAAACGTGAAAAACGTAATGCTGATCAGAGATTATACACAGATCTCTAAGTTATATTATAATTCTTCATTGCATTCAAGTAGCATTTCCATGACACTTATTTACTAGGTACATAAGTAAGTAAGCAGGCGTTTTCTGAGGCAGCTGACACAGTTAATAATTTTGCATATTTAGGCAGCTGCAAATTTCACAGAGGCTATTTGGGTTCAGCGCCATACCCCTGAGTCATGACAGCTGTGGCCCACCGGAGCTTCAAACCTGCAACCTTCTGGTTACAATTTCACACCTCCTGCATCCGCTATCATATCATACAGACTTAATTGACCCCTTGGGGAAATTCCCTGCAGCACTGTCACTCTCCCTTAAAAAGAGACAACTGATATAAAACCTAATATTAAAGCAGCTTATTAAAAGATCTGTTGTTTTGCTGTGTTTATGCAGCGGCGGGCTGCGCACTCTGGAGTGCCAGGGCACTGTAGGCCAGCGGGGGTCAACGGAGGTCATTAGTTAATGCCATGTGGGATGAGGCGGCGAGGACCTGTCGGCCGCCGGAGCCAGGCTTCTGTGTGCATGAGCGAGCGCGGTGACAGCGCACCGAGCAGGCGCCGCGCCACGCCCCATGGGGGCCCGTGAGTCAGAGGTGTTTGTCCTGTGCCATTAAACGGCTCCCCTTTCAAAAAAGCGCCACTGGTTTCCGCCATCGGAGTGCTGCTCTGTTGCCAAGGTGCTGCACACCCCGGTTGTTAATATTGATCGCCGTTATGGATTTCCACCGGCAGACGCCCATAGCAACAGACGTTGCTTAGGTTTCTGTGTAGTATTGGGGCAGGCTGACATTTCTCGTGGGAGCAAGGGGCTTACATGCCAGTTGGGAATCAAACCCTAGCCTACCACTGTACACCACAGGGATATTACCAAACAAGGCCATCTTATAGAGGCAGGATTCTGCCACTGCCAATCCCAGCCCACTCTGAAGGACACCACCCTGCCTGACAGACATGACTGCTACACCAAAAAAGTGTTACGTTTCGGTCTAAGGTTTAAATCTTCCTCAAAGATGTAAGCAAGCCGTTCCGACGCAGGTGGTGTCAGCGACTCGCTCCGACGATCGCTTTTGCAGACGTTGTGTTCGGCTAAAATAGCGTTCGATTATGCTTCTCCCCTGCCTGACAGCTTTGAGCGCTTTCCCTTCGGTTCCGCCGGCTGCTCCCGCCGTCTCGACAGCCGCTGAAAAGCTGTCACGACAGATCACGGGCTCGGAGGATGACCAAAGGAGAGGCCCCCGGACACTGGCATGCAGAGCCCACCGTAATTAAGCCGTCACCGCGCATTGTACACCTCCAGCCGATACGGCTGCCCATTTCCTTCTAATTGGAGTCGGGAGGACGGCACCTCGTGTGTGTGGAGGAAAAACTCAAACGGGTTAAAAATAACCTCATCTGCTTAGTAACCAAGCTGAATTTTTAAAAAATCACATTTGAAGACAAAAAAGCTGCTTGTCTTTGCTTCCAGGAAAAAACAAAATACCGAACATGTTCTGAGAACTGCTGTGTTGATGTGTTGACTTTAAAATATGGAAATTAAAGTGCATTAGGGCAAAATTCCTGCAGCTGCCCAGCAGGATACAAATGGAAGACTGGTAAATTCATGAATGAATTTCTGCAAACCTTTTCCGAGGCGGAGCCATCTAGTTATCTTTCTGTCATTACAAAAAGGGCTTTTTGGCACGGGACCAAAAAGGAGATTAAATGTTCTGCAACATGGATCAATTCACTACAGGCAAAAGCACAGACATGCCACAAGCCCGTTTTTTATTGTTGAACCATCAATAAGCATTTTCTGTGATTGCTACACCACATTTTCTAGGCCTGAGCCAGATGAGCTCATTGCCTGATTGATTGACTGTCAATTCCACTTCGTAGCCAATTAATATGAATGAGACAGTACACATAAACAGAACCAACAGACCTGATACCAACTCTCTGATCATGGACTAATTTAGCTAGAATGACTAAAATATGCATCTTATTTTATTTTATTTTGTGAGGAGGCCAGCCATGGTGTTACCTCAGCCCTGTATACTGGTCTTTGTAATATAGCTAACTGTATCTGGGCAGTTTTTAACACCTCTGAAGCTTCTGGTATGAGGCACAGACGCTGTTTGTTTACTGTTCGGTATCCCCGCATCAGACCCCTCGCACAAAGACTGAACTCCCAACGAGCGATACTGCCGCTGCCACCAATGCACGCTTGGGGGGATGGGGGTGTGTGTGTGCGTGTGTGTGTGTGTGTGTGTGTGTGTGTGTGTGTGGGGGGGGGGGGGGGGGGGGTTGCCGAGCAGGCTGTCAATCATTCCTCCCATGGGGGCCATCCGGAGAGCAGTCTGCTGCTTACTACAGCTGTCATCATTCATTCCTCGTAATGTCTTGCTGCCTCCAAACCGAATCCCAAGCATGCATCCACTCAGTCCTGCATCATTTTACCCAGAATGCTGACCACGCCTTCACGGGTGCAGGTCGCTTCTGCCGTCGGTGCATTGTGTAAATGCCCTCTAAACGAACACAAAGCCTGAGGTCCAGCCCTTTTTTTAAAGGCATCCTAACGAGTGAAGCTTATGATCTGAAACAAAAGGTGTTCATGTTTGTTCTATAGAGTTGGTGTTTGAATTCGAGCCTGTAAAAGGAAAATAAAAACACTGAATAGCTAACATTTTACTGACTCCTGCAATTCTACCCCTGAAAAGATTAACGAATGGAAATAACCCATCTTTTTTAATTTACCAGGATTCCAGTGGGAACTACACGTGGGCAGTCAGGTTTTTAAATCACTTTTTACAGCAAGATGTGATGAGGAGAGATGTGTGAGATGCGCAGACTCAGCGGAGGGGCACTGAATTAAAGACTTCTTTTCCTCCCCATGATACAGTTGCAGCATTTTTACGCCTTTGGTGGTCACTGAAATTAACGTGACACATGTAAGAACTGGGAGAGGTAACATTTGCTGAAATTAAATTGAGAAGCACATTCTGAACGGATTTAACGCTTGCCCTAAGCCACAAAAAGGCACTTCTCTTTTTCAAAGTGACTAATTTCGAATGTATGTTGTAGTTCTGTCTAGAAATGTCTTCATTACAAGAGGTATCATGCTAAAAAAAAGTAAACGACAGAAGCTCAGAAATTTCAGACCCATTTGCATACAGACACTGCTGGTATTAACCTGGGTTTAATTCCAATTAAAACACGAGGTGGACAAGGTAATCAGCATCATAATTACAGTTCATAAACAAGCTACTGAGTCTGGTGTATCGAGGCAACTAGCTTATGCAACTGTAACGATCATCCATTGTGTAAAAACGGCTACCTTGGACAGAAATGGAGGCGTTTGTTTGGGGGTTGTAGCTGTTTCTAGGGGTGGGAGAACATCACAGCTGAGCAGGGTTTTATTGATGGTTTCTACTCCCTTATTCCACTTGTAATTTGCCGATCAATCTGCCCCGGCTCTCCCGTGGCGGATTTCCAAGGAGATTTAGAGTTTTCTTCGATGGCAGCAGCGCTCGGCACTGTGCTCTTCTTCGTGGTCTTCGTCCTTGCTGTGGAGTCAGAATGCTCACTCATTTATGATAACCAGTTGTCCGCTGTTACCTGCCATTCCGTGAACAAACACCACTACGACACCAGCGTTTCCACTTTCCAGGCTGTGCGAGGAGATAGTTCCTCTAACTTGCTGTTGTCATTAATGGCAGTGGTGGTGGTCAAAAGGCACAGAAGAACTAGCAATGGATCATGTGCTTGGTCACTATTCATTTTGAAGTTTGTGCTTTGTTGTTGTTGTGCTCGTAGTTGAATCTGAGAGAAGAGAGAGAAACATCTCTTTGAGGGAGTTTCAGACTCAACTAAAAGAGAAGACAGGTTGTGAAACAGCACAGACAGGCTTATTCTCCAATGAGGGACATCCATCACCTGCTCCCTACCAGGAAGACAGGATATCAGCTAGGGCTGGGGAAAACAGATCAATAGATTGACTTTTGAAAACTACCACTGCACAACATATGTCCACTGATGTTTTCATGGATCCAGACTTAATACTCGACTTAAGACTTAATACCATTGTCTTAGCAGGGAAAGATAAAAAAAGATCAATATCCTATGAGTATAGCTGGTCAGCTATGCATCTGGACCTACTTAACGCAGTTAGCTGGCTAGCTTGATGGAATTAGCAAAGTACATACAATAGTTCATTCTATCCATTCACTACACAATATTTTGAGAAATTGCTCTACCACACTGATCTCTAGCAGTAATGGAATCCTCTTCAGTACTAGTCTGCTATCTAGTCAGTTATGCACTGCATGTCAGAATGGAAATCGTTAAATGAAGTCAAATGTTAAAATATATGCATATAATCAACTGCTTACACATAATTATTTTCTTTTGTGTCATCAATGAATCCATGCATTAGTGCATTGTTGTTCTATTGTTGCAAGAGTCTCATCTTTCATTCTGAATACTATAAAATCAAACAGTTACAGGTGGATGCATAATAGCTACTCCTCAACTTCAGGTTAAATATGTGTAAAGTATTGTGGCATTTTTATACATGTAAAACCAACGTGCTCATGATTAACACACATCTATATTCTGGCTCTACTATAGCATAAATGCAAGAGGTTACAGGCTGAGAGAGACAAATGAATCAATCCAAAAGAGCAATAAGTCCTCACACTGGGATGAAATACAACGGCCAGCCCACATGTAACAAACCGGATTAGCCTACTCCCAAGAAACCCAGCCAGAGTGCACCTCACGCAGTGAAAAGTGTGTGTGCGTGTGTGTGTCCACAGAAATCAAAGCAAGCATTGCCAATCCTGCTGAAAGCAACCTTCACACAGTCCCTTCCTGTGATGGTTCCTGACAGTCTGACGGCGTGAGTGTGAGAGATGGAGAGAGAGAGAGGGAGAGAAGGAGAGAGAGCGAGAGGGAGAGGACCACCGCCTGGCCACCCCTGTCTCCTCGCCTCCTCCGTGCGGCAGGGAGAGAATGCAAACGACCCAATTTGGAGCGTCTGCCAACGCCCCGGGGGCTGCGCGCGTCGCAGCCCAGGCGAATTATCACGCCAGACCAGACACCGTGTGCGTGCTCCGGGGAGCACCTTTTCCTCAGAGGGAGCGTGCCGCGGGGCGGCAGGAAAAAAAAAAAAAAAAAACCTGCCACGTTGCGCTAATATAAACAGGGCCCCGTCTGATGGCTTAAGCTCCATTAGTTCAGCTAATGTGGAATTGTGTTAAGGCTCCCAGGACCAGGTCTATGTTTTCTGTTATCGTTCAGGAGCGCTGTAGAGCATCTGTGTTCATTAGCAGGGGCCGCACGTGAGCCGCATGTGCCAGGCCCAAAATTAGGAGGCAGAGCCCTCAGCCAGATTTACGTGATGATGACCGGAAAATGCCAAAGAGGTTCCCTCTTCCCTGTGTGTTATTCATCCTGAAGGAGAGAGGCCTGATACGCCATAGCTGTGTGAACAGAGAAATGCCACTGTCTGAACCACCTGTTAATTCTGACATGCAACACATGCGTAATCTGACCAGGACGAAATACTTTGATTTTCCTACTTAATGGAAGAATTACTTGAAAATAGTCCTAATAAAGCATATTGTCCGTTTCCCCCACTGACGTGAGTGTATGATTTCTCTATATAATACCTCAAACCATGTAGCCCCCCCGACCCTCCAAATCGAACACACACACAAGCACACAGAGAGAGATAGAGCAAGAGAGAGAGAGAGAGAGAGAGAGAGAGAGAAAGAGAGAGAGAGTGTTAATGTTTTCCCCATAACTTTGCCCACGATTAAATGTGTTACTTCCTCACATTTAATCATAGGGCAAAGTTAATTTTAGTGATCGCCAAGCTCAGGAAAATCTGCATTCATCTGTGAATCAAAGTTAAGGATAATGCTGACTGAATCAAGGGATATAAATTGAGTCAGAATATCTCAAAAACAGTGAAAACTGAACAAGTTCCACAATGAGATTCACTTGGCTTAGTGAACAGGTCTGACAGAGTAGAATACATACAGAGCAACTGGAAAGGGCTCTAGTTCACCTGGGTGTTTTTACTGGAGGACTGTGGACCAAATGAAGAAGAACCTGCTGCCAGTGTGGATGGGATTGCAAAACCTTTCCTCTGCCCATTGGACAACAACAATGGAGTGGACATTCAAAGGGACACCAAGTCTTGGACATCCAATTGAAGAGTGGCTGCCACTTTCCCTACGATTTCCTGTTTCCTGTAATGGACACCTTACGGTACATATTCTGGGAGCGGAAAAAAGGGTAAACTGTTTCCCAAAGCTACGCACCTGGTTCATTATGGGGATTAATATCTGCGAGTTACGAGAGTAAACATGCACTCCGTCTCTGTTTTGATGTTGGCAGTATTCGCTGGAGATATTCAAAACATGAGCATCTGTTAAGACTGGCAACACTTTAATCAAACCCTTCTCAGCACTTTGAAAAGTTGACAAGCGACGTAAATATAATGTTAAAGTGTGTTAAAACCAAACTACCTGGAGGCTTGGGTGAAGTAGTTTACAGCTCCGAGCAGATGCAGAAGTTAAATTAAACCATGTTGATGGGCACTCAAGAGAGACTGCAGTCCTCAAGACCAGACCAAATAATTAGTTTTCAAGTAACACTTAAAGACGTTGGATATTAAAAAAAAAAACAAACATTCACATCTTGTATAAAACTTCTGGAGAAGCAGTGACAGTATTTCAGCAAAAGAGGTCCATTTTTTTGTGGTCTTGTATTCTAAATTAAGAAAAACTGGTGCATACTGGTGGTATTTCTGGATTTTCCGATTGATTTCTCTGGTGCGATTTCAGCCAATCACACGGAAACAGACGAAGGCAACTTACACAAATGCAAATACGTTTCATTGTCATATAGCCATCATGGGGCTGGGACGCCAGAATCACTGCTGAGTCTTGAGGTATCACAACTACAAAAAACAACTTGACAATGAAATAAAACATTTATGCCCTTACACTCATATTTGGTTTAATTAACTACATGTACTGTTATGTTACTGAGGTAGGCAACCTTGGACATGGAGTGTGGAGAGACTTCTGGCTTCAAGCTCATAATCGCATAACTGGATACATTTTTACGCTATATTAACGCAGGCAACCATGTGTTGGAGGTGCTCCACATTTCACAAAACGCACACATTGACCCGCATTAGCTCAGCGTAAAAATTGATCCAATTATGTCATTAAGAGCTCGGGAGGAAGAAAAACCAGAAACATCTCCTGCAGTCCAGGACCAGGGTTGCCCAGCCTTAACAAGACCATGAAATACATGGTTGAGAGCAGACACAAGGAAAAACGAAACTGCTGCAGCATCCGGTACAGGTGGTAAACATTCTCTGCACTGCATCCTGGGAAAGCATCAGGTGGATTTGTGACATTCACAAGCTCCAAATCAGTTTGTGCCCTGTCCTGGAAGTGCTGAAGTGCCCTGCGTGACCCAGACGGCCCCAATTTTGCAGGTTCAGTGCGCAAATTACAGAGCGGCTGACCCTTGGAGCATAGGCAGGGTTACAGCAAGCTGTAACCAAGCACTGGCGACACATTGAATGCTGACTGAGCTGTGAGGTGGAGCAGCAGGCTGAGCTTGTCCACACGTTCAGCCCACTTTACACAGAGATGGCAGTGCTAACAAGCCATAAAACACTAAAGACTGGACTCCTCCAAAGCGAAAGTGTGTCAGATTAGGCATTAATGTCGACGTGGCTCACCGGCAGAAAAGCGCTGCCTCTCCGCCAGGCTTTGATCTCCCTCCGTTTGATGGCATGATCTGTGCTAAGCTACATTTAGGGAGAATAAGGCTTTCTGTCTGAAGAAGTGAATGCTCAAGTCAAGACCTCCCTCTGAGCACAAAGGCCTGACATGAAGTTGTCCCTTGTAATATAGCAAAGACAACACAGTTAATAATGCCCCTGTGACTCATATCAGACCTCTAAAACCCGGTTCACCCAAAGCATGCTGGGAGCTCTGCATCCATTATGGCCTCGCCATTATGCCCGCTTGATATCATTGGATAAACATGTCCCTTTGAGGCTGTCTGTCTGAAGGAGTTATCAGCGCTAGCCTTTCCTGTGCATCTCAGTAATGTGGCGTTTGTTTGCATTCTGGAGATAAATATTTAGAGAACAAGAAAGGGGTAGTCTCGCCAGCCTTGGAAAGCTCTAAAATGGTGCCATTTCAAATGATAAACACACCCATCATTTCTCCATAAACAAATCTGTAATGCTGAGTTGAAATGTGCATTATCAAAGGCATAACTGTATTTCCTTTTTCAAAAAAAAAAATCCAAGTACAGATAAAGTACACAAAAAATAAATGAATATTACTACTTGAGTACAAATCTCCTGTGCTGGGTGATTTAGAGACAAAACAGTGTAAAATAAGTTCAGGTTTTCGGTTGTTTGCCATTGCCACCTGGGCTCGTTGAAATACACTTTAAATGCATGGTGAAGGGACGCTGTCACTGCAGACCAAAAAAGCCTTCCTATGTTCTGTACTGCCAAAATCCTTTCAGGGCTGAGCTTGGCAATACAGAAAACCAATAAACTGCTGGACCATAATCCTGACAAGGAAAACACAGTCACATTGACTTTCCATTAGTTCCTATCCACAGTCAGCTCAGACCTTTCAGTCTGCAAGGCTGCCTGTGACTGCGGATTGAACCGTGAATATGGCACAAAAACAAACACCCTGCCAATAGCGTTCGAGACAGGCGTGGCTGTCTGAAAAACGGGGATGATGTGTCCATAGAAGGGCATGTGTCTAACCTTTGCTCCTTTTTCGCCATTGTGGAGAACTTTCAAAAGACAGCATGAGACATCACCCCTGTTGAAAGCATTCTTACACAACCCCTCTTGGAATCACCAAAAGCACATTAACATTATCTTGCTGTGAAAATCCTCTGCAGTCATGCAGGAGCATTGAGGTGAGATGAATGATGCCCTTCAACACACTACATGTATGCGTACTTTATCGATTATTATAAATATAATTATTAATTCATATTTACACAGAGCTACTATGACTCTATATCTATGAGAGGAACTGAAGTTTCCCCACAGAACAAAGTGAGAACCTTCCCCAAATACTACATTTACATTTACATTTATTCATTTGGCAGACGCTTTTATCAAAATACTGGTTCACAGGAGGATAACAGTCAGGCTATTTTAAAATACCACTGTCAAGGTAGTCAGCCAAAGACAGACAGCATCAGTAACTTGTTGATTAATTAAACACGACAGAGCTGGTATGAAGCAATGTGTCTTTCGAGTCAGAGGTGTCTGGCTATGACAGGTTATGTCACGAAGCGCGCATCACTTCAGACCCCAGAGAACTCGCATCCGTCCCCCGTCGCACGGGAGCCGACGTTCGCATCTTTTAATCAATCAGGCTTGATTCATTACAGCATTCTTTACAAAGGAGTTGTCACCGAGCACTTAACAAAGTGCAGAACTGAAACAATGCGAGTTATGACAGAAGGAACATGAAATCGATCGCATCGCTGCTCCACTTCTTTAACTACAACAACAGAGTAAATCCCACAGAACGATGGAGCTGCAATGAGGTATTCAGTACCAGTCAAAAGTGAGGACGCACTTTTCTTTCTTTAATTTAACCATTTTCCACATTTTAGAATAGTAGTAAAGATACTATAAAGCTATGAAACTATGAAACGACACAAATGGAATTATGCAGTGACCAAAAAAGTGTTACAAACAAATCAAAACTCTTACAGATTCCTCAAAACAGCCAAAAATATTTTTATAATTAATTTTTTTTAGAAAGAAATTCAGACACAGTCAAATATAAATCATGCAGTTGATGCCTAAGAAAAAAAATCAAGCATTTAAGCATAAGCCTTTAGATGAAAACATCTTTGAATGCATGTTTCCCATTATCTTAATCAGGTGTGTCCAAACTTTTGACTGGTACTGTACATACATAGGATTTAATGCTTAATGCACTGACATTCCTTTAATCTTAAAATTATGAAACAGATGGTAAAAGAAGTCAATTGTATTATGACTGCAGAGGGGAAAAAACGATGTGGAGTGTCATCAAAATCATGAGCTGTACTCTATGCTTCTTTGTGAGATGTCCTGATTCGACGCATTACAACTAAATGTAGCAAGGGATTGCATAGTGTAGACAGTTTGCACCTATGAGGATGAAGAACCACTAAAACACCTGGTATATCAGCTAATCATGGGGACAAAAGCAGAAAGTGGTAAGACCAAACCCGACAAGTTATTTTGATGGATTCCCCAGTGAGGATCTCACCCCTTAGAAACCAATCAGATTAGCTTTCATGTGTCCGCTCTCACAGATGTGTTGCAGGGGGAGGACTGTCCTCTGGGCTGCAAATTTGGCACCAAGCAACATCCGAAACAGCACTGGGGATGAGAATCTCAAAGTCCACAGACACGCTTTGCCTGTGATTTGCAATCATTTTTAGCCACCTTAAAAAACATGTTCAGAAACCTTTGGAATCCAAAACATGACAAGAATCGTTTAAACATTTAAACTACATATCCAAATCATTAAACTTACAATAATAATACATACGGATGATAAACAAAAAAGGAATAGAATCTGTTCAGTACATTTTAAATAAATAAAGGGGCCATCTAAAAATATTCTTGAATACTTGGATGGTATGCATTACACTATCCAGCAAATTATGTAGCAAAGCAACTGATTTACTGTAAATTACATTACTGCGAACATATGACGGTAACATCTCATGAATACAATACACAAATGGTTGTCAATCATGACTTTCTATTATACTGCTCACGCAAATGGTATCTTATTAATAGATATTAAGATCAAATTTTAATAACCCTCACCATCAAAAACAATGCACAGGAAATGACACCGCATAGAGGCATCTCACTCATCTCATAGAGGCAGCTCACTGCTGCTCCATATAAAAGTTATGAATATTACAAAGCACAAGCAAACAATATGAGTCAGTCACCTGTCAATCGCTTACCCGTCGTAATATGTTGTAGTTTCATAACCTCGGGCCATCCTTGGATTTTATTTGCATATGTTCTTTAATAAATTTCATTGCTAATGACATCACACGGTGGTCAACGTTTGTATAAGGTTACATGAGGAATTTGTACGGTTGCTCAGATTGCAAATGGACTAACGACCACTGCAATTCTCAAACCATGCAGAATTAAACTCTCCTGAGCACATTTAAACACGGATATGGTTTTTAGCCAAATAAAGGACAATATGCATATGCAAAAAAAAACATGAAGCAGGGCAGCATAAATAGGAGTTATATGTGTCTTTTTTCCTTCATATTGAGTATGCGTATCACTTTGTTAAAGACAAGGGTGTTTCACAGTGTCTTCAGTCTCTTCTCTCACATTTAAGTAAGTATCCAGTTACAGAGCCTCTAACAGCAGGCAATTACAGCGGACTTCAGCTGCAGTGGGCGCAGGGATGAGGCGCTGCTTATTTTTTCCTGTTACTCACACTACATGTACACCAGGTCTTTTTCGTTTTCAGTTTTCAATAAAGGATTAGTTTATTCAAGCAAGCTCTGAGTAGAAACAGTCTCAATAGCCTGTGTACTACACCCAGGAAATGATTTCCTTCACTGTCCCCAGCAATCAGAGCAGCGGACACTTCTGCCTCAAGACACACACACAGATAGATTGTACAACGTGAACTAATTTAAAAAGGCACTGAGGAAATGCTCAATGCATGCTTCAATGACTGGCATCCGACCCTGAAAATCGCCACAGATACTCTATTTACTGAACAGATACTCAGCTTAGTGTGCATAACATTCTGCCTCTACCATTGCTGAAGCTAAAACTGTTCTGATTTGCTGTTCTTTTAATGGATATTTATGAAGGGGGGTAGGATCAAAGACAGAGGAGCCAAGCCATAGGCAGCACCAGCACTGGCTCCTCCCATTACCAAATGGAACCTCCTGGACACATCAGCACAAAGGATGATGGGAAAGCAATGTTGACAGCTTCCTATTTCATGCCACCTTGTTATCCTCCTGTGTGAAAGAAATATGTAAGAAATTATATAAGTTGAGCCGAGCAAAAGTAGCTTCTTTACACAATAAGTTACTTGTTTTTCCCACAATGTATAGCACTGTATAACAAATGTATAACAATGTATAACAAAATATTTGTATCCTGCAGGTTATCCTTGGATGTGGAACCATTCAATCACTTAACGTTCAGGAACACAAGCACTTAAAAGCCGTCTGCTGTCCGCATTTGCATCTAACAGCAGCCGATCGCCAGCTCTGGGCACGATGTGTAATATATTACCCCTGGCCTGCGGTGAGCCTGTACACTATTCATCACTGATCCTGCGCACTCAATCTTACCACAGGGGGAGAAAACTAGCTACCTTCCACCAACTCTGTCTAAAGGTCAGCTTGTAGCTGTTTTTAATGTTCCGGCGAGGAAGCGCCGCACGACCCCGGGTTGGCGGAGAGTACGGGCTCATACACCGAGAGACACAAAACGCATCGCAGTAGAGGCGCAGCACGGGTCGGCAGACAGAGAGAGAGAGAGAGGCGAGAGTCTATCACTCTGTCACACTCCGCCTCCTTCTGACTAATCTGTCCACACCCCCATAAATAATTCAGTTTATAATTACGCTACAAACCCTCCCGACTTGCTGTGGATAAAAAAAAAAAAAGAGAGAGAGGGAGAGAGAGGCAGGTCTACATGAAGCGGAGTGTCAATGGAGTCGGATTACGCCTCCGGCAACCGCACCACTTTCACCGCCTGAATGGCCAGACTATATTTAACGTATCAAACACAACGCGCGGTGCGCCAGATCCAATCTGAGTGCCTTCTACCGCGCCAATCAGAGACAAACAGCCTGCGAATGTTTCTTAACATGGGACATTACAGCACTCAGCCGTTATTAACAGCCCTCTCCACTCACAATACATTCATGCTCTTTTCACGCTACAAAAAGACTGACTTGTAATATTCACATTCTAGAAATCTACATCATGTAATTATCATGTATTTATCAGCTGTACAGCTGGACATTAAATGAATCAATTTAGGGTTAATGTCTCGCTCAGGCATCCAGCATTAGTGGCCCAGCCGAATTTGAACCTGCAAGCTTTCTGGTTGCAAGTCTAGATTTCCAGTCACAACATCACTCTGTCGCAGACAGAGCCAATATGGCATATTTTCAAGTGCGATCAATCAAGCCGGAGCTAAGCGCACTGCCTGAAAGAAAAGAACAGCTGCGGAGACAAAGCCAATCGGATTATCGTGAAATGACAAAAAAATTAGAGTATAAGTGACTAATGTTTGTGTGCTGCTTGCTTTTCAGCAATCCACTGAATACCATTTGGCTGTGATTCAGCGACATTAAAAAAAAAATCATGGCATCTTGTAGAATGCACATTTAAATGTTTAGAGGAATTCTGAAAGACATGTTGAACATTCCACGATTTCTTCACCAGGTCTAATCCTTTTAATTTGATTTTTTTTTTTTTCTTTAAACATGTTCATGGTTGCTCTGTAAAACAACTAAACAGAATTTCCCCTGTGGAATTGTGTCTTGGGACTCGTTGGATGTATGTCAGGTGATATTTTTTCCCCCTCTTTGTGAAACCTGATGCCGATCTCCCCTGCCCCACCCCCAGCCCCTCATCAATAATTCAGCTGGACACGGAGAGTGCTGTGTTAAGCGGACACCCTGCGCAGTAAGTAAAGACCGCCGACGTGGCGGCAGACACGGCTCTGTGTGCACGGTGGTGAAGGCCGGTCTTTCAGTTTATCTGGGCGCGGCGGGGAGTGCGCGGTAACTCATGACTGTCGCGCTTGTGCGCCGGCTTTCACGTGTTTCCGAGTCAGCAGGACGGACAAGAGCGAGGGGCCATTGTGTGACTTGGAATAGCACCCGCGGCCTGTGTCGGTGTCGGCATATGGCTGCCGTGCTCTGCCGGCTTTAGTCATCCTCAGCGTGTCGATTCTAATGTCCTCGTCCCCAAGTCCTTGGCCGTGTTACAGACCGTGGACCTCACTGCCTTGTTACAGTGGAACCGACTCCCCTGATGCGCAAAGCAGAAACCCAGAGGCTGCCTGACATGGGGGACAGCATAAATAAAACCACAAAGGAGCAGACCACCACTAGGGTTCCAAAAAATCTGACTGGGCTTTCTTGCTTTATTAGAGATGATTAATCACCAGAGAGAATACTCTACAGACTTAAAAATTGGCAGTGCAGGAAAAGAGCATAGAGAGACATACATCTTTTTTTTGTAAAGTATCTTTGGTTTCATCACTGACACTCACGACTGGTTAGCGAGGCAGACGCCACTAAAATGCAAGAGGATTCTATTACATACAAATACATGACAGTGAAAGGTGGACTCTTGTGGCGTAACACTGACCTTTTGAGAAACATATGAAAGTGCAAATATGATCGGGAGTACAAGAGCAATTACTCAAAATGGACATTCATTCTAATTTATATAGCATAACTGATGAAAATAATATGTTAAAGCAGCATTCCGAATGCTATTTGAGGGTGAGGTTTTCCTGGAGTTAAGGGTTGCTGTCCTAGTAACCAAAAATCAGTGAAGTTTTACCATTATCCCCGGGCATAAAACTAACACACTGAAAAGCTGGACCCTTGACTCGGGTCACCCTGGCTCAGCAACATGGCAGCGGGGGGGCAGAATGTGAAATCGGCCATTTTGGCTCAAGGCACTGTGTGCTCACTGTGTGTGTCAACCTGCTAGGGCCCCCTGTGAGGGATCACTGGTTCATCTGGGTACCCATGCTACGGGCGCCGTCAGCTACATTACACACTGCTGTGGAGCTAACACTTTTATGTTTTCACAGTTGTAAAATGGACTAGAGAGTGTGTGCACGCTTCAAGACTAAAATGCAGAAGATGGAGATTCTGGTATTCTATGCATTATTCATTGCATGAATCACAGATATTTCCCATCAGACAAAGCAAGCTAATATAAAATTTGGAAACTTAAGCAGAACAGTGCTTTTATGGTGCTGTAACTTGAAGAAAATCCAGTTGGGAAAACACTATACGTAATGACTTCCCATTACAATTACATTATAATTGAAGTATAACTTAACTAATTAACTTGGAAGAGGAAACTATGGACTCCCTGTTCATACATACAGACTGAGTAACCATAGCTCCAACCCTAACCATAATACCCCTACACTAAAGCTTTGTCCAACCTCTTTACCTATCCAAACTCTATGCAAAAACGTAGCCACAAATCTTATGCATTTCACGTTTAGTAACAATGTAGATGCGCTGCAGTCACAAAATCCTACATGTGTGCAGGACCTTTTAAACTGTTAACTACATCGATTGGCTAAACATACCAGTTAATTCTTCAAATTTATAAGTTATTATACAAGCATGGCCCCATCAAGGTAAAGACACGCCTCATATTTCAGCTAATTAAAAGTACTTAAACGATAACGGTGCAATAGACCGGATAGCTGCTTTTTCCTTAAAAGCCCATCAATTATTTTCTGTTTCCTTGACAGCGATAATGAAGTCTCCACTCGTGTGGGCACGCAGCGGGTAATCGATGGAGACAGAGCCTCCTGGAGATGCCAGCGAGGGGCCTCATCGTGCTCTCTCCTGGATAGAGCCATCATTAGTGCCAGGAGCAGCTCACTCCGGATGCTGGAGAGGGGCAGGGCAACCTCCTCTCCTCTCCTCTCATCTCCTCTCTTCTCTACCCTTCTCTTTACACCCACAGACCGAGCTCTTCCGCCTGAGCAAAACCCTTTCACAACGGCTCAGCCTTCGAAGGTGTACCAAAGCCCATATTTGGTATGATGACAGCACAGATGCCTTGAAATTTTGAACTTAAAGACCTTGATACAAGTAGGAAGTAAGAAGTGCCTCCCTAAGAAACCTCAGGAGCCACTCCAAGACATTTGCTCTGTCAATCTTTGTTTTTTTTTGGGGGGGGGGGGGGGGGGGTTAGAGGGGGTGACAGGAATGACAGGTTGGCGTGATGAACAGGAGTTAACTCTTAAGTAGGGGGTGTCGCACCTGCTTTCCTTAACAGTCTCTTCACAAAACTTCAGAAAAGACTGGAGCCTTGCTGCATGTTGGCAGATCACCGACGCATCAAAAATTAATCTTCCACTACTCCATATTCTGCATGTATGAATCATCCCTTTTTAAAATACAACTAATTCATGTTCTGACTTATTTATACAAAGGAGTTAGACTGTTTGACTCTGACAGAGAATATAATCGCTTTGGACAGAACACCCTAAAAATAGGAGTAATTTACTCTACAAACAGAAACCCAGCTGACTGAAAGGGCCAAGAGTGAGACAGCGGGAGATCAGTAGAGGGCTTGCTGTGACAAGGAAATCAGTGAATTAACCTTGATGACAGGGCATGTCTGTAAAGGGTTACACACACGCCCATCCACACACATACATATGCACGCACATACACTCACACATGTATGCACATGCACATACACACACACACACACACACACACACACACACAGTGGAAGCAGGAATAACCAACAACACACGTGCAGAGAAAGAAGCTGAACTCTGCTACATAGCGAACAGTTGAAGGGCCGTCAACAGACCACAAAATCCATTCAGTGTGAAAGCTAAGTTTCGTTTGAGATGAAATGAAGCAAAATAAAACATGAGTGGAAATGTAATGTTGCTCCTGTAAATTATACATGGAAACTACAGTGTAATAATGTTATTCGGTAGGCCTTTCTGCCAAATAATCACAGGCTACCAGAGAGCTTTAATAAAAACATCAGACAAGATGCAAAAAAAAAAAAAAAAAAAAAAAAGAGGATGGAAACATTTTGCGAAATAAACGGAAACTGATGTAGAGCAACATTTTTAATACAGGCCTTCAACGGGATGTTGCTGCACTGAGCATAAAGCACACACTGAGTCTTAAATGGCTAATTCACAGTTGGTTTCTTTTTTTGTTATGATACACACTGCAAGCTCTCCATCGTTCAGAAAGAACACTGGCACCGAGAGGTTGATAATGCCAAGGTATCATAGCAACCAAACATCATCCCAACAGCATCCACACAGAGAGCCTCTGCTACGGCATAGCAAACGCCTTTAGCCAAAAGACAACCTGGATTCCAGCTCTGTTGTCGTTATCACCTTAGCAGCCTCCCTGACCCACAGCTTATATTTAATGATACCCTTCATTTATCATGCCCGGGTTTTACTGAAGCAATTCAGGGTTACAACAGCACTCAAAGGCTCAACAGCACAGCTCTGCCCGAGCCCTGACCCTATAACCTTCTGACCAGCCAGCTCCGTAACCAATGCCCCAGCTCTGCTGGGCATATCGACAAATGCAAGTCTGTTAATAAAGGCTGTCCTTACAGCACACTCAGAGATGCCTGTTCAGCACTAAAATGGGAACACCATGCAAACGCTGAATACTGATCATGCTCAAAACATCACGTTACATTTCTGTAACTCCTTCGAGAGCTCGGAAGCATTTTATCCCCTCCCCTTGTTATTGTATTGTTTTGCCATTATTTTACACTGTGTAAATTACCTGTGTGTATGCTGTTAGTGTGCACCTTTTGAAACTATGGAAAACATGGCAGCCTTTCATGGCCACATGAGCTTTTTGTTTAGTGCCTGCTTCAGTAAACCTTTGCCTGGAGGATGTGCAGGGCTATATTAGGCTAACCTTGCAGAACAGGTGGTATTGACGGAAACAAAAACAGCCCCTTTTCACCAGAGACCCGCTGAACGCAGCAGAAGGCTTAAATGCCTTATAAAACATTTATCATGTCTGGTTGTCGATTTGGCCCAGAGACAGAGCGGGGACAGACACAGCGAAATTTCTTTTCACTTCACCAAAAGGGATTATTTTCAAATAGCACCGTCTCTCACTGACAAGATACATAAAACATGCATTTAATCTGAGACAAGTACACTTTTACAGCTCCACTCCATCCCTTTGATATTAGAAGTATAAGCTGATAAAACATTAAAGAGTTATTTATTGAAACCATTGTGGAGGTTAGTGTGACTGAGGACCGCCAGCATCATTGAAGGTTCAGGGGGAGAATTAACCAGACCGGTCGTGAAAGGATCTTTAAATGGGACTGCTTCAGATTAAGATCTCCACAATTTCATATTCAGTAAGCATGGAAATCAGCACTGCTATTGCTGGAGTTAGGTTACATTTATATTAGAACAGCTAAGAAGACTTTCAAAATGTCCAGGGAGAGCTGAGAATGTTCTTTAAATCAATAATAGACTCAATTGAAATGCGCAGGCCGACCCAGGTATTTTGAATAAATCAACACGACATTTAAAATGGCTATTTCTTCACGCACGTAAACACAGTCACAGTCTACTCAGGCCAAAGTGTTTTGATTCCGGGCCAAACGGCACATTCAGAGAGCTAATGCAGCCTTACTGAATCAATATCCCACATAATACAGCTATATATCTTTCTGTGTCACTCATTTTCCAAATGAAAATTCCTGCCATTTATTACGGTCAGTACTTCTTGCATTTACAATACATGACTTTAGCAGATTGCAGCGTATTGACGGTGACATTTTAAGTCGACATACAGCTACAAGGGTTAGCTAAATCAGCTAAACTAGATAAGGATTAAAAATGCGCTCTCTGTTGCATCTTGTTCGCCCCTGTGGTCCCAACCTCAGCGCCCGGCTCAGATATCACCCCACCGGGGCGGGCTTTGCAGAACAGTGGGGTCGGGTGCAGGGGGGAGTGGGGACCCTTTCACTTGCAAAGGCGGTAAATACACAAGACTTCAGCCATGTGGTAGAAGAAAGGCCAAAATAATTAATGCCCCGGGCACTGAGAACGAGAAGGTAGCCAGGATTTGCTCATCTCGGACCTCTGCCAGCTGCAAGAGGTCAGATCAATACACGTGCATGCGTGGCTTATTCACATAATGGCCAAGGGAGCCGTGTGTCACCGTCCAGGTTAAATAAACGGAGCAAGAAGAATAATGACAGCCATGTTAACGAAGCACATGCTCGTTAAAACAAACTATACTAAAACAAACTTTATAATAGTCTGTAAATTAACTGGATTATTTAATTGGTCTGGTCATTGCAGCCAAATTTTTCCCCAGAGCAAGCTAGCTGCAGTATGCGGACCTGTAATAATTAGAGCAACTGTGCCCCTCTTCTGCCATTTCTAGCAGTGCCATAGCATTGTGGTGCCAGTGGAAACTCATAAAGGCAGAAGTTCTGAAAATGAACAGATCTGTATGGCAAATGGAGATATGGTATCATTCTTCACTCTGTTTGGCACTGTCCAAGCAGGGAGAGAGGCTTGCGCTAACCAAAGTCAAGTTAATCTCAAAGCCTGTGGGCTAGTAGGCCCAACCGCAGCCCCATCACACCACCACTGTTACTTTAACAGTGGCTTTAGAGAACTAGCACACTTGCAGTCCTTGCCACAGACACGTTAAGACGTGTGGTGTTCAGATGCCAATGACCAGAAGGAGGCTGGAAAAGAGAACTTCAGGAAATGCCTATTGTCATATTCAGAAGCAAGAAAGGCACACAAACCCTGATTCTTACAGCTGCTCTACATTTCCATCCACACAAAACAGACTAATTTGGGGGAAAAAAAAACATGACTGAATCCAGATTTATCAGTGAAATGGGAGTGAGTCATGCATCGATGATTAAAGACTTATTTCATTATTTATTTTATAACTTGTTTATTGAGTCAACTGGCAGGTGTCCTTATCCGGGGTAACTTATAGCCCTTCCATCTTGGACAGGGCACCAGTTTCCAGGGAAACCTTTCCCAAAATGTCCACCCCTCAGGCCGTGTTGCAGAAACGGAGTCAAGTTCCAATGGAAAATGAAGAAAAGCAGTAAAAATAAACCAGTGGCCATATCAGGCACAAGAAAAATAAAAACCCTCGATTCTCCAGGGACAGTTACAGTTAGGGAAAGAAGTATAATGAAATTTAGCCAAAAACAGGACGGAGTGACTCATCCTCTGTTTTATGTGCAATATCAAAGGGTTCGGATCACAAAGAGAAAACTTGAATCCGTTTGAAAACAAGAGCTTTCTTCTCTTCCTCATCACAGTGTTCAAAAAGCAGACCCCTATTTTTACAGAAAGCATGCCTCCTCAATCTCCATGCGTAGGCTTTCATCACATCCAAAATGCATGAGAACAAGGTCAGACTTTTTTTTTTTTCCCTGGGAACTTATATTTTTGTCACTCCACTGACGGACACATTTTTTCCACAACAATTAAAATTATTTGTTTCTTGATAGAAACTAACTAATGAGGAGCTGTAAGAGATTCAAGAGAATATTAACATAAGAACATACTTTAATGAGGAGAAGAGGCCATTCAACCACAGTCCTCATATTCTCCATAGTCTACAGTGCATACAGCACTTTGTTAGGTGTGGTTTTGAACCCTCTAAGGGTCTTTGTTTGCACTCTAAATATTCTTAAGCTATTCCACGCACCAACTCAGAGTGGGGAAAAAAAAGAAAAAATTAAATTTCCACTTGTTCTGCTGACAGAAAAACAAACACAAAACCTGGAGAATGCAGTCTCTGAATACCATAATGTCTCTAATATTTGCCCACTCACAGTGTCTAACATGGCACTCATTCATGCTTCTTTTTATGACACGAGGCACAAGAATGCAGCCAGGCTGCCAGCAATCAAACAGAGGAATCACAGGGGTTCACGTATGTATGTGGTGATGGTGATGTGGGGGTGCCCCCATTTCCCTTGCAGAATTAGTCCTGTCCCTTCTGCCAATGGTGACCACGGAGAGACGTTTTTGAGCCAAGGACGCTGCTGCCAGCAAGTCCACTCCACTGCTAGTGCAGCCAAAGTTCACGGGTAAAACTGGGAGGCACCTCCTCTTGCAGTTGACACTTGGCAAAGACAAGGCCCATTTAACATGCAATAAGACCTTATGTCACTTCCTGACGCCGTTAAAATAAATAAAAAAAAAAAACACGTTCGCACCATCTGTGGAAAGGGAGAATTACCGTGGCAGCGGACATGACACTGATGGATGGCCCGCAGTCGCAGCGTTGTCACGGAGAACCGGTTTCCGTGGAGGTGGCCATGCCAGCGGCTCTCGTCCAAGCCTTCGTGGCAGAAACGTTTGATCTGCTGAAAATTTTCTCCCCCTCAGACCGGTCAGGACACAGCCAAGACGCGGCAGGCATTCTCGTTCTGCCCGAGCACCGGCTTCCTCGAGGGTGTCGGCACACTATCCGACAAGACGGGGGTGGGAGGGGGAGTGGGGGTGTTTGTCGGGGAGTGTGAATCTGGGGAGAAGCGCCAGGGGCCTAGGGTAGAGGCCCGCACATCTGCAGCGGGTGCTCGTGCCCAGAAGCTATCAGGGCTGTTTCACAAATCACCGCATGGCATCTGCCGTGCCATAAGGCGCACAAAATTACCCCCGCACTTCCCTGTGCCGTGCCCAGCCAGCAGGCCAAAGGATCCCTCTCTTCATATCCCCCGATCCCTCGTTATAATCCTTTAATTACGGCGCGGTGCACAGGTCCGCTCATCCCGAGCCTGGTATAAGTGAAACAGATGTAAATCCCTCCGTCGTGCAGTTGAATCGCTCTCAGTGTTCCTGTGAAACCGCCGTGGCGACAGCACAATGCTGCACAGTGCCGTTAATGGGTTTCCAAGGAATGCGGTTAAAACAAAGAACTCATATGGTGGAGGGGGTAAGGCAAGGGGAGGGGGTGCCCGTTTCTGTCTCCCCATCTGAGGGAGGAACACGGGTACACGACGAAACCTCCCGGGGGTTACTCCAAACATTGCTTTGCACTCTCGCGTACCGCTATCCCACTGTTGCCAGACAGCTTTAATGCGCTCCCGAGTCTGCACATTCTGTGCCGTCTTCCTTTCAAACAACTGCTAAACTGACATCGCGAAGAGGAGGCAAGAGTCAAAGGAGGATGGTCCTCTCTGAGAGGGTTCAAGCAGGGATTCAACCTGCTTCTGGTTGGTTCCAGCTCTAAAGCGATATGCCCTACTCAACTTCCAATTATACAGTGCTTCCGCTACCAGGAAATACCACATTGTATGTCTAAAAGTAGAACTGTAGATCACAATCTAAACTGAATCTACTCTAATTGTGCCTTCATATCCTCATACACTGGGTTTCTAACCTCTTCACATTTGTGAAAAATCAGCCCAAACCCTTCAGGTATAATGGGATACACTGATAAAGATGAGCCAGTGCAATTGTCTATCATGAATTACCTAGGTCAATAGGGTATAATGGTAAAATACATGTCAATATGTACATCATAATACCATTGTCTAACACTATCAATTTTACCTAAAAACTAAGTTGATTGGTTTTTACGTGGAGATGCATGGCTACTGATCATTTATTTCCTACTCATTGGCAAAAAGTGGGCAGGGCTACACATTGCCTAGCAACACTTACTCCAGCCCAGCTATCACTTCTTTTCTTTTTTTTTTTACTTCAGCACTTGTAACGTGCCTAGTGTTTGATGTGCAGTTATCCAGTTTAGTAGCAAAGCAGTGGAGAGATTTCGAAGGAGGAAACCCACTCAAACCGGCTGATGCTGAGAGTCAAGCTTCAAAGTCCAGCGGAAAGACGCGGCGATGGCTGACCACTGAGCGGGAGTCAGGTGAGGACACAAGCCATTGAGGAACACACTGTGCATGAATTACAGCGCCAACTGCGCCAACAGCTCCTTTCAGTCCCGGTATCGCAATTTTTCCGAGAAGCGTTTCTTTCCTTTTGTTTTTTTTTTTTTTGTTCGCTGTAATCTGATATTTGATACGCCCCCCATCCTCGCTTTCCTTGAAAGATTAACGCTCCCCACGGTGGAGAAGATTAGGCATATTCCAGAGAGTGAATTCGGGGATCGACGTGCGAACCGGGCTTTAGAGATTTAAGACGTTGCATCTCCATATGCCTTATTAAAATCAATTACGAGCGCAGCGTAACAGATGACACAGCGAGCATTTTAGGGCAGGAAATCTGGAGGTTTCTTAACTTTGGATAACTCGTCCCTGGGCAATTCAAGAATTAAAGATTTCTCCTATTAAAATGAATAAATAAATGAATGCAAGGTCATTCATGTCACGCTCTCCATTCACAGAATTCTCTCTGCCCCTGTCACATGCGTATTCACAAAATATAATATAAACATATAAGATTACCCAGTGGCCATGGCTTCACAGACTACAGAACACACCACTTGATGGTTTAACAAAAAAAATAATAAATCAACTTTTGCTTTCTTTCCCTCTCCTTTTCTGTTTTACAATGACCACAGATTGACCAATACTGGAAAGTTTAGGTAATCAAGTAATCGTTCAAATTGAACAGAGAGCAAAACCAATAATCAAACACATGTTGATGTGATTAACTGCCAAAACGCCAAAGGAACACCGCTGAGCCTAATCGAATTCAGCCACGGTCGGATCGCTCCGAGTTCAGCGCCCAACAGTGACAGGCTCAACTGTACAGGTGGTGTGCGGTGGGGACTTGGATCAAGGACAGACACACTGTTCCTCATCTGACACCTTCATCCAGGCCTGCGTACATGGTTCATATGCTATCCAGTAACACAGATGGATATTTACTGGAGCCAACAGGTTAAAAAGACATGACTTAAAACTTGGAGTCCTCTTATTTTTATTACTTCCGTTATTGCTACAAAATATTCTGGCATCTGGCACAAAAGCAAGCAGACCTGGGACTTATGAAGGCAATGCAAGCATTCTGCTTGAGACACCTAACTACAGTACAAGCAAGCAGCTGATATGTACAGCATAACACCCACTGATTGTATAGATGGCCTTTGCTGCTGAAGTCATGGGTTCAGAGTCAAGCCCTTAAATTGCACTGGAGCAAAGAGTATGCATCTTTCCACACAAGTACCACAAACAGACCAAGACCAATGTAAGCCCTGATAAAGACTCAGCACCAGGGTGACTTGGATGCCTCCAAACTTCCGCAGAGAGGTTCCCATCCACCCGCCATGACGCTGTGTAAACGAGCCAGCCCGTACGGCGGCGTACGCGGAGGAGGCACAAAGCAGGAGTCGGCAGGAGCGGCATGAATTATTCACCGGCCACTCACCTTCAGGGCCATTGATCTGTTCAGCAGGAGGTTCTCGATGTTGCTGGACGCGCTCCGCACCAGCTGGCCCGCATTGTTCGGCTCCACGCTGAAGTACTTCCTGTTGTCCAGGAAGATCTACGTGGGAAGGTAGAGGCACACCGTTAAGGAGGGCAGGAATTTTCAGCACTCGAGCGCTCCCTCCTAAACGCCTCTGCAACGCCCATGTTTTAAACCCATTCCTCACACCCTCACAGACAGAGAGCATGTCCTCAGCCAAATCTCCACTCTGCCGTGCTGTGATCCAATGTAAGGCGTGATTTGTAAGGTTTGTAAGGTTCCTTGTAAATCCAACTAAAGGAAGGCTGTTTTTTTCCTCTTTTTTTTTTTGTTAGGGAGCCATTCAGTATACGAGGTGTCAGGCTGGGGTAAGAACTGACTACAAACGCCCCCCCCCCCCCGTTTTATCACTGACACCTCTCTTGACTTTCACATCCCCAGAGGGGGGCAGCTGACAGCCGGGCCATCAATCCCAGGAGGCGCCTTTCGGCCGTGCCTTATCCGCCGGGGGGGGGGGGCACGGCCGATCGGTTCGGCAGCGCCCAGCGTTGTTGAAATTGTGCAGCGCGCCTGGGTGAGACAGCTCATAAACAAGTCTGTTTTCAGGGACTTCCAGGGACTGGAAGGCACCCGTGATGGTTCTACAAGAGGATAAAAGTCCCCCAGGGAAAATGTCTGGTTGGACATGGCACCCGTTTATATAAACCGGCCCTGTGAGGGCTCCTTTGCAAATGTTTGTGACCATTTGTAGAAAATCATTCCATTTAACAATTCAGTTGAATTAATCTCATATGGTTCATATTAGGTTAACTAAAGGTCATTTTTCAGAACAAGCAGACAATTGGGTCATTCCCCTTGTCTAGCACTGGCAGTTTCTCACATGGTTTGAACTTTAGCACAATACAACAATATAATGTTATGAATTTGTTAATGTGGCAAATCACACCATCATTCATATAATTCTTTACTGTATAAGGAATACCTCAGCTTTTCATATTTATTTACTTATTTTTATTTCAGTATTTTTACACAGTAGCCCTTTACTGAATGTCCACAACAAATTTCCCTTTGGAGACAACAAAACCTCTCTCATATTAGCTTAGAACAGCCTTGGAACATTTCCTTTAAGTGCATTTATCAATGGATAGCATGTCCATTTGCTGCAGATAATGAAAGACTGCCCGCACAATATTACATCAGGGGATAAAGCTGGGGTGTTTTTAAAAGCAATTTTTATGTAAACCAAATGTACACCGAGGGAAAAAAAATCAGCTTCATTATGAGCCATTCTGGGTCAGTGATTAATTATCATTTACTGATAAGAAAAATATGTTGCGTTGGGAAACAAATAAGAAATGCTAAGTAGCCAATTATTTAGTAGCCAAAGGGCAATCATACAACAACATTTAACACTAGGAGTCTTTTCATATAACCTCCAGTGCTATGATTTTTTTTTAATTTACTCATATGCATGATCAAGCATATATGCTGTAGAGTAAAGATTACAGTATGTTGAACCAAAAACGGAACACATGACCTTTGGCGATGAGTTTGCATTCTTTCTGCCTCCGAATAAGGAGGACCAGAAATAGGACTGCAAGACACTGTCCCTTGTTCAATCCAACCTGTAACACGCTTTGTCCTAACTTTGAGTGAGCACATATTTTTCCACTTCTTACATGACATTTGTCAGCCTGTGCAATTAAGAAAAAAAAAAAACAGTTTGAGAAACAAACAAAAACAAACTGCTCAGCTTTGTGGCGCAAAGTCAAGGAGGAAGCTTGCTACGGTTTGACTACTGAGTCTGTGCGTTTCTGTGACATATGTTCTCTCCTTCCATTCTGTGGTCCACAGAGAAATATGGTGGAGTTTTTTTAAAAGGGTGGACACTCACCTGGGCCATGCTATTCACTCCGCTGGCTGTTTCCACAAGGCTCACCAGCTCCTGCTGCATCTGCTTCGCCCACTCGCTGACTCTGGAGAGAGGGAAAGACAGAGAGAGGGACGCCGTCCAATCAGATCAGTCACAGGCGGATCGGTCCCGACAGCGCGGCTCGGGCCCCGCATTGATGTCGGAGGCGCTCCCTCGGACCAAATGGCTCCCCGCACATCAAAGCCCGGCTGTGCCGAAAGTTCATCATCTGTATTCATGAGCTCCAGACCGCCTGCGAATATCGGTCAGGGCTGCGGACCTCTAATGGAGGTTCCACATCAAAGAGTGTGGCAACACACAAGAAAAATAGCCTCCGATATCTTTATACAGTCATAGATTTCTCCACTTCATCTAATTTTACGTTTTGTGTAAAATTGTTTTCTAAGCCATAGTCAATGGTAAGTAAATACTGACAATGCAAGTGTCAGTTTTGCTTCTTACCATTTGTTGGTAGACCCCTTATTGAGAGCGACTGGCTTTGTGTCTGGGTTGTGGGGCCTTACGCCTTCTAACCATCCCACTTGCTGCCCAATCCCTATTCAGCTTTGTTAATAATGACACCTTCTAGTGAATCTGAACTATGGATCTGTCAACCTGATAACTAGGAGAACCACAGTTTCAGACTAAGGTGCCTCACGGTCAAGGTCCTGCTAGGTGAGAGCCAAAATCGCTGCCGCTCTTCTGACCGCCAACAGCAGGTGCACTGAGAGAGTGGTCCCTTTATTTTTGGGAGGAGGCCACTTTCATTTGCACAAAATGGAAAAACCCACAATGGCATCACGCAAATTTATACACCCGCTTTCAGATGAAACGTCCCCGGTCGGTCTATTTTTAAACCAGAGACAAACGCTTTTTTTCCTCTCCCCTGATGTGCGCATTATGCCTCTGTCTGACACACAGAACCGAGCACCACCTTTTCAGAAAATTCGCTTTGCAGTCTAGCACCGTCAGCTTTAAAAATGCCATTGACACTCGTTTTTCATTTGTTATTAATCCATCACTTTCCTTGAATTAATTACATAATCACTTGAATTACGGTTTGACACCATGATTCAAGTGATTACATGATTAATTCAGGAAGATGATATGGGGAATTGTTTGCTTGAAAGGCATTAAAACATTTTAAGAAAATAAGCTGTTGAGTAAATACTACAGTATGGTGAACGAAAAAATGGAACACTAGCCCTCTGGTGATGAGTGTGCGCTCCTGCTACCTATTAGATTCCTGTTCTGGGTCCTAGGTGCCCTATTCAATCAAACCCACAATGCGCTTTGTCCTTAATTCTAAGCACACATATATGTGAACAATTTTCACTTCTCACACACGAAAAGACTAATGTGGGGCACTGAACACGGACACACCTGTTCTGCCTTTATGTGAAAAGTTATGAAATTATATCGGTAATATGAAATATATAAACCTCTCCTGCTGTATTGCTGAGCATCTAAGGCCACTGGACCTGCTGCGATAAGCTCGTAGCCCCCTCCCCTCCCGGTTTTCTTGGCTTTGCACCTGTTCTAAATGAGTGAACACTAACAAGAAGTGACTGCCACTTGTGCTTGAGAAAGGTTGCAGCTATTTTCCCCATTACGCCAGCACATGATTCAGAAGGCAAGCTGCTCCCAGCATGCAGAGAACACCAAGTGGCCCATTATGTAACAGGTACACCTGATGATGCTCCAATGATGTCAAAGGAGGGGCATGGGGTGAGAGAAACAATTACAACAGGAGTGTCCAGAAAAAGCTTAGGCTCATCTTCTTCAGCGTATACATTACAGCTTTAAGTTTAATGCGTGAATTGTCATCCCAGTCTTCGTATTCTGTATGGATGACACCTTTCACTATTGTGATGTGTGATCCAGTTTGATTCCCAGTTAGAGCGCTGCTCTTGTACCTTTGGTATTTAGTTCAAATTGTACCTACAGTATTAAGCTGCATAAATCAGTAACCAGTAAAAACTGTTAGCTTCATATGTCGCTCTAGATAAGAAGGTATGCTACTCTGAGATAATGTAGTGCTCTGACCAGAGTTGGGTTAGAACATGTATTCCCCCTTCTCAGTTGCCTTACTCATTAAATATGCATTTTTACAATTTTCTCCATCCAGACAGAAAGCTATCACGTAATAAAAATCTAAGAAAATACCCTCCACAATGTCTCCCAAAAAGTGTTCTTCTATAGTTCACAGACAAAATTGTGTGCTACTTTTGTTGTGCTGCTCGAGGAACACCTGGACCAGCCATCAGAAAGCCACACAACTCAGACAGCCAATCAATAGCGGCAGAACACTTTTGCTCTGAGGTCAATGACTAGACAGTTCTGCAGAGCCCCATGCTAAGCGTCAAGAGGCCAAGCCTGTACTCCAAGCTCCTGAGAGGACAGCAGGGAGAATACCTAACTCACGGCATTGCTTCATGTGTTCTCTACTCACGCCCTCCTGGCCTCCTAGGTCCTCCTAGGTCCTCCTTCTGAGAAGGGCTACAGGAAATTGCCTCAGGAGCTTGAGCAGCAGTGACAGAATCAGAGAGGATTCAAAGTCTGAATATCGTTTTGCACTCTACTTCAAGAGCTGCATCTCACGAATGCAGAGGTGCATGAACATAAACTGGCTAGCCTAATCAGGGTTCTCCACAGTTTGAAAGAACAAGGAAAACAACTGCATCTCGCAACTTAAAATATTATGTGTGTGTGTGTGTGTGTGTGTGTGTGTGTGTGTGTGTGTGCGCGCGTGTGTGTGTGTGTGTATGTGTGCGTGTGTGGCTCCTGTCACTTATTAGCTTACCAGTCAAATTGACATATATTTGATTGACTGTCATAATGTCTTACCATCATCTCCTCCATCTGTTCCAGCTATTTAAAGCACCAATGAAAAAGCTGTGGCTATAAATGCAATTAGCAAAGATCTATTACTGTGGAGTCAAAAGCTCAAAGATTTTTTGGACAACATGCTAATTCGTTTTCACTTGGGAAATGAAATCAGTTCTTTTGAAGGGGCATTTCCGTGAGGAAACTTTGATCACATGTAAGTCAGAGCAAAGCACCCCTCCACCTCAACGGAAGCAGCCTTCTGCACATGGTAATATAGGTGTGATTGCTGTCAAAACAATTCTCCTGCAATCCAACACCAAGCCATATTATTTGAACTTGTACTTAAAACAATCTTCTGCAGTGAACCTGTTAATTGCATGAAATGCTGAAATAAATCTGAACAATAACCTTTGAGTCCAGCAACTGTTACAAATTGTTAATGATTTAGCATACATTACCACATTACAACAACTATTAACTACATTACGTATTAGTATCTGTCTGCATGTGATACTCAGAACAACTGGAAATTAAAGATGTATACCATAAAGCATGAGATAATATGGGTCATTCTCGGTCAGTCTTATTGAATATGAGACTCAAGTGGTTCTGGCCGTGACAGTTAAGCTGTGTGTCCATAAAAAGCACTGAAACCATTGTTCCAATAAAATCTCAGTGGTACAATTTTAGAAACACTGGTCCCTTCACAGCATTTAGCGGACATGTGTCATGTGATCCCATTCCATTTCTTAATATAACTGAACTGAAATTCTTGTGACGTCCCACATTCTGAGCTACAGAGAGCCATCATATATGATTAATGTTTTCTGCCATTGTAGGCATTACAGGGCTCAGTGGGTTTCCCTCAGGTTAATCTCCACATACAGGCAGACAGTGTATATATAGGTATAGGTATGTTGTTGAAGGGGCTGGACTTGCAACCATATATTTACAGGTCTGAAGCCCTGTTGGGAGAGTGCACATCAGTGGTGTCTACTAGCAATCCATGGGTTTCTGATCTCAGGATGTGTTTTTTGAACACACTGACCCGACAGGAACCTGAATCACCCTTTTGTTCCTGGTATCATTTGTCTGCAGGTCCATGGATGTTCAGAACCAGGAGAACCAGTAGTGTAGACCAAATGAAATGACAAAACAAACAAAGCATCACACAGAAATGTCTGCGTTACCTGACCACCTCAAAAAATACAATAGAACTGATTTCTGAAGCATGCTTATTAACAAAGAAGGGATTGGCTCATCTTTTTATGTGCTACCAGATGAATTAAATATCCCAAAAATACTTAGACAATTTGCCATTTCCCCTCAACAATCACTCCTGCTGTTTCAAATCCCTTCAACCCGTCACAACATGAAAAATGGGCATCTTCAAGGCAGCTTCTGAAGGGGACTCTGGATCACTCAAGAATATTCCAAGGAGCGGGAGTGGAAAGGACCGCCTTAATGTATGCAGGTTGGGGACAGTATGACAGCATGAAAGCATGAATGAGTAAGAGGCAATCTCAGCAAGTGCTCATTAGGAGTCTTTTAATAAGAAGCATACGACCCCGACAGCTTGCTTCATCCACAAAAAATATGGCCGTGTACTTTCTGACTTCGACCGCCGTATTTTTTAACTTGATTAGAGACCCTGCTCTCATATCCTAGCACAGACCACAGTGAGGGATTCTACAAGGGCACCGAGTCTCCTCGGGCCCTGTAAAATGTACTCACAACATGGAATCCTGCATGCATATTAATATTAGGGGACTGCTCGTTCAGTCAATTCAAAAGCATTGGGGGAAAAGAAAGACATAGCCAAAAAACTAAATTTTTTGGAAGCGTGCCTTTTAACATGCAAAGAATTTAAATGCCATTTTCTAAATTTAGCATGTCAACACTAAACACCAGATGGGAAGTTGGTCTTTAAAATAAGCTGTGATTTTTCCACCAATGTGGTCTGTAGCAACAGAACTGGACTGGCTTTGGGGATGAATGGTTTAGTCTACCAGGGTCACCACTGTGGCACCCTTTAGCACAACCTCCAATCGGCTTTTGCTCTGCAGTGGTGCACTGTGTGACTTGTAGTGTTAAAAGTGTAGCTGTTGGCTGCGGGCAAACATACTGTATGATTGTATACATCTTGACTAAGCACTGCTGCTATTAAAAAAAAGCTGTGTTAACACTGCACAAGGTGAATGAATATCTAGTGGGACCTAGCGCCTACCTCATATGATCACTCACTGACACACCTTCAAAAATCTAGCCAACTTTCAAACCATCAGCAGAGACTTGGGAGCCATGCTTGAAAGCATAGTTCACAGTTAGGCTTAGGGGTTTCCTGGTTCCAAGAGGGAAAAACACTATACATACAAACAAAAATCAAGCCACTTGCAATGATTTTCACTAATCTATATAAAACCAACCATGTCCCCATACCAGACATCCCATTTTAAAGACATGGATCACTTTAGCATGAGAGCAGGAAGGCCATCCACGTCCTGACTGTGGTAGGGAGATCTCAGACAGAGAGATCCGTCTCCTCAGCATTGTGAAGTCTGTCTACTCCACTTCATAAACAAGCAGACCCCAGCGAGCAGCTGTAATTAGGTCTGCAGGGGGAGGGGACCCACCGTAAAACTAGTCCCACAATGTGCCTCCATTTCTGAGTCCACCTAATTAGGCTTCCAGTGCCTCCAGCATGCTCAAACCAACACCACAGTATTATTCTAAACATGGAGCCCATTAAATTTTAAACAACAAGAACGTATACAATAAAAAAATGCTCCCAAGCACCAGGGAATGGGACTGTACGGTACACTGTGCATTCAGCCCAGGAAACAAAAGGCACACTTCCTGTTCCTCTCCATCTGTCTGGGCAAAACACACTTCGGCACTGAAATTTAATGGGGTGGTGGCAGACGCGAAGTGTTTCACTTAAAACAAAGAAAATTATGGAACAAAAGCTGGCAGTTTGCGTAATCTTTTCTCACGTACACGAAATGTTAAAAGCACCCAGAATACAAATGTTTCAACAGGAAATGGGAACATGAGAGAGAGAGAAAAAAAACAAAAAACAGAAACATCAAAATCTGACAGCATCTGCCCCTTCCTTCCCCTTCCCGCAAGCCTTAGGGTTGGACAGCCAGTCTCTGCCCCTCCTCCTCTGGACAAGAACTGAGGGGAGAAGCGGAACTGGGCCAAAAACGCCTTGTGAACCAGGATAATTCACTGGCACTTGGCAGCTTCAGCCCCAGTCCTTGCGAATGTTGTTGTTCAGTGGAGTGTGAGGGCTGCAAGGACTCCTTTTTTGTATTTTTTTTCCTTCCCTCTTGTTGTTCATAACATATCCAGCTTACAAAACATACTGTTGAAGCCTCCCCCAGACGCGACCAAAGCAAGATTTCAAAGGGGGGGTGTGCACCATATGACTTCATAATGAAGCCCCTACAGCTGGGGGGATATTGCTGTGAAGCACTTTCATCCTGCATTTCAACTGTACTGATACAGTAGTCCCTGAATAAATCTTTCCAAGTTATTACTGCACCAAATTTGTCAATGACTTAAGGACTTAATCCAGTTAAAAGTCTGCTAATGCAGCCAAGATTTCTGGATTATTCAAGCTGCAGTGTTTTATATATTCTTAAATAAGGATTTTTAATCTCTTTAAGGGCAGTGGAAGATTATGGCAGGGGTGAGGGCTGCCGACTGAAATCGAGGCAGCATGTTATAACACACATCCCTGTTGCCAATTCTCCAAGGCTACCTGAAAGGACGATTTAAACAAAGATCCCGCTCACAGCAGTGAGTGCACTGATTTATAAAGTGAGGATTAAATCGCACCACTGTGCAATGATTCTTCAAGAGTATAGAATGAGAAAGTGTAGCTGTGTGATAATAAAGAGCAGACAGTAAGACAATAAGCTTTTGTTACAAAAATATGAGTCATCTTGCAATCCTGTCCACTACATAAACATACACATGTCCTTTCAGACTTCTCAAAACATGAATAATAATCGCGGATCCATCTGTTAAGACCAATCCCACAATCCCTATGTTTTGTCTGTGTCTGTGACACGGCAACAAAAAAAAAAAATCAACTTGGCAGTTTTTCAACTTTCCTTTGCAGCAGGAAATCCTGAATTGGAGCCAGCTGTCGCCCCCACACTTCAGGATTCAAAGGGCTTTTAGGAGGCAGGTGACGCCGCGTTGGCAGGTGCAGTGGGGACTGGGTGCGAGGTGCACCGAGGGGTCAGTCAGGCCGCAGCGACACGCCCCAGAGGCTGAGACTGACAGCGGCGCCGGGCGGCTCACGTAAGGGCCGCGATGATGGACGGCGATGCACTCGTCCTGTTAAACAAGTTCGCATTCAGCACAGCACCCATAAAAGGGTGATTTAAGGAGGGGCAACAGTGTGTCACACCACCTCACTGCCCGCAGTAGAGAAACGCAGCACACGAGCCTTGAGGGGATGGACACGTTTTCTGGCAATGAGGTCAATTTTATTCTGGCATGTGTTGGAGGGCATCCTCACTGCCAAGATGCCTTGGTGTTAAAATAATTACTGTACTTGACCCGAGCAAGCTTTGTACTTACGAGGCCAAACCGAGGCTCCAATTTGGCCTGATAAGATCAATATAAAAGCAATAAGTACACTTAAACACTCATTTACCAGCATGAATCCAGACCTCTTGATGCGAGAGGCAAGATGCGTAACATTGCAGAAAGTGAGAGACCAAATAATTTGTTAATAACAGATTTATTGGTGTCACTCCACAGAATGCGTTTTGAGTGAACACGCAGCACAAATGACACGTTGGGAGTTTCCGTGATGACATGTTTTTGAGTTATTTCTGTTGGTAGTACAGCCGAACGCAACTGTGCAAACATTCCCAGCCCACACATCGACGTATCGATTGTGAGGGTGAAACGCGATCTCCTGTCTAGAGTGACTGGAATATCCGCACGGTATGTGCGACAAGGAGGGGAGGCGGGGCGCGAAGAGAAAAAGACAACTCATAGTCTAGAGATCTTACATGCATATTCTGAGCGATCAATTATGAGCTGTATCAGGAGCTGAACAAATTAAACATCTATCAGAAGATTTAGGCGGGTAGATCTGCCTGGCACCACGTTATACTGTGCCCTCAAACAGACTTTGCTCTCAGCTGAGAACTGTCTCATTGTGGAACTGTACACATCCTGTCCCCATACTATCGCTATACTTACTGTATGCACTTTTGTATGTCGCTTTGGATAAAAGCGTCTGCCAAATAAATAAATGTAAATGTTATACCAAGGACCGGGTCCCTGCTTAGGCAATCTGTTTGATATCGATAGATGTAATGGGCTTTATGGGGCACACCTCTGCAGAGATGATTAGGCTGATATTGTTGGGAGGAACGCGCAGAGTCGGAGCCGCAGCTGTGTTTTAATGAAGTCACCTGGGGGACGTCAAGGAGGCGCTGCTACCGTACGCTGGAGATGGCAATAATGAGTGTGACAGGAGCAATGGTGGAGATCAAACCGGTAGGCTGCCTGTGCAAACTCAGTGGAGCTGACCACCCCGCAATACAGCTGTCTGCCTGGATGGATAGTGGCTATACCTTCAGCAAATTGTAGCATCACATTTTTCTCTATTTTGGGCAGTATTAATACTGTTGTAATTACAGACATGAACACACAGAGGGTAACCCATTGCAACCATTCCGCTTCAGCTTACACCAGTACCTGACCTGCAAGAAACAGTCTCAGTTTGCTATTTGCAGCCCATATATATATTTTCGCCAAGTCATAGGTTTGTTGCATTTGGGAGTGGGTTTAACAGACCTTCCCCCTCCCCCACCACGCTTTCTCACGAAAACTACGAATTGAATGAAAGGTATGATTTTTTGCTTTTTTGAATCCTTCCGCTAAATGCATGTAAGGTAACGTAAAAGATGCTCTTATCCAGAGTGACTTCCAGAGACAGAAGCCGCTATTCTTCCCTTTTGAGCACCACTAAAATTATTTTTCTCTCACCACTGATCAGTTTACTGTAATTTCACCAAAGCAAACACTACTTTGCACAGTCTACACAGCTAGGTTTAATCAACCAAGGGTTAATTGCACATACTGAACAGATGCATGCGAATATGTGCATGTATGTGTATCACATGTATCAAAGTTGCTATCTATTGCTATGTACTGTCATTTCGCACATGTGTTAATATCATATTTAATGTTTATCATTTTAGAATTGTGTGCTTTGTAATCCCCTGACCCCCCATCCCCCACCTCTGTTTCTTGAGTGAGACTTTGCTGGGGTTATTAGGAGTTCAGGATGATAACACCTCTACCAAAACATACCAGCACCTTTCATAAAGTATACAAGGGTAGTGCTTCCTGTGTCTGAGAGGGCCTCAGGGCCCTGCACTGCACTACTGAAAATGTGAGCACTGACTGCATATTCCATAAAAACCCACAAAGACGAAAGAGAGACTGGGGTCCCATGCAACTGCGTGGCTCCCACCCTTCTCAAAGGCACCACTCACTAAACTGCTTGTCTTATAAAACACTGTAACATGAATGTATGAGTGGTAAAAACAAACTATACAGTATGCTTTTAAAAATCTTGATTAAAAATCACGGAATTATTTGAAATGCACCTCTTCACACATCATTAACAGTGCATTACAAACAAAAAAAGGTGTTGCCCTCCTCACCTACCTGGTGGAATGGTGTGAGGTAACACTGAAATCATCCAAAGGAAGTCATGCGCATCTCTCCCTGGTATCACAGAATAAGGCTATACTGAACATACGTAATTGCAGTATTGCCTTAACTTGCAATATTTATTTCATACAGAACTACACAAACAGACCCACTTCCTTAGATTTGTCAGGAACCGCTGCTGTAGCAGTTTTCTGAAGCATTTGCTTGGATTAAGATGACGTGATGGATCACAGCATGCAAGGGAGAAATGAAAGTACAGAGGTGAAAAAAAAACAGAAATCAACACTGTAAAATTAATCCTGTTGAATTTATTGTATTTATTGTATGGTTCTGGAACTGAATATTTAGACATATACACACACACACACACAGACATACACACACACACAAACCAGAACTGTTTCATCTGAAGGCCTTTTGTGTTTTCCGTTGTTCAGTTCCAAAATTCACCCCAATATGACAGAGCACGTACTTCATTTCTTCCCTCTCTATCCGCTTTGAAGTTGATACACCAGGGAATATCTCAAGGCTTTAGTAAGCGCTGTGGTCACTTGCATCCTATTATCGGGGAGTGAGGATTAAAAATGTATTTGAGGCAAGAGAAATACTAATCCTATGACACAGCTTTATTTATCACCTTACCTGTATTACACCTGTCTCTCCTTGTTCTCCTGGCTGGCACACTAAACCCTCAGAGACCGCAGCAGAGGTTACAGAGCCATCGCATGTAAGGTGGCGATTATCTGACCTGACAAAGCTAACTTCTCCCAGAGTATCATTCCCTCACAGTGTCACATCCAATTAACTCCGCGAAAGTAATCCTTTTGACAAGTGAAGCAAGGTTTACAACAACTCTTTCTGTAGATCACCTGCTTTAAACTGGTCCTTTTCAAATACCCAACACTGTAACAAATGTGCAGAGGTAAGGTTTTAGGTCCAAACATGCTGAGCGATATTTCGGAAAATCACAACTGAAGACATGTTTTTAGCAATTACCAAAGTTAATGGAGTATGACAGTGTGGACTGCTGGCCATTTTAAAAGCAGCACCACAATTTAGAACACTCTGGATGCCACTTTGAAGGTGTCACACTTAGAACAAAGACCTTCCTCATACCCCTAAGGATTCAGAGGTCTTGATATTAATTGTAAACTACACCACTTCAGGTACCAAATACATACAGACACACACACACTATAAAATGCTTTCGGTATGTGAAGATACATAAAGAAGCTGATCCATATCAGGGCTATTTGTAATACCACTTAAGGAACTGAAGTCTCAATTAAAACCACAGTGGCACAGAGTATGACAAATGCCTTCAAACAGAATAAATAATGACATCAGAAGTGGCACGCTGACTGAAGTCATGGTGAGCCTGTTTGTTCCTATCATGTTGCAGGGGTATCTCCTCCTGCTGAGACAGAAGAGAAGGCCTCTACATGTGAGGCATCTCCTCTGGCATTCTGGCCTGTCTCCACCAATATCGCTCCCCTCTGCCCTGCTAAAATACGACCCTAATTCATTCTGATGCCACGGTACACACCGCTCCGGACCAAAAAAAAAAAAAAAAAAAAAAACCCCACTAAACCGACACAAATCAGAGTCACCTACCCCCCCCCCCCAACCCCTCATGACTAGACATTGCATGACCCAGCATCATGCTCTGTAAAGACCAGTTGTTTTCGATGAGGAGGCCCTTACGAGGAAAAATGGCCAATTAACTTCCATCACAACACTCCCACTGTACGGCTAAGTGGCTTTCTGAGGCACTCCATGTATTTCAGTAGAGCCCATTTCTGACAGTAGGGTGTTTCTTCCCAAGTCCTGTAGAGCTACTTAAAACAAGACTAATATGCCTCAAGTACAAGATGGACCTCAAGGACAGCGTCATTAAGATTATGATCTAAAAAGAGTGTCTAGTGAATACCGGTTTCAGCAAAAAGCTTTTAAAATGTGCCAAAAAGGACACCAACACTGTGAACTATACACCTTCTTTCAACATTTCTCACAGGTCAGGCAACAGAAGTGTTTTAATGAAGCATATAAAACAACTCAAAAAGCTAAACCATCATCCACTAAATGGATAAAAGTCGACAACAGACAGCTAGAATTGGAACATGACTCAGCGCTTTTTGAAAAATCAGTGTTAATTTCTTCTTGCAGTCAAAACAGAATCCCATTTGTACTTCAAAGTATAAGTGTCTCCCATGAGACGGAGCGTGTTACTGCAACTGAACTGGGTCTCAAGGTTGATTCCCAGAATAAAGGGAGAAAAATGGAGGCGGTCCGCAGATGTTGTTCCCGAGGAGATCAGGCAGCAATCCAAGCCCATCCGCTCCTCAGCATTACCCCCAGATTCACAGGACTCAGACGCGGTTTGGAGGGAAAAAGAACATGGCAGAAGATTTCACGGAGCACAAATACAGGCATCCCAAGCCTATAAAAATTAAGATAGAGATGGTGAACTGCACAAGGATATTTAATGAAATTCTATCAAACCGCCTGACATTTTACGGGCAGGGGGGCCCAACAACAAATGGCACCTTCTGGAAAAAAGACAACTAGATCTAATGTACATGCTGTTCAAGAGAAACCAACTGTGAGGTCAATTTTAATACAAAAGGAAATTGTTTCAGGAAGAATTTGGAAGGATTTGCTAATCCTCGTAATTGATGCGTCTGTTGTGTGGGACGTAGTGGATTATGTGTTCCTGAAGAGCTTTCTAGCAAATTTCACTTCACCTACATAACTCTATACTTGGCCTAGAGTGGAATGAGAAGGTGGTGGGTGTGACATGAGTCCTGTCAGACCGTAACATAAAGGGGATCACCAGCGCCTGGTGTAGCTCAATAGTATAGGTACAAGTCCTGTCAGACCATAACACAAAGGGGATTGACAACACCCAGTGTCAATTAATAGTATGTTGCTGTTATGTGTAGCTGAGTTAAAGCATGCCACTTTTCAAAGGCTTTTGTTTTATCGAGACATCAGCTGACAGAAGCGAAACAGAGGCTGCAGGCCCGAGCACCCACAAGCAGATCAATGAGATCCATATTTCATTTCCAGAGAGCACTCTCTCTCTCTCTTTCTCTCTAGCAAGAGGCCCTAAACAAAGCAACCAAACTGAAAGCTGTGACGCGAGGAGGAAAAAAAAAAATACAAAAAAAAAAAAAAAGACAAAATCATCAGATCCATTTCCGAAGCCACCGCAACCGTGGAAAACCGGATACGAGACAAACGTCACAAAAGGTTACACTGCAACAGGAAACGGTAACATGAAAGGGAGAAGGGGGGGGGGGGCAGAGGGGGTAGATGTGTGTGTACTCTGGAGCAGTTGCTGAGATACCAGACAGGATGGATGAGGTCTGAGTCAAGGACCCCCTTCCCTCCCTCCCTACCCCCTCCTCTGCCCCCACCCCCCAACACGGCGCGTGCATGCCAGCTATATATAGATCCCTCCAAACACCTGTCATGAAAGAGAGAGCTCCACAGAGCAGGAGAACATGTCCTCAGTGCCAGGCCCCAGCACTCAGGCAAGAGTGACAGAAATAACTCTCAGCTGCTTATGCTAGGGAAGAAGTAGTATTATTAACCTAAAACATACCTGCAAAGACCCACTCTGAATCCCTCTGATATTCAGACCCGCTCGGATTACAGGCCCGCCAAACGCTGTCTGACAATCGAACCCGGTTTGCCGGAGCCGGCAGGAGTGTTTATGGGCACATAATGCAAATCCGAATAAACAACAAAAACAGCGGGCTCAATTGACGGAACACAAAAGATGAGCGCCAGAGGTCAGAGCCGATTGTGCAGGCTTTGGGCCAAACAGAGGGCATATCTCCCATTCACTATGCAAAGGTGCTATGGTATAGTATGGCACAACCAGAGCCACAGGAGAGAAGGAAAGGCTGGCTGGATTCGTGCCTATTTGCTGTAGGCCTTTCATACAGGGACGCAACACCCACCACCACCCCTTAGCAACACCCACCACCACCCCCCCGCCCCCCCCCACCCCTTAGCAGGACTCGGCAAACACAGCCACCCCCCCCCCCCGCACCTCCCCTCCTCTCCAAATGTCTCCTGCCAATCTTTGTTCTGCTTTGTAAGCGTGGCTGTCGGCTCTCGCCACCCAGTTGAGCGCAACTAACCGGATCAGTCCCTCTGAATGGAGGCAAGGCCGCGCTCGTGCCACACCCCGCTTACAGAGGCGGCTTCGGGAATATGGATTTTCAGCACCCCCCCATCCCTGTTTCCGTGGGAACGTCTTCTCTCTTAACGTGACAGGAAATGATCGCCTTTGTCTTTTCGCTGTTCTCAAGCAAGGCATTGCATCTACATCCCTCATTCTGGCGTCTTATGAAGGGAAGGGGGATAGACTTCACTTTAGGCTGGAAGATTGGCAAAGACAGGGTTGCAAGGGAAAAAAAAAAACTAAGGCAAATCTATTTAGCTGGATAATGGTAGAGCGTGACATGCAATTATGTTTGAACAGAGGAACACAGGAGGACCAAGGCTCTGGAGGGAACAGATCATGATGTGAAAGTAAGCTCTTTAATGCATACGCTACATACTGTGTCTTACATGCAGCTTGATGGTGAAATGAGGAAGCCTTCTACTAAACATTCTTACAGAGCCTCCTTTTTTTGCTCCCTTGTCGAGTTTTGCTACCACATCTGTAATATGTTGTTTTTTCTTGCTCTTTATCCCATTTTGGGCTTGACTAATTCAAGTCATTCTGTCCCACGGATAAGAGATGGGTTGAACCTGGGTTCAGTGGTGAGTTGTTTCAAGAACATACTGTCTCTTTTCACCGTTTTCTTCCCCACAACACAGTAGGTCCTAAATTTAACAGTAACATGTCTAGTGAACAGGAAGAATATGGCCATTGGTATATTGGTCTGCTCTCAGGAACATTTACCTTTTATTTACACAGCAAACAATGATTTATGAACTTGCAATAAATCCCCTCATACACAATTCACCACATAAAACGGTAAGCACATAAATAAAACTAATTCAAAATATTACTATGCAACCAATGAAAGCACTCACCAATCATTCATTTCAGCAACGTATGAATTATTCATTCTGGATTTGCATCTTTGACAGCGCATTGTAAAATAACCATTTGCACGCTGTCTTTAGTCACGCACAGTTGTAAGATATAATTCAACCACTTAATCACAGAATCTAGACACCTAATCGGAATGATTTCTCATTGCTGGGGAAATTTAGAAAACAGTTTTTCCCACTCTGTCATGGTCAGAGGTCAAACCAGCAACTGTCTTCTCAGCCCCAGGAATCCAGCCAGCCAGTCGTCCTTAAAAAACCCAAGAGAGCCTGACTCTAAAGTTAAATGAAAAAATGAATGAATCATGGGACGGCAAGTTTTCAAAGTATTGATACTGATCGCTGATAGATGTTAATGATAAATGATAACTAGTTCAGAAGATATCCAGAAGCTCAACAGATGTCATCTTGAGGATAAGCATGAGGAAGAACATGCAACCATAGTCTGCCCTGATCTTCTTTTAACCTTAAGCTGGCCCTGGCCCTTCCTCTCTCTTAGCCTCTCAGTAAGCATCCTGTATAACCTTGTTTTACCTAACAGCATGCCACACCATTAGCTTTCAGACAGCCCATCTATCTTACGTCCACAGGAAGCTGGGGCTAAAACCATAAAACCCAAAACGCCAGCCTCTTTTATATGGAAAATACTGTTTGTGTTCCTTCTCTTACAGGAAGCGTCAACTTGAGTAGATGCAAAATAGTATTCATTTTAACCCTTTAAGATGCATTTATCTCAACCATTCTCGTGTACATACATGCTGTCCAATATATAGTGCTCCCTTAACAAGGTGGATACAATTTAATACTTCCAATACAGTGAGAGACATATCATAGGTTAATACATTTGTAGCTATGACAGCACCCCATGCATGCTGACTCAGATCATGGGCTGTTAGGCTGGTGGCACAAATCGACAGGTAGCAAAAAAAATGATGCTGTACTGCCATGCCTGGCAAATCTTTGTCAGACAGCTAGCACCTGCACCAGAAATGTATCATGTGCTCACAGCATTGGATCGATTCTGAGAAAAATCTACCAGATCACACCGTTGACACATTCGCCCATTCGCCGTGACAACACGATCCCACTGAATTTGCCAAAGAGGTTCTCCAGAGCCTGGGAGTGAACTGAGTCCATGGGGCTTCCCAGCAACTCCATCATTACGCCCCCCGTCGTTTACTGACGGTAATGTCACCAGGGTCACCACAGCAGCGAACAGCTGAATCTCCTATAAGTGGCACAGACACCCAGCAGTATAGTGAAATGATCAAAGGGCTTCTCAATAACTGGTCACCTCAGGTCATATAATGCTTGATGGCAAATGAGAGTTAAACACAGCTGCTCACCAGGTCTCCTCACATCTCAGTATTGACTTTGGCAACGCAAGGCAAACGCTTAGTGAAAGCTGAACACTTGGTCACCCAATCACTTTTGTGTTTGGATTTGGCAAGCACCCAGAAAAGGGTTATTTTTAAACGTAATGATATATTTAATGCACAACGTTTTACCAAAATCTATAAGCAACTTTACAGTTCATTCTGTAAATTTGTGCAATTTATTCGAGGGTTTGATTTGTGCATCTTTCTAGGTCATGAGTAATCCTACAATTAAAAGAGGGGAAATAAAATTCTCTCACAATTAACAACAAATGTTTGCTCAATAATCACTTAAAATCTCAGAATCCATACTGATCTCAATGTAGAGACAGATTTTTCACAGAAAATAAAGAAAAGCTTTTTCAGCTCAACATCCAGACACAGCAGCACTTCATGCTGGAGTTAAACGCATAATGTCGTTCTCCGCGTTTATGACACAGGGACGGAAGCAAAATCTCAAGCAAGGTGGCACATTTCCAAAGCATTACGGAAGGTATCTGAGCATCACTGGAGAATGCAGAGCTTCTCTCACACAGACACACAGACAGAGGACCCTTCCCAGTCCTTATTCCCCATGCGCTATTCCAGTGTACTGCTTAATTACATCACAGTCTGACTTTCTTCATATCAGGCGTCCCGATCTTCTCCGGCTCGCCGGTAGTTCTCCTCAGCGGCGGCCATGCTTGCACTGACTCGCGCTGCAGGCAGACGTTGAGCCCGGGGTTCAAATTAAGACACTGAGGACAATGCCACCTGCCCATCAGCTTAACCATGCACAAGGACCTCTGCACCACAGACCCAAACTACAGTAACAGAGGGCAGGGCAGTCGCAGGGAATTATGGGCGCTTGTCGATTTTGGCTGCTTTCCTTCAGCAGTGGCTGGCGGTCTTACAAGAAGCTGAAACTGTGTCTCTGCCAAAAAAGGGGAGGAATGAGAGGGGGGCTTTTCACTCCCAGCCTCGCGCTGTATTTGGGACTACGTGATGAACACAATGGGTTGCATGGCATCACAGCAACAGCCACACAAACACGATGTTGCAGACCCAATTCGCCTGTTCCATCTGAGAAGGCAGCGGGGGCAAAGCCTATGACATCACGCACCCCCCCCCCCCCAATTTCAGATTCCATGATGTTAATCATCTGCCCCCAGCCATGGCGTGAGCTAGACGCAACCTCACTCCTTCTCTCTCTCCCTCTCTCACTCCTTCCTCCCCTCCCTCCTTTTCTGCCTCCCGCAAAGCACTGCTCCCACAACACGAGAGCGCAGGAAGCGTTTACAGCTAGGGTCGCGACATTCCAGTCACGCATCCCAGCGGCGAGACCCCACCCAATAAACCCAACGGGGAAGAGATGGGCTTTCTAGACCATTCCATGAAGGCCCTATGGGCAGAGGGACATAGTTTTGGTGCTCTGTGCGCTGTACAGAGGCCACGTTCCCTCTACTCTCCTTCCAGATGACTATGTGGTCCTGTTCGTATCTTTCAAGCCAGCTGCCTCATAAGGCCGACTGTTTGTGATCCCTTTTAAAACTGAATCTAGCTGAAATCTCGCTCAAAATCTATTCCTTCATAAGGAAGCCAATACAAGTGCTGCCTCGGCTTTCATTCAGCAAACCAGAACGAAAAAGGCTTTTTATTCGCCATAGAAAAGTAGACATAAAGAAACACGCTCCTACAATGATAAACAACTGCTTTCTTCCAGGCATTAGCCTTCCCCTCCTAATTGCGGCTGCCATATGTCAGATTCATCGATTTGTCACATATTACAGGTTTCCATAAAAAGACATGGACTAGGACTCGTCCAGAGCAATAAATCACTCTCTCCGTATGACTTCATCTTCACCGCTGGCAGGCACAATGCCGTAACAAAATCCTCACAGATGCGCCCAGCACAAAATACCACCGAAAAACCGCCTGTCGGAGATCTGCCTCGTAGCTGTTGACCCCTGAGAGCTCCAGTCGTGTGGGGACGGCCTCACAAACACAACAGCATGACCGCAAACATGATATGGAAATCCTTGATTTCCCTGTTCACGGTAGACAGCAAAAAAATCAATAACAATAATAAATTCACAAGACTTATTCTTTTTGGGAAGCAGGTTGGTAGTTTGAAAATGCTAATCTATGTTGTGAATACACATACACAGATTTTGTCATTGAATGTGTATAATTATGTAATTATACTACAAGAGTACCAATCGTATCTGATTTGAACAAAAAAAAAAAATAAATTTAGAATTCCAAAAATGACAGACATCTGAAGGGCTACTCATTTCAAAAACTGTAACAGAAGATTGTATAGGTGCAATTAATATACCCATTATTCTGCTGACTTGATATTATATGCAAATTCGTGACAAGAACATGCAGAGGACATCCTAACTGCGAGTAAAATACGTCGTTTCAGTTAAAGTTAATTAGGAAGGATTAAAACTTTAAACTGTAAAACTCAAAACAGAGGCTCAACTTTTAAATATCAAAGGTGCTAATGTCACAATATGAGCAAACAGTAAGAGCGATTTATCTTTACACAGCTTGCAGTGTCATGTCAGAGGTTATGCAAATTAGTTATGCACTCTAATCTACTCAGTTCTGTGGCCACCACGTGCATCTTTGCGTAAGGGGAAAGGAAGAGCGCACACATGATAGCTGCGCTGCATGCTTGTGGCAAAACGCTTCCAAGTGAAATAGGAAGGCCAGATGAATAAATGCAAATAAAATCTATTATAGGGACGTGTGTAATTTATACCGCTATTTTATCATTCGCGTAAACAACATATACAACTTCAGTGGACGTGGCCAGGGCTGCCAGAGTGGGGGGTTTCTCCAAAATGTAGGCATTTTACAATAATATATGCAGGACATTTCATGAGGACAATACATGGGATAAAAATGAGTGATGTGGAACATGCATTCATTTGTATAGGAGATATTTTAAGATGGGACAGTTTTCAAGATATGGTAAGAAAACAATCAGAATATTGCCACACTGCCTGCAAAAAAACTGTTCACAAGATGTCAACAAGGTGCATCGGCACCGGATGTGAACATTTGTGTAACTGATCGTTATCGTCGATTTTACGAATACCAAATATAAATCCTCGGTTAGGGAAACTGCAACCAATGCCATTCAGGGCTGCAGGAAAGAGAAAGCTATCCATCCCTTCACGCTTTACGTTATGTTCATCGATCTACAAGAATATCCTTAAAACAACTAAAATAATGGCGAGGTTGAAAGAGGTCCGCGGGGAAAAACACAAGAGTAACCTGTAGCATAGGGATGCCCCGATTAACAAAGCGGTTTAGACCGAAGTTGTCTCCTTATACAGTTTTCACTCTGTCCAGTATCAAGTAATTGCGTCCTAGAACCGTTATTTATAAACAAATACATATGTCGTGCAATTATTTCCTTAAAACAAGTGATGCAAGTAGGTTTCTGTTTGGTTGAGGATTGAACAAAATAAACAGCAATGTTATTTACGAATCAGAGTGATTAGGCTACATTCGCTTTTCCTCATAGGTACCTTTCTACATCATGCAATCTACTGCTCGTTGCATTTCCAGTTCCATACCGTGAACACAACACGGAATGCGAAACCGCGGTGTCTGCTTGACAGCTGCGTGTCTACTGTTGACAGTCTGCCTACTGTAGGATTAAACCTCAATTTTCTGTTACTTACAGTTGTTGCGTCGGAAACTGCGATGAATAAAAGCCGTTCAGCGTTGAAAGAAGTAAAATCAAGGCGACGGATATCCTGTAAGTATCCATGGTTCGGCGGGATTCCCAGCACACGAATTATGCACCGGTCCAGAACGTGACTGATGCGAGGAACGCTGTGAGTCCACAGCTACTTGTGTAGTGACACTTTTTCCCAGATAACCGTCTGTTACTCTGCTAGCTAATCTGATCAGCCGCCATCAGAGCCACTTTGAAACAGATCTCGGCTGGTTTATTTCTGTTGGAGCTCTCCTTTGTTTGGCTTCCCAAGTGTGTCAGTTCAGCCGATGTATTTTCAAAGATGCCGACACCGTGTTTTATGGTAGAAGGAGGGTGGTATCCTTATCTCCTCGCTGCGATGAGGAGAGCGTGTCAAAAAAAAACCCCACCAGATCAGTTTGCAACACTCCCCACCCCCCTTCGGTCGACGAGGATCATGCAACGCCTTCCATACATGGAAGAGAGAGACTCACCAAGTCGGCATCGGGCTGATCCAGTCCAACGCCGCCTTTTATCAGATTCAGCACCAAGCCACCTGGTACAAACCTGCTGGCAAACTTCAAGACTTAAAGGTACAGGCGGTTTTTTTTTTTTTATCTTTATCCAACACGTGTTTAAATAAATACTCCGTGCAAGTTGTCATTGCAGGTTAATAAAGACAATGAATATCTTCTCAGCGAGTATACTGCATCGGGCCTTAAATACCAAAGTTGACACTGAATGGAAAGAAATGTTATTTTGCTCTGAAAATGTGTTAAAACAATATAAACAAAATAGTTTCTTCCTTGCATTTATACTAGGTATGAAGTCGGTTGTAATTTGTAGGTTTAGTTATTGTGTATAATATACATATAAAATATGTATTCCAGCTTGGAGGCATCAGATTGAGAAACAGATTTTTTGTAACTTCTTAATTAACACTTGGTACCATTTGCTTGTAGACATCAATGAGGATCAATCACAGAGTTACATCTGAAATGTACTATATACACTACACATGTTCACAAAACAGTGGTTCTCTGGAGTTCTATTGTGATATGTGTATTCTTACAGTGAGGTGAAATTGCATTTTTGCAGTTTGCATTTTTATAAAAAATAATTCGTTTATTTCCCTGGATTTAAAAAAATACAATCATGTCACACAGTACCAGGGATTCAGTAGAATCCACAAACATTAATGCCTGTAGTACACCAGCAATTTGTAAGTATATCAAACCTAACCCAATCTGAGCAAACTATGCTTAATACACAGCTATACTCAAAGAGTAATGATTGAATTTTTCACTTGTCATCTGCCTACATTATGTTGTCATCCAAGGTTTCTTTGTAAAAATGCAGTGGAACATTTTCAAAAATTATAAATCAGTGGTTTGTGGAGCACTGCAATGATCCATTACAAATGAAATACACAGTGCACTTAAGTAAAAATACAAGTTAAAAGATGTGCTTACGTATATTTATTATACTTCCAGAATTGATGTCAGGGAGATCAAAAAAGGCTTGTTCCAATTTTACAGTCTGACTGTAAGGAAATCAGAGAAGCACTTACAGTAGCAGATTAATATATTAATAGATTTCTCTCCTGGAGACTGCTATGAAGCCATGTGCATTCTGAAATGTGACTAAAAATATTCATGAACAAAATATTTTCCTACCCTTTACACTACCAGTTGATACTAAGGGATGCACATCACATTTAAAGTATAATGTGGTGGCAAGGTTGCCTTTCGTAGTCATCTGGTTATGTTCATCAGGGAGGTATTTTCAGTACAAACAGTATGTATGCACTGCGCTTAGCAAATATCAGATTTCACTCTCGGAGATATGAAGTCGGCTCATTGGGGAGCTCTTCCTTGTCATCTTGTCGTGTGGAATGAGTCTCTGATCAGATCCGGGCTGATACTGTTCGTAATGCATGCTCATTTCACCAGAAGACAAAGAGACGAGAGGCAAATCAAACCATTCCTAAATTCGGATTGGCTATTATTAAAAACAAGTGTGCACAGTTGTGGGCAACACATTACATTAATAGCATATTCATAATGAATGCATAACAGATAAGCACTATACAAGGGTAAGGCAGCAGCAACACCCAAGTATTCATTACGTATGAGTGAAGGCTTCACTTTTGTATTATTGATGAGGGATAAACATCAACTTATGTACAATGTATGTGTCAAATGGGCTTCCAAGGTTGAAATAATGGGCAATGAATACTTTACATTGTTTTCTTTACATTTTATGCTGTTCTGTCTTTATGTAGCACTTCTGACTGTTATGTATGCATTATGAAGATGGAATGAATGCAAAGCAATTGTTCAATGCAGGCTTATTGCATTTCTTTGCATTTAGTCTGCAGTTCAAGTGGCAACTGAATGTGTTCATATTTTATATACTGTGAAAAAAAAAGAAGAATTTCAAGTGCACAAAGCAGGATTTGAAAAAGCACAAATACATGAAAATGTCATTTTAATAGTGCTAGGATGTGCAATTTAAATGCTTTCATATTGCTTTCATATGCTTTCATCTCTTGCCCAATAATTCAAATTCAAAGATCAATAATTCAAATGAGCAAACCTGTTTTTTTCCCCTCCCCAATCACTAGATTAAACTCCATCCTTCTGTGTAAATAATGACTTGCTGAAAAGGGATTTATGTTCGCTCATACATGAAGTAAATATCCGTATTGTATAAATGGTTCTCAGGGTCTCCTTCTTGAATGTTCACATGAAATAAAACTAGATTGTGCTTTAGTTTCCATTAGTTAATGAGCATTTTCATATTGATTCAAATAATCAATTGCTGATCTCATGGTTGAATATTGAGATTAACGATTCCGAAGAGTGACAGCATATATTTTACAAATACTTGGATATTTTCCACAAAAAGGTGATTTCTTAAGTCCTTGTAGTTATCCAAAGACATCAACCTGTAATTTCAGGATTAAGTGTCAATTATCTAGAAGTTAATAGAAACTTCTAGAACTTTGGAGAAGCCTCTACCACCTATGTTACATAAAACTATAAATCCAGGAGTATAAGGACCCAGTATAATGCACAACATGGAGTGTCATTTTGTGACAATAAAATCATTTTATATAATTTTATAGATATGATAAAGGTCAACTAACCATTGAATATGTCTAAGATTTAAAATGATCTGTTAAAAATCACTATATTATGCCACAAAAGGTAGTTCTGTAATTATAATTTGCTATTGCTAGGACACAGTGCCTAGCTTAGAATTTTCTCTCTTTTTACTGAAATATTTGACATTTGTAAATTGGTGCAATGGTATTTATTTGTGAACACAATTTGCCACAAACTTTCTTAGCTGTGGGTTATACTGTAGTAATGCACATTTCCAACTCCTAATCAGCCAGTTAGAGAGAAATTTCTCAAACTGGTTAATGTTGGGTATAAAAGCAATTAGGCTGAGAGAAAATCCATTACCAGCATTCGTTGTTATGGTTTCAAGCAAATTTCCTGGTCGTTGACCTTCTCAGGTCATTACATGGCTGGAGAATAATTCACAAGTGGAAACCACAAGTTTTCATTGTAGTGTCATTTATCTAGTTCATTTATCAAGTTCAAGGCTGCCAGAAAATTACACCTCAGTGTACAGTGTTCCCTGGGTAACAACTGGAGTTTGTCTCTTTCTTCAAAAAAGAATGGTTAGGTATGGTTAGGGTACAGTGTCCCTGATGATACCATTTGATGTTGGCTGCATGAATATTTATGGATTTGCTCCATTAAATCATCTCTGTTACAGTTTAGTAAACGTGGATTGTATACATTTGGTTATGAGCTGACTTTTATTTACACTTTCAGAACCATTACTCATAGGTTGGAATTCAGATATAATGAATGGTTTACTGAGTTAAGAAAAGACCAGCACTGGCAACTGTAACTTTTCAGTGTGCCATTTCAAAGAAACAAAAACTGTGGCAATGGGAGAGAAACGTTCATCACTTAGAAATGCGTATTCTCCATTTGAATTGATTCATGGTGACAGTTAAAAAGGATGAAGTTGCTTTTTAAACATGAAGAGCGTCATGAGTTTAAAAGTCATGAGAATGAGGAAATTCTCATGGCACATACTGTATTCCATTCCTTTTAAGTATTACCTGTAAGAAAATATTTTACTGAGAACACTGGTTGAAGTAAAGAAAAGGAGAGCTACATTTTCAGAACACAAACATGTGAACCAAAAAAGACTTGAGATAAAATGTTTAGGGAGTTAAGTGATATTATCTTAACACCACTTAAGTGCAGTGTTAAAAATTATGTCCCTAAGAAGAAAAACCTACTTGACTAATGTTATTTTATTCTTTCTTCTCTGTGATCTTATTCGGGTTAGCTGTGATCTTAAACTCTAATCGCTGATGCTATATTCTGTCCTTTTTTATCTTTAATCTATGTGCAAATGTTAAACAGAATACTTGAATTAGCAGAATTAAACATTAACAAGATTTCTGGGGAATTACAGAATCCTGGCTTTAAAAAAAAGTGCTAGTTATTAATGCAGTTCAAAATGAACATACCGCTTGTATTACATTTGTTGATGTGGGTTTTACAGTTTCATTGACTGTATTTTCCAATGTCTACAAAGAATTTGTTTTGTTTTGAAACATTTGCTCTTGAGCACTTGGCTAAACATTTCAATGTTTTCCACTTTGCTTCCTCTGAATTTGGCCCACATTTGCCACATTTTCTGCAGAACCAATAAAATGGAGCACTCCTTTGTACTTAAATGGTGGTAGGCCTCACTGGTAGACATATTACTACTCACTTGTGTTTGGTCTGAAAAGACCAACTTAATTAAGTATAATACATTCATAAATGTGGGCTTACTTTGCCGTGCCATTCCCAATTTATTCCAAGATGATACAAAGCAAAAACTGCCTCAGTGCTGCCGGTTCAGGCCAAAACACTTTGCACCATAATTGCATTAACCCAAGGGCTCCACACTCACTGTGGTAAAATGTGAAATAATTTCAATTATTCTCTTAGGCTCAGATACAATCTGACTGCCATGTACTTTGTCCTTAATTTTTAGTGATGAATTTAAGCAAGTTTTATTTATATTTTCTTATAATTTCACAGGGAAACTAGCAGCAGAGAAAAGGGTGCTTAAAAGGGCAATATAAGCATGTATTCAAAAAAAGATAGTTTTGTGGGGGTCATTTTCACAGTATATAAGGCCACTGTTTGTTTATTGTATTTTTTTTTTAATTGAAGGAGCACTCATTAACAAAATCATGCAAGTCACTAATTCATGTACCAACAACAGATCTGTTTTAATCAACTTCATTCAACTGTTGTGTTTCATTGTAATTGTGACTGTGGCTGGTCTAGTGATGTTATCAAGCCTCACCTGACCTCATTAGGCTGATTATAAACAGGTATGTGGCTGGAAAGCAGGGTCTCACTTTTCCAGCAGTGTGGCTGTGTGTTGTGTGCTCAAGTCTGGGTCCTTTCTGTATGTTTTTAAAATAATTTTTTGTGACAAGTGACAGCCTGCTTTTCAACATATACAGTGTGTCTTTATATGCTTAGGTTGGTTGTACATATGTGCTCTGCCTGTTTTACTTACCAAGAAGTCAACAAATTTACTGATAAAAACTAAATTATATCTGAAAAATGTTGAGAACTCTAAGTATGGATTAAAAGCCATCAAGGGAAGCAATTAGCTTTCAGCAAGCACGCCACTCAAAATCATGGACAAAACTACAGCACTGAACTCATACCACACGTTTGTTGCGTTCATTAGTACCACTTGTGTTCATTGTGGAGGGGAAAATAGTCCACCGAGAACATTTAGCACAGATATTGTTTGGGGAAAGCAATTATTTGAAAGAACATAACTGAGTCATACTTGAGATTTACCTCTGTTATATCTAACCTTGAAATTTGCACCAAAATATGTAATAATTGTAAAACAGCCCAATTGTTTTGTCACAGTGACATATTCATGTTATATTTCCATAAATCACATTTTTTTCTACAAGGATCCTTCTTTAAATCATTTTAATTTTTCAGCTTATTGGTGTTATGCTGTATTAGATGGTCTCATATGAACCTGAAAGCAATAATTATTTTAAAAAAGAAGGAATAATTGAAATGCCATTTTAATACATTAACAAGTTGAGTAAGTCCAAAAATGAGCTCACAAATGATAATGCTACTGAAAATGAGTGTTTGAGAGGGCCAGAGAGTCATCTCATTATATTGTAAGAAAGAAAAAAAAATACAGTGCTCAACACAGTCTGCTTATGAGTACAACATCTGGTTTGCCTGAAAGTGAAACCCAGTTGTAAGAAGGATAGGGAATGACATGGCAGAAAGCAAACAGACACATTATGATGAAACAAGGTCCAGCCCCCATCCATTGTGATACCGAGAGCATATCTATTCACACCAGAACTGGTCTCTCTTAAAACACAGCCTCATGTCTGCCATGTCTGAGTCAATTATTAACTGAGGGGGGCGGGTGAATTAGGAGACGTCCGGAGCAATTGGTGCTCTCGAGACTGGCCTTCGATGGGGTAATGGTGACAGGGTCCTATAAGCAATTACCGTTTCAAGCCTTCAGCTTTATGTCCTCACTATAAAAACAATGTGAAAATGCTTTTGTGTAATTGAACATGTTTTGTCAGACAAGGAAAAGCTTCTTGATGCCAATGTGCACTGTCTGCTCCAGTGTGAGGCCATCCATTCGACCGTCCACTGGAATGCAGAAAGAGCAAAGATAATACACACCCCTGCACATGTCCTCAACCAACACAAGGCAAACATGGAATAATCATATACCTGAACTGAATGTACCAAAATGTGTTCTGCATTTCTTCCTTTAGTATTGCAAAAAGACACCAAAATGCTATGCTAACTTCTCATGACCGTGTAGAAAATAAATGTACTTGTGCAATTGTCCATTTTCCATCGCAGAGTTGATTTCCATTTAAAATATGGAATAACAGCAGCTCTGTGCTTGTTTCTAATTAGACAAGACAAGATTCAACAACTATAACCAGGAGTGACCAGAGTGCCTCTGAAAAGAAAGTTCTTTTAGGACACTGGCACTGTGTCCTAAAATGTCAGCCAAACATGAGGCTTGGACCCATGACTGTCTCATGACAAATATCTTTGGAGATGATGTTACAACTGCATTATAGATCAATATCATTTTCAAGAACAAATCTGTGTGATATTTCTGGATATCACCACGGACACTGGATTCAATAGTATGTCTCAATAAGCAAAAAGGCTCTTCTCTGTCATAGTAGTGTTAACCTTGGGGGGCACTGCTGTTACCTTTCACAAATGTTTCAATACAGTGTAGTTAATTCTATTCTCTCAACATTGAAGGGGGCAACTCCCCCCCTCTAAACACATGCCCATGCCTAAAACACATCTTGAAATAAGGGTAAGTGATAGACTTTTTATTACATGGTGCGGAATACAGATATAAACAGCTGTGCTTGTGAATCTGAATGAATCCGGACCATGGCTGTATTTAAAGTGGAAGTGCTAAATTAACAATTAACTTAGTGCTTATATATCTGCATATAAGAGCACATAGCCAGTTTGAAAGCAAGGAGGAGAAGAAACTTGCTTTAAATCACAATCTGTGTTTGTTTCCTTCAAATCAATAAACCTTTAAACACTCAGAACATATGAATGGATGTTTGTAGTCTGTATTATGGTAATCGTAATTATAGTAAATTAATCATAGTATTAATTCAACTTCAAATTTGTCAAGTAAGGTTAATGGTCTTTCTGTTAGTTCACTTTAAACGTTTGACTTAAGCAAAATAAAATAAAAATTTTGATGTTTTATGAAATTAAGTTGGTTAAATTGAGTTTTGTCAGCAATCTATAATATACTTTACTTACTTATACTTTACTTATACACTTACTTAAAACAAAATGTTTTCCGTGAATAAGGTGCAATTGCTGTATTTCAAATGCTATTTTACAGGATGTAATTACTAATTGAACACCTGCAATCTCATCTGGAGTGGACATATATCTTGATAAATACACAAATTACTTGGCGTTCACCCACCATAAATAAAGGCAAACATTAGCACTGTTTGAATACTGCATTGTAACCAATGATACTACACTGTATTCAAGAATACTGTTCTGTCTGGGAAATGATTGTTTTATTTATTTTTGAAGTATTACTATTATATAAAGAAATTCATATAAAATATTTTAAGGCAGAAAGTCCGTATTAAATCACGGGATAAAAGGGCTGTCCTCTACAGAAAACTGCTGCAGATTGCACAGGTAAATCTAATTGGTTTATTAAATCAATTCATGCCGGTCTAACTGAACTGTCGTAACATATGGTATTCCCATGCGTTTGAAAAATTTGCACATTAGAAGGGGTTAAGGACAGCCAATTCCCTTAACAAATGATCATATCAATACATTTATATGTGGAGGAAAGTAGATTACTTGTAATTATCATTTAAGACGGTTTACCTGTTTAATATAAAGGGGGAAAGAAGCGGCTACCTTTATAAAGGGTTTACAAAAATGATCGGTCCTCTTTAAAATAGCACAACGTCAATGAATTCGATTACATAATTAACACACAACACGTAATCAAGTCTTCAGCATCGTGCAACGGTTATGTTGTGTATTTTAGTTTCGAGCCTGCCAAACACTTCCTGCCAGAGCAGGCTACTTTAACCTTTAGCTTTGTTCGCATTGTCCGCTTTCTCCAGCAAAGTCCATTAAACTAAGTGGCGCACGATGCCTTCTAAAATCGTTTCACTTATTACAGCAGTTCCGCGGACGTTGTCATGTGCAGTTTTAATCAATAGCTCGGGTTTTTGTGTATTCATTTAATCTGCGCGCGCGTTTTTAATTAAATAAATAGCGAGCACGGGGGCAGGTGGGCCTGCGCGAGCAAAGCTGCCGGGGGATTTGGTTTTCAGCCGTTGCTCGGCAACCGCTCATCGTCTCCTCACAACAGCACGAGCGGGTATTCAGCGAGCAGACGCACCTTGGAGACTCGGAGCTTCGGCATAGTAGGAATGAGAAAAGAAATATAGGAAGGGGCGGGAGGGGGGACGGGGGGTAGAAAGAAAGGCCTTGAGAGACAATAGTGAAAATGCGCGTCGATTTCTTTCCGGGGACCGCAAACAGGGGTCTGCTAGAATAATGGTTGAGATGGGTTGCGTTTCCGTATTTGAGGGCTTCTGAATAGCTTGTGTGTACCACTCGCCCTCAAACGAATGCTCTAAAGGATAGAAAGGTTTTCTGATCTCGGACACATTAATGATACCTGTCCCCTTGAACCGTCGGTAACACATTTAGATCACAAAGAGGAAGAACCGAGAAGAGATTAAAGGGTGGAAATGAAAGGGATTTCAGAATTTTACTCTTCTCTCTCTACACTTTCTGTGTGTGTGTGTGTGTGTGTGTGTGTGTACACCCAGTAATATTATATATTATAAAGACACATACACACAGACATTCTCATATTCTCATTAAAATATACTTCCAGGGCAATTTAGTGATTTACTTTAAAATTCTCGATTAATTTTATTTTGGAAACTCGCTGGAGGCTTTTGCATATTGAAATATATTTTTAGACCATGAAGCATACATCTGATGACTCCCTTGTTATGGTCTTCTTGTTCTTGGTACGTTGCAAGTGAACAGGACTCAACTGCTAGTAACGGCACACAGAAACGCTGGTGTCATTTTCTGAATGAAGTTAGGACTCCATTCAAGGAGATTTGTCATATAAATGGGATAATGCAGTCCATGCTGTTGTCAGGGACACCAATTAGGCTATTGGGAGTCTGGGGAAAAAAACAGCACCGAGAACAAAAAGAACCTTTTTCCCCACTCAGAGATTTGTAGAAATCAAGTTTCATGTGCAGCACACCCTTATTTGCCTCTCACAAAAAAGTTACAATAATCAGAGTAAGATATTAATGTCATAATTAAAGCAAATCAAAGTTTAAGGTAAAGCTGATAATCAAATTAAATGCATTTGTCATACTGCGAGCCATTACACTCCAGGTTGAATACTACACAGAATAATACATAAAGGTAAAGAAGTTGTATAATGTTCTCGTCTCAATTCAGTGACAACATTTTCAACACAAAGAGATAGCATTCCCATCAATGGGCGTTTCATACTGCGCACAGTGGGGTAGATGAAAGCTGTGGACATCGTTAGAACAAATGAGCGAGCAGGACACGGCTATAACAAAGGAAAGTATCGGGGAAAGTCTCTCTTGAGGTTAAAAAAAAAATCTTAAGCAGATCTCCTCTGGGGCTCATTTGCGAAGAGGGCCTTTCACCCATTTATCAGCACCTGTCTGTCTGGAGAAGCGCTCCATCACGTCCCTTGACGTTATGTTTGAAGTCATCCGGTGCGCTACAGATCCAGCGTGCTTTGCGTAATTGGCCGTCAGGCAGACCGCGCCTCAAATGAGGTGCGCGATAGCTGCCCGTGCGACGGATGACGTCCACATCTGTCACTTTTCCGCCGAGCGTTATTTGTAGGAATTCCGCTTTGTTTTTGGCTGTCACAGCCAACGGAAACTGGGGCAGAACGACGGACAAATTTTACTGAACGAGCAGAGTTATTAATCGAAATGATACACCAGCGCATCTGAGCCGTGAAGATGTCATCAGTATATCTACCGATAATGGTACACGTTCCTCAGAGGTTTATTTTTGTATAGATAATGATTTACCTTGCCGTCACAAACATGGAGAAAAAACAAAGAGCGTATGCACCGTGTCGTTTTCTTCTGAATTTAAAACGAACAGATGAAATATACGTCTTTGGCCAGGTGTTTACCATACCGAAAAATATAATGAAACTGTATGCAATAGTCGATCCATACCATCTTGCGCTGGCCTATATTCAGTCTAATCTCAGTGAGGGGGAAACCAAACTGTTTGTTCCATGGAAAAAAACGACACGTTATTTTGTTATTAACACAAGTTACTGCAATTAACTGAAAAATGTTTTCAGTGTCAATATGAAAAATTCTCTCAAAGCGTAGCTGAAAATGCACTTTAATCTGCATGTACACACATGGCGAACAATGTAGCTGTTCCTTCTTTCCCCTAACAGTCTGAATAATACCGCACAAGTGAAAAATACCAGGTGTGCAGTTCATGCGCCTTCTTGGAGCAAATAAACTTTGTTTTAGGCATGTGGTCTCCATGGCAACATGTCAGTGTTTTACCAGTCCTTTTACAAGAGGAGCTCTTGAGGTATTTGTTCTATTTTTGTACGCCGATTCACACAGTTATGGGTAACTCTTAAAAAAGACCAATCCCAGAGCTAACAAACGGGTAACCGATTATCAGCAGATATTATTCTGTATTTCCACATTACAATATTGGTATCCTGTTGACTTAAGTGATCTCTTTCTCCTATCATCTTCCTGAAAAAGAATGTTTTGTTTTGGATTAAAATGCTTTGTTTTGATCCAAAGAGGCCAGAATTCCCAGCAAATGAATATCTTCTCATATTTGCAGAGCAACTGTTGAAAATTCAACAAAGACATTACAAGGAGACCATTCTAAATTTCTCAAATGATGTCTGTTGTAAAGTTTTACCTGTTGCAGTTTCTCATTATTATGACTAAACAGAGCAACATCATGATGTCTTCAGCACATATGCAGATTTGTACACAAATAAACAGTAATTCATTATATTTAATATGAAGTCCTCAGAGCTGTACAGCTGGTTGGTAATAATTTTCTGACCTTATTAACACTATTAAATGATTTAAAGGGGGAAAGCAATACACCGCATGCAAACTTAAGATGCGTCTCCTGTGAACGCATACCCAATGGCAAGACTGGAGGCTAGTCTCCTGGTTGGATGAGCACTCATCAAAAAATGTGTTGGGCACAATATTCACACTTAAAAGTTTAGAGGGCGAATCCTTCAGAGGAAACCCTGTAGCCCTAACTGTAACCCTAGACCTAACCCTAACCCTAGCTATAACACTAACCCCAGCCCATACGAACAAAGGTGGAGCTTCATGACCACATCTGCTGCATCTCCTGATGCTTATGGAGGAAAGCAATGTCTGGTTGACTCCAGGATTGAAGAAATCAAAAAGCCATCAGAGTTCCACAAGGCTGGGGACTACTGAGGAAGTAGTGTCTGTCTCGCGCACTTTGAGGTCTTCAAAGAGAGACAGGACCAGGGCAGCAGCGGGAGGCGACCCGTCAGTTGTTTGAGGAGGTGCGATCCTTTCATTGTTCCATTGATGACTAGAACAGAGGCAGTCCCCTGTCTGGATGGAAGGCAGTTCTTGAAGTAGCACATCAGGGGTAGGCATAAAGGAGCCAAAGGAGACAAGCCTTTGCTCAGAGAAGCCCTGAGACAAGCTAGAGTAGGTACGCATACTCCATGAAAATACAAGTCTCTTACACAAAGAAACTTCTAGTACACGAGCATATGTGCGCAGTCTTCCACACACTAAAAGTAAAGGGGGTTTAATAATCATCTCCCCATTTAAATAATCTAATATAAACTTTGTGATTTTACTGTAGAGATGATATATTCACCGTCACGCATACTCAAATCAAATTCAAAGATTTTGTTCTTCCTAGGTATGATTTCACTAGCTCTAACAGAAGGTGGAACCCTACATGAAACAGCAGGAACAGCAGAGGAAATGAGACCTGATCAGTTTCAGAAACGTGACTGGTGACACAGAAATGGATGATCACTTTCCCCATTTAAATGGTTGTCTTGTATACTCTGACACTGGGTATATGAATACATCCAAAGTCCTAGTCGGGCACTCTTGTCTGGCCATTTAATCATTGCTCTCTACCGCAGCTGATGCAGGGCGTATTTTTCAGTCTAAAATGGCTGCCATGTATCACCCAGGAGGGCGCCACCCGTTGGTTATGATCAAGGCAAATTAGGCCCCTCAGCACAAAGCACTGAGACTCTTGAAAAGCACTGCATCAATGTATTTCTTTTATGCATTAATTTCTCATTCCTTCGCTATATGGCAACTGATTGCAAGATAACCTTATCCGTTATATGGCACATTGTTCCTTTGTCATTTGTCACATGAAAGTGACAGTGTATCCTGATATATCCTCTAGACCTGGAGTGCTGGGCTGAATCTGTTGAGCCTGCTTATGAAACGAAAACCCAGGTGGACTACGGCGCATGTAACAAGTCTTCATGAATTTGTGTTAGTGTGCCAAGCGGCTTCTTTGATGCCTCTAACCTAATTTCACTTACAAAGCACAGTGTACACAAGAGGGCATTTGGTAAAAGAACCAAAGTTTCCAAATAAGCTGAATTCATGTGTCATTTTTACTTTGTGGCTTGTGAACACAATATGTAACCAAGACCTTCAAAGTCAAGGGGACTTTGTACCCACCTGTGTAACTCTATATTTCTGATGCTAAGCTTGGGTCAGCAAGATGGAGAAGGAAGGGGTGAAAGCTCCAGGCCTGTGACCTGGGTTTGACAGCTTCACCAGGACACTGCTACACCCAAATGCCTTCCTTTTTTTTTTTTTTTTTTTTTTAACTCATATTGACTTTTAGGTTTGATTCAATGACCAAGAGACGCGTCTGGGCCAGTTTAACCCTTTTGTACGAGATTTATTTTATGGTATGTAGCACGCGTTAGGTTGCATGGTTCATTATGTTTTCATTTGCATTATTAAGCTTCTCTTAGTTTTCACTGCCACATTTGTTATAGTTTGTAACATTAAATCACTGTTTCCTCAAAGCTAACGTTAGCTAGAATTTTTCCAGTCTAGTGTTCTAATCACGCTGGTTTGACCGTTAGCGCGAAAGGGCTAATCACACCAGTGTGACCGTTTGCGTGAAAGGGTTAAATACCTTAATAAACTAAACAAAAAGAATAGACTGGCAAGTATGTTTCTCTTTCTAATTTATGTGCAGGTCATTAGGTGTGATCATTGTCAGTGATAATATTTGTCAAAAAAAACATAACGGTTTCTTGTAAAAGCCCTCCTGTCCATATTCTAGCAACAGTAATATGGCATATTGAGAATGTGCCCTTGAGTTGTTCCCATGAGAGCACAAGAGACGTTGGTTTATTTCATTCAATGACTCTGCACAGACTTCCCTCAGACAGCAAATAGTGATGCTAGAGCAACTCACCTCTGAGGACAGGAAAGCAATACAGCCCTTATGAAAGCAAGCAGTCTTACTTTGACTTTCGTTGCAAAGACAATCAGGATGACAGCATGCACACCAAGAGCAGGGGAGAAGTGACAGGTGTTTAAGATCAAAGGAGTGACGCTACAGAGTAATCAAACATCTCCGTCCTTGAATCTTTCTCCTTTACAAAATCCCAACCCTTCCGGAAAAGTTCTGATTTTCCTAGAACACAGAGCTGTAATAGCAAACATTAATGGTACCACTGTGGGTTTCAAGCTATGTACACCACAAGTGCAGATACCAGTGTGTCATTATTTTGGTGTAATTAACTTCTGAGGCAAAAACTTTATGCAATTTAATAATATTCATGTCTTATAATATTAAACGAGTCAAATCATTGCTTGATGTCAGAGAGTCTGTGGCTCTGGCAACATTCGGTACACACCGTTGGTCTGGTATCAAGAATTAATAGGTTGCAATAAATGATACTGCACCAGGCTATTCACTCCCAGGGCAGTCGTACTACAACATTATCCTCATGAGGACCCTGCCTATATTAAGTCAGGGGCAGACGCAGCTGGTCCCTGTAAATATTGAGCTCTGCAATTATCCGACTCCATTCTAATATCACCAAACACACACACACACACACACACACCGTTGCCGCCACCTCAACAATGTCCCCATCCATCTTTCCTTTCAAAAGTGTGTTACAGGGCATTAGAATTGGGATTAAAGCCACGGGGAAAGGGAGGTGAGGTTTTAATTAGTGTGCCGTCCCCTGAGACAGAACAATGATTCACATGACTTCTGAGTGGGAAGAAGATCTCTCGCTCGCTCGCTCCCTCTCCCTGCACTGGTGGGCTCCTATGCAGCAAGTCTGATGCTGCCACAAGGGAACACACAGTAGAGCACTGACACACAATATGGCTTTCACTGAAATTCATACAAATCCAATAAAAATAAACCGTGCGTCTGATGTGGTTTCTTCAATGCTTCAAGTCTGGGGAGACTTGTAATGCTGGTTTTACTGTATTGTTTCTATTCTCCATACATGTGCTCTCTATGCTCCCCAATGCATGATGAAGCCAAGTGTTGGCCTAAGAAATACAGAAGAAATCGGGCCCTTGTAGCTGACAAAGCTGGGGGAAAAAAGCAGCCATCACTGATCCATGAGAAAAACCCAGGGAAGGTGGACTTGCAGTACCAAGAATTAAGACATTAATAATTAAAAATCAGTCTTGTAAGGGTCAGTAACATGATGGTCCAAGGAAACACCTTCCCTTGGTATCATTTTCAAGTGCTTATCGACTTTTCTCCCTAAAGTAATCAATTTCAGTTTCCACTTAGATATGCATGTTAGGCAAAAAAAACCTGTAAACTTAGCTTCTGATGATTTCTCATAGCTCCTCGAGGTTCCAGTTTAAAATAATTGAAAAAAGAGGCACACAAAGAGCAGGCATTACAGCTGACTGCCCCTGACACACAATCACTCATGAAGACTATGTCAACTCAAACAAGCCGCACACCTCTATTTATTATGAATTCATAGCCAACAAGCTAACACGTCCGGGGCATATAACAGAGGATTATTTTAATACGGCTCTCTGAGGAAAGGAATTGCCAGGTTTACATACCTTGTGAAATACAAGACTAAATAAATATGAGCACCAAATGGTGTTTACCCAGAGGGCTCGAGGGGAGACAGGCCAGAGTATTAGCAGGCCCTTTTTGGAAATGAGCGCATGTTGATTTAGGGAGCAATTTTGCAGCACAGAGTTTGAAAAATAAGATTGCATGGCACTTCCCTCCGCTTTGTCCCTGGGGTAGGTAACTGTCTGTCTTAATCTCATGTGCCTCAGCGTGCCACAATATTACACAGTAACCAAGTGCAGGATTATCCCTTGCCATCTGAATTTTTTTTAAGTTCTTTGCAGTTTCCAAATACCATCAGCTGCATGTGTACTTTTGCAGTTTTATCTGGAAATTAATGAATAAACCAAACAGTTGAACGTACACTTGGCCTCTGCCAGCTAACTGTTTCATGTATTCATAACCGACATCATATATCATGTCTTGCAAAAGCCTCTTATCTGTGGTAACTTACATACCTTTACATTTTACACATTACTCCTTCATTTAGCTGTATATTCACTGAAGCAAAGTAAGCTAATGCCGTTAACATGGGTATATTTCCAGACTAGTGTGAACCAGCAATCTTCTGATAATACATCTGGTTCCCTAACTGCTATACCACACTGGCACCCAGTATGTAGATCAACCCATTTTCCACAAATATATCAGAACCATTTTGCCTGAACACATGGTGATAAAACTACAGAAACAATGGACATGAAATCAGATTTGATGATTAGACAGTTGCCAGCGTTTGTCCCAAGCAGCCGTTTCTGTTTGCGGAGTAAACTCCACCCACGAAGACACTGAATTAAAGGAGCACATGGCTGCATTGCAGATCAGACCAGCATTAGTTAACAAAAGAAATCAATGATCTGGAATCGTGAATGAAAATGTCACGCTTTGTGGCACCATTTCATCTGAAATATGTATTGTCCCGAAATATGAGCAACTGAAAAACGGAACATAATCTGGGTGATATTATTAGTATGAATTCAGAGAAAGAGTCCATGACATGCAGTTTTTTTAAAAAAAAAACAAAGAGATTAGAAGTGTAGACACTGTTTTGTTTCCAGATTCCACACAGCTGAGACAAACCTTAAAGGGTAACGGTAGGATGTGATCACCTAATGATGAAACGAGCCACGTTAAAGAAATTGTCTTCTAAATGGCTTTGTGTATCAAACCGCTGCTCGTTCTCATTTGAAATGTTGCATTTTCGAAAAGCAGACGAGACTGATTCACTCGGTTACATAACGGATCGCCCCCCTCTGGCCAAACCGAGTACGTGTGGAAGACACACAGGCCACCGTTTGCCCTCCTCAAGAAAGCATCCCTTTTCTGCAAAATCTCTTCATGTTTTCCTGCTGAACAGATGGCTCATGGTTCGAGCTGCAGCTTTAGACTGTGAAAGGGAGGAGTAAATATTCTTCCTTTGCGAGTTGGGCCCATCCTGTGATTTATGGTGTCAGCACTAATGCCATGCTACCGGGGGATTCGGCTGCATTTCCCTGCAGGTGAGCGCAGGAGCTGACGAATAAGATTGAAAATCAACCGCTGTCTGTGTCCTTAACTTTCTCTGCAGGAGGAGGAGAAGCAGTCGCCCCCTGCTGGACGCAGAACATCTCAGCAATACGATACATGAATGCGGCAATGTTTGCAACATTTTTGGCAATTCTTCCAGCTACGTTTCAGTTAGAAGCATTTTATAGATCCTTTTTAAAATCTCTTGCCTCTAGGGGTTTTTAAGACAATCTGTATGCAATAACATACACCTGGCTAAAGCCTTTAAAAATTTTAAACATCATAAATCCAAAGCACCTGCACCCTCCCTATCTCTACCTTTCTTTTCACTATCCTGGGTTTCAAAGCCAGGTTTTCCACCACAGCCTGTTGGCTAGGTGCCATTAATAACCATTTCTCATTACCAGCTTATTTTATCATGCGTGAATGAGTACTGTGGTCACAATAAGGGCAGTAACTGTGCGATCACTGCTCCTCAGCCGCGCGCACACACACACACTTAATATGATGCACAGTTAATGCATTACAGTACATTCTGAAACATGTTAATGGTTATCCATGCCTCTGATGTACAGGCCACAGTAGCAGTGACTTATAGTTATGATTTTTCAGTGTCAGTAAGTCATTCTAGCAGGCTATGGCCACTATGCAGATGCAAGACAATGTTCATAATGCAAAGTGGAGCATTAAAGAAAGATCCCATCATTCATTCATTTGTAAGGAATTGGCTATTGCTTTTGTCCTTGACCATGCTGTTAACATGGAAGATAGATGTTTAACGTGTTTAGGAAGACCTAATCTACTAAACCCAAGATGCACTCAATCCAACAAGCTCGTTCATATGCTGGGAGTGACACTCAGAACAGAGTTGGGGTCAGTTCAATATTTATTCAGTCAATTCTGGAAATGAACGGAGGTTCAATTCATGAATTGAAAAATAACCCATTATTTTTTCAATTTAATTCTTGAACTGATTAATTGAAATGGAATTGACCCATAGTCTTGATATTAAAACACAGTTTTCCAACAAAAAAAGAAGCGCAAGCTTGAAACAGCAGAGCAATAAAACCCTATTTAACATAACTATTTAACACGACACGTTACACCTATCTTTGAATCATGGCATCAGTCACGCTCCGTGACAGACACAGAGCTGGTAACAGGATGTTTAGTGCAGCCACAAGCCAATCCATCTCGCGAAGGTAACGAGGGAAAGTTATCAATAATGGCATCGAGATGAGCGCCTTGCGCTGGAAATACTGACGCGCTCTTAATGGGTCGGACATTAAGGTGATTCACGTCCCAGACGTGCCTGCTTAAAAGGTCAAGGGAAGGCGCGACGTTTTTTTAAACCAGCTCTCTAGCAGACGGTGGAGTGTGGCCTTCTCTGGATCTGCCACGTTCACGCTCACTTGTAGCTGCCGGCACGCATCTCTCAGAGTTGCTCTGTTTGGTCGGGTCAGGGGCAGAGATGCTGAAGTGAGGGCTCTAATGGAGGAGGAAGTGTGAGTGTGAGTGTGAGTGTGAGTGTGTGTGTGTGTGTGTCTGAGTGAGAGAGTGAGAGAGTGAGAGAGGGAGAGAGGGAGAGAGAAAGTGTGACTGTGTGCTACAGTACATTTTGGGTTGGGGGACAGGAATGGACAGAGCAGTCAACCAGGGGAGTGAAATGTGCATGGTAAGGAGATCTTGAGTGACCTGTGACAGCCTGCCATAAACAATACATTATCTCCACACACATAGCCCTGTCACTGGCAAGGCAAGACCTGACACCCAAAGGAGGAAACCTATCCCCTGTCATTGTGTTGGCACATGGGAATTTACCTGCTCATTAGCAATTAACCTCCAGACGTGGGAGCTGCATATATGATGCCGGTAACGAAGTAGCACGCCAGAGTCGGATGTTACGGACCCCCTCGATCCCTGACGGTCATGTGACCTGGACTGCTCCACTGACATCCCCTGAACCCTGGGCTGCGAATAGCACTCACCCTGCACGGAGTCCAGCTCTGAACACATTTCAAAAAAGGCAGAAGATTAAAGCGCCATGTGACAGAAATCTGAAAGACGGGCCTGAATAAACGCTTCGCCTGAATGCCATGTTCTGCGACAGCGGAGAGTTCTTAAAAGCACACTCCCATTCTTCTCCCTCTTTGAAGTGTCATCTGCCCAGCATAGCTGACTGTTTTCACTTAATTTAGCTTACTCGGTAGGCATCAAAGATGTATCGCTTTGTGTGGTTATAATGATATTGCTGCTGCAGTCACAGCAATAGCTAAGGCACATTTTAATCGAGCATCTGACAAGGCAGAAGATTGACATTGCAAACACGTTTCCAAGAGAATGAGACAAAGATGCAAGCTGCTCCTCCTCTAATGATGAAGAACTCAATATTGGGTCAGTACCACTATATTACACAGTACAAGATTCGCGATTGGATATCTTAGCTTCTTCTAGCTCAATTAGAAAACATTGAGAAATGGTTTGTTTGATGGAGGCAGGCTCAGATCCATAATCATTTGCCTGTAGAAGGAGTAATAACTGGTTATAAAAGTTTCATGATAGCCTGGGAAAAAAAAATTAAAAGATACAATTGTGACCAGGCATATGTCTACCATGTTAGATATGATGCTCAAACAAATTACACAGAAGCCACAACAGGCCAAACTATTAAAAATTAAGTAATAGAAAAAAAGGTTTCTTATCTCCCAGATTGAGAGGTTTTGGAGTTCTCTTTGTCAGGAAATGGCAAGCTACAAGATCTGGTGAAATGTCAAAAACTCAGCTGACATCAAGTTTTCACTGTGCAGTCGAATGACACGCTTGGCTACCTTGCCTTAACACCGAGTCTCCCTTGAGCCCATTCACCATGCTCACATTTTGTCCTGGACTGTGTGGGTGCTATTAATTCTCAGCTTCAGCAAATGCTGACCACAGAAATAGACGAGTGATTCCTCCTCGCCCAACAGTGAAAATTGCTTTCTTTTGGATGCCATAAGTAAAGAGTTTGTCCTGAGCACAAAGAATTTTCCAGATGAGAAAGTGTGACTGAGTGCTCTTGTTTGTCTAGGAGTGAATCCATTCATAGCTACATTGGAGCTATAACTCCTACCCAGGTCACATTCATTAGATATCATCAAGTAGCATCTGGTTCAGGACCCCAGCCTGGATAGCTGCATGCTAACAGGGAGGTCATCTAGAGGAGGTGAGAGGGATCTAGAGAACGCTTTGAACCGTTTATGTGGAGCTTACCTTCCCGCTATACCACTGATTGTAGCATCGGTCACTCCTTTCAACTCGTTTGCTTAGTTTACATTCTCTAAACAATTTACACAGCTGGATTATGCTAAAGCTAATTAAGTGACGAATTCCAGCTGTAGGACAACAGTGTCCCCTTCCCAGAAATCAAATCCTTACATTTCCGCTCAGTTTACCACACACTGCCCCGGTGTAACGTTATGGACGTTTTCTTTACAAAACACAGCGTTGACTGTGTGAATAACCTCTCATATAAACATGGTTTGTTGTCACTGGACTCTACCCACAGTGTCCTGCAATTCCAAGCAAACATTACATGTGTTGTGCATCAGCATCTTCCCCTTGTTAGTCACAGCAGGAGTTACAGAGAGGGGGGGGGGGGGGGGGGGGGGGGGGGGGGGGAGAGTCGCTCTGGGATGTCACATGAAAAGGAGGAAGCTGCGCTGACAAGCACATTTTACGGTGATGCCGCCCCAGAGCACGTGGCGCCTGGCGCCCGCGACCCACGAGCTAGAAAGTGAGATACGACGAGATACTTCCAGAAATGTCAAAAGCAGAACTCATTCTGCTTGATTTCTATGCGGCCGCTATAAATAGGAGCCCGTTAAAGGTCCTGTTCAATCATCTTTATTCATGGCTAGCGAGGCAGAATCCCACAGTCATGCCACAGCCACGCTCCGTTCGCGTCGCGGGGCTGGCGGAATAAAGGCATCATTATGGACTGTGCATCGCACTAAAGGGCTAGAAATAAACAGGTACGGAGAACGCGCCGGACGAGCCGTGTGAAACACGCGTCGGTTTGGTTCCACGTTAATGAAATAAGGCATCAAGTGGGTCGGTTCTTAAGTGCGCCACAAAACAGCGCAGTTAAGCAGAATCACCATCTCCGGGGCAGGAACAAGGATAGCCTCATTAGAGACATGATTAGAAGACGTCATTTGAAGTGTTGCCGCGGGCCAGCAGTGGACTATGATTTCCATTCAGACTTCATCGGATGTTAACTGCTTTAAGGGCAGGCATGAGAGCAGATGAAAGGAAAATGCTTCATTTCAGAATCTTGCAGCTGTGGGGTGCAATACATGGATGATGTTTCTATTAGGCCCACACACTCAGACCACAAAGGTACGCAAACGGGCACAAATTCGTCCGGTCAAATTTATATCAGCAGAATTTATGGAAAAATTACATACAAAATTACACCCGTTTCAATCAAGCTAAATATACTGTCCTCGTAAATCTACTCTCAAAAGCTTTAATGGAAACGAAGCCTCGGATATGCCATTTAATCGCCATGCTATTTTGAAAACATTCACTTGTTCTGAGCGTGGAACTGGTCCTCTCTTTGAGACGCCCTTACCCCTAGGGATCATTGATGGAATTACATGAAACTTTGTGGAAACAATCCAGGAACCTCTAAGGAGCCAACCAATAGTGTAGGGACAGGAATAGATCATATGCCATGTCTGTTCTGCTCAAGAGATACACAGGTGACAACTGAGGCCAAGTAGAAGATATTATTCCAAAAATCAAATATAGAACAGGTAGCAAACATGGAGACTAGGAAAGGAAATGCACTCTTCAGTCTTGCCTGCTCGAGCCAGGGCGTTCCAGTCACTCAAATTGGAGAGAGTAAATCATCGTTAGAACTGATAAAAGTCTTTGGTTATATTGTATTCTTTGGCTCTGTTGAAGGTAAGACTTTTACAGTGCAGGCGTTTGACCAGAGCCAGGCACATCCGGTTATTTATGGCTTCATTCTGCATTTCCCCTCAATTTTCACTCATATTAAACAAGACACTTGGGCTGAGCCTCCCAAAACGCTACAATGTTGTGGTCAATATTCAGTGATAAGTTGGAATGTGGCTCCCTCTACTGTCTATCAGATGTAGCGCAGATCCATTACTTTATGCAGGCTGCTTTTATATTGAGGGAAAAAGGGGGAAAAGACCTATATCAACCTCCTCTGTGAGAAGGCAACATTGTCCAATTAAATGACGTTAAATACATCACACTTTGTGTTTTTGTATATAATTTTACCAAATGTTCTATATCCATACCTTGGTGAAGCAAATAAAGGCCTAGATTGACTATGTTGTGTGCACAATGCAGGTCCAAACTAGTCTAAAGTGAGGTAAAATGCTCTGCTGATGGGATGGAATCACACTGAAGTGGAAAACATGCTGAACATTAAATACATGTTTGAAACTCAATGCCTGATTGGGCAAAACCCCCACAAATCGAGAGTATGACAAAATGCACAAACCAACAGATGAGAAAAATCATACTGCACACTGTGAAATCAAGCAGTGTGTCCTGGATCCAATTCAGCCATGAAGTGCACTCGTTAAGATATGTTCATTGGCTGCCTTAGACCTTTCAATCCAGACACACACATACAAGAGACACTTTGTCCATTCGTTCAGATATTTCAGGGTCTTCTTAAAATGTAGTCCCAATCACCAATCACAAATCACAAATAATAGATCCAAAACATACCAGATTAATTATGTTTTAGTGCTTCTGTCCCTCTTGCAAATTCATTGCAGCTTTCTCCATAAAGCTGAATATAGCTGATGTTATATTATAGTCAACAGGTGAGTCAGTGATTCATTGTTATTCCTGTCCTTTAGAGGATGAGACCTAACTTCACAGAGAGGCTGTATGTCCAGATAAAGGCCACAAACACAGCCAAGGCCTTGTCCTTTCACATCCATAGCTTATCTCAGAAGGGGCAGGGTCTAGCACAGCTGCATTCAATTGCCAGTTAAGTTGACTGATTCCTCAGCCCAATGATTCAGCTTGCGATCAGCAGGAACCTCCATTTGCCAACATCCAATGAGAATTCAGTCTCCATTTTTCCCTGACTTCCTATTGTTTAGTATGTCTTGGCACTCATTCCAGGGAACCACTGCGTTTGCCGGTTTCTGTTTCAACCAGCTACTTAATTCCTGATATCGGACTGAGGTATTAATTTAATACTGACCATACAATCTCAACTGCTCAGCTTTGCTACAGGTATCTGCTGTATGAGGAAAATTATGTTGCATGAGGTGTTTGATTTAATGTAAACTCTCCTTAAATGTATCTTAATTGATGGAACCCTGTCAGCTGTTGGACAAATTAGTCAAACTGATACCATTCAAAGAAAATGATTAACATTAAGAGAACTAATAACAATTACAAGAGGTTAATATAAAATTGTATGAAGGTTTTACATACTGTATTGAAACATTTTACAAAATCAACTGTGTTATGAGTAATGAAAATAATTGTACCGTGGAAAGAAATCATTCACACTCAAAGTAACTTGTGATAGAGACACATTCCTCTTTTTGTTCTTAAATAAACAGCCAATGCACATTTTGTCAAGATCATATGTCCTTCGTGAATGTGAAGGAAGATCCAGTCACACTGTGCACAAATTACCCAGCCTAAATTAATCAAACCTGCACATTCCCCTCTTCTGTGATTCCCCTCTCATTCATTCGACGTATACACACACACACACACGCACACATAGTGTGTATATGTATATATATATATATATATATATATATTTTTTTTTTTTTTTTTTTTTGCATGGGTCACAGAGAATTCATGTTTTCCATCATTTCAGAAGACTTTCATCTTTTGTGGGGCTTATTTTTAGTTAGTGAGGCTCACAGCAGAAGTATTAGTGCATTTTGCCCGAGGGTGACATTCACCCTTGAGTAGATCTGCAATTTAATTAATGTCTCTGACGTCTCCTCTTGCTAACCCCAGTCTCTGTTTAGGCATTACTATTTGTATGGCAGTGATGCAGGGAGCGGATATGGGACATGTGACTGTGAGCAATGTATTGGTCAATTTCACTTAATGTTTCTGTGGCTTGTATGTGCCAAGAGTTGAAGACATGCAGCACTACATTTTGAAGCTCTTTCCATATATATGGAAGGAAATGTAAAGAGATACTTTCGTGTTTACCACTGCTACCTCATGGGGTAGGTGTGAAGTAGAATGAGCTATTCCATGGTACCTTGGGAGCCTAGGAGTCATTCTGAGTATCAAATGAAAGTAGTGATAAAAGATTGTGAGGCCAGTAATGGGAGGGGCAATGACATGGCTGTCAATCACAGACTTTTCAAAACCACATTGCACCCTCAGCCAAACCTTACAATCGGTTCGGATCAGTCAGTCATTCAAACCACAAGATCACTCCACCCATTTTGGACTTTATGAATCCTCATGCTGTCATCATTGCTTCAAAGGGTTCAAAGAGTCTTGTTGGTGCCAACTGTCTCTGATCTTTAGAAACAAAGAGTGACAATGCTGGGATTCACTTCTTAATTGAGCATAAAATAACAGCCCAGTGCAAGGCCTTAGAGGACATATTTTGCTGCGTGAACATGGAGCAAAGCCATGTTGATTCACAGCGTTAATATTTAAATTCTTACAGAGAACAATATCTCCATCTTGTGGCCTTTCAATATACTTCATGTGTGATGAGGTCAAATAGTCTTCATAAAGTGAGAGTACGTACAACTCAGTGAACATCTTAGAAATAAACACTCAGGATCCCCCCATACAGTAATTTCCCCATTATGATAGATTATTATAGTGTACGCAGGTACATAGTGGAAAGCAGACTGAACTCATTTAGTTGCATGCAAATGTTAGTTTGTATAATTATAAAACTAGAGTAAAATACAACCATTTTATTAATTAATTGTTTGGCACATTATCTTAATCTACATAGCTTACATTATCCAGTTACATGTGGACATTTAGGTGAGGTACCTAGGGATGCAAGGGAACAACAGCAGTACCACTGACTTGAGAAAAATAGATATATTTAGGTGAATTTAGTGGCATATCTGATAATGGATTCTTTCCAGGTAATATTTTTTTAAAACTCTTTTGTGGTAGTGTTATTTTTTCTTTCAGCAAGGCTGTGTACTCTTCATTATTTTTATTGCTTTGGGTTATCCTCCCATTTCTTCATTTGGCAGATGCTCTCTAATGTAGTGCCATTTACAAGGCCACCACAACAATATTTCACTACATGAATTTCACACACGGGTTTGTAGTGATTGCGTACTGGGCGCAAACGATATGCCATTTTGTATTTTGCACTACTGCTGAACAATGGAGAATGGAGAATTTGGAGTTGCCCAAATTCACCCTGGAAAAAGCCTACTGTATAAATACTTACAGCATGTTTAAAATGCTATATATATAACTGTCTAAAAAGAACAGTATGTATAATATGGCATGTATTCTCTTTAAACTGGATGCAGTTTAGGTTATATTCAGTCCTCTAACCACAGTTTTACTGGTGGGACTATATGAATGACACAACTACTTTGAAACAATACACTTACATAACAACACATACATTGGTGAATCAAACACAACGTTGCACCACATACATTATGTGTGAGAATCTTTTTTTTAAATTATTTATTACTTAGACTCAGGGAAACAGCCGTTTTTATACAGCACAATTTGCATAATATCTCAATACATCCTGTGTACAACCACAAAACCATGACATTAGATTTTTTTCTTTTTCATTTTTACATAGAGTGAAAACCCAGACAGATTTTACAAGCATATCTTTGTACAGTCAGCATACTGCTTTAAATAAATTTATACAATTTTTTTCTCTCTCTCTTTTTTAAATATAATCTGGAAACAAAAAATATCTTAACAAACCACCAACAAAACATGCAACATCCATTGTGAAAACATTTAAATTCTCCGGCAACTATGCAAGTTTAGGTATATGTATTTTTTTTCAATCTCGTGAGACGTTTAGGGTCTGCTGTACAAATTTCACTGGGTTGACAGCATACACTCTATTGAGCCAATCATATGATCACCTGGTCACGCCACTGAACATCTATACAAATAGAGTCAAATAGAATTTATTTTTTTCCCCACATTCACATGCTCAATGCCAGGCCAAATAAATATGTAAATCTCTTCTTGTAGAAAAAAAATGCTATGTATTTACAAGGATACAAATAAAGAAACCACATTCACACAGTTCACTTCAAGATAATTGTAAGACTCCTTGGTTTCCAGGACACCAGCGAACGACAGAGCAAATGAAGAAAACAGAAGATTGTGCAAGTAGAGGCAAAAATTTAAGGAGACAGCGTCCGGACATGGGAACTTGTATAAAAAAGGAATATGATTCCATTTCATAATGATATGCATCTTGAACAGAACACTGATTGTTATGTAAATCATTCACAACTTTTTTTTGGTTATTTTGCGTATACTGGAAAAATACAACTATTACAAATTGGGAGTACTAAAAAAAGTTTGTGACCAGCTGAAAAATATCCAGAAATAAGCCTTGAAAATACAGGAGGAGATAGGAATCTGTCTCCTTAGATTTAACGACATGTGAAGCAATGAATTCACTTGCTATCTGTAACATAAAAACACAGGTTAAGCGCACACACACAAAATTTTCTCAAAACGCTGTAAACACGTATGTTGTGCTGCTGACCACAAAATGCCCTTTGTACAGATTTTTCCTCTTCTTTCAAATGTTGACAACAAAAAATTTGTGCAATAACTTCCACTGCATATAACATAACAAAAACAAAAACAAAAAAAAATCAAAATCTGATGTAACATAAATTTAAAGTGCACAAACTCCACATACAGTATTGGACCCTAAACTGGTAGGAAGTAAAAAAACACAAAACAAAACAAAACAAAAAAAATAACAATATATCTTTTTTTAATAATATACAAACAAAAAGCAAAATTCTCTTTATAAGATACGTCATTTTTGGACAAAAAATGTTAGTATTTAATATGTTAAGAAAATGCATTCAAAGCACAAAGTCAATGTTGCATAGAATTATTTTAACAGAACTTATGGATTTGGTTAGAAAATTAAGTTGGCACATGGCAAAAGTGTGTTTTGAGTGTATGAACAAAACTGACACCTGCATATATACATACATATGTATATATATATATATATATATATATATATATATATATATATATATATATGTATATACACTGTCAGTTTACAGTTCACACAAGGCAGGTTGTACACACCCAAATGACGGTCATTTACCAGAAAGGAAGATGGGCCCTAAGTCACGTCATTAGGCTCCTGTATCAGAATTGCATTGTTTAGTGTTTTTGTGAATGGGTATATTTGCTCGAATGACAAAACAATTAATAATAATAAAATCCATTTTAGAGCCAAAGCCATACAGCAGCCCCATGGTGGGTGTCGCGGCCCACGGCTGAAATTATGTTCAATTCCAGCTGAGCCTCTAGTGTGAACGACCCTAAGAAACGGACCGGCTACAGTCTGCTCTGTTTGCCTGTAGAGCGATACTGTGGGTGGGCAGACATGCGTGATACCAGCGGCAGTTAAAAAACACACTTAGTGCCGAGAGTGACGACGACAACCAGAACTTAACACATCCAGAGCGGGTTTTCAGCATCACGACATTACAAAAAAATGCCTGTGTTTATTGTATTTATTATTTTTTTTCAAGCTTTATGAAGACACAAAAGAGGCAGTCTACCAGTGACGACATTTAACACACGTAACATTAACCCAGAATGTTGCCTCATTTGGTGGGTGCTGTGGGACGAACAAGTAATATGGCGCGTTTGACACAAAATAAAGGGTATCCTTTTTTATTTATACATGAACCCAGAGTGTCGGGCTATGGAATGGCGAAACCGAGGGTGTCAGTTATTGACAGTTAATTACCCTCTCCCTGTCTGCCAATGGCAGGTAGGCAGGGTCACTGCCTTGGGTTTCCGTGACAACGGAAATCAAGGTTTCTCCCTAGGAAGCCAGTAAGGTCTCTGACTATCTGATAGAGTATGTGAAAGACAATAACAAACAGGTAACAAAGCCACTTGCTCAAACAAAGACAAACAATCTCGACATGCTTGCCTCATTCCCCCCTCCCCCCTTTTTTTGGAGAAAGAAAATCAGTTCGTTTTACACCGTATATATCCAGTATATTCACCAGAGGAAGCTTTTGCTCAAATACGTACCACCGTGGACTGAATTAATGTCTGATAGACAAAGCACGCGACACTAGCACCTTTTGAAATGAATTTAAAATCAGGGAGCGCATCTGAAAACCTTTCTGAACAGGACGTACACCCATTTCTACATTCTATGGCATCACAAAGTGCAAACCAATCATCTGAGGGATACAAGCACAACAACATGTATCTAAAGAACGTGTTGATTCTCTCAGTCAAGGTCCAAAGCCACAATCAACAACTCAAGAATATTTTGTGTTCTCTATAGCCACAAATTGAAAATAAATCTATATTTTGTGCTCAATGTTTCACATTCAAAACACCTTACAGCATAAGTGTAGATTGGATTGTCTGTGACAGGAACTTATATATTTTTCAAGCAACAAAAATCTCCACTATGTACAAAGTAAATTTTGGGTACTTAACTTTTATCTGTTATGGTATAGATTTCAGTTTGTGCATGAAGCTGGACTTGATACTTTCACAACATCCATGCACACTGAACTTTATTTGAAGTGTTCCTCATTCAGTTATACCCATGAGATCATTTATACTTTTTACATTTATGGTTTTGTGATATTTCTGATATATGTACATTTAAATATACATATGCAATGTGGACAAGAGGGGTTTAGTTGAAAATAGTGTAAATTCTTTAAATAAATACCTGCTTAAGTACTGCATTTTCTCCGATATTCGCAGATAAAGTAACAATATGCATATCTGATAGTATACAACATTTTATACTGACTGAAAATTATAATACAAAATATATGTATTCCTGAACCATAGCTCTTCACCTATCATATTTCAGCATTCTGGAAAAGAGAAATCATGTATAATAAATGATAATGAGCTGTGTCTCTGTGGAGTGACTCAAACCTTTACCCTGCAATTCAAATGAACAAAGAAGCAGGGGGTTTAGAATGAACTCTGTTGCCATTTTTTTTTCAGATACTGCAGTGCAAACAGCAGGAAATTACTGCTGCAAACAATGTCGAAAGAAATGGATCAGAATGACATCTTCCTGCATTATTCTGTTCTGCTCTTCAGTGAGAATGTGTTGGTGAAGCCTGTAGGTGCTGGGAGGGGGTGTTGGTCATTGTAACACTCGGACAGTTTCTAGCCGCGGAGATATGACACCTTACATCCCGTCCTGGTTTGTTCTGCATGTGTACCCTCTGTTGGGGGGTGACCGCCCGGCTCTCTTGCTGTCCGTGCTTCCTGTGAGCGCTTATCTGTTTCGCAGCGAGTCCGACTTTCTCTGCTTTTCCGGATGTTTTTTTTCTCGCTTGCACGGATCCGACTAGGAGAGACGCGACGGTGGCCGAGTTCCTCAAGCCCCCGCCCAGCCTTCTCTGATGGACTCCGCCCCTCCCCCACAAGGCGACGCCGGACACTTCGAACCCTTGAACTCCCCCCCCTCTCCTCCGCCGCCCCAGCCGAAAGTCCCCAGACCTGTCCGTCTTATGAGTGGGTCTGTGTGGAGCTGGCCAGCAGCTTGTGCCAGCTGACCGACCGTTTCCGCAGGTCCACCTTGTCGAGCCAGATGTAGGCCTCGCCGATCAGCGTCTTCTTCACGAACTTCCCCCCGTTGGACACCAGGAACAGCTGGGCGAGAGTGACAAGGACAAGACACGTGTCAACCTCCTCAAACATATTCAAACCGGCGTCTGAACAACATACTGCTGCGACGCTGTGTCAACCTGAAGCAATGCTGTTCCGATGTCACAGCAACACTCTCAGAACACAAGAGGATTAATAGTACCATCGCAGCCCTCTCCTCTTCCTGCTAGCAGACACCGCAGGGTTGTGGAGGGAACATGTTTGTGCGTCTCTAGATTAATCAGCGTATACCTGCGTGAATACAAAACAGCTGCAGACTTAAGTCTCGATAACTTTCGCCTTTGCCCTGAGAGCGACAGGCCATCTAATTAGCTTCGCTATTCATGCAGAGAACGTTCCAAAGCAAACTACTTCACAGTCACATTGTGCTTTTGGGTTTAACGGCAATCGCAGGGGGGCTATTAAAAGCATTCCTTGCCTCAGTTGTAGTACTTTTTTTTTAATGACGCACATTGCCGTCACAGATTCTTTAGAGATGGAACAGATAGACAGCTCTGGGTGCGTCACATTGAAAATATTGTCTCTGCCATCACTGATGATACAAGTCCTCTGATTTGCTAGCTCATAGTGAACATCCCTGAAGGGGCGTTGTCTACATCAGAATATCCAGAGTCAGCACTGGAACCTCCTGTTATCACCTGGTGCCTGTGAGATGGAGGATGTGGGGAACGCTGGAGGTGAATATCTGATCAGGATAGAGCCTCCATGCTATTCGTCCCCAGTAAACTGCACATGTCAGAGCCCAGATGCATATGCCAGTCACTGTTGTGCATCAGAATAAGAATAAATGTCACTGCTGATGCTTCTCGCGGGTTCTTACCTGGATGGAGTGTCCTGCGGGATTCATGCTGAAGCGGAATGTCTCGTTGAAGGACGGCTCCCGGTCGTGCCGACACACCCGAGTCTTCTTTTTGATCACCCGCTTCTGCGTGGCCACGTTGACCACGTACAACTTCACATAGAGGTCTGCCAGAGAGCAAACCGTTTCAGTGGCTTATGCTCTGGACATTACATCTTCTGAACCTCCATATTCAGTGGTTTACCAACCAGCACTTAACACCTTAAAGTATTATAGCATCATATACCACCACATTCAGTGGCTTGCAAAGCCATGCTGAACACCTTAAAACATTATATGATAATACACCTCCAGAATGCATTGTTGTGTTTTCGCTGGGTAATTCAATGTATTCAATTTAACAAATGCTGCTAGGGTAGCCACATTCTCTGTAATGGAATGCAGTCCTGAGTGTTAACAAAACATAACACAGACGCTTATTTCCTGACATTGGTAGCAAGGTCTTTCCTTTGACTACACCGTAAATACAGCTTTTAAAACATGCAGGTGTTTCAACAGGAGCTCTTTCCATGATTAATTTCAAAGCTTAATTTCAGTTTTAAGCTTTTCAGATCTTCTAAATTTCACCCTTGATCTGATGCTGGTATTTTTGCTTTTTACTGGTTTACCTGGAAGGTGATCGGGAGTTTTGAACTTGTAGGTGATGTTCCTGCACTGAAGAATCTCCACAATGAGCTGCTCTCCTTCAGTCTTCATTTCCTTCTTCAGAGCAATTTTAATCTCCCCCATCATCTGTGTCTTCCCTGGAAGAGCGGAGAGGAGAGAGAAGAATTTGGAGAAGAGAGACAGAAGGGAAAAGAGACACAGAGATGGAACAGGTCAGTGACCTGTATATAAATCTTCCTCTACAAATGCCACAACATCAAAGACAATACATTGTCCTGATATTATGATGGATGATATGCTTATTGTACTGCTGGATATGAGGAATTATGTGAAGCATTGAGTCTGGAAATGAAAAAAAGACAGTGTCTTTAATTATTGCAATACGCTGCCATTTTTAGCTGAGGGAAAGTACTGCGTGTCTGTCTTGGGAAAAGTAGGCCAGCCTCTTTGAAAAGCACGCAGAGAACAGAAGAGTTTTTCTCTAAAACTCAAGTTTTTTTTACTGAAACCGATTACGCCCAGAAATCACCCACCTGGAGAAAATTGAAGTCGGACTGTGAAATCACGTCCTGAAATCCAGCTCACATTAAGGCAACGTCACGCACGGGGAGGGCTTGCGCCTGGAGCAAAACTGGCATCACGTGACGCAACCTCCCTCAAAGGGAGCTCACGACGTGGCATTTATTAATACCTCCGGTCGACAAACCGCTCGGCCAGACGCCGCTCAGAGTCACAGCTGCAGTCCCGGCGCGTTGGAACATTGATGAGGCAATAACAACAGCAACAACAAAAAAAAAACAACCTTTGGCGCTGATCAAAATCAAAAGCGTCGGCATTTCAGATTATGAAAAGCAGCAGCGTGCATCAGGGCTGCCCTTGTTGTACGAGGCATCAAAGGGCCTTCAAAGGGTGCTGGATCAATAGGTTTTCATCTGCGGGGGAGAGCAGGGGGGGGGGGGGCTTTGTGTAAGTGTTCGCCATGGGCAACAGAGCTGTTGCCTGGATTCCCCGCCCCACAGCTCTGAGCGCCATGCTGAAATAAGACTGGAGTCGCGCAGTAGGGAGCTCTGTCCACGCCGCAAGGCCTGCGTAATGGCCTGGCTGAGAATAGCAGAGCCAGTCAGCCGTCCTCATCCGCAGAGACGTTAAGCGGCCCAGCTGTGTCTGTCACTTACAGGAGAAGCAGAAAGGCCCTTGGCATGTACGTAGGTAAAATAACACACAAGGCTGTTGCTCATTCTGCTCGTGATGAGGGCTGAAAGCCAGACTCAGGAACATCCTTCATTATAGGAAGCGCTGTGGGGCGTGTCACACAATGAGAAGGCTGGCTGCATTTTGCCATCAAATGAATAAGAGTAGTCATCAAAACTTAATTTGCAATATGGAAAGGGAGTATATCAGCAAAAATGATATATTATGTATAGGAAACAGGGCTCTGAGACTGGCCAGACAGCCAGAAATGTCAATCGGAAGGTGGTTAAAGAAGGTGGGAAGATGCACAGTAAGCACAAGTAGGAGAGTCACAGTATCTGTTTTGACAAGGTGCTGAAGCAAGAACATGCTGACACCGGCATCCCCTCCAAGGCCATGAGCATCATGAACTGCTCATTGACGACATAATCGAGTGCATCACACTGTGGAAAGGGATAAACAGCTGTGATCTGCGTGCTCAGTCAGTAATGGCTTCTCTACTGCCCTCTTGTGGCCATTTCTCTGAAATGCACACAATCAGGAAACTCAACAAATCTGGAAAAACAAGCTGCCTCACACTAGTATTTTTCAAACTACTATTACTGTTAAGGCTTTTTGGTGAATCACCCAACCGTAGTTTGGAGTTGGAGCACCCAACCGTAGTTTCTACACCACACAGGTTAAAAAAGGTTGAACTTTCATCTGTTCCCCAAAACAGGATCTAAACTAATTTCAATGACCTGCTTAATTACCCATGGGCTGCAATACCCAGAGATGTGTTCAGTATAGAAATGCAGGTGATATAACGCTAGTTGCACCAGTAGTATACTGCGTGACATTGTATTCTGAGTAAGACGATTAGTCTGCCAAAGCCAGTCACATTAACACTGACCTCTGTGAGTAGTTCACTCACACTGCCTTCAAAGCCCATTAGCTCCTTGTTATATTAATACAATAAAAAACTGGGGACACCTCCCCCCCACCTCCCACCTCCTGAGGGGGGGGGGGGGGGGGGGATGACATTCCAAGAGCGTGACAGTGGCTGAAAACATGGGTGAAGCGAAAGCACTGAATAATTTAGAGTTGCGAGAACAGCAGCAGCAGCAGCACAGCGGTCGTGCGCACACTCCAAAGGGGCTCACTGCACTACCGCACACATTTCTACCTGTGACATACCGGTCTCCTCATCTCTGCTCTGGATGTTAGCCACCGAGTCATTACGGACGAACATTCTTAATATCCCTCTCTGCTGCAGTTTCATTGTGGACATTGATTCGTTTATTCACTGAGTAGAAGATGCTGTCATCCAGGGCGACTAGCATTTGCCACATATTATATACTACGTATGAGCATGGTACATATTTTACATATGAAATGCGAAGCTGGATATTTATTGAAGCAATTCACCTACACACACAGACACACACACACACACACACACACACACACATATAAACAGGTTTATATATGTATACACACAAACCTGTTACATTCAACATATTACCATATTAAAAGCGGTCATTTGGTGACATGAAGTGGGTTGGAAAATTACTAACTGTAAGCACTTGATAAGAGCTGTGTGCTCAGCAAATAGATGCTAAGGCTTTGAGGACGTAAAGTGAATTCAAACAGGGTAGCTTTTCAAATAGCAGCCTGTAGTAAGAGTTACAAACATGACAGCCTCCAACACCGCATAAAATACCTACGTAGCTACCCACTGTGTGACTCCAGTCAAACCCCATGCCATTATTTATAAATAACCATATATACACCACATGCTTTAATATGCTAATATGCTCCAAATAGCTCAGAATATTTTGAACACGGACAGACTCTGTGGCCGGGCTCTTTAACAACAAATACGTGGTAGCGGTGTGTGTGGTGGTATGTTTTGAAAGTCTTCAGGGATAAACAAGAACTGACTTACAACAGGCAGGAAGTGATGTGCACAAAGACCGAACGGGGTGAAACAGCTGATCAGAACATGTAGCCTCCCACATGAGCCATCACAACCTCACAGCTATTTATTCATTCACCCTCCAACGAACGGGATGGGGCTACACGACACACGCGAACTTTCATTTAACGCTAGGTTACGCTGACGATGAATGCACTGCGCCACAATTAGGACCGTTAATTGCTTTTCGAAATCGCTGACAGAAATAGCATGCCCCAAAGATGCCGGTGAAGAAATATACTGACAAACTAAAACAAATTGATATGATTATGCTGAAGAGCTGAAGAAAACGGGGAGATGGAAAAACGCAGCAGCGAGCTTTCTCCCTTGCTCTCCGAGTGGTCTTCCTGCACAATCGCACGCGAACATCTTCCCTGGCGCCATCAATAATTCAGCGTCTTCACACAATTAAGCTGCTACCTAGATTAAAATAGACCGACTGGAGAGGCTCCCTTTCTCCCCCGGCGCGTTCTGCGCTCCATCCGGTTAGCGGCTCGAACAAACATGGCTAGCGGGAGCGCAGGAGGGCAGGGGGGAGGGACACCGGGCTGCAGCGAGGGTCACGGAGGTCGTCGAGGTCCTGCCGCACCAATTACCGAAGTGGCAGACCTGTTTTGACACTCAGTTCTCCTGCCTTCGCTTCACACATCCATCTCGGCTGTAACACTAGCCTTGTTATTAGCTTTAAAATACAAACAGGAAGCCGAGGGAGCAGCTTACAGGTGTCCCATGCGACACTCTCTCTAATTATGGACATGGACGGCATAATTATGAAATGGGGAGAGGGGGCGGGGGTTTTATTTTACAGCCTTTAAACAAAAACAACATTTCCCTTTTTGGGGAGCTAATGGTATAAACACCATCTTCTTCAACATCTTGCAGTTGCTGCTTCACCTCAACCAAAATGTAGACTGAATATCATTTCTTATTCAATATTCTACTACTCAATATTGTTTTGCAGACACACAATTGGAGGCAAAAAAGGGTCAGCTTTTCTGGTTATAAAATGGGGAAAGTCCTCAATTGTCAAGTGATTGCAAATCCACATACAGACAGCAAACCTGCACACCCTTAGAAGGTGTCTGATTGGATGTGCCGAGCACTTCTAAGCCTAAGAAGAGCCTCACTCTTGGTCTGTTCTTGACATGTTTAATGAAACTTCCTCTGGTTCATATTCAAATGTGTTTCAACATTTTCCTGAGGACGTTGAATTCATTTCGGTCTTCAATATGATATAAATGTGCAGCAATAACAGCGGGGTGAACTAGAGGTTATTTTTCACAGAAAAATATCACATCAACAAAGACAGCAAATGAGGTGGTAGCAATGAATATTATAAATGCAACTGTGAGCAACAGAAAAACTTGTCACTTTACTCTGTGAACTGGTTTTATATTTTGCCCTCAGTTACTAAATTGCGCTTGTTTATAATTAATTAATATAAATGCCAAATGAATTAATTGTTTTTGTTAATGCTGTTTTGCTGAAAGGATATTTTGCATTATTTTCCTTTATTGTGTTAGAAAATGTTATTACATTAGATATGCTGTTCTCATCACAAGCCGACACAATTATTCAGTTACATTTACATGTAATTCATTTACACTTAATTCATTTGGCGCACTCCTAGTCATGATGAAGTTCTACTCTCTCTCTCTGTCTTCCCAGCCTTGTAATAATGTTCTGAAACAAGCAACTGTAATAACATTTAATTAAAATCAGCCATTTCTTTCTCAGCTCCCTGTCTTTCTGAAATACATCTCTCACATCATTGAGTCAGAATGTCATATCAGTAAGTGATGCTGTGTTGCTCCACTCCATTTTGTTTTAGGCAAGGTGATGGAGGGCCATGCCTTGTATCTCCTTCAGATCCTCTGCGCATTTGATCTATTCATCGAACGTCCTGTTGGCTGGAGTGGGACTGTGATCCCCAGTGTGTGTGTGTGTGTGTGTGTGTGTGTGTGTGTGTTTGTGCTGGGGATGGCGAATGGGGGTGGCGAATGGGGGCGAATAGGAAACCCTCCTGGTAATGGGAACTTCATTAAGCATGGCGCGCTAACGAGGTGCATCGGACACCAGGTGTGCCCTGAACACAGGGCGGCTGGCGCCCTGGGGAGCTCATTTCCGGAGGGTTCCGGGGAGAGGTCCCACTGACGGGTCCGCCCCCTTCCCACCGGGAGCCATCTGCAAACGCTCAGCATGCGTATTTAAAGAGCCCCGCCCCCTGTGGATTGGCTCACCTCTGCCTATCACTGTGCTCAGTGATCTTATATGGTATGGAGTAGCCTGGTGTATATACAGTACCCTCAAGCCAAATTCATTGTGAACAATATGATTATATACTGACTTGTACATCATTCTGACAAGCAGACTGATGACCTGCGTCTTCATCAAAATTACATTACATTATTATCATTTGACACACGCTCTTATCCAGAACAACTTACATAGGTTATAGGTTTTATGTCAAACGTATATACTGCTGGATATTTACTTTTGGCAATTCTGGGTTAAATACCTTGCCCAAGAGTACAGCAGCAGTGCCCCAGCAGGGAATCGAACCAGCAACCTTTCAGTTACAAGCCCTGCTCCTTATCACCCTCAAAATGAAGGTGAAGCCCAGCAATGCTGGGAGGGTGCTGGCCACCACCATTCAGATGAGAATGGAAGTTCATCTGGCCAATGCTTTTGTTTGAAATAATATACTACTTTGTGAGCAGCATCTTATCCCAAACACCAATCCACAACCCTGCAGAACAGTTTCTGTACACTCCATCACTTCATAGTAACAATCTCGTCATGTCCCCTCTTAACATTATTGTATACAACCAAAACATTCTCTCATACACTGCTACAATATTTAAAAATCAATCTTAAAATTATTCTGTATTCTAATGTGAGACATCAGCTGGAGGTAAAGTAACTTATATAGAGCAATTACCTAAATAAAAAGTGTAAATGATCCTTTATGAGCCTGCTGCTTTCCAACCTCCTGAGCGTCTGCCTCTCTGTGTGCTTGCCTATCTGCTGATTAATCTGTGCATTGAATGCTGAGATCTGTGGCCTAGGTATACACACTGATGTAGAAATACAGAAAAACCATGCTATTGTCATATCCATTTTCTAGCCATCTATCCCTTTATAAAGGTATTTGAAATAATGTGATCATGGTACATCTTTGTATCTATGTAATTACTTGTCATGATCTGGCCAATGAGCCAACATGTAACTTGGATGGAGTCATCACAGCAAGTTGCTCAATAAAAACGGAGGCCTTTCTGCCAATACATCCAAACTTCCTTCTACATTCCTGCAAAGTCCAGATAAAATGCTTCCAAAATAAAAGCAAGGGGTTGGCTTGCACTGTACACCACAGAAGCTGAAAAGATACAATCGCAATAAGTATATTCCTAATCAATCATCATGGAGAGTCTGCTTTTAAAGCAAGCTGAAGCGACTCAGGTTCTCCCACCTTAAGTCTGCAGGTGCGTTTTACTGTGGTTCAAAATGTTGAACTTTATGAAAAAGGAACTGGTGCTGTACAAACTGTTGATTCCAGACAGTCACATCAGCAGTGAAGTTCACGGCGACAGGGCGGGACCACGAAATCCAGCATATCAGCGCTTTAAAGAGCAGGATTTAAAGGTTGCTTTTAGAACAGAATGCACCGCACACCTCTAGTCTTATTCACGTGCCCCACCCAGGGTGAATCAAGACGTTCAGGGAAAAGCTCTGCGTCAACACCTTTCGAGTCGTCCTGGATTTGTCCAAAGAGGAAAGAAGTCTCTTACGCAACTCACTAATCACCTTCAGCTGCCACCAGCAATTAACATGTTCCTCTGCAGGAAATAATCAAGCATGTTTTGATAAGGTTATTTAAACGCTTAAAAACACTCACTGCTATTCAGTGCTGTGTACGTTTTGTTGTTCCCAAGTTAAACTCATACAGATACACTGAGAACAGCTCTGAATGCCTCACCATTGTGTCCTGTATGAGTGTTTTCCTCTCTTAATCAGTTATTATCATAATTACCTTTTTGCAGATGAAATCAACATACTGTATTAGCAAGACTTTATTAAACGGTACCTTGTTGGCGCTTCATATTTGACTACAGTGGATGGTTAAATGGATGGCCATCTTCTACGAAGCAGCTATAGGTTATTGCAGATACTATGATTCAGCTAGGAGATGAGGGATGACTGAACTTTACAAGTGACCTGCTGTATTGGCCCAAATGTAAGGTCGGTATTTTCCCTAAACTCCCCTAAGACAAGTCAGAATTGCTAACGCTAATGCTAAATGATGAAAGGTGGTGCCACCGGGCAAAGCCACGCCAGCGGATAAAGTATGCACGCAGCGGTTGTGGGGTACAGTTAGCTTAGCAGCAGGAAAACCTGCTGTGACCATGTCAAAAAAAAGGGGATCAAAAACTGGGCAAGTGTCCCAGGGATTAAGAAGGAGCCATGATGCCAGCTTGAATATCATGGCACCTAATGAAGCAGAAGCATCAAACAACTGTCAAGCTGCTGAAACAAATATGCTGTCAATAAAGATAATACGAGATGATGGTGCAGGGAGAAAAAGCACTTAGGCAAAGGGAACGTGCACATAAAATAATTTCATAGACCTTAATGACGCTTGGTTTGGAGAGGTAGACAAGAGGGTTGTCAAATTTGTGATCCAGAAACAAAATGAGGGGATGCTCATTACTAGGGCAATAATTCTTCTGAGGGGACCCGAAGTCAGCTCAACTTACTGGAATGTCATATCTGATTTAAAACTTCACTGGATACCAAGCAGAAGTATTTTGACATGCTGATTGTCATCACGACATGGCTACACCACATTCTTACCCACTTAAAACTGCTGCTTATCACCCTCCCTAATTACACTTACCCAACTATTCTTACAATACACCTACACCTATTATAGATATCACACATGACACAGACATACAGGGGACCCTTGTATGTAAGAAAACATTTCTTTCCCCACTGACTTTTAAAATGTTTTTTGAATTGTAAAGTGTTTTTGAATTGTGTTATTTATGTATTTTTAAACATTTTCTTCCCTTTATATTCAGGACCATCCTCTGTTTCAGTTGAAACGTTATTTACTTTCCAATACTCAGACCTTTTCCTCGCGGTCATTTGAGGGCACTCAGGTGTTGTGAGGTGCATGGAAGGTGATTCGTTAGACTCTTTCTTTTCGCAGCTCCGGGCGAGTGCATCTGTCCAAAGCCATTTCTCACACAGACCCGCAGAGCAGCGTGCTACAGATCCAATTGCTGGGCTTTCCTTCGCCGGAGACATGCAATCTCGATTTCAGCTCCACAGCTGAGGATGTCATTCACACCAGCGAGCCCGACGTGTTAAACTGGCCCTTTGACGCGCTATGAACAAGCTTCGTTTTCGCAGCACTGTGGAAACAAGGCATAATGCGGGCTCCAATGGCGCTCATCAGACTGGACTTAGGACGTAAGACACGCTATCCGCGAACACGTGCAATCACATCACGCGCAAGCGGGAGAGCCGTCCACAGAACTGACTGGTGACAGTAGTTGTACATGTGGAGAAGCATCCACCTGCTTTTTCGAGAGTGTTTACAAGACGACACGTCAGGCTGCATCAGGCTGGGCTGGAGAGCTCACGTGGCGCGCCATCGGCCAACCTAAACCCACTTTCTCATCCTTTCTAACCCATGTCACAATTTCCTCATGCACTGCCAGCTTCTGCAGCCCTGCCTTCTCCATTCTAGTTGAACACAGGATTTACCCAAGACTTAATAATCAAAAGGGTAAGCCTGAAGGCAGTAGTGAGTAACAGTGGTTTGGGAGCTGGGCTTGCAGCCAGAGGGCTGCAGGTTCAAATCCTGGATGGATGTGTAAAATCACTCTGCTGGTCTCGCTCGAATAAATATCCACCTGCACGGATGGAAAATATGCAAGCTTTGAAGGGCGCTGTGGATATAGGCATCTGCTAAGGAGCTCAGTTATGTAACACAATCCAGCTACAGAATGTCGCTGGGATGTTGCTGTACAGTAGACGGGGGTGCCGAGGTTTCCATTTAAGCTGGTGGCGTGGAAGACAGGAAAGCACGAACACTTAAGAAAGGTTAAATCAATGAGTATCGCCTCCTCTCAGCTTACAGAAAGGGGAGTGCTTGCATTTGCACTCCGCTGTCCTGAAAAGTGAGCGGCTGATCAATGCGGAGATACACCCTTATCGCACCACCCCCACCATCCTTCTGCCTCTCAGTGCAGGATTCATTATGTCGCTGATGGATTCCGACTTTTAGCGGGATTACTCCGACAGCCGCCGACGCCGATTCGGATCTGCTCTCTGTATCGTATCACAGAAACGCGTGGAGAATTGGGCACCCATCCCCCCCCCCCCCCCCCCCCCCAAACTCCCCTCCATATCTGTGCCAGATGAGGGTGCAATTTCCCATTTCGGAGAGATATGGGGGCGTCGCGTGGTCCGGGACCGCTGGTAAAAGTGTTGACAGTTGAGAGAATTAGGATCGTGACACACTTGATAAACCTGTAACTGCTGGCGGCTTATCTCAGTGTCGAGAGGGCCGGCACTTACAGTTCAAGATTCTGTTTCCCGAGGGACAAACACACCATCACCATTCCTCATTTTTGATTATTACGCATTTATGATCATTAATCATTATTAATTTACCTGCTTACCAGAAATCCTCATCCAGGGTGACTTACACAGCTTGTATTTGATATATTTTCCCTTCACACAGCTGAACATTTGCTGATGCAGTTAAACTTAAATGCTGGGAAAGACTGCGGTATTCACTATGAGACGCAAACCTGCAACTTAATGGTCACAAGCTCAGTTCACTAATCACCAGTCCACAATACTGCCAGATATTAAGTTGTAAGTCTGTGCTCAAGCTTGAATTCAATCAGGCCTCTGTTCAGAAAATGGGTATGCTTAATAGCACAAGATATCACTACTCATTGAAACCTATACTTAATCCATCTTGTATGGAGTTACAGGAATAGCGAGCATGATATAATGTTGAACTATAGAGAAGCAATGCTATTAAAAAGGCTTTTGGTGAGTAAGATAATGTAAACATGTCCTTGTACTACAGGTCTCACAGTGTTCAAAGATTGTGATCAATTGCACACTATACATCAAATCAAGAGGTGAAACTGAAACTTCAGAAACAATGAACAAAGACAAGAAAGGTTTCCGATTTAACGGTGACCTGGCGCCAAGCAATTAGGGCGTAACCGATCCATTGGTGAAAACACTTGCGAGCGTTCCCAAGCTTCTACGCCAGTTCCATCTCATAAACAGCGGGAACGAAGCAATCTCTTGCGAAGGTAAAAACAAGGGCTCCATCATCGCAAAAAAAAAGGGCCCCGTGGCTTCTGAAAAGCAATGATGTAACACACTCGCAGTCACGCTGTATTAAAAGATCAGTCAACCTAATCGGCTTTGCACGTTTTAATTCTACATTCGCCTTTGTCCGACTCTTTTAATGTATTCTGACGCTTTATGCGCTGGCTGCTCTCTCGCCCGGGAAGATTACGGCGCGAGTGGGAGAAACTGCGGCAAGCTCGTGTATCAGTCCGCCCACCCTCCCCGAGAGCCCAGGCTGCCAGTCACCGCGGACTCATTCTACATTATTCCTCCTCTAGAGCAACCTTCACCGAAGTGTTAATGCGAGCTGACAGGTGACCACCAGCGCAGTTGGCGCCATGCGGGCTTCGGCCGGGGTGCTGCTCCGCCCTCCAAAAACGGCCTGTTCAAGGTCCTCTCTACCCAAATCTGGGTAAACTCACGACCTCTGGTAAACCCACCCGCAACGTGCCCTGTCCCTGACCTTGACCTGCAAATTTAAGTGTTTGTTACATCACTTTTACAAGCTACAATTTACTTGCTAACGTGTTTCAGTATTTCTAATAACAGCGAAGATGTACCACCGGCTTAACGTAGTAATCAAAGTTACAGAGTGCAGTGCTGCTAGGCTTAAATGGTGGGCTGGGTTCCTGTGCCTCTGTCTTACCTTCTGTGTCGGCGAGTGCCACCGATGTCTTCAGAGGGTCTGAGCCTCGCGTCTTGTCCGTGCCGTTCGCGATTGTCTTCCCGCTATTAAAAAAAATGACAAGCAACATACAGTATGTCACTAGGATGGCACATCTACTGTATATCACAGCAGTAACAATATTTTTATCATGAGGCCTGCTAGTTTATGTTATATCATCAGTTGTAATGATTGCCTTGTACATGTAGTGATTCTGTGATACCAGATTTATTGCAGATTTTCATAAGAAACATGTATGCATTACTCTAAGATACTAGTGACACTAGTGTTTCCTTCACGTCGTCAAGAGTGAGATCTCCTGTAACTCTCCTTCAGCACTTGTTACAAGCCAGTCTGAAAATGTATTGTAACGATGTGTTTATAAATAACACCCACTTCAAATATAGAGTTACCATGGGAAGAAAGATTTAGCGACCTAATAATGGACTCCCCCGAACCTTTAATAAACGCAGATCGGGTTGAGTTTGAGAGAGAGAGGGGATCGTTTATAGAGCAATTAACATTACAAGCCTTCTGCTGCAGGGTGGCAGTGGGCTGTGGTATTGATCTGTTAATAAAAACCAACAGCAGACTGAGACGGCCAGGATGTGTGCATGTGATTAAGAAATGAAATACCGATACCTTTCATATTCATGATAATGTAAGTAAATTATTGAGGGTTTTTATTTTAACTTGAGGGATTTTTCTCAACCTTTTGATTTTTTAAATCACTTTGAAGTAGATGAGATGTATTCCTTTTTTAGGTTTAAGTGTATGTATATGTGTGTAAAAGGTTTTGTTCTATTTTAGCAAGTCCAATCCAGCTGCACTGGAGAAACCAGCTCCAGCTCCACACTCAGATAATGGTTTCAGCCAAACTTGATTTAAAGAAACAGTTTTGAGATTTAGTTAGTGACTTAAAGCCGAGAGACGTGATGGATTGCATCCCTATAGGTTCAGGGATCAGCAGCTCTAATTTAATACCGCTGCCATTGATTTTGTAACCAGCTGGGCAGGTCTTGATGACAATGCCGACCTCCTGCTATCTACAGCTGGGCGAGTCCAGCAGGACCGTAAGCAATGTGCTGAGTCATAAGGCTGAATGTACAGCGCTCATCATTTTCCCTTGCATCTTTGCCCGCCTGTACATCTTTCACGACTCGGCGGAGATTTATGGACTGCACTCCCCGGGTCCGTCCATGGCGGGTGGTCGAGACTCGCTGTCACCATAAGCAACGCCATCCAGTGCTTGGCTGCAGGGGAAATGAGGGTCGCTCTGGGGCAAAAAACAGAAAGAGGGGCAGCCCGAAAGAGAGCAGGCCGCGGGGGAACTCACATGCGAGGGACCTGGAAGATGGCGCTGTCCACCGCGTTGGTGCCGCCCTCCTCGTCCAGGGTCAGCCCACTGCCTCCGAGGCTGCCGGCCGAGGACGCCGCCGTCATCGAGGCGTCGGCCGACCTGTGGCCAGACCTTGCTGCACGGGGAATGAACGGCACTGTAAAGACCGACCGCCCCCCACCCTCAACACGCTACCGCCCCCTTTCCCAGGCTGGAGACTGTAACATGTGAAAAGGGACACTGCTTTTCTACAGCCTCTGTTGCAACGGGCTGTCTGACGCTAGGAGCTACATTGCATTGAAGAGCTTTTAATATTAATAATATGTCTTTTAACACTGTAAAGTACCTATCAACCCTGCGTCTCCAAACAGTGCCTTTCCATTTAGACCACGACTTCACTCTTTCTGTTAAATAGCCACACAAGCCATGGATGCAAAGGACATATGCCACTGCTTGCACATGCTCAGGAATTAGTATATTCTTAAATTAGAGAGTAGCCAAGGACATAAGCACGCAGTATTAAATCAATAAATGAAGACAGACATTGAACAAACGTAGATACACACACTGAGTCTACACAAAGCCACGCAACCAGTAAAAGCATATTCATACCAAATCAAAGCAACATACAAAAGTAAGTTCATAAAAGCAACCTATGACCCATACTGTACAATGTGTTTATTGTTGTTTATCATGCAATTAGTATTAGGTACACTAACTTTAAATATGAGGCGTTAGTTCAGTTCTATTTAAGTCTTATTTAGGTCAGTCGTACTATTTCACACATAGATTTGATTAATCTGTGCATTCATACCTAAAACAATGTGGTAGGATCTCAGAAATATATTGTGACTGAACAGTTTATCCCACTGTGGTTTTGCAGCTCTTACAGTAAACGGCATACTTCGCACAGGCAAATTAAGAATATGTTAGTACATTTAAAATAAAACAAATGGGTTAAAATTACTGCAGATTAAATGTGAAACATGATATGGAATGTGTGAGTTGGCATGGTATCCGTCAATATAATTCATGTGTGCATTTTCTCACAAGGTTGAAAACATTTATGAGAAATGCGTTCACTAATACCATTCAATGAAGTCGTATGGTTATGCAGCCACGCGTGGGCATGACTGCATACACAGACAGATATCTTTCCTTGTTTGTTTTCTCACATAATATCTACAGCATATACCTGTACATAGACAAGAACATCCGCTGGATCTCGATCCAACGCTCATTTTCTGGTATTAGCAAACCACACGCCAGCCTTTGCAGAAATGCAGTCCAGCATGAATTATTGAGGAAAACAGTTTTTATTGTTATTATAGGTTATACTCCTTTGTTCATTTGTAGTGGTACTTTAAGCCTCCCGTCTTTCAAGCCAGACGAGAAGCGCGTTTCTCACCTCCGTTGGTGTTGAACCTCTTTGGCGTTCCTTCAGACATCACTTTCCTGATGGTCAGCTGACCCGTGTCTCTGCTCTCATTGGCTGGCACCGGCAGATAGTCAGACTGAGTCCTGTGAATTGTCAGGACGCCGGCTACGCTGTGTCTGTGGTGCTGCTTCTTGGCGCGACCGCTTTTATGAACTGTCGCCGTACGTGAAGGGTGAAATGGAAACCCAGAGTATGTATCCTCGCATGGAATCAGCTTACTGTACGCGTCAACACATGCAAAACAGAAGGTGCTTCCCCTCCCGGAGGTCTCGTGTCTTAGCGTTCTCGACTGAGGTGCGCCGTGGTCCAGAAGACACCAAAAAAACAGGGATACTTGCATGCACAGCAACTCAAAAGGGTTCGAGTAGTTTCAAAACTGGCTGTTTGACAGATTTCTGGATACCGCGGTAGCCGTTTGACAGCCGTATTCTACGGTAACTTCAAAATAAAAAAAAAAAAATTAAAAAGCAAAAAACGATAAAGGGCATCAATGTCCTGGAAAGTTCAAACGCTTCCACCTCCGTTCTGTGCTGTGCAAGAGTCAGCATGTCTAAAGTTCCACTTCTTGCTATGCACGTGCTATCCAGACTTTGGCTGCTAAACTTTGGGGATGGGGAGACAGACGGGGATAGGAGGGAGGGGGGGGTCTTTGAAACAAAATGCTAAGGAGATGCACCAATAGTTTGACAGGTAGTCAAAATGCAGACAGCCCTCTTTCTCGCGTGGGTGCACTCATCCACACATCGTAAGCCATGCTGATGGGCCATTGCATACAGTATGTGTGTAAAGCGTGCGGGTGTCGGCACGTCAAATAGCTCTTCAAAAGAGCGCCACTCTCCTGCCACTTCCTGCTTTTTAAAAAGTGTATTGGTTTTAAGTATTTGTTCACTTTATTAGACGAGAATTATCGGATGTCTTAACTGCACTGAGTTATCCACTTTCTGGCCTAGTGTTTTATGGATTTTTTTCTCTGTTTAAAGGACCATAATTAAATATCAAAAATCACTTTAATTTTGGCTGGCTCAGCTATCACGTCAGTGTGAATTAAACATACTGTAATTTAAAAACTGGGATTCCTGGGAGAAATTTAAATATTCAAAAACTAGCAACTGTTAAAGGATTTTTCATGGAACTTAAAGACGGCTTTAGTTTAGCATAATTTATTGGTTTAATAAAAATGTTTACCTCTATAATGAGGGCTTGTGTGCCCCAGTGAATTGCTTGATAGATGTAATTTAAAAAGACGTTTATCGTTTTAAACAGCCAGTTTTACTCCCCTTTTTTGGTAAATAAAAATGTGTCCAGCTAGCCAAGTGTGAACTCGGTGAAGTACTGCAGCTATGCTGGTGGGCACATACAGGCAAAAAGCCGTGAGCAGACTCGTGTTCACAGAAGTCAAAGGGCGAAAACAAAAAAAAGGAAAGGAGGGGAAAACTAAAATAGAAAAAGAAAATAAACGAGAACGAAGGAACAAAGGTAGCAACAGATGACATATAAGCTGCCATGCTGAGGAAGTTATTTGCGTCGTTTACTTGGTTGAAGGCGGAGCTGCTGAACGGCTGCTTCTGCCGCCGCTATGGCGGCCCCCGCGTCCTCGAGGTGCGCCTGAGTGACGCTGCTTTTGCTCTGACTGCGGGACGGTCCGTGAGAGCGCGCGTGTCCCTCGGAGGACGACTTGGAACTGCCGGGGCTACTGTGCGATTTCTCAATAGTGGGCACCTGCATGTCTAAAACAACAGGTCCGTCATTGGCTTTAACATTACCAAACCAATTACAGTGCTTATAAATATGCTGATGTGTCAATGTGCTTTAGTATGTAAATATGAATATTTCCTTTATTCCTCTCTCTGCTTCCCTCTCTGTTGCAATTAAAGTACTGGCATTTTCACCGTCTAGTCAGTGTTCTGAGCTTGTGCACTTTAATTAATTACCTACTGTTATCATGTTTTGGCTTGCCAGCCTTCATATTTAGATTTTTTTAAAAGAAGAAATCATCTCTCAGCTGGAGAAAGGGAACAGCACATTTAGAGAAATTCCTCTGTGTAATTATACTACTGTATACCCTTCAAAATAACCCTTTTTGGCAGGGAATAATTACTTTTCATATCAGTTAATTAAGATAACAAAGCTCTATCGCTTTTGCCTTTCACGGGGAGTCTTTTAGAGTCAAATGATAGACCCACACATACTTCACCCCTCGTGTCCTCGTTTGTAAGGACCAACTGTTTATCAGTTAATCATTTGCCACAGCTGCCCTTTGCATCTAATACCGGTGCGCAAAAGGCATCACCCAGGGGATCGTGGGAACATCCTTTTTACTTGAGATGAGGGCACAGACAAGCCAGCTGTCTTCCCAGTACCACTTCCTGTGGGCATATGGAGTAGGAATTACTGCTATGATGAGGACATTATTGGTAATGCCTTAGCCAAAAGGCCCTTAAAGGAAACAAGAGTACCCCTCTCTGTTCTGAATAGAATGTAGTACTCAACTGTAGCTTATTTCCTTCAGGACTGGGGCAATGATGTGCTACAGTATTGGTGCAGGCCTCATTCATAGGCCAGCAGAGCCTAGAATGGAGCCAGTGATATCCAGGGCTTAAGGATGCATTCTGTACTCTGGGCTGAGCGTATTCATGGGATTGACATAAATTAAAAAAAAAACAAAAAAAAAAAAAAAAACGGTCGCATGGTTGCAAAAACTACGATGTACGATACGAAACCAACGAACAGAAAAGGAGAGGCACTTTGGAAAGAGCTGAGAATGCAAGGGGAGCAGAGCGTGAGAGGGATGGGAAGGGGGTGTTCCTACCCTTGGAGGGGTCTGGGAAGATGCCGTGGCTCCGGCTCTTGATGACGGAGGGCTTGGGGGACTGCTGGCTGCCCCCGCCGGAGTGGGGCCTCCCATGGTCCCCGGTCTCACTCTGTTCCTTCAGGGGGAACCAGCGCGGGGTGTTGTCCAGCTGGTCCGTGTTTGACAGGTTGATGAGCACCTGGAACCCACCAGTGGTGTGTTACGGTAGAGAGGGAAGAGTGTGTGTGTGCATGTGTGTGTTTGTGTGTGTAGGTGTGTGTTTGTCCCATATCTGTGTGTGCGTGTTTTTCAGTAGTAAACACATGAAAGCTTTGCTGCCAACACAGTTTTCTTGTGAGTGTCTTGTAAACATGCTTAAAAATTCTATGATTATCAAATCAGGTTTCCTGTGAAGAGTTTCATCTGTGTATTATACTATACAAAGAAAGAAGCACACAAAACACACTGGTGTCTAATTTTATGCTACCATAGGAACCTGCAGAAAAGCACTGGATGTTAGATACAAAAGTAAAGGTGAAATAAGGTGTGCACTTTGTGTGCACAATCACACTTTCTTAACTGTCTGTCATTTCCTAAACAGTGAATCAGTGTAATCATGCGGCACTCACTTCTCCGAGGAAGTCGTTGGATGAGAATCTGTCGTAGTCCCACACGGTCACTTCCAGGGTCTTTTTCTTCAGCTGCAACAGCAAAGACAGGGGGAAAAGGCACAATACTGGTTCACACTTCTCCACCTTCCCACAGCAAATCAAAGGAAAACCTTAAACTCCAACTGTGCTCTCAACAGAGGTGCCCAAGTGACAGACAGGTCATGCTGGAAGGTGTAAATCGGGGAAACTCTGAACCTGAATACTTGAGTCTCTGCAACTAACCTGTCTCCAGGAGCAAGGTAACCAGAGAGACTGAGAGCAGATTAAACCTGGATTAAATCCTGGAAACCTGATGGGAATTCTGTGTCTCTAGCGTCAAACCTTTATGAGACCCGCACCCCCTCCCACCCACCTCCTCATTTCCCGCTGCCTCCATCTCAGTTACACAGTGTTCCACTAGCCAGCAGCTAAGCCGTTTCATTCGGGATGGTTACTAATTGGCTTTGGGATAAGGACAAACTGAAAGCAACACTTGACTTTTGTAAAGGATGATAATAAGAGCATATGCAGCTGGGACATTGTATTTTTCACTGTACTGCAGAGAATTTGTAGACCATCCCAGTCACACAGTGGTGAGAAAATCATTTTGGAAAAAAATTAGAAATAAATAAAGCATCCTATAATTAAAAGCCCCGTTAACACGACAGGCTGAACCTCGGACAGAAACAGTAACGGGTGGATCCATCCGAGAGCCAGACGAGACGATCGCAGAATTCAAAGCTGCTCTGTTTAAAGGTCCGCTCAATGTACCGGGCCCACAGAATGACCTGATTTCACTGCATCATGAGGAGGAACACCAGTGTCGACCGCTGACTCACAGAACCGTGATACAACAAAACACATGACTGTAAATTTTACAGCGTCAAGCTCGATAAAGGATAATTGTGAGGGAACATAATGTCTACCTGCTCCAGGTGGATGTTTTTATAAATCACGGTCTGATTCCATTCGGGGTTCACGCTCTTTTGCACGTGCTTGGTTCTTCTTTTGTTCTCAGCACTGTGCATTGACACAGAAAACACAAATCACCCATAGTACACAAGCGTGCCAGTAAGATTTATGGGAAATGTATCAGGAATGGCTCATGCATTGTCTCTTACGAGTTCATACAACTGGCAAGTAAGCTGAGGAAAACAAGAACAATGGCAATGTCATGCCATACCATTAAAAATGTCTTCATGAAATATTAAATTGATGAAATGAGGGAAATATTAGCAAGTTAATGTATACATACAGTATGTGTGGACATACAGACACACCAGAACTCTTTTGTTTATTAGTCTGAGCATTCCACCGATACAACCAGAACACATGAATATGGACATACTGTATATATAAAGGAAACTACATAAAGGGAGATCTATAGATCTATGGATTGAGGTGGAGAAATATAGATCTCACTTCAGCTTTAGTGTTACACCTAATGAAAGCGATGGGATTGTCTAATACTACTGGGTCAATACTGTCCTCAGATGGACCAATCACAGGCAGGCTTTTCATCAAAGCAGTTTTGTTTGCGGTCATCTTTTAAATACCCTCTGCACACTGGGGTACAGTTTGCAGTATTAGACAATCGCAGGATGTTCGAGGTGGGTGGAGGAATGAGGCCTGCTATAGTGGTAAGGAAAAGAGACCCACTCAAAAGGAGGAAAACATTCAGGGGTGGGGTAGGGGCGGGGTGAAAGTGCCCAGGCAAAGCGAAGGAGAGTCGAAGCTCCACACTACCTTGCGTTCTGGACAACCATGACTTGGCTGGGGAAAGTCCAGGGGATTTGCAGCAAAATGCAAGTTTGACAAATAAAATAAAGTCAGAGGTGTAAGAGAGGGAGGTAAACAAAGGGGGTCAAGAAAGCAAAACTCAGGGGGGGTCTTAGGCCCGCGAAAAGCCGGGCTTGAGCCGCGGCTTTAGGCCCTCCCCCGGGCGCCGCCTTTAAAAGAGCAAGGTAAAGAGGCTGGATACAATGCAGCACAATCACATTAACAACCAGGAGAGAGGCTTTCTGGGACTGGAGATCATATTACGAGGCAGAGAGAGGACGTATTGATTTTGTGGCCTGATCGGAGACCAGTTTCCTGTAAGAGAGGAGCGGGAACACCAGGAGAGAAGGTGGTGAAAGGGGGGGAAATCACCTCAATGAGATAACAGCCAAATCTTAAACGTATCTTTTATTGACAGAAGCTGGTACTCTGCATTCTCAAAAGGTACCCTACATCCTGCAATTCACAAGAAAAAGCCTTTCGTAAACAAATACTGCAGCTCGAAATATTGATGAGGACAGTCACAGAGGAGCACAATTTAAGATTACTTTCATTATCTTTGATATGTGTTTTTTTCAGTCTACTTAAACTTCAACCCGGGTTGATTCATTTCTGAAATATGATATAGCAGAAACTGGAGCTGACATGTAAAGGTAAAATAAGATTTTGCGTGCAGGAGAATGAAATTAAGTAGCAGACAGAGGAGAGGAGGCGGGTAGAGGGCTTAGTGGAATCACAGGCTTGAGTGGCCCCATATTTTGCACTGCTGGAAAGGAAAGCTGACGCTCATCCCACTGTGAAATATCAAAGTGGCGATGACGCAAAACACACCATGAGCGGTACAGCAACAGAATGCAAAATCCAGGGAAAGTGTCTGGTTGGACGTAGGAGGCATTTATAAATCAGCATCGACCTGATGTGTTTTTGATACTCCCAGCCAAGTACTTCCACTAGAGTTTATGTGCAAACTTTGACATTACATGCCATATATTATGTACTGGTTGCTCTCAGAAGGCTTCAAATTAATTTTCATCATCAAATGCATAAACATACAGGTGGATCTGGCACTTCACAATCACGTAACTGGGTGCCCTCGAATCACTGAAAATACACTAAACAAACACAAGACACAACGCGCACCAGCAAATCAATTTCAGACCTCAGCTCACCGCAGAACACGAGGCTAGCAGAAAACAGTTATTAACATTGTGTAAAGGAGCATCTGAATTACATGAAATGACCTCCTTCACAACACTAGCCAAGCAAGATGCCTTTAAGTTTCCCTGCTGATTAACAAAGCTCCTCTTATTATGCGCCAGTCATGCTTCCATCAGGATCAGAGTTAATTTCACACTTGACACGAGGCCCCTTGGGACTGCCTCAGACACCAGCATTCACCTGAGAGGATGAGGAGCAGTTCGTTTGAACCTGGACTGCACATGCAGGTACTCTCCTTTTGTCTCTATACAGCGCCAAAACTCTAATTATGCAGCGACATTTTCTTAGCACCGTTATGCTGTAAGACAGTGTCTTTGTACCCGCTGCGGCTGTTCTAAAAAAGGGGAAGTCATCTTGTACCAATGAACTTTCCCTAAGTTCCAGTGAGCCTTTTCCTGTTCTTAGAAGCTGCTCTGAAGTGCAGCCAGAGACACCTACCCTCTGCCCGGCAGGAGATACACTTTGACAAATGGGTCCGAGTAGCCGTTGTTGTCCCGGGGAGAGAGGTTTCTCGCTTGCAGAACATGGACGATCAGGTTACCCAGATTCTTGTCATAATTGATTTGAAGCTGAGGGAATAGATTTGGAGAAACACTCAGTGTGATACTCTATGCCTTGTTAGGTATTTCATGACTTCCATTTAAATATGATATCTATATAATGAAAAATACAGACATGTTCTCTCACAATCAGTATTTATAAGACAATCATTCTAAAATATAAAGTGGAAAATGTTTATAGAATCTTAAAAAACAGAATGGAATTTGAATGAAAGATTTAGGATATCGAAGATGATGATAAACAAACAAAAAAGTTCAAATTGTGTATATACTAAGGTGTTGGCTGCATTCTTTTGAAGATGGTGAATTAAAAAATGATACAAGCCGTACCTGGATTTCACCTGTGACTGGATGGGACTGAGTCTTTGAAGCCTCTGCTGACTGAAAAAAACAAGAACATAAAAAATCAACCTGGCATCAGCTACAACCAACCAGCTGACAGAGAACCTACCCTTGTATGCGCTTACTGAAAACCATTTTGGACTGAACCATTGGAAAGCATACGGGGGAAATCCAAGAGATAACTACAACAACCTTTAAGAAGCAGACGGGTCCTGTCGTGGACACATCCAGGTGATTACATGCTATTATGGGCCAACATTGGACCAAACTCCAGCCAGTAGCTGTTTATGTAAAATCATTTATGAGATCAAGGGTCAAGCTTGTTGACTTTTCATCAGAATTTCAGCCCAGTAGGTTAGAAGCTTATACATTATCAAACAGAATCACATGAAACCATACAAGCATGTTTAACAAATGTCAGTCTGTTGGAAGAGGGGGCTACACTTAACTAGACCCTGTTAAGCCTCCTCATGAGGGGGCCAATCAGACTCCATTTAAACCACCAGCGATTCATGAGGTGTTACTCTAAATGGACACCAGCAGATATGCATCGGGATAGGGATGATTGCACACTCCCTCTAAAAATCCATTTTCTTCCCTTGAAATAAGAGAGGAAATATACATTATTCATTCGGCGTGTAACTATCTCCCCTCTGCAGGTGTCGTCAGCACATCCATTTTAGTCAAATTTGAATATGTTTAATCCTGCACCCACATGACCTTACCCACGGAGCACGTGAGTCACACTCCATCTCTCGCCTCCAGGCACAGTGCAAGGTCAGAGCAAGATAGGGATCAACACAGTATGCCGAAACCAGAACGCACATGAAACATTTACAGAACATCACTAGAACCAATCTAAACATATAGGATCTCTTGGTGCAAGGCCCCAATGGGGAACGGAATATAAAAATCCTGTTTATAGACAGATTTCCTGCTGAAATGTGTATGACTCAACCCAGTGCTACTGATGTAGGCACAAAGCGTTGCCTTTTGAACTAAAATATTAACAGAGCTAAAATGGATTTGAGTTTGAGTGGCAAGGTAAGGAGAGGAAACTGAATCTTGATATTATTTGTCACAGTGCCTTAACAAGATTTGCTGTCAGGGGCACCTGAAGGAGGAGTGGGCAACGGGTGTGAATTGTGTTTTAGGAATGGGGACTTGGGGAAAACCTCCAACACACACATGTACCCACAGACACACACTAACACACACACTCACACAAGCCAAAATGCACATATTCTCTCTCTATCTCTCAGCCTCTCCATCCATCCCCCTCTTTCTCCTTCTTTCTCTGTCTCCAATTCCAACTGTACATACACCTTTTTTTCTGAACTTCAGCCTGAACACTTTGGCTTGCATCCCACAAGGTGTTTATTGCTGATTAACTGGTTGCAGCACCAGTCCCATGAAATAAAGACATTGAGGTGAGATTTCACACGAGTAAGAACTTTGTCTAAAATTAACCCTATTAAATATTAAAGATTCACATATTAAAATGTCAAATTGCAATCAAATAAATGAGATATGCCAAGTGAGGCCTAAGTCATCTTGCAGGAAAATATGTTTAGTACAGACACTTTAATCTTGTACCATGGTGTGGTAAAGTAACCTCATTTAAATAAGTTGGTCCAGTATCAGTTTTGTAGCAGGTAAGACATTAGACCTGTAACCATATTGCAACAGGTTTGAATTCCTGGTAGGTTACTGCTGTTGGACTCTTGAGAAAGGTACATAACTTGAATATAAACCCAGCCCAAGTCCAGCCCAATATGAATAAGTCCAGCTCAAGTCCAGCTCTTCCAAAGTCTAGTCTGTCCAAATGTAAAGAATACACGTGCCCTAGTATGCTAGGCAAACACAGAATGCAATACAGGTAACAGTGTACAGACTAAGCTGTATACTTGTTTACAGATACTTTGGATTACGCTTCCATTGATTTAACATATATAAAGCCATTTTTATCGATGTTGGTCTTTTAGCTGCACATAAAGATCATGTCTAGCTCAAAGTCAAAAAGTCTTACCTTGCTGCTGTGCCTCTTTTTGCTGACAGAGGGGGAGCCAGGCTGACCCGGGCTGGGGATGGCGCTGGAAGCAGCCGACGCGGTGCCTGAGTGGCCGTGGGGGCCTTTCTCCGAGGCCGAAAGGACCGTAGATGGAGCCTGCTGTTGAGACACTTTCTGCAGCTCTGCCGCCAGCTGTTTGGGGTCCACTCCTGGGGACCTCTGTCTGTCTCCTAAAGGTACAGTATAGACCCAGGAATCATGGACATGGCAATACACAGCACACTGCATCGGCGTAATCGTGATGGAGGAGTGAATCGGTTCAGCTTCCCTGTCAGCACATCTCAAACAGGATGGTGCTAGATTTGAGCCGCTATGGAAACACCTCAGAATGAGATCTCCTGATCTCCACATCTGCTAATCTATCCCCGCCTTTTTTTGTGAGGGGAATCTAATGGAGTGCGTTTGTCACGCAGCAAATAGGTCACCTTTCATGTGGAACCGAGGGGTGGTAAAGAGGCTCACGCGGCCCGCGCCACAACGTCACGACAGCACAATCTCCGCGAGGCAGGCGGCTCACCCGCGCGAAGCTGAGGCTGGACCGACGCCGCCGTGCGAGTGGAGAGTGCGCTCGTTATCTTATTGGGCCCCCTCTTAATTAACGGCAGGGCCGCGGCGGAGGCAGGTGCGTACTGATGACAAGGGAAACGTGGAAAAGCCTACCTGGCTTTGCTGGGTCGTGCAGCTCCAGGTGCTGGGGGTGCTCGGAATCCGACAGCATGTTCAGGTCCCTTAGAGAGAGGTAGGCAGGAAATGGTGAGAGACTACGCCTAACCGCCGACACATGAGAAACGAGGAAGAGCAGCTGAGCTAACAGCTGTCTAAGGCTCAATACGCAGCCCTGCATTTACCCCCCGTATGATCCAGAGCCGAAAATAGGAATGACAATACCCCAAAAAGCACTTAATTAAAACATACGCTGCACAGACGGAAAAAATAAAGTCAAAATTCAGCAAGAAGTTTCACAGGGCCTCCCTAATCACGACTCATCAGCAACATTTACACATATAAACTATGTTGCCTGGGGGGTTGTGATGAAGAGAAACAACTTTTGCAAAAATGTTGTTGCAGAACATTTCTTGTCAGATTTATCTTCCATCCATGCACATGCAATAGCCATATTTATAAAATGCACACACCTCTCTTTCTTTCTGTTTAACAGTATTATGAAGTCAAAATTCCTTAATTATTGAGAAAATGGTGAATGACCTTGTTTGGCGGAGGACCTGAATTGTGCTTTGACTGGTGCTTTGGACTAGGCCTGCCTTTTGGACTCCCCTGTGCTGAATTTGTTTGCCCTTTCCCCAATTTTTGGGTGATATTATCGCACAACTTCTGCCACTTTGGGGCATTGCTTCCCATCGGGTTACTATATGTGCAGACACACATACAAACACACACACACGTATGTATATAACAGCTGGCTAAATTGATGGCAGCCAGTCCAGTACAGTAAACATCAGACGAACGTCAGAGGGAGATGGGGAGCCACTCACAGTCTGACACACAGTTCTGCCTCCCCGCACTGCTGACCCACAAGGCTCTGCACCTCCTCGTAGGTTTTGCCGGTCAGAGGAATTCCGTTCCATTCCAGGACCTGCATTCCTGGAAAAACACACACACAGGATTTACTCATTCCAGCCCGGGGTCTTCCTGGTCTGGCAGCTTCCCAGTTTCGCATCTTGCGATGGGGTGGAACACCGAGAGGACTACATTTACAGTGTAAGAGGGGGCCGCTGTGTTGCGTTTCAGACACCATTGATCTGCGCCACACGCCATTACTTACTGCAGGTCACAGGCAGTAAGTAGCGAGGGGAAGGGTGTTGATGAATCGCTGTGATGGTCTGTTTGGCCAACATGAATGCATGCAGTACCATATTATTGCAACCAGTTCATTCTAAAACTTTTTAAAAAGCTTCTTGTTTTGTTTCAGAAAAGCAGTCTGTAGTCCCACTGTGGTTAAGAAACAAGGCTTGAAATCAGAGGATTACTAGGTTTGAACCTTGGATGAAGCATTGCTTTTCTATTAATGAGTAAGGTGGTGATCCTGTATCGCTTTAGCAGGTATCCAGCTGTAAAATTTGATGATATGATCAAACTCATCTATGTAAGCTGACTGTGAAGAAAGGTGTCTGCTGGGAAATATATATCACACAATGTGAAATGGCTACCTCAAAAAACAACGTTATAATTCTACTAAATCTGCACTGTCTTGGTCAAAACAACATTAATTTTGCCAGTTTACCTCATGCTTACATTTTAAAAAGTAAGCATGACTATAGTGAGTGAGCAGTTGGATTCCTTTTGTAATGGCTTGGAGGCAGGCTGGAGAAATCGTAACACAGCTAGCCCCACATTTAAATACTGGAGTCTACAACTGTCATTTGAAATACCCCTCCTACATTCTGTTGTCACTGTGAGAGACGTCCCCAAATGGTCTCCCTCTTTAGGACGGTCACTTATTTATGCACACGCTGGTTAAACTTACCTTTCCGGAAAGAGATGGGTGCTCCTGGATGCATTATTTACAGCACCATGTGTCTCTGCGATACAAGATTTCCCCTCTAACGTATCAGTCCTCCCACACGAGTTCCACTCAAAGGATAGGGTTTTGAAACACACACCAAAAACGCATGCTTTCAAAACGGAAAACCCGCACAGCAAATGCAACCACTCCCGGGAGGCCACCACTTACACAGGTGAAAGCGCGTCTTCAAATACGCTTTTTGTTTGCGACGCAGCTCACGATCTGTCACAAACAGTGAGACATATTAAGACAATCACACTGGATGGTTCTGTCCCATACAGATAAACTGAGTCATACACTGCAAAGTAAACCAATGCAAGGTAAATACATATGTACTTGTGTGTACTATATGTGCCAGTTTCAATGTAAGTTCAAATGTGTTTAGAAAATGTATATATACTGTATATATGTTTTCCTCTGAGGGGTTAATTGAAGTACATGGAGAGAAAATACCCTTGAGATTACTTTTTGCTCTGAGAGCATTTTCCATTCACCCTGCAAAAGATGAACACTGCTCTGTGTTCTCCTCACTGTTCAAGTCCAAGGGACAAAAAGATCTCACCCACAAAAAAAACAGCAACAGCAAGCCTTCCAACTGTTTGATTCCACCCTAAATTTTATTTTTGAAACATTCTGACATAATATTATGGCACCATTTTGCACGGTTTACTACACTAGTGCCATACACCACAAAAACATGCTGTTTTCTGAACAACACCACCAAATTGGCTGGAGTGGATGTCCATGTTTGAGCTGGATGCCAGCCATAGTGTAAACATTACCCATAGCTGTGCAGCTGCAGTTCTCATTGATGCTTTGTATCTCTCTTTTACTCAGAAGAGCAACCTGTGGCCCATAGCCTGTAATCCAGCCTTTAATGATGACATTTGTAGACTGACATTTGAGGTAGCTGCAACCTGGCAACAGGTCAGAGGTTGTCACATCAAAGACACTTTCAGAGAGATGGCTACACAAAGGAGAGAGGAAAAGACAGAGAGAAAGAGAGGGAGAAGAGAATGCGTGAGAGAGAAAGACAGAAGGATGTAAATTTACTAATGTAAATAATGCGAGTATACTGACATAAAAAGCATAAAAGCGTCGCTTCTTCAAACTGAATGATTTTAGTCCCTCAGAGGCAATGCTCATCTGTGATGCAAAGAGTGCGTTATAACCATATAACAAGTGTTACGATCGCACAATAAAGCACATCTACAATGACAGCAGCTAAAACAACAATGCCATGCAGCAGATCTGGCGTTGACAAGCATGATTATGTTTGTTTATGTTTTGCCTCTGTCATTTACAACGGGTGCAAAGCGCCAAGGCAAGGGTTTTTTTTACACTAAGTGCTTTCTGTCGAATAATATATGCAGTTTCACAAAGCCTTAATGACCTTAAGCCTATTGCACAATAAAGCACACAAAATTGGACAGAACACTCTGACAAGACATTAACTGCTTGGATTATCGTTCTTTCGTGTGACTTCAGTCTCTGAATTTGTAAAACCTGGAAAGTTACTTCAGCTGTCCTTCAGCTTGTTTATTGGCCTCGGGTTAAGCCAGTGCTCACTGCTGTTCCAGTTTGACTCTCAGTGGCAGAAAGGCAACATCCTGTTCTTAAGCAAGGCTGACATTACATCACCGTTTCCCAAAATCCCACAATCTCTTCAAGACTCTTCAGTCTTGGCATCAAGGCTTCTAATGCCTTTGAGATGAGTTTTCTTGACATGGTGGTAAAGCATACAAGGGCCTGCTGACAAAGCATGCGTCGTGCTGCTACACAGGAGGAATTATGGGAAACTCTGGCACCTCCATGAGGGCACCGTAAATCCAACAGTAGAAGATACAAAATTATTTTTTCCCTCTGACGCACTGCGCAGGGCCTCTCATGTTTGTTTTATATTCCTTGTTTGGGCGCCCATAATTCACAGCCAGTGTGCCAGAAAAAAAAAACAAGGAGACAAATGAGTAATCATCAGGAATCACCAGCTCGGAACATCCACGCTGTGGAGTAGAGAAGGTACAGCCCTGCAGGCTGGCATTGGGGCATTGAACCCCCCATACATCAGGAGGGAGAGATCAATACGGCAACGTCAGATTAATTTCGGGGAACTGAAACTGAAAGACGATGCTATGGAAACATTTGCTTTCCCTCTGCTCCCTGCTCAAAATAAATACATAAATAAAAACAAAAATTGTTCTGTGCAAATAAACCCCAGGGTAGCTTTTTGGGCATAACCTTCGGCGGTTCAATCCATCTCCTTGGATTCGCATTTCCAGGAACACTTGGCCGTATAGCGCTGTTCTCTGCATAAGCGGTAATCTGGTCCGTGGGCACGCCCACTCCATATGTCAGTGGAATGTCCTGGCGTGGCCACATGCTGGTCATTATGTCAGCCTCCATCCACACGGCATGAGTGCATGCTCATATGATCACCCCCCTCTCCCCACTTTATCATTCAGTGTTTAGTGCTTGTGTGGCAATGCAATCAGAGTCTACTCAGCAGGAACATGGAGCGCTTCCAAAGCAATGCTGGGGGCTGGATTTTAGGAGACTGGAACTACACTGCTGGCAACACACGGCTACAGCAGTGCTGCACTACGGCCACAAATAAACAGGCACAGCGGGGGCCTACTATGTACCATACCACGACCGCTTCATAAAGCAGCTACATTAGGGCAGGCTTTTTGTTTTGTGTATGACTGATATGGGACGGGCTTTTTTGTCTGTCCTAGACCTTTGAGGACACCTCAGTGCAGAGGACTCTCTGGATTTTTAAGTGGACAAGCGGGGCTGATTTTTTCCTCAGGCAGTTTGCTGGACACCCTTGAAAACAGGCATCCTTGTTCTGCACACATGCCTGAAAACTGCTGGTAGATCCTCCCAAAACATCACCTGGAGTCTTCTTCTAAAGGTGCTTGCATTTAACCACACTCCGACAGACTTGCTCTCCATACGAAACTACAGTTGGACTGCTTTCGTTGAATTGACAAACAGACATTGAATGCCTGTTATGGACCCCTCCTCATCTTTCCCAGCAACGGATAGGGTACACATTATTGTCGCTGCAAATTACTGTACCTCAACTGCACCCCATTAGTAGATCCAATTCAAATCATTTGCCATGTTTTGACACTGCAGAAACTGAAAGCCGCATATGACTTTCACCTGTTGTGATTGCAAAGATGTGTCTATCAGGATGTAGGCTATTTATATGCACTAACAATCAGCATCATGTAGCTATCTGTTTACATCTGTCTTGCAGGAGATATGACATCCATACACCATAATGGCAAAATAGGACTGTCCCATATTTTAATGACCTGCTGGATACTTCACTTACGCCGTTGAATTGGCTGATGTGCAAATGCAATTTTACATTTATTCACATGAAATGGGCATTAAATTGAAAGAAGATTTTCTCATACAAAAACATTAAGGGGTATCAGATTGTACCCTTGGTTCAATATAACTTTAATTACATCTGCTTCTGATGTATGAAAAATGAATTATAATGCTAATTCTTTTAAATCCACAAGCACTGGAAATTTGATTAGACAAAAAAGAATTTTCCAGAAGCATTTTCTCCTTGTAAAACATTGACTTCATTCAGCAAATTAATGCATTTTTTTAATGTGGTCAGTTGTACTGTCAATGAATGAAATGTCAGTAATGTCAATAAATAATACTTTATTGCTTGGTTCAAGACAGTATACCTTAGTCTTGACCAAACAGCGGGCATAATGATATTATTATACCAAATTCAGTGAAATTTAGTGAGTAAAATTATTCCTCTCTTAGTGAAGCCATCCTATTCTGCACTGCAGTTCGTCTGACTGATGCTTTGAGCTCTGAGTTTTTCCTTTTTGAAACTTCACCTTACACACTCCAGTGAGTCACTGTCTGTGCCTTAAGGGAAAATCATATGCAGAGTAGCTTCTATTTTTACATCACACTGTCCCATTCCTCCAAACATCACATCAACGCTAATCTCGGTAGTCAAAAGCAATCAAATCCAGATGCGGTCCTTTGTCTATTTGAGCTTCTATAGAGTTTTGGAGCAGGTTTACCAAATATTTGCATGCGGTTTCACATAAGTAACACCTTAAGCAGATGTCGCATACACTCAGTGTGTAAAATTGCAGGTGATTTGCAGTAGCTTCTCCTACGCATGTCACGCCTTCACTTTGATGCACACTAGACTGCCGTAAATCTCAAACGAATTCGGTCCACTGTCACTGGCTTCTGTCGTTAACAAAATAATGACAATGCCATTCATAAGCACTTCAGGCTGTAACACGCATTATTGCCGAGTGAGGCCACACACAATAGATGTTCTACAGCAGATCCACATATGCAGAATAGCATGAATATTCAATTAGATGGCCTCTCTTCGGTATGGCTGGGAATGTTAAACTGACATTTAAGATAAAAAGCTGCAGTTGTATGAATTACTGCATTTTATGCCTGATGGAAGCACATCAGTAGAGCCATAACAGGGTGGTCATTACCTGTATCGCTGAGCAGCTGTACATCTCCAGCTGCCTCTTTGATTTCAGACATTTGTAATTACACGTGTCCTTCTCTGACCCCGATCGCTGCCAGGTCCGTTTTGTTCTTTTCCTAATGCTAACTCAAACTGAAAGGATGTTACAACCCTAGCACTACAGACCCAACCTTCAGTGACGTCGTTTTGGGGGGCTCCGATGTCCCATGGCCCCCCATCCGACCACTTTACATTTTCCAGCCCTCCCTCGGTGGACACAAATTAATCGAGCAAGCGTTACGCTAATCGAAGCGGACAGCGCAGCCCTCCCCTGGCCTGTCAGATTTCTCCACGGAAGCAGAAACGAGCCTGGATTTTCAGTGGAGCGCATTGTCAAGGAGATTTTGTTCCGTGGGCCCGGACACCAGCGGTTTTCATGTGCTTTAGGCTTACCTTCCATGATCTTTCCGGTCTGTTCCGCGGCACCTCCAGGTAAAACTTTGGCGATGTATGCTCCGATGTCGTTGTTATTCCCTGGAATATCCTTACCACCAACAACTCTGATACCTAGCCCGTTGCCTGCAAGAAAGATGCAATACCATACAATTCAATGTGACATGACAAATAGTTCGTTATAACAGCTTGCGATACTTAGACTATCAAATCATAAACTATTTGATTAAGTTCTACATGCATAAAACATACAGTGATTTGCTATAATAAGAAAAATAACCAGTATGAGGTGAATTACTGAAGTGATATAAAGACAGACTTTCTGTATAGACTCGTTATGTTTTTGGATCCTTTCTAATAACAACTCTTAATAACTTGAAGGTTCTGTTATAATAATAATATAATATATAATATAATAATTGTGCAATATAATCTGACATGGAAATTAAACACCTATGGCCTTAATGATCACAGTGGACCTGAGCCAAATCAATAGGAGTAGCTTGAAACATAAAGCCTAAATTAGCATGAAATCCAAGGCAAAGGAACTCAGGTGAATTCTTGTCTTTTCCCAGGGATACAACAGCACTGACCAACCTGGGAATCAAACCAACAACCTTTGGCTTAAGAGCCTTGTTACATACCACTACACTACACTGCTTGTGTCTTACCACAACACCACACGTGACTTGCATACGGGCATCTGTCAAGCAAATTAATATTCATAATTTTGTCAGAAAGTCATTTAGGTAGAGGTCCCAACCCCCCTCATGAAATGAGGCAGCAGAGAAGGAGTGTGAAATGCAACAAAAGATCCCATCTTTCCATGTCACTGACAGTGTTTGTGTGGAGATAACAGCACACCGCAGTGTGGCATGCGGTCCCTTTTTTAACGGTGGTAAAGGATGACTACTCTGCCCAGGCATTCCAGAGACGTGACCCAAAACGTAATCAATGCCCTCTGTGTTAATAATGGACATGCCTTTAAAAATACATGTTATCAGGAAACAGTTCAAACAGTTGCAATACTGGCACATGATACTGATTAAAAAGCACATTAATCACGCCACTGACACTTTGGAGTCGGAGTTGGAGTCCCCCTTTAAATGTTTAAATGCTTCTTTAAAGAGAATATTAGAGGCTAAGCTGACAGTTGACACCTAAGATTAAATCTTTAACTGAGATATTCCTCCTGTGCTCTGACTAAGGAACTAAATGATGTTATATTGTTTACTTCCAGAAGCAAAGAAGAAGAAGAAAGTGTTACATTGTTTGCTGTTATTTGTTAGCAACAGTCAGCTATTTATTGGATATAAATCACATCACAGACAGAAATATTACTTATAACTTGGTTATTTGGTGTTGTTGGCCATTACCAGTCAAGATTTTTACCAGTCATGATTGTTGCTAAATGTAACCATCACATGTTCGTCTGCTCTGTGTTTGTATAGGTATGAGCAGAAATGTCCATGCATGGCTGTAATGTAAATCTGGGCTGACAGTGGTTAGAGTCCTCCCTCAGTCCACTCAGTTTGACATTTTACCTGATACACTGTGATCTTTTGGATCCCGCCGCAATTTCACTCTGGTATGAGGGAAGAGGTAATGAACAGGTTTCCCCTAGGGAATAAAACACGAAAGAACCAACAGAGGATAAGCACATCACCTCTAAATAGTGCTGAGAACACAGCAGCAAACATATAGCAGTGGATTCATGAGCTAACTCAGCACACACTAATCAAGGCATAAAGGCCCAGAATCTAGCTAAACAATGCATTTTTCCTAACTTGAAGTGAAGACGATAAGAAAGTATACTTTTATTTTTTTACTAAAGAGCATGAAGAAATTGGTGGTTTCTGATTAAAACTGTTACACTAGCCCTTGCTCACACAAATCCATTGCACTTCAAGGCAACATATAACACATACAAACCTGTAATTTTATAATGTCTGATATGAATATATGGAAAAGCAACAACATGTTAAGCCTCAATTTATGTAACGTGTTCTATATATTTTCTGACCCTTTGCTTAGCTCTCAGTAGCTATTTCGTAATAACGTTACTTCAATTGTACATTGTACAATTGTACCGTACATCTATTGAAATTGGCCCGCTGTGTCTAGTACCGCTCGGTTTGCGTGTCACCTGTCTGCGGTCCGCTGTGTGCCCATTTTCCAGCCGCCCCTCGCGAGGCTTGTCGAACCAGTCCGTCTCCTCCCGCCGCAGGTGGTAGGCTTCGGAAAACCAAGGGAAAATCAATCGTTCTCGTCGGCGCGAGCACGCAGCATGCAAGACTGGCGTGCGTGACCATGCATGCAGAGGCGCCTGTCTGAGGTTCACTTTCTGAGTGACAAGTCATGCAAGAAACTCGTGACGGGTACAGACAGTACGCAGAGAGGCACGACAGAAACAGATTCGAGACTGGAGGAAATGCAGACAAGGTGGAAGGGTAGGTCCACACTTCTATCGAAGCTGCACCATCTTTGCTACCCTTTTGTCCCACCCAAAAGAAAAACAAAAACCTGTAAATAACTGAAAGCCAAAAGAAATTAAGTTCTTAAAAAGGGGAAAATGATACCTTTCCTTCTGAGCAGAGCATTAATTGTATTGATTTTGTCAGTCGCTATTTTCCAAGGAAAAGTTAATGAAAACTTGAAATACTTTTATATACAATATGAATTTCTGAGTATTTTGGCTTCAGTTAGATATTCTGGCTTCATCTCTCCATCTATTCTGTGTGTGCTCCAGGGTCCTCCATTAACATTTTAAGCTGACAACTTCATGAAGCTCAGTGTTTGCTCTTGGAACAGACCAATAGTGTATGGGGCATAGAATTGAACTCATTTTAAACATTAAGCCTATACAAAAAAATGTATCAAATTCCATATCTTGGTCATTGTTAACAGTTGATTAGGCTTTCTTTTAATTGCAGGCTTTGAATTTCATCGGGTTATTTAACTGTTGATGAGGCAGGCATAAGGCTTACTGGAACTTTGCTGTGGATGGTTCTATCCTAATGTGATTGTGTGCTTTTACTGTAGGAAGCAGGATTTATAAAGGAATTCAAGTGCAGTCAAAAAAAGCTGCAGGTTTATTTCTACAGTTAATAAGATGGAACATAATGTAATGGTAGGAGTGAAGAAAAGCAAAGCATTAAACAGGATGTCTCTCAAAAAGAGATATCAAGAATTATTTGACGATGAATTTTTTGAAATGTTCGCTGAGGTAGATCAGCAGCACAGATTGTCTGCCAGCATTATGACCTTGAAGCACTACATTTTTTAACACCTTAGAGAACTTTCAGCTATCACTGTAAATAGAGTGAGCCTCAGAAAGTATGTAGGCTGATTGCCTATGGAACAATAGAAAGGCAACAATTTTAATTATATGCCTCTCGAAATGTGTAAAGCTCATTACATACATTACAGCTCACAAGGGTGCTCTGTATTAGCCTCCATTAACAATTCAGGAGAAAGGGTTCGACCAAGCTGGGGAACAATGGTTCAGGTGGACAGAGATGGCAACCATGGGGGGAGGAGGGGACCTGATATTTTGCATTCAGACATATCCTGTTGTGGTAACACAGGAATGCATGACCGTGTTCAGATATGCAATGTCAGAGATCCCTGAGCTTTTGGGTGCAACATGGTTATGAATAGTCACTTAATGGGTCAGAAGTGTGTCACGGAGATGCAGTTCGATCAAACCATGAGACATATGGCAGGAATATATTTATGCTTTATGGGATTACGTTACGTAACTCTCACCTTCTGCCTCCCAGCCGGGGACTCCTGCTGTGTGGTAAAGTTATATTTTAGCAACTAAATAGCAAACCGCTACAAGACAAGGTTAGTGATTCCTGCAGTGTAAACAGAACAGCGAGCACCGCTCCTAGCATCTGTCCCCTACACGTCTATTCAAGTGCCACTGTTTCCTTTTCAACATGCACGTTATTTCCTATTTATGAAAAGGTTTATCAAGCTATTTATGGCACGTGCTTCATCACAATGAGAAAAATGCAACCTCAGTCCCTGTCCCCCTGAAATTATTCTCATTATGAAATTTCAAACAAATTGTATTACCAAGGGGCAAAATGTAAGTTAAACAAATGCTAAGGATATGTGGCAGGGACAATACAATGGTGCATTAATCAATAGCAGAACAAACCTCAACACAGAAGTATACACAACATTTTACTTAATGCACAGCACATACCCCTAAGAAGGAACCACTGTGGGAAAGCATAGAATCCCGCATGGTGAAGTATTAACTTTCTAGTAGATGATGCCTTAGTGAGGCACTAATGGTCCAGTGCATAAGTTAACTAATACTCTATTTTCATAGGTTTATGCCAGTGTCTTGCATCATCTCTACTCAAATTAATACTTTTATATGGTAGGTATGTCATTTTATCATTTTTAATGTTTGAAGTGCTTTATCCTCTTCTACATAAAGCTTAAGGACCATTGCTCACTAGCAAATTTGTATGTAAAAAAAGAAGCAGAGTATAAACATGTTTGGTATTAGATACAAATATGTTTGGAATATCCACACTGGGGCATTCGGTACATAAAAGAGAACATTAGTGTTCCCTTTAATCCAAAATAAATACAAATTAGCAATATGAAAGTAAGCACAAAAACATGATCCTTAAATAATACATTTAAATGGGGATACTCATACTTGGATTGTCTTTCAACATGAGAAAAAACAGAAACTAATGAGGATTAAACAAAACCTTGGTGATAAATGAACACAAGAACACCACAATCATCAACATACAGTACTGTAAACATCACTCCCTGCCCCCCACATGGATATAGAACTCCGCCCCTTCAGACTTCACATGCAATATTCCACAATTTTTACTCATTAAAGTAGGGCTGACGATATTTTCAATAGCCCTGGACTCAATGAAGCCACAAATCTCTAGATCCATTACTTTAAGTAGCAAATTTATGCTTCATTTTTTGTTTCTTACATAAAATTGTGAATTTTTTGAAGTACGGTATACTCTTGTTCAGTTGTTCAGAGTGAACATTTTTGCTTTTTTTCAGATTATGCCACCCAGTGCTCCTTCTTCTTGACTCCGAGTAATTAAATGCTTCTTGTTTTGTCACTTACAAATCAAAATTCTTAACTTTGATTCATAAATTGAATGTAAGTTGCTTTTTTTCTTCACCCGCAGTGGTGATCAGCTCAAAACACTTCAACAACCATCAAAATTAATGAATAAAAATGTGTTAAAGAAGGAACAATCACATTGAGTAAAACTTCTGAATTGACTGAAATGTGGTGTTAATTTAGTTCACCAAAGAAGGAGCTTACCAGCAAAAACTAAAACAAATACTGCACAACAGCAGCACAGATGCAAAATCCAGTGACTGGTGATACAAAAAGCACACTCTTGACATTTTTTTTTCCAAGATGAGAGCATAGGAAGCAATGTTTTCAGAGCCGAATCATATGATGATGAGATTTCAGTTGTTTTACCTGGTCCTATATCATATATCATATATCCCAGCCTGCTTTTTAATTACTGATCACTGGATTTTTTTGTTGACTTTTTTGTTTTGATTGTTCTTGTGCTTCTACTGCTATGCTAACAGTCACATTTGCAAGTCAAAGTAAAGGGCAAGTATTGATTGAATCCAGGGCTATGTGTTTTAAAAACAGCTTTGATTTGTACAGGCAGTATGTTCAAAGCAGCCCCACTTTAGGATCACACAATCAAAGTGAATGGAAAGAGGACATAGTCCTGTATGCATTCAATCAGCAAAGAATGCCATGCAAAGTTATCAGCACACAACCAAAAGTCAGACATGCAAATGATTATTGTTTTATTTGAATTGAAATATACACAGCATTACATACACCAGCATGCATTTATAGGAAATGGTAGTATTAAAGTTGGAGGGATAGCTTTGACTCATGCTAGTAATATGCACGGAATGCATGAGTATGAAAACAAACCATCTAGCAAGCAAATAAAACAGAAAGATTATCTAAAACATCATATATGAAATAATTGTTTTAGCAACAATGTGGTTCTATTGAAAGTATAACTGGTAACACAAATGCAGTAGATCTTCACCCGCTCACAGGTAAGACTATCTAGATCTATTCCTTAATTCATCTGTTTATTGACCAGAGTCAATGCAGAGACATACTAAACTGTACTATTACAGCAACATGTGCAAAGTTGCATCAGCACAACTGAATATAAGCTGTCATTAAAAGCTGTTTGTGCCTTAATGGCAAATGACATGCAAAAGCAGACGCTCTAGAAAACCACTCAGCCAAATCAGCAAAGTCATTATGCTGATTATTGTGGCTTAAATCTACAGATAAGATTACAATACATGATTGCTCTAATGTCACATATAGTACATGTACTCTTGACCTACATTCATAAAGGGGAGTGTCTTTTCTGGTTAAGAAATATAGCCTTTATAACAAAGCTTACATTATGGAACTCTATCCAAAACAGCTATATCATGCTATACTGTGCTTTAAAGTGTATTATTGTCACAGTCACAGTACTTTTTATTCACTGTTGATCACATAGGCATATAACCATAAGTAACATCACACATTCTATCAGAGAACTAAACACCTGGATGAATTTTGAAAGGCCATTGAAAAATATTACTTTGAATTTACTGTAGACTTTAAATCTACCTTTTTCTGTAATGTCACCTTTCACCTCTTTAAGGGACAAGGTGTTACACAAACACATCCAGAGACTCAAAGTTAAAATCTTGAACCCTGCTATCAATATGAATATGCTGAGGAGTATGAAGACTTTGTCTTTCATTTAGTTAAAGTGAAATCTGAGCTATTTGGTTGTTGCATCTTTGGTTGAGTTGCTACACATTGTCTGCTTGAGAGTGAATTTGTCTTATTCCAGAAAAAACGATTCACTTTCCCTTTAACGAGAATGTTTTTAAGTGTTTAGTTTATGAGGGAGGCACTTCTTGTATTTGTATTTCATAACAATATAAAGTAATCACTTTTTTTCACTATTCTATATGACCGCTTTAATGCTGTAAGTGATGTCATAAATAAACAAAACATTTTCAAGTGATTTAAGTGACATGAATCAGATTTGCAAACAACACAGCATGCTCATCAAGAAAACACAAAGAAAACAGTGTATGTACACTATATGGATTAGTTTCAGACATATAGTAAGGTGTATTATATTCAAACACAGACAAACAAGAGCATGCATCAAGAGCACACATTCCAGTCAGTGAATCTGAAGAATCAGAGGAAATAGTTATAATCATAAGAAAGGTAAAAAGTAAGCACACCAAGAAGGACATTAAGAAAATCATAGCTTACATAAACAGACGTGAACACAACCAGGTACATGCATGAAATGCAGATCCACAGCACTGTGTCGTGTCAACAGTCTGAGATCCAATTTACCTTCGCTGTCCGACATGGCACCTTGCAGGTCATCCATCATGAAGGCTATGTCCCGGTCGTAGCCGCGGGTCCTGGACTCCTCCGTCATGTGCTGCTGTACTTCAGGGAGAGAGTGGCTGGAGCCGAACTGGTCCCTTGAGTCTGCAGATATAGGTGGGAGGGGCCCGGCGGAGGCCCGCGCCATCCCCATTGGCTGGCCTACCGGACTCAAGGGACTCTCCTCCTCGGAGTTCTGAGCCACGATTGGGATGCGACCCCTGCTTTGGCTTATGGGCAGGCTGGTGGGTTTGGCTCTCACCGAGGGAGTACTGAACGAGGAGTCCAAGGGCTCACCCTCTGTCTTTAAGCGGAGGGAGGAGCTGGACGAGTCCCTCTTGATGGAGAGGTCCAGCCCGTAGACGGAGGAAGGCCTGGAGGAGGGCCTGGACCTGCTGCCGCTGGGGTACGATGTGTCGTCGTGAAGAGAGGACCGCATGGTCGGGCCCAGATTGAGACTCTGCCCCAGATTCAGAGACTGAGCAAGATTAGCTCCAAGTGTGGAGCCCAGGTACTTCTGCTGGTCGGAGATGTTCTTCCTCAGCCCAAAGGTAATTTCATCTTGTAGTAGCCTCGCCCTGGAGGAGAGGCCGGTGACCGAAGAGGCAGTGGAGCCCAGGTAGCTACTGTAATCTGGCTCCAAATCCTTGCTTTCTTGTATGGGTGAGAACTTAGTGATTTTAGGGTCCATGAGAGCTTTTTTATGCTTTGCCTGTTTCTGGTAGAGTACTGAGGCAGGGAGCTGCTTGGCAGCCTGTTTCTCCAGTGTGAGCCTGCTGATGCTGTACTTCTCAGCTTTGGGGAAGTGCCGGTAGCTGCTCTCTCCAGGGTAGTAGTGCGGCAGGCTGGTCAGGTGATCCAGGCCCTCCGTGCCCCGCCGGAACTCCTGCTTGATCTGCTGTTTCAGCAGCTTGAGCTCGTAGGGCTCCTCCATGGCGTCCTCCTCCGGCTTGTTGTAGGAATGGAGCCTGGACGACGCCTGCAGGGGCCCCAGGAAGTCGGAGACCTCGGCGGAGCGGCGGGCCTCGGCGGCACGGAGGAGTCGGTCGGCCTTGACCAGGTCCTTGTCAGGGATGGTGAAGCTGGAGGACAGCCCCGCGGATCCCTTGGTCAGCTCGCCAATGTCGTCAATCAGGACGTAGTTCCTTGGCGTGTGGTGGTCGATGTCGGCGTAGAAGGAGTCGGCGGAGATGCTGGACATGGGGCTGCTGGCCATGCTGCCCCTCTCCTCCAGGCCTAGCCTCAGGTCCAGGTTGCTGTATTTTCCCGCCAGGTGGGGGATGGTGTATGCAGCGTCTGTGGAAGAGGGCCCCATTATGTGGGGCTGGTTGCGGATTACCTCGTAGTTGGTGGTGATCTTTGGCTCCAAGTCGGAGAGCGTGGTCTGCCTGGCCTTCTGCTGCATCAGGAGCTGGTAGCTCTGCTGCTGGGATTGCTGGTGAGATGTCTGTGGGTAGGACAGCGTAGGCACTGAGGAGTATATGGACTGGGACTGGTATGGAGAGACCTGCTGATGGTAGAGGGAGGGCTGCTGATACAGAGTCTGCTGGGGGTACTGAGTGGTGGTTTGGGTCTGTGGTACATACTGGTATGGAGTGTACGGGCTTGCTGATTGGCCGTACTGAGTGTCGGGCTGGGTCTGAGGTGGGATGAACTGGTTGAACTCGGACTGTGGGGCCGTCCTTGGTCTTTCCAGCCCGTGACCATTCCCCCTGGTCTCCCTGATGTTGCTGACCTCGCTGTCGGACATGTAGTCCCGCTCCTCGGCCACGCCCTGCAGGTAGGCCCTCTCCCTCTTCTCCCTCTCTTTCAGCAGGGCGTCTTTTCTCCTGTTGATGCCCATCTCCAAGTACCGCAGCTTGGCGTCGATCTCCTTCTCCTCCTCGTCCAGCTCGGCCTGCTTCTTCCTCAGCTTTGAGGACTCCCGCTCCACCAGGTCCAGCTCCCTGTCGATGTCCTGCAGGATCTTGGCCCGGGCCATGGTAGTGTTCCTGCAGAGGCGTCTGCGAGCAGAGCCGGTGCTGTACCCTGATTGGCCGCCTGCAGACTCCTCCTCCGGGGGTGGGTTTGGCAGAGTGCGTTTCACTTTCTTCTGAGTGCCTGAAGGGGTGCTACTCTGTGAACCCTTGCCCTGAGAAAGACAATGAAACAAAACGAGCAAAACGAAAATGTTATTTAGGTTCACTGTTAATAGCTTCAAAGTAACCTGATATTAATATTTTATTAAAAAGTATGCACAATCAAGAGGTAGAATATTATGCATGTTAAAGAACTGGAATCACTTTTAATCACAGATCATTTTCATCCATGTCTGAGTTTGAATAGATGATAAAAACAATTGTTAAATGTGTGGAGAGAGAAGCACACAGAGTATTACACTGATTAAGGAGTTCCACAGGTTAGTGTGCATTCTGAGTTATAGCACACAGTACTAATAAATACTAAGAACTGTGCATTAAAATGGTACCTGTGTAAAGGCACCTTCAGACAAAACTAATGCATTCACATTAAGCCTTTATAGATTCTAGGAAACTCAATATTTTCCTGCAAGCTCAGCTTTGTCTTTTTTTTTCCGACACCTCATATGTTTGAGCAGCTTTCTCAAAGCTGGGGGCATTCAGGCAGAAAACTGGTTTCTACCTCACTGGAGTGGGCCAGTATCAACATGCATATCACACAGTGGTGTTTGTTTTTCCCAGCATTCCTTTAAAAAAGCAAGGAGTCTAAAGTGAGTTTGTGCCTTTCCATCCCAACACAGTATGTTAGGGACGAAAATAGCAGTGCTGGCAAATAGTAAGAGCTTAGAATTTAACATGAATCTAAATACGCATAGTATACAGAATAACACAGAAAGGTTGATTTAAAGCACTGCCTTGAATTGAGAGACTAACCTATTTTCATATTGTACCAAATTAGGTCCTTGAGGGAACTCACTAGATCTGTAGTTTCGCCCGAAACAAATTATTGCAGCAGAGCACCTTATTAATTTATCTGTCCTGTGAACAACTTTATGTATTATCGCTAAGGGTGCAAATTTAAGAAAAAAAAACAAAAAACAAAACAAAACAAAAAAACAAAAACAAAAAACAAAATGATAATCATTACCAAAAGCATGCAGCAGGAGACCTAAGTTGATAATTTAACATTAGACTATCAGCACTTTACACAAGAAACCCAATATATTAAGCATAACTATGATGTTCATTTTTTTACAAGACTCTAGAGAGGAATAAAAACAAGTCAGCACAATTCCCTTCCAGAGCATAATTTGCTAACAAGCCAATATTCCTGAAATACAGCACTACACAGAGTGGATAGCAGTATGTTGAAACTTGCACACATTCATAGAAAGGTCAACAAGAAAACTCAAACCCAGACAGGACAAAAGCCATGTGAATGGACTTGAATGGCATTACATACTGACCTCTGGAGGGATGGGAGACAAGTGAATTGTTATTCAAAATGAACTAGAATGAAACATAATTTAAATTGAGAAATTATGAAACAAAGTGCTTTTTCAAAACAATTTCCCAACTCTGATTCATATCATGCTACCTCACAAAAGGAGAAAAGCAAAGCAACAAAAACACCATGGATGACTTTTTTTTTTGAAAAGTCAAAACAAGACAAAACTGTTAAAGCCTAAATATATGGAAATGAAAAGCTCTCTTTAATTAACCACGCCAAAAGTAATCCTTGTCCCCAATTTTCCTCGTGATCAATTTATGATAATACGATGAAGTGAACATGCAAATTGTCAATTATGTAAAACCCTGCAGAGTGAGAAGCTGGAAATAGTTGCTGTTGCATTTCCCACTGTGGGCACATTAACTTCCTGCATACAGGCACAAACTTCCTTCCTACAGGCACAATACATCCTCCACAAGATGCATAAGGATCCCACTTTTGATCACAATCATAAAGTCATAATATAATAATATTTCCATACAGTAAACTCTCATGGAGTGCATATGAGTATGGAATTTTGTCTTAACTTCTACAACTTTACATTATAAATTTTCTCTCTGTCTTTCTTTTTTTAAATTCCAGCTTAGCATAAGATGACTCTGAACAGCTATTTTGTCCTGAGGGATGCTTGTGCAAACTAAGAATCAAATCTGAGTGCTGTGTTTGCGCTGGGAAAGTTACACCTTCACAAGAACATCTCTGTATATGTATTCAGTCTGGCAAGCCAGAAGGGAGGTAGGCGAGGTAGGCGTGATATTAAAATTAGACTCACCACAGACAGAGAAGGCTTCATTCACAGCAGCACAAAAGTGAATTAATGTAGGAATAACACTCCACCCCCCCATTTCTACTTTGTTTTGATGAAATAGTATTTTTCCAGAACAGTAGGTGGAAACTCTATACTCATCCTAATTCTGTATTTATTTAATTCTAGTGATATTATGCTTGTCCCAAAAATATGTCCATATACCATTTTTAGCATGATGTTCAATATTTTGCTACAGAAGTAAGCAGTATTGTTGCATACTAGTAAGGTGCAGGACTTGTTACCCAAAGGTTTCTGGTTTGATTCCCTAATGGGGCACTGCTGTTGTACCCTTGGGCAAAGTATTTAACCTGAATTGCCACAGTAACTATCTACCTACTGTATATAAATGGATATTATATAAACGTATAAGCTATACAAGTTGCTCTGGATGAGAGTGTTTGCTAAGGAGAAAATGGAAATATACTTACTGAGTACCCATCTGAATACTGGAAATTTGACGCTGCCCTCTCCTCTGATGTAGGACTCAGTGGCTTCGGATCGGACATGGACCGCTGCATGGCCTTCAGTGTCCGTGGGCTTGTGGGAGCAGCCTTGGATGATTCTGTGGCTAGTATTTTCTGCGGGCTCATGTCGCTGACAGATTTCTCATATGGAACAAACTCTAAGGATTTGCTTGGGGATATGGGTGATATGGGCGAGTAGAGCACTTTGGGGGACTTCGGAGGGGATCGGGCTACTTGGAGAGTGGAGTCTGCCTTCAGATGTGTGGTGTATCCTATCTCTAAGGGAGTCGGCCTCCTCTTGTCTTTCTGGGGAGATGTCCTCCCAGAGCCTGTGTCTGTCTGGCAGGTGATGGCACCTCCCCTGTACGTTTTCTCTGGTGAGGAGATTTCCACCTTGGTGTCCATCTGGGCCCTTACTGATGGCCTTTTGATTGTCCCAGAATGGTCCGTTTGGACAGAGATCTCAGCCACGGTCTGGATGGCAATGCTGGACACCTTGGAGCCCTGCTTGCTGGAGCGCGACTTGCGCCTGCTCCTGGTTGGGATGTCCCACTCTTCCTGATCCTCGTCGTCTGTCTGGACACTAGAGTCAACGCTCCTCTTGTTCCGCTTCTTCTTTCCTGTGCTTGCCCTGTCTACTCCATCCTCATCGTCGGTCTGCACCCCGCTCTCCGTTATCTTCCTGTTGGACAAGTCTGTGCCTTGCTCGTCATACTGCCCAGGTACCCTAGAAACAAGCTCTTGCCCTTCAGTCTCTTTAAGCGCTGTTTCAGAGCCTGGCAGACTTGGTATGTACTGAGCCACGCCTTCAGTGGGCACCGTGTACCAGGTTGCGTTCTGTGGAAGCTCGAGGCCAGCAACCGTGGACGGTGCCGCACTCTCATCCTGTACTGGCCAGTACTGGCCACCCTCCCCCCCAGGATACTGTGTGTCCAGTAGGACCTGCTCAGAACTTGTCGCCGGATCATACGGGTACAACTGCCTCAGTTTCTGCTCCTCCAGCTGCTGCTGCAGTTGCTGCTGGAGCTGCTGGATCTGCTCCAGCTGGAGCTGCTGCTGGGCGTATGTCTCCTGCTGCATCATCAGGTGAGCCTGCCTCTCCTCCTCCTGCTGGAAGAGCAGCTGGTGCTTCATGGTCTGCAGCTCCTCCAGCTCCTTTTGGACAATGAGCTGCTCCTGCTCACGGAACCTCTGGATCTCCTGGCGCTCCCACTCCAGCTCCTCGGCCAGCCGCAGCTGCTTCATCTTCTCCAGCTCCAGGAACTCGCGCTCCATCTGGTACTGCTGCGTGCTCTCGTCTGAGCCAGGGATCATGGGAGAGGCCAGGGCCTCCAGCGACGCCGCAATCGCCTCCAGCGACGCATCCGTGTACGTGTCGGGGACGGTCGTCACTGTGGCGGAGATGTCGGTGAACGCTGTGGATAGCCCCTCCTTTGACACACCTGTTTCCAGGTTGATGGGCACCTGTTGATCTGCAGCTGCAGTAGTTAAGAAACTGTACGACCTTGGGAGGGGCTGGTCTTGCAAACTTGAGAGAGAGGGCATGGTGTCGCTGGTGTGCATTCCTGACAAGGTGTTGTATGTCGTACTAAATATTGATCCAGGCTGGGTGGTGATAGCATATGTGGATGGAACAGGTGCAGCCACTGAAGAATAAACAACTCCATTCGAGGATCTCAACACACTGCTTGTACCAAAGTGTGTCCCCACGGCAGGAGTTATTCTGGCTTGAGAAAACTGAGGAATGGTCACTGCAGAATACGCTCCTGTGACCTTACTTGAGTAGTCCACAATTTCACCTGCAATCATAGGTTCATAAGTATCTCAGTTGTTAAAAAAACAATGCACTGTGTTCAACTGTAGATGGAAAGTCATGCATTTCCAGACGAAGGAGAGCAAAAACAAAAACCATGCACAAAATCTCCAGTTCTGACTGATTAGCACCATGCAAATCCAAAACATGCAGGGCATGCATTTGTGCGTGAAAGAAAAAAAAGGAGTAAAAAAGAAATCAAAAATTATGTGGATGTAAACACAAAAAGAATTGTGCCAAAATGCAAAACATACATAAAAATGAATAAAAGCAAAAAAAAAAAAAAAAAACAAAAACAAATACAAAACAGAAAAAAGGAATCAACCAGGAATAAGCGGAGGCAATTGAAACAGATATTTCAATGACAGATCTGTCGCCATGTCATCATACTGACCTGCAGATATTTTCCCAGATGTCAAGTCTACTGCACCCTCTGTAGCTCCATTCTCATAATAACTATTTTTGCTTTTATAGAAGAACAGCCCAGCCTCTGCTAAGTTCGTATCAGACATAGAGGATTTCATTCCACCAAAACCTCTCATGCCATTGGGTCCTGAGCGGCTGTATTGATAGTGATCGTCTCTGTAGCCAAAGCGGTCCTCCGGCAGTGTTGTTGCTGGCTGCTGTGTTGTGCAGCTCCCAGCAAAAGGAAGCCTGTACACCACGTCGCAGCAAACTGCTCTTCTGCCGGCTGTAAGATCCACAGGTTTGCCATCATCTTCTATAACGGTGGTGACCACCGCTGAAGTAGACCCATCAACAGCAACCATAGTCTGGACTGGCTTTGTTGTGGTCAAGTCCACAGCGCCCGTTAGCCCTACCTCAATGCATGCTGGGATACTGGTGCCATTGGTAATGCTGGCTGGAGCAACTGTTACAGGAGGCCTTGAGGTTTCTGCACTGGTAATGGCTCCAAAGGATAGATTAATGGGGGCTTCTGCACTAAAGTCTGATGTGGGTCGTGAATCAATGGGTCGATATATTATCTGGGAAACAGGCTCAAATGACTTGGATGTTGTGAGTTGTAGAGGCATTGATGTAGTGTGACCTAGGTCCAGAGGTCTGTCACCTGCACCGCTAATGGAAGCTATGGTGGCTGTGCAGGTGACAATGGTTATGCCATCAGAGACAAACGATAAAGTAGAGGCCGGTGCAGCCTCTGTGCTTAGGTTCACAACAGCTGACTGCACAGCACTTGTCTGCCGCACACCACTGTCGCTTGAGACAGGCTGGCTTCTTGATTCTGGAGTTGATAAATCCAACCCCTTTACATCCATATCAGCGTTGACCTTCAAAGTACGGAGGTCAACAATATCCCCAGGATAGTACACCTTGCCATTCTCTTGTGGCTTTGGTTGTGCTATGGGAGTCTCTTGGGGAGCAGTGGTGGTAGTAGTGGCTGTTCTCGGTGCAGGCACTGGGGGCGCTGCAGGTATCCTTTCACGGACAACTGACACTGTAGTCCTTTGGACCTCTGTAGTCACCTGGGCTACAAGGTTGGGCAAAGTTACAACAGGCTGTGCTGTGGTTGAAATCGAAGAGTACACATGACTCATGCTGGAAGTGACCATCTCGGTACCCTGTATTTCCTGACTCTCTATCGACTTTGTATAATGGGTATATGCAATTGGGACAGCAGCTGTTGCTTGTGGTAGCTGCCTTGATGGGGATCCTGAAGCTGGACTGGTGGGAGCTTGTGTTGTAATGCCTTCAACAGGTGTACTCGGCTCTGATGGTAATGTGATGACAACATATGTCTCATGTAAAGAGTTCCCATACCTCGGGGATGAAGGTGACTTAGGTGATGTTGCACTTCCTTTGTACTCAACTGGGGCACTCAGATTCAAAGTCATAGCAGTGGTGCTAGGTGGGGCAGTGGGTCTTGGTTGCATCATTGACACTGCTTGACTAGCTGGCTGGGCTACTGTAGGTTTTGGAGCCACGGGAGGTTTAACACTTTCCCCTGGCTTATGACTGAACATTAATCCTGCTGGGATGGACGCAGGCTTTGGCGGTACAGGTGGGGGAACGTGTGGTTTGTAAGTAGGGGTCACTGAGCCCTTTACTGCTGTGCCAGGACCTGCCGTCGTTATTGTTGCTTGTGCCATTGTTACAGCTGTTGACACTGGCACTGATATGGGTGACATGCTGATGGGAGGCTTTTTAGGGTAAACAGCTGGCTTAGGCAGGGTGGGGGGAGGCAGTGGCGGAGGTGGTGGAGGAGGTGGGGGAGGTGGCATGGCGACGGGTACGTCTGCCTTTTCCTGAGATGAGCCTCTGAGCAGGACTGGTTTGGGGGGTACGGGGGGTGCGGAAGTTAGAGGTTGAGTTGTCGAGACAGTGGCAGGAGCAATGCTTGATACTATGCTAGGAACAGCAGGAGTATAATGAGGTACAGTAGGTAGAGCTGAAACACTTGCAACAGCAGCATGTGTAAGGCTAGAAGTTTCAACTACACTGCTGGCCACTGTATGTTGTGATGCCTGGGCAACTGCAGTAAAATCCACAGGCTGCATGTCAGTGGGCAAAACAGCTGGAGTAGCTGAGATAGCCTCTGGAACAGCAGGAATGGCAGGGACTGAAGGTCTTGGTAGACTAAGATCCTCTACCTCGGACACAGGTTGTACAGCCTGAGAGGGTGCTGATGTCATGTCCAGTGGGGTGTTCACCAAAGGAGAAACAGAAGGGACTGGCAATGGCGGTGGAGGTGGAAGTGGAGGGGGTGGGGCTGCTGGAGTTTGACTTATAGGAGCTTCAGTGGGAAATGGAGAGGGGACAGGAGCCGGAACAGGAGCTGAAACTGGTGTGGGAACAGGAGCTGAAACTGCCTCTTGAATTGGAGCTGGGGCTGGAACTGGAGGTGGAGGTGGTGGTGGAACTGAGGCTGGTCCTGCAGTTGGAACTGGAGCTTGAGTGATTCCTGGCTGTGGGACAGCCCTCTGCTCTGAATCAGCAACAGTGGCTGTTGTTACTGGTGTAGGTGCAACAGTGGTGACTGGTGCTTGCTCATCTTTCGTTACGGCCTTTTCAGCCTCTGGAATGTCTGATGACTTAACCTTCTCCTGCATTGGAGCCACAATGTCCTCTTCTTCGACATCTTCCTCCCCAGAGGAGCACTGCGTTATTTTCAGGTCTGGTATGGGATAGAGTGCCCTGCTGGGGGAGATGTCTGAAGAAACAGTTGCATCAGGCATCTGATCAATAACAGGAGCTACAGACGTCACAGGTTCTCCTTGAGTGTCTTCCACGGCCCCTCCAGATGGAACTACAACCACCTCAGGAGAGTCTCGTACCTCAGGAGTTGGCTGGGTTGGGCTTGTTCCAGGTGTAAGAATAACTCTTTGTCGCTTCATTAGTTCCTCGTATGCTGCCTCAGCATCCAGCAATGGCTTTCCATCCTTTCCTGTGGGAGCCGTGTCACTTGTGGGAATATTCACGTAGGTAGGCTTGCTAACGATAACTGTCTCATGCTGTGGTAGTGGTGTTGTCTTAACTGGCTGCGTTTGCTGCAGTTCCTGTTCTTTCAACATCAGCTCCTTCTTTTTCTGCATCATGTCTTCATACACCTCATCTGGCGATCTCAGTTTTTTCACTGGTTCCTGCACTGGGATTTTGCTTGATTCCTGCTGCTGACCCACACTGGTGTCTTCAACCAGTGATTCATAAATGTAGTCTTCAATTAGCATGCCACCGTAGAGTGGCTCTTTCTCAGGCAGCGCCTCTGTCCCCCTCTTATCTTGGGTTCCTTTAGCTTTGTGCATCATCTCCTCATAAACCTCATCTGCGCTTTTTAGGGATTTATCTGTGACGTCTTTGGTTATTTCTGTACGCTGCTCCTCAGTTGGGGAGTACAGCGAGACAGACGTTGGCAGCTGGTAAACTTTCTGAACAGCGAGGATCTTCTCCGGGTGGATCTCGAAACCCTCTGGTTCAGACTCGATGCTTGGGGAGTACTCGGAGCAGGATGATTTATGGAGCTCCTCCATCTCCGCTGCTTGCCGCAGCTCCTCTGTTGGGGAGGCATCTTCGATGGGGGACAGGTTGCTCGGTGGTGTTTTGGGATGCTCACGTCTCCTCTGCGCTCGCAGCTCCTCTTTGTCTTTCTTAGATTTCTTGCTGGAGCTCCTCTTCCCTTGCTGCTGATCCACCTCCCGCTGCTTTTCCTGTTCCCTGAGAAGTTCCTCTTCCTCTCGCATCTCCTCCTCTTCAGAGGAGTCCTCAATGGTCGGGAGCACCTGACCGTGCTGTCTGTGCCTGGCCTTGCGGTGCTGCTTGCCCTCCCCGCTCATCCTCTTGTGGCTCGGACTGCTGTCGCTGTCCTCGTCGAGGGAGGACACTGAAGTGGGGGACGTTCCAGGGGTAAAGCTGGATGCGTGCAGGCTGGACGACCCCTCGCCTCTCGACTTGTCCTCTGGCGAATCCGTGAGGCTCTCCATTTCGAGTTCCCCCTCTTCGCTGCCCTGTGGTGCTCCTCCATTGTATGGGGAGGCTGTGGTGTTATTTAGCTCAATAGTTTTGAACCGTCTGAGGCCCCCGCCGCTCTCAGCCGATGTTTCCTCCCCCTCTTGGCTCTTTGTTTCTCTCTTTTTAGAGTCTGGGCTGTCCTCGCACACTTGCTCCTCACTCTCTTGCCATGAATGCCGCCTTGTGGGCTCGGTCTCGTGGCCCACGCTGCTTTTCTTGAGGAGCCGCTTGGTTTTGCCAGATACACTCTTCCCCTTGCCTTTCCTCTCCTCTTGCTCTCGTTTCTGCTCCTCGTCCCGTATCTGTTTCCGGATGTAGTTGTCCTCATCCTCAGACGCATCCTCATCGGCACTCATCTCCATGATCTGCTTACGGATGAACTCCTCCTCGTCTCCGGAGCCCGGGCTCTCCAGCTTGTACTCCTCGCTGCTGGACGACGCGGCGCTGATTTTCCTCCTCCTCTGCATGAGAGGCGAGGGTTCACTCTCACTGCTGTCCTCCACGGAGTCCTGCCGCTGCCTCCTGCCTGGGGTTGGCTCTGGTAGGACGTGTAACTTTTTGCGCTCTTTCCTAGGGGCTGTATCGGCAGTGGTGTCTTTTGCTATAGATTCACCCTCCCTTTGGGGTTCCTCAGGCCTCTCCTCCTCAGAGCTGAAAGATTCCGGCGATATTGGCAGCGTTTTTGGCCTGAGTCTGTCCTTCTTCTGGTCTTGAAGTTTGCGTGCATCTTCCCCCTCGACTGTGCTTGACTGAGCTTCCAATATGGAAAGCACTGTGCTTTCTAACTTGGCTAAATCTGATGGACTGGTGGGACTGGTTTCTGGAGCAGCTGCATCCTTTTGGACAGGTTCCTTCAACAGCTCCTTCTGGCTGCTTGGAATGGCTGTAGGAATCTCGCCCGCTGAACCTGAGATGCCCTCTGATGAGTATGCTGTGTCACCCAGGCCCTGGGGAGCACCTGAAGTGTCTGTTTTCTCTTCCGCTTTCTCCTGTGAAATAAAGTACAACACACTAGTATACACTGGAGCAGTAATAACATATCTTTTCATTGCGCCTGTATGTGTTCAAAGTTACAGGGAGTAGCCTATTATAACGTACACAACAATACAACATTTTATAAAGTTGGAAATTTTGAAGTATAATTTAGAATGGACTTCAGATAGAAGATCACCCAAAATATATTGTATAACTATATTGTCTGTCACTGTGATTTAGAAAAATATTTTGTCCTAATGTGCATGTATACAGTATAGCTACTAAGGTCATAAAGACATTCAGTGGCCACTCTCAGAGGAAGTACTACCTTCATAGTTTCTTTCTCCGGTCTCTTTTTGTCCTCCACTGCCATGACATCGACTTTCTTTGCTTCCTCTGTCCTCTTCCCCTCCTGGGCCGCGTCCTCAGGTTTCTGGAGGGGTGTCTGATCGATTGTGGTCATCCGTTGCAGTCCTTTCCCAGGAGGAGAGGTGGCAGGCTTAGGAGCCGCGGCAGATTCGGGAGCGGGAGAGGCAGCAGCAGGCAGCTCTGCCTTTGCTGTCTTTTCTTGATCGGGTGCAGGTTCCTGTGCAGCCGGCGTGGCCGTTGGCTGTTTTGCAGGGGAGGCCTGACTCTTGGGGGCAGCGGGAGGCTGGCTCGCTGGTTTCGATGGAGCAGGCGTTGGCAGTGGCATTCGACCCATGTCTCCCAGCTGCCCGGAAAGAGCCCTTTGTGTCTGGCAGTTCAGGCAAAGCCACTCTTTCTGTAAAACACACAAAAAAAACAAGATACAAGAGATGTTCAGAGATTTTATAGATTCAGACTGCCTCATATAAAATCTTGATATAGAGATGGATGACATGATGATTAGTCATTAATAAATTAATTTCAAACTCAATTAATTAATAAACACACAAGTACCAGTATAGCTTCTTGACATCTATAGGGTTTGACCGGTTTTATGCTAATTACGAATATGAGAAAACAACAATAAAAACACAAATATGTATAGCATTTGTATTTAACCTGCTAGAACTCTAGAACACAAAAGGTTGCTATATTATACAAATGGATCTTTGTGAAGGATGAATGCCTGGCTGTTAATCCATTCTGTTACCTATTTACCATGTTCCATTCTTAATTGGAAACATAAACTGTGTTTACCAAAGCAGCCATGCCATTTTTCAGTTTTCAGTTCACTTTGTGTTGGCCCAAGTTTGATTTAATTAAAAAAAAGCACAAAAACTCACAACGGTGGACCGCAACTTCTGTCACATAAAGGCTGAGTTAGTGAGTATTTAAAGCACAGATGTGTTTAATGGCACACCATTTCGGAAGTCAATCGCTGCTTTGTTTCAGGTCACAGGCTGAGGGAAATTAAAATGGAGGAAATCTGTTGGGGGAAAAGCAGCTCGAGTCTTTCCTTTAGAGAGAGACAGCCGCTGACACAATGCACTGTGACAACTCATCCACAGTCTACAACCTAGGGAGTCTTCTATCCTCTTTTCAGCACAGCAGAAGCAGATCCAAGCAATATTAGTGTCACAGTGATTGCCACAAATGGCTACTTAAGTGGTAGAGCTATAACCAGTCAGATATTTGGATGGGAGCTGTTAATTGTTTAAAAATAGTTAAAATACTCAACCTTGTTTACTCAACCTCACAATCAAAATGACACCACATAACCTCATCTATCCTAACCTTGCTTTTTTAACAACTGTAGATTGCACATAAAGTATATTCATGTTAGAAAACATTTACATAAAATATGGATTTGACTACAAAATATTTAGACAGTGTGCCAAAATAATACAGAACATGATATCACAGCTTTGTAAAAGGTCAGTTAGCATCTAAAATAATTATTTTCCCACAGAGAAGCTGGAAAATAAATTATACAAAGATTAAAAAATTATGAGTGAACACATTAATGCACAAATCCCTATTCTGTACTAATGGTGAAAGTTGCACCAACAGGCCTTTGGCACACTTGCACTTGTTCTTGAGGTTTTTTACAGAATTATTTTCCTGTTGCATGTAAAACACCATATTTAATCAGAAAGAGTACAGCATACTTAGATACAGTGAGATGTTAGGCCTCATACAGTTTCAACACATTCAACCATAAAGATAAAGAACTGAATGGTAGCAGTAATCAACAAAGAGCTTAAAATATACATCAGGACAGAATGCAAAAAGTCAGGGTGTTTCACAGTCAACGGAGCAGGAAAAGCCAGCTCACACGGTTAATAAACCCATTGCATTGTATAGCAACAAAACTGCTGCTTACTTTATAGGGTTTTTCCTAATTGTGTGATAAATGTAGTTCCATTTACTTTCTAGGCTGCCTGTCAGGAGACCTTTTTTATACAGCGCCACACAGGGCTGTCATACCAGCACACTCCAGAGAAGATGTTTAATATTGCAACTGTTCATGTCAGGCATCTCTGCAGTGCCTTTAGGATGTGTTCTGATTTTAATTTCATCCCCTTCTGCTGACTGCAAAGGGCTTGGCCTACCAGCAGAGACGGGATGAGCTGTTTGCCTCGAACGAGACTTGCACTCAGCAAGTGTGCTTTCCCTCTAAACCTCTCTCTCTCTTTCTCAGTCTCTCGCACACGATCACAGACAGGCACACACAATGGCCCTCATACAGATACACACACATGCACGTACACAGACCGACATGCACACGCATGCACACTTTGTCAAGACAAGGAGATGAATGCAGTCTCTTCGCCCCAGTGACAGAAATGAGTAATACTTCCTCAATCGCATATGTTGACTGGACCTTGTGATGTAAAAAACCATTGTACTCAGTTTTGCAGCAGAATTTATCTTAGATCCTGGCCTTCCCAAGAAACAGGAACCAAAGATAAAGCGTGGTCCCACCCTGTCATGATCATCTTTCTTTTCATGCTACGGTGCAAGAGGGGAGACAGACTCACACACACACATACACACACACACACACACACACAAACACTTTTCAAATCGCTTCATTTCTAGCCTAATGCCTTTTCACCACCCATCAATCTGCCCGCTGAATGTCATTCTATTATGAAATCAAAGAGGAGAGAGACAGAGAACGGTCTGCTTCAGTCTGTAGAAAGCATTTGCTGGAGTACAAGGGCACCTGTTACTCAAATGTTATCTGCCTCCGAAAGATCAATCCTGCTGGTTTTGTAGAAGGAATAAGAAGGCAATCATTTTTATGACCTCCGTATGGCAGTCTGGGAGAAGACACCCATGTCCAAGAAGGAGCTGTATTATTTCAAGCACAGATCTAAACAACAGGCTCACTGCCCAGTATGTTATGCAACATAAGAATAATTTTGTTTACATGTTTTTCCCCATTCCTTAGTACACTTTGCTGACAAAAAGTGCCTTTTTCTTCACTGCCAACAGGCAGGCTATCATGTCCTTATATGATAAGAAAGCTATCATATATGTCTAAAACTCTGCAGATGTGTGCGCTCGGTAGGAAGCTAACAAACCAGACATTCTGCAAGCCATTGAGGCACATGTCCAAAAAAGTATTTACCTTGCATTTGAAGTCCTGTACAATCAGCAATAATGGCTGATTTGGCACAACTCTGTTGCCTGCAAACAGCACCATTGGACACATTTGGCACTTTGAATCAGACTGCACCTCAGATGTACTCAGCTGTCTCAACCAGCCCTCAATCAGTGGTGAGATCTGTGCTGTGTGCTTAGTCACTCTCACAGCAGTCAGCTTCCAGACAGGAAGTCCAGCATCATTCACTAATTCCACATTCAGAGAGACCATCAGCTGCAAACTATGGAGACTTGAAACAGTGCTATGGTAATTATAAAATGGCCCCTTACAAAGGCAATATTGCTAATTTTAAACAAAGGACAAGACACCAATATTAATAAAATTAATTAACTAAAATTAATACAATGCAGCACATGGGGAAAATTGTATCATCAAGTCGCCGTTGCATTGAATGTTAAATGACAAACCTTGGTGGCATGACTTAGTGATATATCCCTGCGTAGGAAAACACTGAGGCAGTATGTTACACTGAAATCGTATTTCCCATCAAATATCTATGGAAGTGAACCATGCAGGAGTCTGTAAAGACAACACTCAGAATGATAGCGGAGACAGGCACGCGTTGTTCCCCAGAATGCGTCCGAACACAGTGACATTGCAGAATCTACGAGACAGAAACACACCGGAGCGCAGGGGAGCTTAATCGGTTCAGCTTGAGAACTGTGGCAGAAGAGAGAAAGAGATGGCCTCACTCACCAGCGCCGTGACACACGCAGTGGGAGTGGGTGTAGAATGTGGGCCGACCGCCTAGCCACGTCATTCCTCCCACTCTCGACAAAGACAGGGACACTTTTTACTGAATGGCTGTGAACTGATGGCCATCCGTGCGCAAGTTAAGCACTAAACAATTTCAATTTGAACAACAGGCCTGCCCATGCATGAGAGCTATGTCCAGGGTCTGAACAGCTGAGGGGGAAATTTATTTGATTTAGAGTGGAAAATATCTGACATCCCATTAATTTGAATACATAATGATTTTTGCCTATAGGAAAACATATATTTTCATCATATGCAATGATGATCTCACTGTTTTTGCTCCGTGTTTATGCTCCTCGGGGAAGCACTGATTAAATCAGATCCATTTCATATGGGAATGATAAATCACCATAATAATATTCATACCAGGCACAGTACATAGTAGGTGCGTAGATTAAATGGTAATTTAAATCCTATAATTTCATAAGAAGTGCAAGGGGCCAACATGACATCACTTTATTAAATTCTGTTTCTGTGTTTATTACAGTAAACTGTGCACAGCACATATATATATATATATCGTCATTGCCAGCTCATTGTAATATCTACATTGCTGCAGAAAATATGCAAAAAAAACCCTGAATCTATGCTCATGTGATTACAGTATTAATAAGCAGGTAATGATTACTGAAAGTCAGTATTTCTTTTCAAAATCTTTCTTAGACTTCAGTATTTCTTCAGTATTTTGTCACCAGACAGGTATCCATGCCTTACTGTGCGTTCAAGTGCACAGCTAATTTAAGGCAAAACGTGCTTTGCATTACTTCTCTCCCGGGCCGTTTTCCTGATCGCTGCCATCACAATGAACACCATCTGACAGAGCACGCAGAAAGGGCCCGATCTCAGTGTGTGCAAACTAGAGGAAAACCGACAAACCCAGTCCTCTGGAAAAGGCCTCTCTTTACAGCTGACAAACGCCGAGGAGCATCTGCATTAAGTCGCTGGGTACGGAGCGGAAGCGGGGAGAGCAACGTATCTGCACGAGCGCTCGGAGGCCCGGAGTTAGTCTGTGCGCACTTTGTCTGCCGAACCGAATAATGAATTTACGAAAGTGTTTCCTCTCTCGCACCGATTCTCAGTCCCTTCGGCTGCCACGGAATTCAGAGTATAGCATGATAAACCGAATAACCATTACACTTGTTAAAATGTGGCACGGTTAGAGATGAAGCGCATCGTGTGTATATTGAGTCGAGATCTGAGGCTCGTTATCTCCACAGAAAACAGCTGTGAGGCACTGTTTTAATACTGTTCTTCGATGTCAGTACAATCAAAAGGTTCGCATCAGCTCACAAATTTATGTGTATAATAGGCTGTGATGTTGTCCAGTGTTTTAGAAAAGGATACTCCTGACACTACAAATGTTCCATCAAATGAAATGCAAACCTCCGGCAGTATACAGGAGACTCTCGCCATTCAAGGGGGTATATGTTCTTGAGACCCCTGCTAATTGGGAAATTCATGAATATTATACCGTTTTGACAAATACCTATGCACAAAGAAGGATGTTCCCAATACAAAAGAAACTTAATGTAATGTGACAATGCAAGGCTTTGGATAAAAGCGTCTGCCAAATGAATAAATGTAAATGTAAATGCAATAAAAAAGGCATTAATATGTGTGTTAATGCATTGATGTAATAAACACATGATATCTGTCTCTGCATTTTCATGTGCTCACAGAAAACTTTTTTATTATTAACAAAAAGGATAGAACAGATGTGACATTATTTGCTTAATCAATTAGTTCTTGCATAATAACGTGCAAATTTTACATGGCTTTGAAGAACATGTGAATGCAAATGTGCACATTAATAAAATATGGTTGATTCCATAACAAGTGACTCCAGCACCAGTAATATCACAAGAGGGTCAATCGATCATCCACTTAATCAATCAACCAATAAATCAACAAGCTAATCAATCGATCAATCATATTTTATGCGATGTACTGTCCTACATAATCACATCTGTCACAGAGCGCTCTACAGGGAGCTATTTCCTGAGAGATAGATTGAGAGAGAAAGAAAGAGAGAGTGAGGGACAGAAAGAGAGAGAGAGACAGAGAGAGCAGGCATGCTAAGACATTCTCCTAGAGCATGTTGAAAGGGAGTCCCTCAGGCTCTCTCCTCTCCACACACACATGCACACACGCAATATACACTGACTGATGCTCCTTTGCAAGGTTAGCACCTACATCATCTGAGCACAAACATCATCTAATAATCAAGAAATCGTCTAACCCAATTAAGCAAAAAATTGGTGACATTTGGATTTAGTGGCAACAAAGAGGCCAAATTTACATAATTCAGAATTGTTTGTTATCTTCAAATCCAACCGCAGAATCCTGAGCAATTCATGGTACTCAGAGGACTATTCTGGATGAACCCTTACAGGTTTTATCTGCTGCATCTGCTATCTCCCCTGCTATCTCTGATAATTATGCACTTGAATAACATGTGTATATACACCCCTCCCCCATATATGGACTATATGTGTTAAGCAGGAGATATCACAGGAGATTTTCCAGCCCGTTTCACAGTCCCACTTAGTGAAATCTCAAACAGATCAAACTGCTGCATTAAGCGTACCTGTGCCTGATCTATTCCTGGCTCTCCATTGGACTGAAAAGAACCACACCTACTATTCCCCGCACAAGTCTGGCACGTAGCGCCAGGCCTAATGAGTCACCGCACTCCGCCTCATGCATATGCTAATCACGGGGGGGGGGGGGGGGGGGGGGGGGCGGTGTCATCGGCTTGTAGCAACGAGGCCAATCAGGCCGATTAATTACTAACCGCCGCTGAAAGTAGCGCGGCTCTCATTAGCCGCGAGCAAACATCAGTGCAGCCTTCCGATCTTGACAAAACGATGAAAGCTGCAGATGTTAGAAACGGTCAAAACACATTCACATTTTGAACAGCCAGCCCTTTTAACAGTTTTTTTTTATAGCCCAAGATTTTCACTAATATAGGACTGTATTTTTTAAGCAGTGGAAAAGGACAATGTGCCTCGGGCCCAAAAATAAATCACAAACCCTTCAAATGACACATGTTTCATTCACGTAATCACTACTGCCTCCACCTGAACTGCTATAATTATTCTTGTGCATCAATTTATAAGTACTGTAGCCTAGGGGGACAGAATAATGGTGTAAGATGTATAAGGGTGTCATGGTCTGATAGCAGGTCTTGATGGATTTCATTGATATCAGTGACCTGACTTCCCTGAGCACTCCTGCCTTCTCTGTCTGAATGCTAAAGTGAGAGAAACGTAAGCAGTCAGCTCATTCTCCCTTGCCTCACTCTACAACATTTCAGATCTAATGTCCCCACATTTCATTGGCGTTCAAGTTATGGGCGCCAGATGATCTAATGCAGAGTAATTGTTCTTGCCTTAATTACAATTCATGGCACCGCCTCCACAATTAATGGATGTCAGACATATATTAAGAATGCGTTACTTTAGAGTTTAAATATGTCCCCCATGTCTTGGACGTTAAAGTGAGCCATTGCAGAGAATACATTAACAACACGAGCAAAGCGATTAACATGCAAGTGTATAGTGAAACCCTGACCTCCTCTGAACTGGGACTGCAGGGTGGTGGAAAGGCAGAGAGAAATAACAACAAACCACAGACATGCACACACACTCGCATACTCACACACAAGGCGCACGTGCCCAAGCTATTCTTCCCCATCTTAATTATCCATTCTCAACACTCACCAGAACGGCTCCACGCAAAATGCAGGACGAAGGCCAAACGGAGCTGAATGGTACACGCCCACATTACAGGCTGAATTTGTGGTGCTGCTTCCATTACCAGAAACATTGCTCTGGACAGCTCACAGGCAGGGATACGCAGCTCAGAGATCTGCTGTGCTGTGCATGACGTCTCCCTTTCTGTTTCACTCCGCGTGCTTTGAACAACCATATCGAGGCTGCGCCCCCATGTTCTACTGCCTCTGGAGAATCTGTGACAACCGCTTTGCCCACTCGGAACTCTCTCACAGAGACAGCTCTGTGAATTATGTGAAGAAACACACAACTGCGAGGTGCACTGACAAAGTGCCATTTTAATTTCTCTCGGTTCTTTTCATTAGTGTGTGTTGCGTAGGGACCAGCAAACCACATGGTAACATAGTAACCACTGCCTTATCTCAGAGCAATTTTATTGCCTCTTGAGAGGCAGTTGTTTCCCTTCTCCGTAAGGAAAGAGAAGCACTTTAGCATTCAAGTGTGGATAGAAGGAAACAACATGGGTGGGAAAGGTTTCCATTTTTTAAAGGAAGAGCGCAAAATGAAATGCCTTTGTCCTTAAAACCTGACTGTATTTACTGACTTAAACTGTATTTAAGTGTTGTGTTTTTCTGACAAGATTTACTGTTAATAACAGCCACCAACTCATAATTTCATTTCAAAAAAGAAAAAAAAAAGATAACACATAATGTGTTATTCAGAGATAAGGACAAATATGTGTGTGACAACAGTGTTCTTATTGCCAGGTTATAAGCAAAAACTGTAATTTTCAAACACTTGTAAAGAGTGGTGTGCAGCAGCTCTGATGCACGTGTCATGAAATGGATTTGCAGGTAATTATTAGGCGCATATACAATAAGCAGCTAAAGCTGTGCTGAAAACCTATGCTGACATTAATGAAGGAGGATATCTCTCAGGTGAACTAACATATCTTTATGACTATTTAGGGTAATTTATTAGCTTTGCTACCTGGACTCACAATGCCTATGTCGTTTTCCATCATTCAGTTTACAGTGGCAAGTGGGAAGTGTTGTAACGGTGATCTGTCATGACAAGACCATTACTGTGGCAACACAAAATGGCATTTTATGTAAATTAAAGTTCTGTGTTTTCTAGACGAGGATATTCACCATGGAATTCTCTGCCAGTTGGACTCTATACTTACACTTTTCTTGGAATAAAACTAAGTGAGCTTGAATGTCATAAAAAAGTTTTCAAGGAGCAGTATTTCAAGTGGTGTGGTATTTTTTCTTCCAGACTTGCCACATTGAAACATATTGTTCCTGAACATAAGTTAATGAATTCATGCTTTACTCTCCACAACAGCTACAGTTATATAATCACAGCATAACAACTACCTGCAGCTACTTCATGGCGCACCACTGTTTGTAGAGGAAGACAATAGAAGTGATCAGCAGGAAGCTGTCATGAATTTCTTCCTTGTAACTTGTCCTGTCCCTTCCATGCCAACTGGGCCATTCAGGCTACACATTACATGACATTATTAACATTTAGCAGATGCTCTTATCCAGAGCAATTTACATAGCTTACAACCTTTTACACCTTACCTCTTTATACAGCTAGATATCAACTGAGGCAATTCTGGGTTAGGTACCTTGCTCAAGGGTACCAGTGGCCCAGCAGAGAATCAAACTGGTAACCTTTCGTATACAAGTCCTGCTCCTTGCCAGTATGCCACACTGCCTCCCCATATTTAAAACTGATGGTGTTTAATCACAAACAAATTTTTTGACTAATTACAGATCACTAACATCGAAATCCCTGAGTTTATACCCAAAACAGTAGTCTACTCTATTTTAAAAATCACAAAAAAGATGCAAGATTTATATTATTGTATTAATATTCATTTAGTTAGCCAAAGGAAAATTGTAAAAGAATGTGTTATCATTCCTCCCAGGGAACATCTTTTTATTATTCTCCGACACACAGACACAAAAACAGTCTATTGATTTTGGTCCAGAATTCCCCAGAGTGTGTGTTTGTTTCTCCTTTCTGAAATGAATTTGAACGATCTGCTTTAAAGTGGGTCAGAGATCAGCTCTGAAACACAATGCATTATCCGTGAATCAAAACGTCAGACCTGAAGCGCCAGATCATATTAGCCTCATTATTCAGCAAACTCTCCAAACAGTAGAAGGCCAGGCCCACAAGCAATGTAGTATCTGTAGCAGACATAATGAGTAGTAAAAAAAGGCTCTCACTATGGAGGGCAATGACTTCTCACAGTGCTGTAGTTTCATGAAAACAAACCTTTGGCAGTTAAAAATGTGCTGCTGTGTGTTTTGCCACGTTAAAACCTTACTGCCGCTGCCAGCTTTGAAATGTCAATGACCCAGGACACGGAATATCGACAATATCTTTATTCCACGAACTAATTAGAGCACCTCTGACAATACCAGCAAATAATGATAAATATTATTTGTTCAGCTCCTTTCCAATGCAGAAGGCACTGTACAGTGCAATGACACAAATTATGAATGCAAAGATAGAGCAAGGAATTACCACATACCTATTGCACAAATCGCTCATGAAAAACATTACTACACACCATGAAGAACTCTACTATATGCAGTTAAAATTTCAGCACACCCTAGTACACACGCACAGGAATTCATACCATGTTGGACAAATTCAAGAACTCAGGTGTCCTGAATTGTATATATGCAATGATTAAGTTATAACATTAGTGGTAGCATATAGTATAAAAATTAAGATAAAATCAAGGTGGTAATTAGAAAAGAATAACTGCTCAGAGCCTACTCCTGTGCATATGTCTTTCTGCAAGCCTTCAGATTTGGACAACAAGTTCTGGAGGACGATTACAGACACACTGCACTTCCAACAGATGGGAAGGCTATGCCTCAACGTTTGCGAAGATGAAAAATCCCAGATTTCACAGCCCTGGCTAAATATAGCCCTGTCTCTCACCTCCTTTGACAACTTTTCTTTTCCAAAAAAAACAAAAAACTGAAGGTTGGTTTAGGAAGGAAGGCATAGATTATTCTACTGCTTGTGACAAAACCCACATCAGATCAAATGTCCATACATGAAATCAATGCTGACTATGCAAATCTATTTCATACCCACAATGGATTGACATTTTTGCATAAAATTGACCATGCTGCTAATGCATCCCAAATACCAAGAAGGTAGGCATTGAAATCAGCCAGGCTGATTTTTTTTCCAGTTAAGAGATTGACTTGATTAAGCCAGTTCCCATCTGTGAAGCCATCCCCAAAGGTACTGCATTACTATATTCATTTTTCAAATGCTGACATGCTTAGTTATCTACAATAAGATGACATTTATCTCTACAGCCACACTGAATGTATTTCAGTAACTTCTACTTGCACAAGAATCGCCCCAATACAGACAAATCACATCAGTGACTGTGGATTAATGAAAAAGACAAATGCACAGTTCGAAGTTGCATTAAACATTGCTTTGAGCTCAGAGATAGCACCCAGGTTTGACTTCTACCTGTAAATGCTTCTTGTGCACAAAAGTGACTGAAGTGGGATTCAATTGTAGCCAGTCTCTGTGACAAATCTTCCCTATGCGGCATTTATGCCTGTTCATGTTGTGAATTAGGCCCAGAATCCAACAGATGAGCAGGAATGGAGCTGGAAGAACTAGAGAAAACAGTTACTGACCATCTATTTGTCGACCATTTAATGCCCAGGCCGATGCAGCAGACCCAGGGCTGAATTTGATTTTGCAGCCATTTCACTGCTCTTAAGGGTGGAAGGAAATTGAGGGAAACTGAACTGGCCTAACTCCCTCTCCCCAGTACAACATAAACACATGCAGAGCTCCCTCTTTGGCTTGATTTATCACAAGAGCCTGGGCCCTCAAAGCTTTGCGCAGAGATAGACGGGGGGAGGTTAATACGCTGTGATCGAATTGTGAACCACCATTTGCACAGAAGCAAATCTGCCCTACTTCCTCTTCAAAGCAAGCCGGGCCTGTTCTTCCCATGCACCACCGAGAGTTCAAGTGCGGGAGACCAATCGAAGCTCCCCTCGAAGCGAGGGTGCGTACGCGAACACAGCCTAAGAGACCAAGGCTGCCCTCTTACCTCCAAGTGCCATTTGACATTTAATCCGGTGTTAGCTGCGGTCGCCGCGTGGACCAGCCATTAAAGTGCCGCAAACAGCTGCATTAGGCAATGGGAGGAGGACAGACACTCCTCTGCTACATGTTTTTCTCATTCTCTCCATCTCCCCTTAGATGCGTTCCAAGCTGCCCACTCGCACCCCTGGCCCTCGCTCCGTACTGATCTCAGATCAACACAGAGGATGTGATGTGAATCTCTCATGCTGATCTAGTATGCTAGCAGGGTGAGGAGAGTAGGGGAGAGGAGAGAGAGAGAGCAGTTTGGAGTTCTGCATCATCCTCCTCCTTTCCTCATTCACTCACTTTCCCCCTCTCTCTCCCTCTTTCTCTCCATCCCTCTATTATTAGGGTTTCACTAATGGGAGCATGTCTCCATGTCAGAGTGCCAATTATTTTGTTTTGTTGGAAATATATGTGTTCTATTTTAATTTTTTTTATTGTTTTCTTCCTCTGTATTAATGTTCTTTGTGACAGCTATTCAATAAAGAGCTTTTAAATGTCTGTCCTGTCTCTGTGTCACTCTGAATCCCCCTCACTCTCTATCTTATGCTGTCTCCCTCTCCACCCCTCTCTCACTCTCCACCTTATTCTTTTTCCCTCTCTGCCCATCTTACTATCTCACTTATGCTGTCTCCCTCTCTCACTTTCTATTGTACTGTCTCTCCCTCTCTGTCCCACTGTCTTCCTCTCCACCCCTGTCTCACTCTCCATCTTACTCTGTCTCCCTCTCTACACCCTCTCACTCTGTCTCTAGTTCAACTTTCTCTGTCTCCACCCACACTTTTGCTCTTTCTCTCTCTCTCTCTCTCTCTCTCTCTCTCTGACTGCTCTTTAACCTTCACTTTCCCTCTCCATCTTTCCTCTGTCTCTCACTCCATCTTTCTTTCTGTCCAAGTTTAACATGGGACCCTGGGCTCTAATCAATCCCCCCCCAGCCCCCCTCCCCGCGGCCCCCCTCCACAGTGATCACATGGAGAGATGCTCTTCGCAATCAGCACCCCATTTCCATAATTCTCCCATAATGACAATCACAATCCCCGCTGCCGCAGCCAAATCAAGTGCTCCACGGTCCAACAGAGCGGGCTTCGTGGGAGTTCTGAATAAACAACCGCGGCAGAAACGCAACGGCTCGCTTCAAAGCGCCGCCCACGTGTCCGACCCGATCCGCTTCTCGCAGCACACCTCTGTTTAAGGTCTGTGCACGGCTCCTGGATTAGTTACATTCTCCCAAAGAGAGCCACGCTCTGGCTTTTCAAATGTGCTATTACTGTTAGTTCCCCCCATGTTTAAAGACAGCTGAATCCGCGTTTTGACACAATGCATGTAAACAGTTGCCGAACTCACAATTCAAACAGTTGCAGACATATTTTCAGCTGCCGGACAATTTAACACAGGTAGGCAAATGGTGGCACAGCTTGGCGTTGTGTTGCTCTGTGAAATTTCATTTTTCTGCACCAGACAGTTCTTCTCGTAATTTGAGGAGAGAGCAGCGCGAGACTGCTGAGTCCCTCGCTGCAATCAGGTAGCAGAAGCAGTCTGGGTAAACATTCGCATTCCCTTGCCTTGGGCATCCCCCCCCGAAACAGCATCGAATTACACTCCCTCCGATTGACTTCCATCCCCAGACAGACATAGGGTAGAATCCGCCCCTAAATGGTAGGGCTGGCAGGCAGCCATCCGTTTGCTTTAATTAAAGCCAATGTGTAAAGTCCACTGGGCCCTCGGAGGACAAGACAGAGGTGGGTGTTTATTCTAACTCTGGCCGGCTTTAGTTAAAGATAACCCGTTGCGCAGAGCGTAAGGCAGACATGGACGCAAACCTGACGCGCACTCCATCTCAGGAAAAGAGGGTGTACCGCAAACACTGAAACCCCGCCCCCCACCACCACTACTCCCACACCCACACCCAAACTGATTTTACACAGCCCAACTCCCCATCTTTAGGTACCACCCCAAGTGATTCGGCAACCAGAGCAGAAAATCCCCCCTCAGCTGAAACTAACTCCTGCAGTTTTTCTCCATTGCCTTCCTGATTGGACGAAACACCCCGCTCACGACGTTTGCTGGGGAACGTCACATGATGTTCCCACAAGTTCTAATATTCTTGTCAAAAGACAATAAGGAACCAGCACCGACGGCGGCAGATTCCTTTCAGCGAAGCAAGCCTGCGTGGGCAGACGTCCCCTTTGAAGCCGTGGACCTTTTTAGTGATTTTAAAGCTTTCCTGAAGATTCACACAAATAAGCAAATCTCTAGCTGTCAGCGACGCGTTTTCTGCGTTTATATTCCTACACCCGCTTAATTAATTATTGCGTCCTTTGTATACCACATCCACTGACGGCGCATTTGCTTAAAAACATGGCCACTCTAAATCGATTTGAATTGAGGGGAAAAAGTGGCACTGTAACAGACACAGCATCGCTCAAGCCAATTTCAGTGGTTTGCTGATGCACTTTGGCAACTGCTGTGTCGGGTACAACTTGATTTATGTATTGGCAGCACTTTAAATGCCCCGTTCGTAATTAGGCCTTCTGAAAGTATTATACTAATAAATACATATATCACCATATTTTCATGCTCCTGAAGCGGGATATTGCCTCCCTTTATGTGATTTATACGCTCAATTACTTGCCTTTTCAGAGCGAAGGAAGTGCAAACTATACAGCCAATGGTGTTTATCAGTGGCCCAGAGTCGCAACTGCGAGAGGGAAAGGCCATGGTCACAGCTACAGCTCCGTCTGGGAGAATGAGCTGTGTTTACTTCCTCATTGCGTTCAGAGGAGGCCCTCCAAAATAAGCGCGCCCACGCAGTGCCGGCGCCGTTTGAATCTGATGCGGTTTGAAAAGTGAATTAAAGTGGGCCCGCGTTGTGTAACACCGCCTCTCTGTTCCCTCTGTTCCGGCAGGACGTGCGTTGGCACCTTATCGATCTACTGCCAGGTGCCTCTGGCAACAGCTGTTGCCGGCTAATATACTGCACTTTGAACGGGCCCCGCGACGGGCGCCTCCCGGTAAATCAGGCCCCTATGAAAACGGAGGATGCTGACCCACTAATCTGTAATAAGCAGAGTGCTCTGCTCCAAGGGACAGAGGGCAGGCCTCGCCCTCTCCAATCTGACTCATGGCACGGCACCAAGCCTTTGAGGGAAGACCAACACAGGCCAGGCATCATCAAGGTCACACTCCAAAGCCAAGGTGTTTCCTCGCTATTGAGGAAAGAATTAGTAGCACACACAGATGTGTGTGTGTGTGTGTTTTGGTTTATATACAAAATGAGGCCCTTACAATTGCTCACAAACGAGCTGCCTCCCTTTTCCTCGGAAAAATGTCTCGCGGTTAACTGTGCAGCGAGGCTCCTGAGCGAGTTAAAACTAATTAAACTCGCTGCTCATAAATGGGCCAGAGAGAAGTGTCATTTCCCGCGGCCTCCTGGAGCCGTGCAGCCTCAAAGCGGCTTAAGGAGAACGCTTGCTGAGTCAGGGCCAGGTAGCGTCTCGCTATCTGTCCTCTCCCAGGACTATTTTTAGTGTCCCTTCAGCATGCACCAGGGGCTGCTGCTATTCAGAAGAGCAGCGCTCTCTGGCCCGGCCCTCGGGCTGCACAGCATATCTCTCCAGAACGGTGCGGTGCTGTGCGGGGTTCAGATACGCGGAGGACTGGCAGACCACAGCAGAGGCAGCAAACGACAGCTGATCACTAAACACTTCAATGACACCAGTGGTGTGTGTAACTTACACTGGATTCAGGTCAGCAGTTCAGGATTGCCACATTCATACTATAAAACCACTACACATCCAATGTTAAGGGCAACTCACAATGCGGTTGTACTGAACAGATTCTTTTTGTCTAAAATTGCCAGGACTGGACATTAACTGTTTCTTGTTAAGTACAAACTGTGTTTAAATCCTTTTTTGCTTGATACATCGATTGATGGGGGGGAGAGAAGACAGAGAGAGAGATCAAGGAGATGGAAGCTGTAACTCCTTAATGTTCAAGTCTAGACTTAAATCATAAGCCTTAGGAGTTAGGCCTGATCCACTGCAGTGTTGGAAAAGCATTTCAGCATTAGCATTAGATCAATTTTACTGGTCGTATGGTATAGATAACACAGAACTTTCACCAAAAACCTTTTTCCAGTGGCACAAAACATAAACCGTGACAAAACGGCCATTTCACCGCTGTGTGAGCCTTTGATTTGAGGCGGCTAAAAAGAACTCAACAGGTGTCAGACGGATCGATGGTGTCTTCTCTCAAATAGCACTGCTCTTTTTTTCCCCCAAATTGTCCAGCTGGATGTTGCCATAGAGACCAAGCCCTTGCAAAGTCAACCCCAATAACTGGAGATTAGAGCGAATCTGAAATTCTGCCCTAACACTGTTCTAAGTTAATAGATGAGAAAATAATATCTAATCTTTTTTCTGAGAGGTGGATCATCCAGCAGAAATCCTCCTCTTCTGGTGTAGGCCCACGGGTGGAATAATGAACCCTCATTATAGCACGGCAGGGCCTTGCTCTGACTGGGGCTCCCTCAGTTCAAGCCCATAGCTAATTGAGGGATGACGGAATCTATTCCTCATCATCCCTTAAAGCAGATGACCAAATTCAGGATACTCCTCTGTATTTGTTTCTGCTGAGGCCGCCCTTAAATCATTTTACTGGTTCACTGAGATGTTAGCAGGAATGGCTCAGATACATTGCAGGGCACCAGTAAGAACCTTAAAATCACAAATTAACCAGCTCTGGAGATGAGCAAGTTTCAGGGTTTAGCCAATTCACCATAGAATTCAGCAGTGAGGCAGTATGATAAGGCCCTTCATCAAGGGGTGGGCAGCAATGTTGAATCTTCAGTTTCCAGTACTGGCGCACGGCCAAACGATCTGGGACATCAGGCCAGGCTAAAGGTGCGTGTTAATTACATTAAATGAGAAAGGTTTAGCTTCACCCGTCCCCTCCTAAACAAAGACTTTATTATTTACGGGCAAACGGCAAATGGCAAACAGCAGACATCAAACATTGGCCTCGTGCTTCCACGGACTCCTTTCATCATGGACAAAAAGCCAACGTCGCAGATGACGGCGATGAAATTTCAAACAGTTTTTAACGTCAAATATTCCCGAACCCCAGACAACGAAAGCACCAGCTTTCAAGCGGCGCGGCTCGTGAATAGAATGGGGGGGGGGCTAATGGATGGACTGGCTGCCAGCACACCCCGCACACAGTACTGTACTTTGCCTGCTAAAAATACAGCGGCTTTTATGCTGCAGAAAAGACCACGTCTGTCTGTCTGCTGGAGATGCGCTCTGGCTTCAAAATAGGGCTTTGAAATGCAAAAAGAGGATATATATACACACACAAACACATGCTCAGACACAGGCACAATGCATAACATTGTGGAGGTCGACTCCCCCTGCAGTAAATTGTCTTTGCGTCTGCTGTCCTTTGTTATTCCAGCCAGACAGTCCCTGTGTTGTGTATCTCAAAGACAGCCGTTCCGTAGCGGCTGCAGCCGACCGCTCGGTGCGGGGAGGGAGGCCGAGAATTACGTAAGGCCATCGCACGGGCATTATTTTTCAATAACACAGCGGCGAGCGCGGCCTGGCTGGCAGTAAATCTGTCTCAGGAAGAGAGCGTGCGGGCTCGTATGTTACAGTGCCGGGCTCCTTGGCACACCCGCACTGTATATCAGAGCGCTCTCGGTGGCGCGAGGCAGTGCTCTTGACCAAGTGTGAGCAGGACCAGGCCGACTGTGCGCCATCAATGAAAAATATCGCTGGAAATATTACGATGGGGCACGGCCCATCATACCGTCATACATCATTCAGTTCTGTCTACATGTAATCATCATATTTTTATGGTTTGGCTGCATTTAGTAATAACAGCATACAGTTTTAAACATGAGGGTCATTTTATTGGTTTATAACTCAGTGTTAAATATGGAGCATTTTCATATCTGGATTAGCTCTTTGTTTAAGCATAAAGCTGAAGAACAAAATACCAGCAGGGTTATGTTTCTGAATTTGAGAATTTTCTTCGCGGTGGCTTCATATGTATGGCAAAAATATGGCCTTGCGTCAAACGAGCTACTTGGCCATATGGTTCACGAGGTGTGTGAACCTGGGGTGACGCAATAGCAGTGAGCATGACTCCCCCGCACTGGGGGACTTGTTCCTGTGACTGCGTGATGGGCTTGTGTCTAATCTCCACCCCAACCCACACACACAAACTCACATAGTAAGACAAACACATACTGTATATACATGCACACATACGGACATCCACACACTGTACATAGATACACACATTACACACTACACACATTGTAAGTTAGACATGCATAGATTAACATGTACCCTGTAACATATACACACAAACATATGCATATATACATACTGCACCTATACATACATACCAACACAGACATTTACCACACATACACATATTGTATGCTGAAAAACATACACAAAGAAACATACACAAAATATACATATATACATATACAGCCACACATTCTGTACATACACAATCACACTGAGTACACATGTACACATATCACATACCATACATAAAGGTACACACACACACATTCACACCATTAACACCCTTAACCTGCTACTGTAGTACACAACCACAATGTCATCGGAACAGTCTGCTCCTGTCTTGTTCAGAAACAACGTGCAAATCAGTGAGCGATACGGCCAAACGGCTGCGGCTGCACTGTCAACCAGCACGGGCGTGACACTTGGAGCCGGACAAGAATAAGCGACTGTCGAGTGACCGGGCCCCCGCCAGCAGCAGATGGCCAAGCGAAAACGCTCAGCGGGTTGGTCAAGCACTGCTGCCCTAATCCAGCTCGCCTCTGCTTCCCTGCCTTTCCCGCGACTTCGCCTCGGCTCAGCGGTAAAGCTGTTGCACCCCCCTCTATCAATTTAATGGAGTCCCTGTACCTCCATAGGCAGAGCCATTCATATGAAGACTTATGCAAATTACCATTCACTAGTGGCATTGAGGACAGGGACACCCTAATGAAAATAAGCAGCAAATCATTTAAGTTTTTTTTTCTTCTTCGGTGGTACCAAAAAAAAACCCTAATTAGAGCTCTCATGTGAAAATATATCAAGTGATAAAGTGCGTTCGTGCGGCTTAAATGTCAGCTATCAGACTCATAGGTCAATGTTTATTCATGATGTCTGGGCAGACTCCCAAACAGTATTTGTTCACATTACCGATCCCCGGCTCACAGCTGCTGTAGCCAGTTGCCATAGATTCAAATGTATTTCCTTCTCAAAGGCCAATTTGGGATACTGTACATGAGGATAATTATAGCACTTATATTTAGTCAGTGCCGCAGCATGCGTGCAACTTTTGAGCACGCATCTCAACTTCTTACAAATTGCTGACTTTGGCAGCCTCTTTTACAGCTGTGGCTTTTTATTGGCTTGCCAACCTGTCAATCTCTCAGTGTGGGAAGGCCTTTAGGCAGTTCCATTAGTCCCCACTGACCGCTGAAGCTTTTATTGGTCCTTACTTCCACAAGATCCACTGATGCCCACTGTAAAAAAAGTCAGTGCTGCTGGGGACATGTATCTGCAGTTATGGACTGCAGTGACCACAAGTCCTTATTTTTCCTCCTTCAAAATCTCTTTATAGTCAATGCCTGCTGAATGCCTTGCTATTGGTCATCCCTCTTTCCCACACTGAAATACTTATAATGGCAATCAGCAGTACACTAGGGGCAACTGAAATTGGTTAAGCTACTGTACTGTGCCCTGCTTTAGTGAGAGTACATACTTAATTTGCATTTCGATAAGCTTGTTGACAAGGTTTCAAGAACCACTTTATGAACCAGTGAGTCAATCACTGACTCATTTGAATCAAATCAAAGTCCTTTTTTCTCTGCATTGGTCCAAAGTGAATTATTCAAAAAGGTGAGTCACTGAAAGCACATGGCAGCTCTACCCATGTGGCCTCCCTTGGTCATCACTAACTTACAGGTCACCCACTTCTTGTGAATCACTCTCATTCACTGTGATTTGATTAGATTTAATTGGTTTCTTTAACACAGTCAACACAGTGTTGTATTTTACATCGGCATATCCCGAAGGTTTTCCACAAAACAAGCTACGGATTCTTTGACTCCCGATCCTTTTTGAATTTGGAAAAGGAAAGTCACTGCTTAATGAATTGGACATAATTTCATTGCACTGAATGTGAGAACAAAATGAACATGGCTGTCCCCCAGTGGAATATCTAACATTCACTCTGCCGTGAAACAATCTCAATCACAACTCAATAAATGCCAATCAGCATGAATCTCTGTGTTGGGATGCTCCTGCTTTGAAATGGGAGAGCCTGACTGCTGAGGACTGTCCACATTTTCCGACATTGTGTTGTAAATATGAGGCCTGAGAGTGGGAGATGGAGGAGACTTCATTTTAATCTGATGGAAGCGGCCAGGCGGTACAATACACAACTGCCCAACACCCGATTACAGCTCTGCTTTCCCCCTTAACGGCAATAAAATCACGCTTTTCACACACGGTGCCTAAATGAGGGAAGGGGGAAGGGCAGGTAATGTGAGCCTCAGATCATTACCACTTAGCTGCTCCACAAGGCAAATAAAGGCTTAGGGAGCATCTAAAAAGTCTCAACACTAAACCAGCAGAGCAGCTCGTAATATTTTTGTTTATAGACTTTTACATAAAGCGAAAACAATTCTCTTTCAAACTGAATGCAGAAGCAGAGATTTACTGGAGATAAATGTGTTCTGACCAGGATGAATCATCAGAGGGTCAAACCATCAGAAGACTTGGCAATTGTCCCTCGTTTTCTGCCTCAGATAAGACATCATCGGAGAGCGTATTCTCCAGAGTGCCCGCTAAACTAATATACGCCGAGCGCAGATGTGAATCGCAGGAACAGAAGCCTGGCACGAGCCTGTAGAGATATGTAATATCTCGGCACTGCAGGGGGTTTAGGGGAAATGGCTCTGGCACCAGGAGAGAGGGGAATAACTGGGAAGAAGGAGGAAGAGGTGTCTACATTCAGTGTGGTTATTAGGTCTTCATACAACATTCAAATAATACAGCTTAAGAAATGCGCTTCCCAACAAAGGCAAACCAGGTCAACTAATGAGGGCTTCTTGTTGCTCTAGGATCCAGGGATTATTATTAGTTTACATTTTTACACAGGTATTGGAATTCGGAGACAGTCCATTACCAGGGAGACTTACTGGTCTGTTTGTTAATGGGTCCAAGTGAGAGCGGGACTACGAAGAGCAGCACCAAAGGGAAAATGTTTCTAACAACAACACAGAGTATTTAATGAGCACTTGCATGTGGGATTTTCAGGACTTCTGGACCAGAAATGCAGCCAAGTGCATATTCATGCATGCATTCTAATATCTCATCTTGTGGGTAGCAGCATTAAAAAGACCTTGTTACTTTATACGTTATATGTTATTTTCCATGTTTTAATCTTCATTTTTATTTCATATAATTTCAAGTTGTGCGGTGTATACTGAAAATAGGATACTTAGTTTGACTTCGTACATGCTTACACGACAATTATATGATATTACAACTCTATTAATCAGCTCCAATACACATCGACCGTAGACGGTCTGGTAGAATTATTAGTTTTGAACTAATCCATATCTAATTAGGTTTTGTACAGAGGCATAAGCACCTGGGATGGCAATTCCTCCCTTTCCAAATTAGTTTCTGTACGTTTTTTTCCCCAAACAGAGAAATAAACATCTTCCCCAGCCTGAGAGGGCAAATTTAGAGATGGACAATTAGCATTAGGTCTAAATGCATTAAGTAGAAATATGCAAGGATTTGCATTGGAAAGATTCACATTTCCTTGACTCTCCCAGAGTGAGAGAGTCCCTTCGGAAGTGCTGACGTGCACGGTGTTCCGCAAGGTAAATTTAACATGGGCGAGCAGGCAGAGGCCTGACAAAACGACGGACACTCAAAGCGACAGTGTCCCCATACACAGCTCATTACGAGCAATACTGGAAAGGACAGAGCCGTGCCCCTGCTTGACTGCATGCCAGGAATTAAGAGGACGTTCAGCTGGATGTGCAGGCCTTGCGTTCTCTCAGTGTTGTGGAAGCATTCATCACCTGGAAGACCATGCCTTCTCTCCTGGTTCGGTTAAGAAGTTCTATTTTCTATTGAAAAAATTCTACTAAAGAGTTCCAGCAATGGAACTGTAGATACACCCGTGTAAAGACAGGGATTTCAATGGGGAGTCTGCCATCTTGGTGATTACTGAGACAGCGCCAGTGATATGCTCACAAATGCTACCACACCCCAGGACAGGGAGCAGGAGATGACAGGGTGTATTCGCTGAGCGACAGCCTTTTTTTCGCCCCGAGGTTAAAGTCACGGCTCCTGCCATATGCCAGTTAATCCCTTCAGCATGTTGTTCCTAAAATAGACTGCAGGGGATTACAACTGCTGTCCCAGAGGCATGCAATGGACCACAACATTAGCAGCATGGCCCATGCATGAGGGCTCCCTGGCCGGATCTCCATGGAACCACTGCAGACCTATACAGGACCCGGGACAGATCCGCTCCGATGCAATACTCGGGCGCATCACCGACGCGACACCCGAGGCGGGTCAGCTTACATCATATTTATCCGATAAGAGAGCGCGGCCTGAGCCATAACTAATGCCGGAGTGATTTAGCAAAAGCATGAAAACACACGCCTCAGATTGCACTGTTGTGATATTACCGTTATCGGCAGTTTATCTCAGGGAGGGAAACCAATGATGCTTTTTCACCCTGGCCGCAATGTGGATGCTCTGCCTGCCGCGCTCGCTCAGGGAGTGAAATCAAATGCAGCTGTTGGAATTGCTGCCTTATATTTCCCAGCACACAATGGTTGTAGGCTATGATGGGGACCAGGGGGACACAACAGTACAATACAACCATACAGCTTCGACACACGACGCGACTAGGATTCCGGGCATCCTTGGCAGGTAAGAACACAAACCGTGCATCAAATTACTGCATCAAGTGTCAAGCCTTTTGTGGTGGAGTGGGACTCGGAGACGGACTGCCCACTCTCAGCGATCCTTGTGCCATTTACCGAGCTGGAAGGTTGCCTTAGAGAGCGCGAGTGTGGGCACAGGTCCCCTCAGGGCAAGCAGCGCATCAGCCACAGACCTCTCAGCGCCAAACAGCATGCGCCAACGGCACCAGAGCGGATATGACTAAGACCTTTTTCGCAGCGTGGAGTTTCACTCACGCGCACTTCCTTGAGTGACTGTAGCCAAGAGGGGACATATTTAAAAGGTGCACCTGCTCCGTATCACACCACAACCAGGCCATGTGTAAGACCACAGATGGTTACTGAAATAAAATGCAATTGTGAAAAAAGAAAGCCTTCATAACAACAGGGTATGAAGCATAGTCACCCATTGACAATCATTATATAAAGCTGGTTGTATAAACCTGTACATGTTACCTCTAGAGCTGTCATATCACTGCCATTATTCATACCTTTACAGTTACTAAAGCATCAACTACACATGTAAATCTTACTGTAGATACTGGATATTGTAAAAAAATTGATAAAAAGAAAACATGCTGCACAAAACACTACAATAAATAAAAAAGCTAACTTTTGTCACTGAATTAATTCAGTTTGTTCACTAGAATATTTGTTCTGTAGTTCCTCACTCTTTGTCCTGAGAGAGAGCGCTAGTATGGGAGAGTGCCCACATCAGTAGATTGGACTGAAGCCTCACGCCAACACAAACCCACCAGAAGGACCTCCAGCACAGCCAATGAAGCAATTAACCTCACAGAGTCCCAGAAGCTTTACCAGGCCTTTGAGTCACAGCAGAGAATGAGAAAAGATTTCCTGTGAGGGCCTGTCCCACATGGAAAATTCAAAATGCGAGCATGGATCCAGTCAATTCTCATCCCCAATTACTTTGTTGGATCACCACGGTGATGTTTCAATCAAACTTTGACCTCATCACAAGCCAGTTCTCGTAACCCGGACTTCACAAACTCAAGGGCCAGATTAGTATACTACTTATTCAGCTAAATTTGATCAGAATTCAACTGTGAGCCATTCAGGGTCCTACAGCCTCTCAGACACGCTTTTTAAATGATGTGCTACATGTGTTTCACTGTACCAAGATGAATGTTGCACCTACTATAACACTTAGCAGACTGTTGTATGTTATGTAATGACTCCTACTATCAATTGTGACAGTGATAATTTGGCATCGTTTCAGCTCTCAGCCTAACCTTATAGAACACACCACTGATAAAATTCATGTCCTTCCATAATGATTTTACAATCTTACAAGTAGCTGATCCTTTAAAAAGCTGAGTTCAAAGTGAATATATAAAATTTTTCATTTTTCTCATTCACTTGAGAAATGTCATTAACTAAATGTTACAAACGTACAACAGAATGTATTTGACTGTAAAATCCTTATTTATCCTTATTTGATTATGCAATCCTTAATTACATAAGATCAGCTTTTTTACTTATGCAGCATTGAACTCCATTGAATATCATATTCCATGTGAGTGAGTCTTATCAGCAGATTTCTTGATTCTTGCAAGCAGAGCATTTAAATGGATTTTGGTATGGGAAAATACTGTACCATTTTTTCAATGACTTAATGTAGGTAATTCTTAATTCACTATTTCTTGTAAATACAGTTAACTGTGATGCTTATTGTAACATTTTTTCCTGAAAAAAAGCATATTCCTTAAGTGGGTCCTGTGTTGACTTTCAGGTTTCATAATCAATACAGATGTTCCATGTCTAGCAGAGACGTCTCTATTTGTTCAACACTTTTGATGTACAGTCTGCCCTCTTCTTTAAAACAGTTGCAGGCAAGAATCAAACAATCAATGAGTATTTTGCCAAGACCAAAAGAACCATTAGGTTCTTGAATGAGCTACAGAATAAAACCATGAAATAAGCCTTGTAATCTATATGACATTAAAGCTGAAAGGTAAAAACAGCAAAGTCATAGCAATTCCAGAAAAAGATACAAGGTAATACTCTCCACCAAACACTGATTCATTCAAAACCTTCCCAAATAACTATGATAGCATTTTGAGCATTCTCTGTTAAAACCTTGTCAGGACTGTGTAGACACAAGCCCTTTGTGTAAACAGGAACAAGAAATAGATGCATTTCATTCACAGTAATTAACTTGTCTGTCTCTCTTACCTCGGTGAGATGAGGCATGGGATTAAATCCACAGAGGTTGCAGACGGTTTTCTTGCATTCGGTGCAGGTGTTGTAGTTGGGGGCGTCCTTGGAGCCCACGTTGAGTTCCACTTTACACAGCGGACAGTTAGTCTGTGCCGATTCAGAAGGGGGACCGGTTGGTTCTGCGGGTTTGGGAGGTTGTGTTGGGGGTTTGTCTGCTTTTGCAGGTGCAGGCGGAGGGGCCTTGGCCTCCAGGGGCTGGTCTGGCTTCTGTGTGACCGGCGGTTTGGCCTCGGCCACCGGTGGCTTCTTGGGAGAGGGCTGGGTCGGAGGGGGCTCCGCGGGGGGCTCGTCCTGAACGGCTGAGGTGATCAGGTTGGAGGCCGAGCTGAGGAAGGTCGAGCCGAACCCGAACATCTTGCTGGAGACGGAGTCTGCCGGCGGCGGGGCGGCCGCGGGCTGCTTCGGTGCGTCGCCAAACCCGGTGAACCCGAACAGTTTCCCAGACACTGACTCAGTGGGCTGGGGTGTGGTAGGCTGGGACGCAGCTGGCTGGGACTTGGGGGGCTCGGAAAAGCCGCCGAAGCTCAGGCCGAAGAAGCTGGACTCCTGTTTGGGAGGGGGCTGGGCCTGTGGCGGGGGTGCAGATTTGGCAGGGGAGGAACCCGGACCACCTTTTGGAGCCTGTTGCTGGGGCTTCCCTGGTTCCTGGGCGGGGCGGCCCGTTTTGGGCGCCCCACCGGGGGGTTGCTGGGCTGGGGGTGGCCCTTCCTGCTGCTGAGGGGGCTTTGCAGAGGGCTGTTTCTGTGGTGGTTGCTGTGCTGTCTTGGCTTGGTCTGCTGCTGGAGTGGGGCCCCTCTGCTGTGCTGCAGCCGATTGAGGGCCCACTGCACCCTGCTTCGGCCCAGCCGGGCCGGGCTGATCAGGAGGTTTCTGGGTCCCTGTCTGTTTCGGGGACGCTGGGCCCTCTGCTTCCTGCAAAGACTGCTGTTTGGCCAGCGGGGATGGTTTGGTGGGCTCCGGCTTGGGGGGCTGCTCTGCTGGAAGGGATTGCTTCTTCTGGGGTGATGCGGGCGCTGAGGACTGGGGCTTCTTCATGGGGGGGCCGGGGGCGTCCATACCACCGAGAGCTCGCTGCATCTGGCAGTTCAGGCACAGCCACTCCTTGCCCTGAAATGGTTTCAAACAGTATTAAAAACACCTAGAGTGGCTCTGTGATAAAACCACACTGTTAAAAACACATCCATAGTGGCTCTGTAATGAAACCACTGTTAAAAACACATGTATAGTGGTTCTGTGAGGATACAAAATAATTTTAAAAGCACTACTACAGTGGCTTTATGAGAAAACTGAACAGTGATTTAGAGTATGCTCAGTGGGTACAACTAAATTCTGTCTTTATGGTTCATTTCCAAACACCTGCCTCTTTTGCCAGGAAATTTTGACTCAAAACTCAAAACTTAAATTGCATGTACAACTGCATATGCAATGATCTCTTCTATATTGAACGGTGGCTGCTGGGGGAACTACTGCTAATTTTTCACCCAATCCCAGGCCTGCCACAGTTTCACACATCCTTAAAAGACAATGAGAGTCATTTCATGCTCTTTCCCATGCAGCTGTGCTAATGTTTAACTTAATGCGTAACCAAACAAGCGAATTTGACAGGGATAATCACATCATTTCCCCCTCACATGAATATAATGTTTGAATAGAATGCCGTCCTTAGTCATGGATCCTGATGGTTGCATTCTTTTTTCATCCGTTGAAAGGCATAACTGCTCTTATTAGGAAATTTATCATCTCATTATGTTCACGGCGACTGGAAAAGCTGTCCAAAATAAATAAATAAGTAAATATAAATAAATAAATAAATGGAGCGAATCGGTGATAATCACATTTCATTTTTAACCGTAAACAGCTTGCGTTGCGCACGCTGTTCTGATCTGAGGTGGAGGCCCTCTCTCTCCCTCCGAAAGCCATTCGTCTTCATCGAAAGGTTACGCGTGACACACGTTAATTTGTTTTCCCTTTTCTGACCCGCTTAGATTTTATGGTTCTTAACAAAGGGATCACTGGCGTTTCATGCTCTGTTGCCACCAAGACATTATGGCTATACTGTTATACCGCACAGGGGACAGCTGTTACCAAGGCTACAAGGCACCAGTGAGGAGAGGCCCAGCTCCAATGGATATCAATATATATATTCTTATCAGTTTGCTCCAGCTTGCTGTATTTGCACTATGAACATTAAATATCTAATTACATTGGCTTCCAAGAGGAATTCAAAAATTGCATGCTTGCTACTGGCACACATCTAGCACAACAGCATTACTTTTACACAACTATATTTCCTGATTATTTTCACATACATTAATCCAGTTTAAAGATTTATATAAATCATTATTAAAATAGTGCATCCTTTTGCTGATAACCCCTATTTTTCTACATGAAGCAAGACAGGTCAATCGGATCTACATCGGCTGTATATAGTCCTCTCCCTGCTGGCCTGCTCGTATGCGCTTAAGGATGTGTGATGTCTGGAGGGCATGACTGATGGTCTTAGCAGTGCCACGTCTAACCTGTCACCCTTTTCCATAACAGTGGCATTAAAAATAAAAATCCAGTGCAAAACAGCAAGGGTTTCAGTCAGGCTTTGTCCATATTGCTGCCAAAGCCCAAGATCACAAGAGGGAAGGAATGTTACTTTGCACGGCATGGAATGTGAAGTTAGCCACAACAGGCCAACTGTTCCGTGTGATGTTTCTACGTTCTGAGTGGGTGCGGCAAAAAATGGTGACCCACATAACAGAGATTTCCCACTGCCAACAGGCCGCTAAGTGCTAAGTATGTGTGATATTAGATTTTATCCTGTGAGGAAGACCTTCACCTGATGATTGAGTGATCTCAATTCAGCTGTGCTCTGCATCTTACAAATACATTAGCCTGGGGCTCTATGGGAATGTGATAGTTGCTTAGCCAGTGCTAATATCAGCAATCTGATATGTTCGAAACCAATAATCCATTTCGGTTACGCAGCAGTCTTTTCATTGTGCAAAATATGATAAAAAGGCCATGCTTGTTTCTTGTGTGGATGTGCGCATTCCGATACAAAGAAAAAAGATGTGCCAGTTAAAAAGGGCTGTAGCTTGTGGCAAAGAGTATCATTTAATTTTCCTCAGTGTGAAGAAGTAATTTCAGAAATGAAAGTAAAACCCCCCCAAAGTCAAGTGAATATGCTTAATCAAATTTCACATACTAAGCAATTCAAAATGTATTATACAAGACTGCTGATTTTTTTTCTCCAAATTTTGGAAGTCTAACTAACTTTGCCCAAACTCTATACGGAGCCACATGTGCTCAGGACATGAATAATGCTCTACAATGGTAGTTAACCTGCTATGAATGTTAAAGGTTATTAAAGGTTAATGAGCAAATCTATATTAGTAACAAGAATAGTTGAGTTTATCAATAAAATGATTCACATAACCTCTAGCTACTTTGCCTTTGTGATTACAACTCACTTAATCAGCAGTGGCATATAGTTCTCTATATTTAGCTTAAGGGAAGATCTGATTTTACTTTCCTGAAGTGAATAATCCCTCAACAAAAACATGTTGCTAATCTTATTAGGAAAGAGTGACATTTTTTCTCTTTGAGAAGGATGAACAAAATCTCAAAACAATCAATAAGGATGCAGTGTTCCAGCTAATGATGTCCACGCCATGCTGGAAGCCAATAGCCTATATTCACCAGAAATTCTGACATTTATCTAAGAAAAGAAAAAACAAAACAAAAAAAACTTTGCTCATGCTTGACACCTCAATAGCCTAGAATGGTGTGAGAGGGATTAATCCTTTGAAAAACTGCTGAATGAATGACACTAAAATTCTCCAGACAAATATTGCCCATTACTACATTTAAGTGAAAGCGATGTCATTTGGTCATACAGCGTGCTGACACTTTCATTTACAGTTATGGAATACGATACACATGGAAGTCCAATATCAATTCAATGTTGCTGTAGTTGCAGCAGCCTGCATGTGTAAGCGTATGGTAAAGATACGGTGCAATTTTAAGATTTGGCTAAATGAACTGTGAAGGCTTGTGAAGTAGATCCAACATGAATGAAAAGGAGGATGTCTGGAGATTACATTATGCTTTTTGATCTCAATGCGGCTTCTGGAATAATCTAATTTTATCTTATGTAACCTGTAATTTTGTTTAAAATTCTACAATAGTCCTTATTATCATCAGGAGTTAATGATTAAGACAGATTTATCTTTAGCTGATGTATGTAACAGTTATCCAGTATTTGCATGATTAAAAAGGGGTTTGTCATGAATGGGTGACACTTTAGAGGAGATTGATATTTCAGATCTTACCGCTGAGTCAGGAGGGCTGAATCCACACAGGCTGCACACCATGGTTTTACATTGCGTGCATGTGTTATAGTTGGGCGGGTCCTTGCTGTGCAGGTTGAGTTCAGTTGACTTACAGAGCGGGCAAGACGATTTCTGCCCAGTGGGTCCAGCGGTGGGAGCTTGTGACTGCCCAGTCCCTGCTTTACCAGGCCCCTGAGGCTGGGGACCAGGCTTGGCAGGCCCCGCCGGCTGAGCTCCAGCACTGGGGGGGCCTTGCTGGCGAGCCCCAGGCTTCCCGGGCCCTTGTTGTTGTTGTGGTCCAGCCTTGCCGGGCGCTTGCTGGGGGGGCCCTCGTTGCTGCGGGGGTCCTTGGCCCTGCTTTGGGGGCCCCTGCTGCTGGGGGGGGGCTTTACCGGGCCCGGCCTGCTGCGCCGCTGCCTTACCCGCCGGTTTGGGCTTCTCCTCCTCCTGCTCCTCATCCCCGAAGAGGCTGAATTTGTTCACAGCCGAGGACACCGCGCTGAGGGGGTTGGCCCCGCTCAGGAAATTGGAGGAAAACATGCTGGATCTGGTCTCCTCTTTGGCCTCCTGCCTGGACAGGGACTCTAAAAGGCTGATAGAGGAGGGGCTCCTCCCTGGGGGGACCTGTCTGGCTGCCGGGCCTGTTTTGAAGGCATCAACCGTCCGGCTCTTACTGAGTCCAGAGGGCCCCTGGGCGGGAGGTCTTCCTGGCTGCCGACGCTGATGGCTCGCATCTACCTCGGATGTCCTGGGAGATGGAGAGAGATGAAGAAAAGAAAAAAAGAAATATATATTTGCCGTGTATTCCATTTCAAATAAGGTTGCATTTTGTGTTTGGCCCAATCAGATTATCAAGACTGCCAGAGGTAATGCTCACTCTCTTTTGGTACTGCAGTGAATAAGTCCACCCAAACGATGCACCATTAATGTCCCAGATTCAGGTCTGTTTATAGGAGCTGCATTCATGTAACACAAAAGGGATGCCTAGACAAAGCCTGAGCATATCAATAAGCGTGAAGTTCACACCACTGACAAAAATCCTGACGTTCACATCAATATTATAGCCCTGCAAAGGGTTCATTGAGTGCTTTATTACCTTAAGCTGAAACTTTCAATCAGCAAGATATATGAATCTCCATTACAGCATTTCAGGAGAACCATCCCTGCTATGCATGAACTCTCTCTCTACAATTTATATCTATCTACAATCTATATATATGATTGTGTATTTTTGTCATTTTGGAATTTTAATATTTACACGATTATGGGGTGTAAATTTGCAAGTGGGTTTGACCACTGGGTTCTTGACCAAGGGAGTCAGTGCTGAATTTCACATGGGACACTAGTGTTGTTCCTGTTGACAAGCCACTTAATCCATTAAGGTCACAACTTTACAATTATATAAGAATCAAAAAAATATAAATTATGAAGTGTATTAAGCCCGTTTTCAGACATCATCACACTAGCACACAGCATAGTAACCTAGCTGTTAAGATATCACACCATTTAAAGTCATACCTCAAATGAATGTTTGCCCTGATACATTTCCCACCCCTACTTTACCTTTATGCATTCAAATATTTTCTACCGTGTATTCGCCATCGTCTGTTTCAGCACCTTGGACAGGGACCCGGACGCTGAAAAGCACTATCGATCAACGTTAGAGGCTACACTTCCTCAATCCAGTCAAAATTTCCTTCTCAAGAGTAATATAATATGTACCGTCCAAATTAAAGGGGGGGGGGGGGGGGGGGGGTCGCCGAAAGCAAACGTCCTTTGCATTCACAGTGCTAAATATAACTATATCAATATTTATGCCCCCTCCCCCTACCGTAACAGAAATATAAATAACATATCTTCTTAATGGTATGTCTACATGTTATAGGTGTATTTTATAGAAAACTGCTGTTCAAACGCAGTGGGCAGTAGGAAAATGAACATTGCGTTCAATTCATTTTCGAGCTAATTGATTCTCACGCAACTGACAGAAGTGTTGGAATTTAATTCTCGGTTTAGTTGTCGTCTAACTAGGATTTCTACCAATCGTACCATCACCAACGAGCAACAGAAAAAGAAAAATGGATGGCGCTTTGCTTTAGCGAGAGAACACAATGATCTTAGGTGAAAGAAATGTGTGAATGTGAGAATGTGTGTTAAGCTTGGCGAAGGCTATTGTACATAAAATTACTTCCCAGTAGTATTTTTACCCAGCAGCCAATTCGATTTCTTCAATAGACACTAGTGTTTTATTGGCATTTATTGAGACGACACTGGGGGTATGGCTTGATATAACATTCAGAAAAAAAACAGTTAAACTAAACCCTTTTTTGGACAAAACACCACGAATAAAACGTCCAAATATACATATATAGGGATCACCAAATGAATTGAAATTCATATTTTGACATAACACGGGAATATAGGCGACGGCGGTGTTGTTTCTCATACGAAACACGTCCAATATAACCACACATATTTTGGCAAGAAAAGCAACATTTGCCGGTATAACTCACAAACCAGAGTAGCAAGAGCATATTTCGATAGGTATATTTTTCCATTAGTGTTATTTGGTTCTCATTGCCAAAGAAACAGAATGTAAATATGAATGGGTGTGAACGTGTATTTTTTCTGTCGTGGTCTTGATGTGCTACTGCCAACCTGCAATGCACTAACCACAACACAGATTCTATTTAGAGCTCCCATATTAAGAGTAGTAAGGGGCGAGACAGAAATTGACTGCACAAAAATAATAGAACATCATGCCTTTGTGTTGGAGCATCCTTTGCGTTTCCAGGCGGCTTCGTTTGCGCCCTTGACATTACGGCGGCGATCTGTTTCCTCTCCTCCTCGCTCAGTTTGCTCAGATCCGCCTCCGTTCCTGCGGGGATCTGAATGAAGCCTCCCTTCCCGTCAGAAACAACCCCTTCTGGTAATCCAGAGAGTCCCCCTTCCCCACCCTCGAGGCTCGCTTCGTTCCCCATGACCGATCCCCTTTGAAACTGGACGAGATTGATTCGGAAGGTCCCTGTTTTTCTATCTCCAGAAATCCGGTGCGATTCTGCTTCGCTGCTTGGTTCGCATCTCAGACTATTCCTCCATCTTTACTCAGCCCTCCTCCAGTAGTCTCTGTTGATCTCTCGCATCCCTTCTGCCGCGGATGGAGGTTACGGAGCTCCGACTCCAAACCTCTTCCTCCCTCTCTTTCCCACCAACGCGCATGTTCCGCTTCTGACAGGTGATCAGCGCACATCACCGCACGAAAATTGAATTTAAAGGGACAACACGTTTTACGCGTGACAGGAAGCTACGCTTACAATGGATGAGCATTAATTCGTGCGGACCAGTTTTATTTGAGCGAGCTCATTTATTTTATCCTTTCATTATTTACATATTATGTAAATACCAAAGACAGAGCTCCATCGCTGTCTAGCTATGCCCAAACATGCTGGCATTCTTGAAATGGCTCTAAATACTGGCCCCACACATCGTATCTGGTTTTGACTCGTTACCCTCTATGTGAGGACACAATACAAGATTATAGTAGCTTTTGCATAGGTGAATCCCTATGAATGTTTACATGCTGAGTTTAAAGTATATATTATTTCTCAAGGTCAGGGGCACCTAGTGTTGAGACAGACAATTTTGCAACCGCCACCACCAATTCACCTTCAGGTTGACAGTAAACATTGATGGAGCATGACAAATTGGATCTTGACGGGCCTTTTACCGAGAAAACACAGATCATCCCTCGAAGGGAACCGTGACAACTCACACTGTATTGCTATTGGCTTTATTAGGTGTCTACATGACTGCTGTCAGCTGATCTTGAGAGAACATCACAGACACTCAAATCCAGATAAAATGGGTCTACCATTGAAGGGGAAGGAAAAATCCAGTACATCTCAAAAGTCACCCTAAATCACCCCTTTCTCAGGAACGGTGGAACGTGGTGGTAATAAATTCAACACCCCTGCTATTCAGTGACAAGAAGCTGCAGTCCTTGTAAGGGGATTAAATCCAGTTTGCTGTTTGTCCAGTTTGCAGTTTGCGGTTTGTCATCAGAAGACTGGGGACAGGGAATAGTTGAACATTGCAGCTCCACAAGGACTCCCACTCAGAGAGGAATGACAGGGACCAAAATGGTCATACCCCCGATGAACGTGGAGCAGTCATTCAAAAATACATTGTAACCCACACTCTTGTGGGTAGGGTGTTTGCGAGTAGGCAAGCTATGTGTAGGCAAACATCTATGACCCAAGTACCTTTTCAACACATTAATAGCTCTCTTTATGCCAAGGATACCTATTCATAAACATTTATTGATATAGTTCAATATGAGATAAATATTTTATTTTTGGGTCTGTGGATGTTTCCCATACCATGTCCAGGTATCCTGGAAGATGGTTTTCAAAATACTATAGATAGAGGCAATGTGAAAACACAAAACCAAATCTAGGGTAATCCATCTCATCAGTATTCCAAGATGTGTCAAGCTCAATTCCCTTGAAGTCTCCAAGCTTCCAGCAAAAAATCATTTAGTGTTATTCACAATTGGTCGATCGATTCAGAAATTGCATGCACTTGTATGACATCAACTATTCTCATGTAAGCAGTTCAATTCATTACAATGGTACTCTGCCACAAGTCAGCCAATCAAGAGAGGAAATCACCAGTTTGATCGCTAGATTAGAAAAAAGTCGTTACCCTCCAGCATTGTCCATTGGGGACGTTATGTTGGCATGCAGCGGTCGTTCTCATTAACAAAGGTTTTCCCTCCAAGGTAAGTTCCCACAGGGTTAATGATAAGCACTGTAGCATGAGGGGTCCCTGGAGTACAGTTCTGCTGATGGCCCAGGCCCAAGTATTTGGGCTGAGTATTTAAATGCAGATCACGGCAGTATTCCAGTGGTTTGACCGATAAAAAAAGAAATCTTCATGATGAGGTTCTCAATTAAAGCTGAGATTTTTTGTTCAAACTATAAAGTTTCTGTGAGCAGCTGAGAAAACCCTCGGGTGGTATTTCAACGGCTGTTCATCGATCATCTAGATCGCAAATCAATTACTCACCTGACAAGTAGGTAAAAAGGGTGCAAAATGCCCTTAGCAGTTAAACCGGGGTTACGGACGCATTGTAGGTGGGATAAATGGCTTAATTATAACAATAACAATAGCACTTCTATATTCTCATGGCGGATGTACATAAGGAGTTAATAATGTGGAATATTATCGCACCATATGGTCAATGTTGTTAGAAAGGATCCGAGGAAAAAAGATTTTTTTCGTTTTTCGTTTTTACATCACTTCCTGTTGGTCTTTGAAAAGTGTCCCCCCTGCTTTGAATGCAGTCAAAGTGTTTTATCTGTCCAAAATCATACAAGGTGCAGGGGCCCACAGAAAATTATCAGCGTTCCTGAAGAGCCGTTGCTACATTAAAGCCGATTTTCCAGGGTGTGATTCTTCTCGCGGTTTGTATTAAAATAGGCTTAAATTCTGCGAGTCTCTTATGTGTGTCACAGAAACCTTTTTTTTATCTGGTAAGTTAAAGTTTAAGTAAGTTAAAGTTATTATTGTTTTAGTTTTAAGTTATTTGATGAAAATATACATATACAAAACACAAAAAAGCACACATAAAACACACATAAAGTGTAATTCAAATCTAAATTAACATGACAGGGTATTTTGTGATGTCAACAGTTACTTGCTTCTTTGAAACCACTATGGTTAATGAATATACTGTAGAAATATTTTGTTTTGATGATTCACGTGCCCATTGACTCTTTATTTTAAACCATGGTCTTAAATATTTTTTGGCCAACAAATTAACAGAGAGTAGCCTGCTTTAAAAACAAATAGCTACGCTAACCGTTTACCTACATGCGTTGCAGATAACCCACCGATTCACGGCTGAAACTGGACTTCCTTGGCTGAAAAGAATAATAGTCCTGTCTGTGATTAAACGCAGTCTTGATGTTGCCATCTTTTGTAGGACGATGTCCATCGCCTAGACATTTGGGTCTACCTTGCAGGCTAGCTAAAACGAGAGGCACACTAGTTAGCCAGGGTTGCTTACTGAAAACACTGGGTTAGTGACTATTCTGAATCCACCGATTTCATGCAAGGACACAGACAGTGTTTCATTAAGTGAGGAATTAAATACCTGAGAGCATTCAGACAAACCTGAATAGCCCAGAAGCTCGCTGATGATAACTGTGTTGTTATTACTAACCATTTGCTAACTGTTGTCGAAGAACTGTTGCACCTCATGTAATATGGTCTACTCAGCAACCCTTACTCGTGTCACATGCTTTCATGAATCATTATCGCAGATTAAATATAAATTCATGCTTAAACTTGCATGTAGGGTAGAAGACCTTTCCTCAGATCTTCATGTAAGGAGTAGATGTTATAAATAAATAATATTTAATATTCTGCCTCACACAAATATTGACTTCCCAGTATAAAACACAAATGGAATCCCAGACAAACATGTTTCAAGTGACCGTAAGTGTTGAGAAAGCAGACCTTGGTCATGGCAATGCGTTCCAACACACACTGCTTTCTGAAATGATACTACAACACCACATGGTTGAGTTTTAAACAAAATGTGCCTAGGGTGGTGAATTTCAGGAAAATATTCTCGAAAAAAGCCTAAGATAGTATCTATAGAGAAGTGTTGGACTTCCAGTCTAATCAATTAGCCCTGATGTGAACTGCAAGGACATTTCACTTTTCTTACATTTTGTCCTCATGACCCATGCTTAAACTCAAATACGTCATTTGCGCAGCCAGACCAACTAATGCATTTAATACTGTTTTATTACAAGTCCCCTCAGTTCATCATTTTTATCATAAAAATCTTGTGTTATAGTTTCAGAATGAATTACCTATGCTTGGATACACTGCAGCACCATCCACATTTCACCATTTAAAGATTTGTGAGGACCATCTGTGTATTCCAATCCATGTGTATGCCTGGATCTAACATTACTATGGCAACGATTTGAATATGACCATGATTCTGATTATGTAACGTATAACATAGATATGTCAAGATAGTACAGAGCTGTGCAATGGGACACTTTTGATACATACCTTCTTAAGAAAAATAAGGTGAAATAGTATAACCTTCTTTAAAAGCTTATTTTCAGCGTTTAAAATGTGTAATAGTAATTGTGGGCTGCACAAATGTTAGGCATTGTAACATAAGGATAACAATCCTGAAAGGTATATTATGGGCTGTTTTAGCAAATTGAGCATATTTTTTACCAGGCGTGTATGAAAAGCAGTGCATGTTGGAGGGCATTGGGCTGACAGAGGTCAAGTACAAGCACCCTGGAGCTCCTATTTGTGTCTCTCTGCTCTTCTGTGTCCATTTTGGATGCCCTCCTCCCCATTTCACCTATGGCTCTCTCTGACTGGTCCTCCTCTCTCCATTTTTCTGTGATGACTGCAGAGTGGAGGTGTGGAGTGTGGGGGATTGGGTTTTGCACAAATGGCATCTTGCTATCCTCAGAGATCCTCTCATGTATATTCTTGGACCCATTAATTGAGGCAAATATAACAAGCACGCCTTCTTCTACTGAGAAAACCATTTCCTATGACTGTGACATTTGTAAACAAGCCACCTCGCTGCTCAGCTGTGAGCAGTTGCGCATATTTTGAGAACAGTGCCCCCGCAGGACAGAACATGCGCTGCACCCCACCCATTAATCCTCTCGTCTGGTCCGAGGGAGATAATGTTATGACCGGCAACACAATCAGTTGGAGCCCTTTAGAGAGTGATTGGAGGGGGGGGGGGAGTGGAAGGGGGGAGGATTTGTCCTCTCTTCCTCTCAGCGTGGGTGGAAGGAGGCGGTGGGGGGGTTTGGGGGGGGGGGGGGGGGCGTGGCCTATAGCGTTGTGTCATACCTGTTGTGTGAGCAGCGTGAGCTCGGGAGCTCTCTCGTGAGGCTGCCAGATCGGGCTCAGAGCCCCATGGCCTTGCATTACTGCACACTCAATCCACAGATAAGTACCGCCGCTCTCCACACACACACACAAACCGACTCTAATTCACTCTGCCATTGAGCAGCATTAAACACCGTCCGCGGAGTTTTTAATCACAGTTAGGGCTCCCCTTCACACAAAGCGACTGACAAAGTCCACTTACTGCACGCCGGAGGATCTGCAGAGCAAATGTGTCCTCTGTTGTTCAAGCGGTAAATCTACACAGAGGCATGAGGCGCCCCTGTGGATGGCTCCTTTTCATCACATGCAGTGGACAGTAATTTTCACCATTAGAGATGCAATTCTAAAAACTTCAAATGCTGCCACAAAGAAAATGCGGAAAAAAAAGACTAAACTGTTTATCCCACAATGCAGTCCAAAAACATTAAATTTACCAGCAATGCTCGTAGTTACATCTTAACACAATAAAAATTAAAATGGTGCTTTTGTGTTTGAGGCACAGCCTCCTCTTGCTTGAATGCCCTGCATTTGTTTCTGTTCTGTGGCTGCCATTTTACATTTTACACTCAGCATTGAGTGTGTTCAGACGTGCAGGCATGTCTTTGCTGACAAATGACCATGCTGGTCTTATGGCCTCGCACACAGTGTGCTGTTCCCTGAAGCATGCACAAACGGATTGGCTTTTACTCCATGAAGCGGAAACAGCTCATATAGTCGCACATATGCACACGCGCACACACAAAGGTATGATTGCTGCTTGGCAGGGAATTACGCTCATTTCGTAGTAAAACCAGCCCTGTAATTTTCCCGCTCCTTTTTGGAGTAAGAATATACACAAAGACACATTAGCAGAAATCGGTCTTGCTGCAGCTTTGGTGTGAGTGGGATCCTCTGTTCTTGACCTGAGGGGTAACGACGTCCTACAAAAGCCATCAGTAGCACATCTGATATTTACTGGTGCAAAAAAATGAGCGGTGGCCTTGCATGGCTCTCTGTAGAGCCGTGGAGTTCGTGTCTTTGTATCGGTGAAGAGCCGGGTCAGGGTGTAATGAATACCGTAACCTGATCACACAGACTGTGCCAGTTTCATTAAATTTAAATATCCACCTGAACAGGACAAAAAACATGGAGTGGGAGCTCCACAGGCGAAACAGACAACTGCAATAGGACATAATTCAGCTGGATTTTGGTGAATTTACAATAAGCACAAAATACATCAAAAGTGGCAAGGACACTTATTTACAACCAGTGCATCAGCGTGCTATTATTCAAAATAAAAAAAAAAGAAAAATGTTGAACCCTGTCCAAATTCAGTTTATATCTGAGCAGCGTTTGGCACAAGCCTTCCCAGGCAAAAATCAATAATGGACACAGAGAAAAGTGATTGAAATTTGCCCTTAATGTGAGAGAGCGCCACATACCTTCACTTGGTCCCCAGTGGAAGCCTGCTTCAATTTCACACATCCCAGATCCACAGTTGAGAGGTTCCGCTCTTTGCCACCTCGTCCTGTGAAACCAATGTTTTAATTTGCACTATATTAGACGCTCCTTATCCCTTACATCCCTATTAGGAGAGCGCGAGACTAATGCCGCCCTTAACGCGTATTTTCCTAACCAGTGACCAGCGATAACTGCCCGACTAAAAATACCTCTTAAAGGGGCAGCGTCGCTTATCTCCCCGACTGTGCGCTCCCAGGAGAATCCTCCCCCTAATGCAAGCCACCCTTAAGCTCCTTTCTCCTGGCCGGCCAATCAAGCGCTGGCAGGAAATCAGTGGAGATCTGCAGTCAAGCTCGCCCCGCGTGGCAGGGGAATTTGAACGGCGGGAAACAAAACACCTGCTGTGTTTTTTTTTTTTCACTCCAGCGTCTCAGCGACAGCAGATACCCCCTGAATCAACCAAACGTCCCAGCGTTGTGTGGAGTGCTTCGGACTCACGGTGTACGTGGTCCGTTCCTCCGTCAGAACCCCCCCCACCCTCCCCCACCCCTCCTGCGTCAGCGTGACGGCATGCCTCGCAGTGACAGGCCGACGCCGTGATGGGTGTTCTCTGCGCCGCCGTCACCGCCATTAGCGTCATTACCGACAAACAGCTGATGAAATGACTGATCAGAGCGGCGCAAATGACTGAATCAAGTTACGGCGCAGGCCCATCCATCAGCGTCCGCCCGGAGTCGGGCTCTTCTTTCTTCCTTTCACGCACAGCTTGAGAAGGACACAGCGATGCAACGGAATTTACAGAAGAAAAAAACAACAAACTGTGTCATACAATATGGCAGTTTTTACAGGAGGCCTCTGATACTGCAGTGGAGCTTCAAGGTTATAGGTGATGATTCCTTACCATTGTGGGGGAGCGCTATAAACAGTGTCTTTGATGGGGTTTACAATTTACTGTTGTATCTGTTGCATAAAGCTCTCCCAGCGCAGCGGCTAGCAAGAATTTAGCACACAGGCCTTGCCATCGACCACTGTGGATTCCAGCATGACAGTTCACCTCTAGGCAGCGCGAGTCACGCTTGTGATTTGAACTTTTTCTTCATTACGGCCACCAGAGTTAAGCTCCCCTGTGGCTTTCCCCGCGGGAAATCACTGAGGAATTTTGGGAAAATACTGACAGAAATGCCAATATCATCAGGCGTGACCCCTTTGACTTGTACAACCAATGTCAAAGGTAGCCTCGGTGTGGGGTCCGAGTGAAGCGATGGCTCCATGTCGGCGGTAAAACCCGGCCTCTTCAAAGGCCGCTCCGGGGTGCCGTGGTTAAACTCATTTGGAGCGGCGGGAATAGAGGGGATTCCCCCGCAGCGCGTGGAACTGGTGCTCGGGAGCTCATTAGGAGGCACGAGAGGGATCAGCCTGTCAATCAAGCGCTGTTATGGACGTAATTAGAGAGCTCTGCTTCCCGCTGGTACATCTGGACGCCTGTTCCCCAGACTGCCAAAAAAGACCGGATTTAAAGGGAGGTCCGTCGCCGTGGCAGTACACGGCTCTGACAGTAATGCCTTTCCGATGAAGCGTACGATCGAGTACTAATTACGAGGGCTGTGGCTGCTGAGATTTTTAGGGTCTTCGCAGGTGAGGCCGACAATCCAAGGTTCACCATATAAAACAGCAGAGACAGCGACACAACGGCTGAAAAGTTTGATGTTCAAACCTCTGGCTCACAGTCACAACCTGAACAAGGCTTATTGTTTCTAATCATCTGTGGCCTCAGCTTCCCGGCAGCACCCAGGAGAATGAAATGTTCTCTCCTCTAAATTAAGATCAATTTATTTCTTGATTTCAAGACTCAAGAGTTCCTTCAGTCCTCAGCGTGGTGGCAGTGGGAAAGCAATATTCTATTAAGGACACCAACATGTCTGAGTTGTTTATTAATTCAACACGTTCTTTTAAAACATTCAGATATTTCTGCATTATTTTAAGAGGTCAGAGAGAACAGGCTAATGTGCAATGGGGAACAAGGGAAAATTGCTTGAACACTTCAGTAAACTGGCATTTTCCCCAGGTTTTTTTTTTAAAGAATATTCAGAAATTTTCTGAGATGACATTTACAGTCGTGTTCTTAATGGCAGAGCGTCTCTGCCGAAACAGATACAGCCATGGTGAGCATAAATGCATTCTGAGTCATGGCCGCATCTAGACCATATTTCCTCATTAACCTCTCCTGTGAGCAGTAATGCAATAGTAAAGTCTAGACGAAAAGCTTTATATAATTGAAGAGGTGTAAAACAAGATGGCCCAGAATAACTTGAGTAGCTCTGAATTTGTTTTTCTTCTGTGTTTTTTCAGGGCTGCCATCAAAGCTCTAGTGTTCTGTGCCAAGTAATTCAAGAACCAATCTGGACATAAAAGCCTTTTTGCAAATATAGTTTCTAATAAATAATTATATATGTATTTACTGTTTCATATGGGTTGTACTTGTTGCTTGTTTGGGTCACATGATAATGCACACAAAGAAATTAGAGTAGGTGGATGAATTTTATATTAAGTGGGGATGATGTACCAAGAGAATTGCAGTCTCTGTTCATTTACTTGTCTAGAGGCAAGTGACCCACTTGGAGCTGAAATCAATGGAGACTTGCTGTTTGGAAACTACCAGATGCTTAAAAGAGAAGCGCTCAATCAGAATTTACTAAAGGAGACATGCAGGGCCCCACAATCAAATATTCAATCAGTGCGCCTCAGGCGGAGAAGAAATACAAAACCCCTCTTTCATGGAAAGAAACTATGTACACAAAGGGCATCCGAAAGACCCCGTTTCAGAGGGTTATCAAAAAGCCATTCAACAAGCAGCGCAGTCCTGCTGCTCCTAATACCAGCATGAAAAGTTCCTCGATTACCCGCCTCCCAATAATGCAAAGTTTCCATCAACTGGCATGCCGGTGAGAGTGCAGCAGAAAGTCAAGGGGATTGCGCATAAATGAAAATAAGATTTACAGTGGATGAAAATTGATTTTCTGATGGAGAGAGGGAAAAAAAAGAGATTCAATGAGTCCAATTAATCTCCGCGTGGCAAGGACAAATTTGTTTGGCTAAATTGCAAAGTGCCATATGGTGAAATTACGATGGTGAGGAATGCTCTGTGGAATGAGATACAGTAACAGTGGGCCAAAATGCTTGTATTTTAAAGCACGGCCTCCAAGTTGTTAACCTTTCCCCTGACACTAGTGTAAAGCTTTATCACCACGAACGCAGGCTACAAGGTCAGGACACCTGACCTGTCAGCAGCTTCGATGCCTACGTCCTCGTTTCAGAAGGCCAGATAAGGTCACAAAACTTAAGAGCCATGGCCCAGTTATTCAGCATGAGGGGGCGGAATAATCAATAAGGGGCTCTTTGGCTGGTGCGGCTTTCATTTCAGCAGGTTACACTTCTGCACGGCCCGGGGGCGGCACCTGGAACACGCCGGGGCGCGGGCCAGCAGCGGGGCCCGGCGCTGCGAGCGGATCGGGTCGCACATGAAATATGGATGAGCGGCAGCGGCCACTCCGCAGCTGCTGCGCTGGCAGGCGGCAGGACCCCAGGAGCGCGGGCGGCTACGCCACAGCCAGCGGCTCCGCGTTTTAGGGGGCACACCTGGAACGAGCAGGGTTCGCGGAAACCAGCTTCGGGAAGCCTGCTCTTATGGCTCCCACGTCCGGCTCTGCTTGTTCCTTTTCATCATTTTCACTTTCTAATCAATTTCCTTTTATTTACTTGTTGGACGGCATGCTGAGCACTCTGTTTGAAAAGCACTTAGAGTTTACCATTACCGTTATCATCTGGTCTGAACACAACACTTTCAAGCAAAGAAAACCGAAAAACAAAGATAGTTCTTGCTCTTCATATGCTGCTGCAGTTGTCTTTCATCCGCTCTCCGGAAAAGTTTAGACATTTCCTGTAAAACCGATAAAGGTTGACCTGAGTGCAGACAGCTTTCAAAGGAAGGTTGCCTTAGTTTACAGCTGTTGTCGACATAACACAACGGTAATGATATGGCATTTCATAATTTCATTAAACATGTCCAGACATGTTCTCCTCTAAGCTGGCAGACGCACTGTGATGAGCAGTGCTACTCTGCTGATATGTCCACAGACTGAACTAAATACCAGATCTTTAAATCAATTTTAGTTTATCTGGCTATTTTTTGGAGGGGGAGTCTTATCTTTTGCATTGGTAGATCTTATTTTAAGATTGTAATGAATCCAACCAGTCTTTCTGCCTAATCTGTCCATTGCATGTATCAGAACAGGGAATGAGTTCACAGTGTTTCCTCTCCATCATTAAATCCCATGTATTTTACTCCCGTGGTTCCATGCTGTTTTCCTCTCCTCTTTGAATAATTCTCCTGCATTCATTACATAACTCTGACCTTTGTGTCATAAAATACCACAGCTGGGCTAGGGAATTAGAAAACAAACAAAGCCAATGAATGCAACGGCACATAGATGGATAAAAAAGCCTTGCTGTTACGACGTTCATCTGCTATGTGCTCAATAGTGGAGTGAAGACTCGTGTTGTGCCTCTTGAACTCTGTGATTAATGCTGTTTACAGCAGTCCCGGCCTAAGACCTGTATAAAAAGCCTATTTTACCTTTATATTCTGCTATCCGCCCCCCCTGCTTGGAGTCCAGGGAATTTTATCGCTCACATTAAATCACCAATTTCTGAGGACTGCAAAACAAATGGGTGATATTGATCGCTGTGGAGTGAGCCGGCCTCTTGAGGGTGGCAGGTCATTCAGGGTCGCAGGCGATCTCAAAGTTACTCAACTGAACTCAGTGTCTTCACTAATCAAAGGATATTTAGATAGACTTAAGAAACTTAACATTTCTCTCTCTCTCTATTTTATATATATATATATATATATATATATATATATATATATATATATATATGATTAGATGACTATTTTAGATGACTATATATATGACAGTCTCCTGTGTCCAGGTTTAAAGTACTGGATGTCCTCCAGAACATTTTAAAGCTAATTAAACAAATATTTATGTGCTGTTTACTTTAAATCCGCCATTGTCAGGGAATGAAGCTGAAAACTAAGATGCAGACCGTGTAATTACAAGTAATTATGGGAATCAGTTCCCATCCTGTACATTTCAAACCTTCCATTTTCAAAGGATTCAGACAACCTACGAATACACCCCCCAGTAGTTAACGTATTACTCTGTCCATATTCCAACATAATACAGCAGCCAAATCAACCGCATACACACTCCCTTTTTTCGCCAACATTTCTCTCAGCTCTATGAGTCATTGGTCATTTCCCTGTAGATGGATCCCACATGAAGAAATTTCATTTTGGCATCATTATCTGGCTCGATTGTGGATCAAACATAGCTCAGGAAACCTCACCTGTGGTTAACTGATGGAGCTCCCAAACAATAACTCCTATGCTCATTTTCCACTATGCAGTGCTGCCCACTGACATTATTTGTGATTTCTGCACACTGTTTCAATTAAGACCAGCTGCGGGCAGTGTCTGCCCATGGAAGCCACAGGTATTTATGGCATTGATGAAGTCTCAGGTCTTAATTATGGCTATGCAAATGTGGCTTTTCCAGGTTCAGTGATTCTGGTCCAGGTTCCAAGGCAGTTATGCTGAAGCAAATGAGTCGGCCAGACCGGATCAGCAGAGTGCCAGTGAAACTTGATGACTGACAGAACAACAACAGCGAGACTCCGGCTTTAGATTGGGTACAAGCAGTATCTGTCTAACACTGACAGATATTGATGGTTTGGACACATTTCAGCAGACAGTATCAGCAAGCATCTTGATTGGTCTAATACCAGTCTTAAATGTGCTGGGTTCAGCCAGTAGGCATAAATCCCCATTGTTTTGGACTCCAGACCACGATGCACCACTTGAATTTCTTAGCACATATTTAGTCATACACACTGAGAGTAATGAGTAACACGGGCTATCTATATTATACAATGAAACAGTAAGTTGGACAATACACTGCCAAGCAAACATAATAAAACAATGTAAAGGAGATCAATTCATTTTCTTATGAGCTGGAACACAGATATAGCTGAAAGCTGTGAGCACATTGGAGTCAGGAGACTCGTTTAGAAGATCATTTTATCATCATAACCTACCTCTGAGCCACATTCCTCATTCCTCTCTCCTCTGAAAGGCATTACCAGCTTATGCAGCAGGTTGCTTGCAGGGGTTATTCAAGGATTTTGACCAAAAGCATTCTGATTGAGAGTCAGTCAGCACAGTAACCACTAACTCACATTGGTGATTTACTTGCAGGGGTCAGGGCAAAAGAGAAACCTTTAAAGTGAGAAAGCTTTAAAGGAGGGGGGCTCCTTTGCCTTGCTGCTGGGGCTGTCTGTAAATGTGAGGCTGTTTCATAACGGGTCGGGCTTCTCCACGAGGCTGCAGTATGTCGCTGCCTAATCATCGTTGGAATCTTACCCTGCGGATGACTGGAGTGACATGTGACTGTCCCCTCTGCTCCTTTCTTTGATCAGCCACGTTCCTGCTGTTCCTCTCCTGGGAGCTGGGGGGGATGGGGGTTAATGCTGTACGGGGAATGTCTGCCACTCATACATTATCAAAGCTGCACTGCTCTGGAGCCCCTGCGATGAATCCTCCCTCTCTGAAGCCATGGATCGACAATACAAATGAGGGCAGATTGCCCTGGAGTTTCATCTCGGGGTCTCTGAGGGCCTTCGTACGGAGGGACGGGGTGACTGGGAGAGGATTAAACACGATCTCATCGACACCGAGGCAGCGCGCACAGAGCAGCCATTAACACAAAGAGGCAAACTGCCTTACGTAGTACGTGCTGTTCTCCACTGGCCTTCCAGCTCCGACGGAGCGTGGCCTGGAGACGTCAGCCCTGCCAGTGAGTCAGAAGACGTACGTGGCCGTGATGCGCTCCGCGCGGGGGTGGGCAATGTCGCGCGCGTTGACGGAGCACGCGGTCAGCCTCCTCCAAAATGACTCACACCGCCACCTCCCCCAAGAGGCACTACATCTTACCTGCCAATGCTGAGGCGACAAGAGGCAGGGGCACAGTGACCCCCTGGCCGTGAGTCTTGGGGGGAATGTTCACAGAAGCTGCCTATCAGACTCTCCGCTGTAGCCTCTGAGCTGCGCATATGAACCATTTCTCTCCATCCACTTTCAGCCTGATGTGAAAGACAAGGGTCTATTCCCTCTGCTCTGGCAAGCCTGATAACAAAGGAGTAGCAGAGAACTGGAAGAGCTGTGTCTCCACACTAATTCCCCCGCTGCAGCACTGCCGGGGGAGCACATATTTATGGATTTAGATCAAATGTGCATTCAGGTTATACTGCTAGAAACTGCTTTTAATACATAGCAAAGAGAAGCTTGTAGAACACAGCCAGTTTGGTCATTCCTGCTCCATTTCAATGGCAACATTTGGACCAGTCACATCAAGAAGTGAACGTGGCACAGGAAATCAAATAAATGCATGCAGAGGAAAGCCTATTCAATGAATAATATGAATATGTTCTCATAAACATTTTAAATGTTAATGAGAACTGTCTTAAAATATATGTTCTTGCATATTATTCATAATCGAAGCCCATGTAACATTTACAAAGGAGTATTTAACAAAGGAAGCTATTTACGCCCATACAATAAGTACATACTAAATGGTTTAAATAAAACTACAGGCAGGGTTTTTACAGCCTATAAACAGAGTTGATGCATTTCAAATATTCCCAGCCAAAGGGCCTTTCCTCTCTGCTTTCAAGGTGGCTTTGGCACACCACAGATAACATACAATGACGGAGCGTTATCTCCATGCCAGTTCTAGGCTTTTATTGACAAACGCTCTACACATACAAAAATGAAACCACCTCTAGCCAAGAGAGCCGGAAAGCAAACAAACTCCAGATCCATGTTTAGGGTCAGTGCCCATAAACACCTCCTGGATCATGCCTCTTTTGTCCATAGAAAAGGGAAAACAAATGAACATGGTTCATTTCATATTGACAACTAAAGAATCCTGTTAATTCAAAAGGATATTTTTGTCTTGTGTTTTCTGTTACTAACTGAATGACAGTGTGGGATTCCCATGTGATATTGTGATATACCAGGCCAGGTTTACAGAAGTAGAACAGAAGTGCATATGAAGTGTCTTGAGCACACCTATCGAGGTCATCCAGAATGGTTTAATATCAGTAACAAAGCCCTCTGTTGTCAAACATCAAACCCAGCTTTTTGATTAAGATGACTATTTTAGACAGATTATCTACAATGTCCATTTCCTTAAAATGAAAAACGTCTTATGATTAAAAAAGAAAGGGAAAAAAACATCTATGTCAAGCACAAGGTTAGCATGAATATACTGGAGATACAGCTGGGTGTAAATTCAACATAAATCTTAGGTGAGAGAGACAGGATTTAAGAACAGATTAAAAATAAGTCCGCCAAAACTCCAAGGTTAAAATCAAAACTTGCCCACTCCTTGTCATTCTCTGCTGTTACTAGAAGTCCTTGTCCTTGAGAAGCTTAAAATAACTTTTTTCTTTTACTTTAATCAGACAAACTTTATTTTAGCCCTGAAGGCAAGACTAAAGAGCATATACTGCCTTGTTTTGGTTTACACACTAATCTAAAATCCGGTCTCAAATAAGTCAGTGTTCCACAGTAATTGATTTCCTCAGTTCATTAAAGTTTCTGTGTTTGTGCCAATTGTCGTTTAGAAGTGCTCTTGAAGATATTTAAAGCAGGAACAATATTTATTTTTTAACGTGAACAACTTCAACAGCTGAACCATCATGGATGGATTAGATTGAATCTTCATTCATTTTTGGGACTCAACATATCCTTACATACCAACTCCTGTGGTCTTGTGAGGCCTTTGACTCTGACAGTGGAAATGGCCCAATAAATTGATAACCAAAATTTCGAGTATGAAGCCCCCTTGATCCTTTCGTCCACCGACCACCGAATTTCCACAAGCTGACACTTGCTGCCCTGGGTCTGACTTTTAATTTCGCAGTGAAAGCGTCAGCTTTTGTATGCAATGTAGCTCTGAAATGAGCATGACATGGAAGATGACCTGCTTGGCTCAGAGCCGCGCCTCCTGGTGTTTACCTTATTACCGGCAGGGCTGTGCTGTAGTCCGAGGGCCCCTGCTGTATGATTGAGAGCAGAGTGGTGGTGGATCATCAGCACCACTCAAGGTAACACTCCCGATGGCAATTAGGCAATTTTAATGGCAATTATTTATGTGCTGCTAAAGAGGTATGCTGTGTTTGATTAACCCCCCCCCCGAAATGGGAGATCAGTGGGTCTGAATCCTGATCTAAGACCCCCTGTTCCCAGAAGAGCTAAGTAGTCATTAAAAGCAGACATCGTCTTCGGCTGGAAAAAAACACAGCACATTCTGAAATCTTTATTCACAAGGTGTTCCCCGACTAACTCCGACAAACAAGACACCTGCAAGGACATGAAAAAAAGAGAAAGAGTCACGACTGAAGAATCGTTGAGGGAAGAAGAATATAGCAAATAAAAGTGTCTGCGTAATGGGCCAAAGCGTTCAGGGGCAGTGACTCAAGCTCACCAGCAAACTCACTCAGACGGAATGTACCGCTGACAGAAGCGGGGAACTCTGGGTCAGCCCTGAATCTCCATGTGGGTCAATGTTCAGACAGCGCCGGTGTAAATGGCATTACCGTTTCTCCCCAGAATACTTTTTTAGACTGTGTGGATTTGTTTCGCTTGTGGCTTGGGTATGTGCAGCAGGAGGCCTGCAGCCTGGGTGCAGGTTCGAATAAATGCTGAACAGCTGGGCCTCAGGTTACTGCACCAGCTTTTTTTTTTTGGGGGGGGGGGGGGTTTGCTTAGAGGTGTAACGGTGTGTGCCTTAATCGAAAATGACTTCGCAAGGTGCACCTGGCAAAACTGATCTGGAATCTCAAACATGGCTGTGGGATAAAAAGGAATGTTTAAAAGCCAAGTTTAGCATCAAGGTTCTGTTTGGAACTGTACAAAACAAACTCAGCCTCACTGAGAGACTCTTTTCAGATAAAGGCTTCTGTTTAATCTAATGTGCTTTGTCCTTCATTTTTAGGCATCTGATTAAAAGAAATTACTTTTTTTTTCTTGGAGATAATTTTCAGTTTGATACTTAAGGAACTGGCAGCAAATGTAACATTTACTTTAATTTCTAACCAAGTGTTAGCTACATTTTTGCTAGAGTAAATAAGAACCTGGTTATTGTTTAGACAGCAAAATAAGTTTACATGTCTGTGTCACTGTCATCTTTTGCTATACCATTTTGACTGTATTGATTCAATCAGCCTCAATAAAGACATCAGTCAAATTAGCTTTCCTGTGTCTGGCTGAGAGACATTCAAGGCTATTATAATACAACAGCATCGTCAAAGCTTATTTCAGTCTTCACGGGTTGATGTTCACAAAAGTCATGAGGTGCTATGCAATGTGCATCAGTTATCAAGAGGCATATGATGGAGTACTGTTGTAAGACTGGTGTTGCCAAAATGTGAGACCAAGCATTCAAACAGTACCATGTTTCCAGTTTAGCTAATGAGGATGGCGTCTAACCTACAACCTCAGTCACATCAAAAGTCTACTACAATAAGTTAAACGAGCATTGGACTAAAAAAAAAAAAAATACATATATGTGCGTATGACATGGTGTGTTTCTCTACCCAGTGGTCTTGAACATAAACACAGCTTATACTTCTTTAGGTGATGAGTCCCTGCAGCTCTTCGACTGCTTTTCACCTGAACCCAGTTAAGGGGTTGGATTCTGTCCCCAGTCTGTTCCCAAAAGGGGCAGGCCTTTGCGCTGTGTGGCGTGAGATTGAATTTGGAGAAGTTTTACTGTTTGGAGGGAGGGGGCGGAGCTCCTCAGGTGCCCGGGGCGTGTCTGGGTGAGCGGTGGTGGTCCCCCCTCGCCCTCCCCCGCCTCTCCTGTGCGTGGGAGTACTTCCACTTGGGCTGCAGGGACTTGAGCTTCTTGCGCTTGCGGTCGGAGCACCACACCCTCTCGCAGTACTCCTCCACCCTGTGGAAGTTGCTGTAGCCGATGAGCTGGAGGAACTCCTTGTACCAGAGCTTGGAGGCGGAGCCCTGCGGGAGCGGGCAGGGCGGAGCCTTGAGGTGGGCGTCGCCCGCCTCATCCTCCTCCGCCCTGTGGAAGAGCTCCTCCACCCGCTCCTCCTCCAGGACCTCCAGGGAGACCCGCGCCACCTCCTGGATGAAGCCGTGCTCTGCTGACTGACACAGGTAAATGCCGGCGTCCATCCTCCGCAGCTTGAGAAACAGCAGGCCATGCGGCGTCTTTACCACCCTCTCGTCCCCTCTCACCTGGGGAGGACACACACACGCGCATTGTGGGAGAGTCATGGCACGTTGCTGTAGAGACAACCATCACAGCTCACTAAGACTTTTTTTCTTTATCTAAGGTGCTCTCTGCGTCAGCTTTGTGTTACACGCTTTGTTGGGCAAATGTGATTGAAAGCACACCGCCTATGTTCTTAGGCTTTCTTTTTCTAAAGCGCTCATGGGGAATTTCATGTCAAACTTACCTTTTTTCTAGTTCTTGAAGATACCCGTTACAATACTTCAACAGAATTATCTTCATAACAGAGTTATTATTATTGTGTTATGGGAAAGAAGAAGTTTTAAGTAATGTGAGATTTTATTTTCTTTACAAACTCCTCAGTTTTACACTGTTATATCTCTGTGGGGATAACAGCCACGTAGAACACAAAACATATCCTTCTGGAATGACTGTTGTATTTACAAGTGACATCTCTCAAAGTTAAATTTCTTTTGAAAACCACTTGAAAAATACTAAAACTTTGTTCCCCACTTTGATTTAGTTGAATAGATTTGTATCATTAAGCTGTGCGCTTCAATTTACAGATCGATTTCTGACAGACTTTGGTGTGCATTCCAAAGACTTTTTGTCCAGTCTACAAAAACAAACAGCATCCCTGCAAAGGGCTGAAAGGGACAGATTTTCTGACAGAATGTGTAATCTCTGACAAAGCGGCAGGCTCAGTGATAATCTTACCTCCTCCTTGTCAGCGCCTCGTTGTATGAACCAGAGGACTTTGGCCAGCGGCGATCTGGGGCTGCATTCGAGCAGGGTGCTGTTGTTTTCTACCCCGAACACGGACTTCTCCTCTGATTTCTGGAGCTGCTCTCCTGCAGAGACAGATGGATTCATAACTTCCACAGATGGGAGAGGCTACTGACAACAGCGCAAATAAATGCAATCCCAAAACAGAGCTGTTCCACTGGAAATAGAAAAAGAAAAAAAAACTTCAGCTCACATATGGGAGGCAACATAATCAACAATATAAAAAAATGGCAGGGTTAATTAAGATATATGACACTCTATGAAAATAACTGAAAGGATATTTTAAAATGTAAAATATTACAGATCCAGATGCACCGTGAATTTCATCTGAACATTATGAACCTGCACCAGTGGTGAGCTGTTTTGTGAGGGTATTGATGTGCTCACTGTGGTTGCTGGCTCTCGCTGACTCAGAGTACCTGATGCGCTGAATCAATCCCTCCATGTGCTGCCCACATTATGAGGGGATTAAGAGTTCTCTCCTCTGCAGCTGTTGAGGGAGCGGCTGGGCTGACCCCACTCTGACCTCTGACCCTCTCACTGACTGTCTCTAAGGAAGCTCTGTTCCCATCATGCACCTCTCTCTAAGGAAGCCCTGTTCCCATCATGCACCTTTCTCTGAAGATACCCTAATCCCATCATGCACCTCTCTCTAAGGAAGCCCTAATCCCATCATGCACCTATCTCCGAGGATACCCTAATCCCATCATGCACCTCTCTCTGAGGAAGCCCTGATCCCATAATGCGCCTCTCTCTGAGGATACCCTGGTCCCATCATGCCCCACTCTCTGAGGAAGCCCTGATCCCATAATGCACCTCTCACTGACTCTCTCTGAGGAAGCCTTCATCCCATCATACCCCTCTAAAACCCTCCCAATCCCATCATGCACCTCTCACTAAAAATGTCCCAGTCCCATCATGCACATCTCATGAACCATGCCAAGATCCCATCATGCCCTTCTCTCTGTGGAAGCCTTGATCATTCTCCTCTCATGCTCACTCAAAGATGGGCAACTCTTTTATGTCTTTTTCTGCTGCATATGCATGCTGCTTACCACAAACATGCAGCTGAATATTAAATAGAGTCATTTTTTAATTTTCCTAAATCAAAAAAGACCAGACTATTTTGCTCTTTGGTTTTGTATTGCCAATGCCAAGAATTACCCAGGGAAATCTGAACAGAGCAATAAATGGATAGAAAACAAATGATATGATTCAATTTATGCCAGAATAAGCACATATTTAAGAGATTTAACACTTTTTAGTCACTGGTAAAAAACTTTGTGTGAAAGGCTCTACTTAAGAACTACAAATAGCTTCATAAGCACAACATAAAGACTCCTGGCAAATGATACTGACATTGTGTCAATATTTACTATATCAAGACCCGTACCATAGGTGATGTCATTACCACAACATAAGGACAGAAAGGGATTGCTTGCATTAAACACACATAAATCAGCCCCTACACAGCTGATTCATAAATTCTGTAAAGCAAAGAAAAAATCTATATGCCTTTGTACATAATCTCCGCTAACCACTGTCTCATCAATTCCACCATCTTTGAGACATACCATTCACCTGCAGCCCGTTGCACTGCTGAACCGCGTTTCCATGACGAACGTCTTGTCTCCGGAAGCGCCTAGGGGACAGAGAAAACAGGGGTGTCCGCTGTTGAACCCGAGGCTGCGTTGATGACACAAACTCTCATTTCGAAACATTGCTTGAAACACTGGGGTGCAAAGTGCCTAAAACCCCCCCACAAACGGTGGAAGCATCAAGAGGGCAGGAAATCAAATCAAGCCAGCTAATCTCTTTTGTTTTCGTTCTTGGCGTTATTCATGTGACGGCAACTCTGCGCTGATTATCCCTGATTGACTTTCTGCCACACATACAGAGCAAGAGTGAAAGAAATTGGGTGGGGGGAAGGGAGGGAGGCAGACATTAGGATAAACTGCTAACCAGTGGAAAGTGACAGTGAGGCTTGGAGTGAGTCGCCTCGACTGACAGCCTTCTGGGAGGCAGATTAAGGTCCGTTCATTGGCCATCAACGCTAATGAAGATGCAGGAAGTTGTACTGTACTACAACAAGGGATGACCTTGAAAAGCCCTTCATATCAGTCGTGGGCCTGATAAGCCAGTAAGCAATGCCAAGACAGAAGTTAAAAGAATAAGGTGGCCCTGATTAAGAGAGGGGTGGAGGGGAGGAGGGGGATTCCTTGCCGGGTATCTTTCCAGTTCTTGTGCTTGTTTGTTCTTTTAAATCTGCTTCATCGTGATTAATGCACTTAGGAAGGGCGTCCCGGCGCTGACGGTTCGGATTAATGCGCTAAACAGATTGGCCCGACAGCGAGGGTTTCCGAGAGCGCCGCGGCCCATTAGCGCTCCCTCTCTCTAGCTATCTGCCGCGAGGCTCCTCGAGGCGTCCGCGGGGGCCCCCGCTGCAATCATGGCTATCGCTCTCTGGAGATGAAGAGGGAGAGAGGAGTGGCGTTCGGAAACAGGCCGGCCGCATATGTGACAGGAATAAGCGTGCAAATGGGGCCTGTTTGTAACTCGGCGCGACGCCGCCTGCTCTGAACAGGAGCCGCGGTTTTATCCTGCTGTTGACTCAGTAAAGGCCACGGATTCTAACCTTGGATTAGAATCAGGATTCAGGCCTGGCTCCTGCCTGGAGGAGGCCAGAGTAATGCGGCGATATCGCACGCCGTGTATGTGACCACCCGCAGCAGGGCTTTGAGAGCACATTGACAGACAAATGACGGCTGGGTGGGGTGAGCTGAGATGCCCCTCTTTTCTCCTCTCTCAATGGCTCCACACCAGGCCTCTATCTACCCCGCTCCATTTCCCCGTTTGATGTAAAGAGCACGCCGCACACCTCTGTGTGTGTGCACACTCCCCTACCCCCCCAACCCTGCACCCAGCACTCCTGCCGTAATGGGGCGGTGAGCCGTAAGCCGGCTTCCGCTGGTACTGCAGGTATAAAAACCTCAGGAGGAGGAGAGGGATGCCACAGGAGGATTAATGATGAGATGAAGGTGTGTTAGCGATGCTGACAGCCGGAGATAAGGGCGCGAACACGAGCCCCAGAGCCGAACAGCTGCGGAGTCGGGCCTGCGCGCCGTAACCGCCTGGGATCGCACAGTGTGGAAGGAGTAGGCGCTCAATCCCGTTACAAAGCGCACGGTGAATATTACAAAAACAGCTAGCAGGTATCGCTGGCATGTTTGAAATACCTTGGTTTTCATTGCGGCAACTCGGGGCGATCTTACCTTTTGGCGTGGAGCCCCGCTGGGTCGTACCTGGAGCAGGTCACCCCGTCCCAGGCGCAGTAGGGGTCCCGCGCCAGGCAGCAGTCTGCACACGCCGAGCCGTACAGGTCGCACTGGTGCACCTTCACCTGGGCCACTCCGAACTCCGATCCCACGTACAGCTGTTGCTGGGGGTGGGCGAAGACCCACAAAACACCAATTCACTATCACTACCCACAATGCACTACGGGCTTAAAACACACCTGGGGCAGTTCTCTGAAAGTCCTTATTATATTTAACCTGTATATCTAATTGAATTTTTAGCATTAATTTAAGCTTTGTGGAAACACTCATTTAGTACTTGGAAGTGAACCCCAGGGTGCTTAGTTGGATGTACGAAGCACAAACTGTGGAAACAACCCTTAAAAGGTAGATTTATAAATGCTATAAATGTTTGATACCTCCAACAAACCCCTTTCTCAGGGGTTCATTTGCTCACAGAAGAACTAAAGGTATAAAAACTCACACACACTGAAGGCACACATAAACACAAAAACTAAACAGCATCCACAACAAAATGAGATCTCAATGTAAACTAACACAGAAAGTGATGCATTGAAAAGAATGAACTAAATCTCACAGAATAGTTCAACTACAGGTTACAGCATAAGTGACTTATATTTCCCGTTCTAGGTCACCGGGTACAAAACTGCCTATTTGCTTGTTCTTCGCAGGAGGTTATGAGTTCATCAGTGACACTGCGCTGTGTAACGATGTGCGAACGAAACGACCTTGGGCGGTGCCAGCGGGGGGCTCCTCGCCTTCATTACTGAACGCATTCCATTTAGGAACGGCTCAAACACAAACAAAAGAGGAGAAATCGGACTCCCCGCCTGGGCCCGCTTATGCATGCAGCACGAAGCCTACTCCGACACAAGGTTATGGAAAACACCACAGCTTGCGCTTGGCTAGAAAGATTGCACTTCAAACCAGGATAATGCACAGCAATATACAATACATGAGGATGTAGAAACAGGCAGGAAAATAATCATCATTTAACACAGTCTGTGTTATGAGGGGAAAGAGCTCTTCATTTGTTTTTCATTGTGTCCTTTCTTGCTCGGTTTGGTACCACCAAGTGGCAGACGGTTGCAACTGACATGAAATGACGACGAGCAATTAATAATAATTAGTAGCTGTTCCTACCCTTTTAGCGGAGATTAGAATTTCAGTGATTGGCACCGGAACCTGAAAAACAAAGAGCAACACGAAGCTGAGATGAGGAAGACAACGACATTATGAGGAAACATTGCCTGACGCGTGATGCGGAGATGTCTGAGAAGGCGTTAAGAGCAGGTATACACCTTGAAAACATGCAGTTCCTCCAGAAGGACTTCTTCCATGGTGTCAGTGTCCTTGTTGTAAATGGTGATCACTTTCAACACAACAGAATCATCTGAGAGGAGAGAAAGAAATGACATTACACATTGCACAAACATGCTGCATGGTTAATGAGCATTAGAGTCAAAATGTTTCACTATGAACCATTGTACAGCCATATATGAAGGAACTGACACTAAATGCTTTAGTAAAAGGCTTAATATCTGACTTATGTAGCCTCAGTGGACAGCAGCCTCTGTGACATGTCATGTCATGTCATATGTCAGACAACCCGTAAGTATTATTCTGTGGTTGGGACAGTGTGCGGAATTGTTCCGAGTTGTGTCTTCCTGTGGGTGAGATGGGACGCTCGCACGGCGTGTGATGTGAGCTGTGTTTTTCTCGCAGGAGTCACCAGATTCATTGTTCGCGTACACTTGACACGGTTGTCATGGTAACGGCTGCAGGAAACTCGCACCGGCCGCAGCTCTTGAGAGCCGAGTGAATGATTCTGCAAAAAAAAGGGCCCTTACGAGCGGCTGCATTTGAGAGGCAGGGTTTCACTCCATGAATATAAAATGAATATAAAATCATTTTAAATAAATAAAAATAATTATCATGATGGAGACAGAAGCTGTGGCTAGGGTTTTCAACCCCCCCTGCAGAACCTAATTGAGACAGGAACATCATGAACACTGTTCAACACTGTCTTCCATTAAATAACTTGAAGAACATGAGGCTATCAACATCCAGACTCTTCCCAACCTGTGTGGCCGTCTTAGGGGCTTGCATGTTTCTCTGTGTATACTCACACACGTTTCCAGATCTTGACTGGGATGTTCCTGATAAGTGCTACCAGCAATTTCAATTTGTGTAAATAGTCTGGGACCCGAAATGAACTCAGGTATTTTCTGCTGAAATGACACCCAGGGTCATTTAATTAGAACCTAAAAACCAGGGAAAATGGTTGGTTGGACATAGAAATGACTTATAATTCAGCCTTGTTGGGGTGGGTGCGTGCTTGTTCTGTGTAAATAAATACTTTCCTCAGGGTTTCTATTCAAATACCTGGCTCCCTCCAAAACACTCCAATTTCAATTCCAACCCTCTTGTATGCAGAGAACTATTGTATGTCTTACTTCCAGTACTTTAGAAGTAGGTATCTTCACCCCATTACTGTTTTCTGTAGTCCTTGATGAACACATTTTAATGTACATTCCCTACATGGCCAGCTGTTAGCCATATGAGCTAAGTTTCCCACAATATCCTTTAGAGCTAATTAGGAAAGAGAATCAGAGCACTCTCTGAGCTACATCGCATACAATCAGAGCGCATTCTCAGAACTAAAGGGTATAGGAGAGCTGTCGCTGAACTATTTCACATGGAACAAGAGAGTTCTCTGAACTACATCGCATTGAATCAGAACATTCTCTCAACAATGCTGCATAGAATCAGAGTGCTATCTACATCACGTAGAATCAGAGCATTCTATGAACTACCCTGCATACAATCATAGCACACCCTGTACAGAATCAATGCGTGTTCTGAATTACACTGTGTAGTGTCAGAGTGCTCTCTACACTACTTTCTTTAACTAAAGCCCTTGAATAAGTAACCCAATGAAGGTTGTTTGTGCTGCCATGTACAGACGGTATCCTTCTTTGTCTGGTTTTGAGTATCTTGCTTTTAATACTTTTCCTTTCTGCACGGTCTAATGCACTAAAGGCTTCTGAAATGGTCGAAAATAACCGGTGCAATTTCCAAATTTTTTATTCTTCTATAAAATAAACCTTTACTGGGCAACAATATGCCCATTACAGACAGTCTGCCTAAGTGCATCACAGAAAGGCTGGTAAATTATGGCTTAATCAGCAGCTAATGTTCTTTGCATTTATTGATTGCTTTAATTGAAATGTCATATTGATCAAGAGGTACAGCATAATTTGCACACATATACAGTTATGTACATAGTGCAACAAATGAAACCAAATACACTCTTTGGTGACACAATCAAGCTAAGTGCAACATCTAAGGGCAACTGCAATCAGCTACATTGTGTGTGTATATGGATATCTTATTTTTTACTCTATAGCATATTATATTTATTCTAGGTTTCCAAATAAGATTGTTAACCTGTTACTGAGTACTGAGTAAAATTAAGCAAATTTTGAATCAAAAAAATACACAGCAAGGCCTAAGTGATAAATTCACCGATTTTCTTTTATGTTATTTAAATGTATCATAACTGTATGATAACTGGTTTTCTTTCCTTTCCTGTATGGTGCTCACAACTGTACACGGATCTCAAATTTCCCTCGGGATTAATAAAGTATTTCTTATTCTTATTCTTAGATCTGCAATAAAATAATAATGTGTTTGCCCCTAGAGCATTTATAATTGATTGGGTGGGCTGATTTTTAACCCTTTGTTTTTCAGAAACATGTGGAAAGGAGGGACTGCCTCATGTATTCGGTGACATGCTCTCTCCGCGGGGGCCTCACCTGTCCCGATGAAGAGCACGTCGTAGTGGCCGTCCTGCGCCTCCACCCGGTCCACGGCCACCTGCGTGAGCCTCCGCTCGCCGTCCGCCCTGAGCAGCACGGGCCGCCGGCGGAGGGGCTGCACTGGCTGGAACATGACGGGGTGGTCCCGCGCAAAGCGCAGCGCCTCGTCCGGGTACTCCTTGGAGCTGGTGTAACGGCCCCCGTTCACCCGACTGGCGCACTGGGGGAGGGGGAGGAGTAAAAACCAATGAGATTTGCAGCAGTCGAGGCTTCGTTTGACGTGGGAGGGGACTGAATCAAGCCTGTTTGTTCCTGTATTTGACCCCTGTCTCAGCTAATTCTGCTCAGTCAGCACCAGCAAACAGATGTTCCATTTATTCACCAGATAGCCGTCTTTATGTGTTTCACATTGGAAATTCTCTCTCCCCATTGTTGAAGCTAAAATTGTTGTGATTTTCTGTCTTCTTATGAAACTTTTTGAGGGGGGCAGGGTCTCAAAAAGAACATAAATAGTCAGCATAGCAACGCAAACAACAGTCACAACCTTGTTAGCAACTGGTACCTTCAAAAGGGAGGATGGGCGGAATGCAGGGGCTGCATATCTGGGCAGATCAGAAAATATCTTTGGCCTTTGGGGTTGGGTCGATAGCTGATAACATTGCCACTGTTCGTAACTACATGTGACCAATGGTGGGGAGGATCAAATTACATCCTAATTGCTTACTGTCATAACAGAGGACGGGAGTGTGGAAAATGCAACTGTTGGAGTATTGTGCATGACAAGATTAGATAAGATTGCATATAGATAGGATTGAGATCAGATGAAAGAACCATCTCACACCAAAAAAAAAAAAATAAAACTGGAACTGTGGAAATTTTCCAGACCTAATGAAAAAAACAGCCGACTGACGTCAACAGCAGAGCTTGTTGACTCTGCAGAAAGCAAGTTTCATCAAAGGGAACACAACAAACCTTGATTTCTGCTAGTGAGTTTGCCATTCTTTTCAGTTTGCATGAATGGGGTCTGGTATGGCAGCGACAGCAGCCTCCTCGACACCATGAATGAGCACTATCTGCACTGCCACCTTACAGGTACTTGTTACATAAAAATTAAACTTTAAAACTTAGAAATAAAACTCCAAAAAGACGCTTTAATATACAAGGACGTAACACGATGAATTGCCAACCCCAGCGACCTGCGCTCAAACCCACTCGGGTGGATCATCGCAACCGGCCCACACACCTGGAAGTAGCTGTTCCTCCTCCCCTCTTTCATTCAGAGAAGCCCTCAGCTACGCCAAGCGAACTGGAGGGGCCGAGCTGATTCAGACCACTGCAGACTACACAGGCGACGTGCCCCTTGGGTGAACCTCTGTGCTGTGACGCTATTGCCATTGTAATAATACTAGGCATGATGCGGGGGGGACGGGGGGAGAGGGGGGGGGGCATGGAAATTACATTCCCCGGAGGTGGAGGCTTTCAGAGCAGGTAACTATGGTTGCAGAACGGCTGTTCCACTTTTAAACGCGCTCTTTAAAGGTCAGCTGGAATAGAACGGTAACGCGAGGTAAGCTTTTTAATATGATCTTATTGACACTGGAATGTGATGTGAATGAATACAGATCCTCAGGAGAAGTTGCAGGGATACAGTTCACATCAACGTATCTCAAGGGTACTGATGTGTGATAAACAAGGAACCATCATCATGTGAATATATAGAGGGAGGATTATCTACAGACAGAGAGCTGCCGATTCCAGCCTAAGTTGAGCAAAATATAAATGTGATGCTCTGCTCCTCCTACTACTGTTCCATGTAGTTTAGGGAGGATCTAAGGGGTGCCACCTGAAATGATACAGCACATGCGCCAATCTTTCAGAGGAAAGAGGACGGGGGATGACACGGAGGGGGACAAGATCTAGGTGTCCGCATGGATCTCTGTCTGACAGGCCTGAAACTGACTCTCTCCATCTGATTTTTTTCTCTGTTTGCCTGCAGGAAAGCTCTCTTCAATCAATGCTGCCTGTGTGTTTGAGCTTGATTCATCCAATGCTGCCTGTGTGTGTTCTTCTGTGTGAGCTCGATTCATCTTGTATGTTTCAAAACTAGGCCCAGGAAAGGTTGTTTCTTTTAACATAAACTGGTTATACATATATCACATACACATAATGTGCACACAGTGTGCATGTTTGAGTACTGTGTGTGTGCGTGCGTGTGTGTGTGTGTGTGTGTGCGCGTATATGCAGTACACTCTTCAAACTGGAACATCATACAGGGCACTGTTCCACAGTGAGCAGAGACTTACTGATCCAGGTCTTGGGAAAGGGACCTTGCCCTCGAAGGCAGTCCAGTGGTGCTCGGGGCGGTCCCTGTGGGCAAAGGGTCCGTTGAAAGCCGCCCGGATGTGGTCCATGTGGTAGACACACACAGCGTAGCCCTTGAAGATGTTGCTGTTTTGATAGAGGGGGGGAGCGAGAGAGAGAGATAGGGAGAGAGAGAAAGAGAGAGAGAGAGAGAGAGAGAGAGAGAGAGAGAGAGAGAATTTGCAGTTGTGAGTGCACAGCGTGGGAGGGTTCTGGATCAGCGTGGGAGGACAGGAAGCGCTGGGCGTCACAGAGAGGGCTGACGGAGGCCGTAATCGCTTTCCTGAGGAGGTATGGGATATCTACCCGCTCGCTCACAACCGCAGGGGGTCAGGAGGAAAATCAATAGCGTGTAACGCACATAACGGATTTAATGTCTGTGGGTTGGCTATGGATCCTAAGGCAGAGACCCAGCAGGGACAGCATGAGAGAGGGTACAACAAAGCTCCCATTTTACATCCATGTCCCCAAGTGTAGGAACAACAGCCCTCGTTCACTGTAGCGGCACACTGCTGGCATGACCTCCATTGGAAAAATGACAGTACTGTATGATCCAACGTGGCACATGGGCATCTTTGTGCCAACTGCATGGTACCTGTCCAGTGATAGCATGTGAAATGCGAACACATTCATATTCATGCATTCTTGGAACGGCTGCTTGTGTTATGAAAACCACGAGCTCGGCAGTTGGCAGTATTTATTCATTTGATCTTTGCCACACACCGTCTAAATCAGCCACGCGCTTTGTACAGCACTCACGCAGGCTAAGCTACGGGAGGATTATGTAGGTGGAATACACAGACAATGGAGAGAAGAGTTAATGCAGTCCCACACTGCTCACCGAGATCGCTCCAATCACGACACGGAGGGAGCATATTTATTTGCTTATCTGTGGTGGTCCCTACAGCTGGGTATTTCAGCTGTGGAAACCGAGGCACCTTTGTGTGGAGTAAATTCCTTTCTCTGGTTATAGGCCCAGTGCCTTGACCACTAGCCCCAGCCCGCCGTTGCGACGGGGTCCTCTCCACTGACCTGGTGGTGCTGAACAGGCCGAAGATCTCCGGGTTTTTCTCGTCCTTCTTCCGCAGCACAAACACGTCCTCTGAAAGACAGATGAAAGCATTCTGTTGGTCCCTTAAGACGGGGGGGGGGCATTGGCATACATGTTCCAGCGTGTGGGGATGCCATTCTGTCTCTGTAGGTGTTTCTGATTTCTCACTTGCTGAATATTTCACAGCTTGGCAAGATTCCACAGCCAGGCGTGCTGCTTCTTTTGAACCCTCTACCCCACCAAATTTATCTAAGGCACCCTGCTGGCAGAGGCTGTCTCGGAAGGAGTAACCTGTATCGGCCAGGGCATTTCTGGCAGGGTGTTACCAGAGAGAGCTCACTCACTGGCTCACTCACTCACTCAGGACATTGGGTCCTGCCACCAGCTTGCTTCCCTGTTTACTCACAGAAAGAGTGTGACTGTCACTTTGGCGGTGGGGGGGGCTGCTTTAAAGATTCCGTTGCATTTCCTTCCAAGAGCTAAATAAATGAAGGGCTCCCCATCGGAGTTCACACAGAAACTTACTGAGATGGAGCCGCTCAGCCAGCTCAATACTGGGAGGGTGGAATCAGTGAAGGTGGAGATGAGACACTGAGGCGATCACAAGGTGGGGGGCGCCCCTGTGGGCGGGTTTGAGTCTCGAGGCCTGCTGCCCTGCCCCCTGCTCTGATGGGCTGGGCCTTACCTAGCTCGTCGAAATGCGTGTCGATCCCATTGGGCCCCGGGACGGAGCAGATCAAGCGGGTCTTGGAGAAGGAGCTCCACTTGTTCACGAGCATCCTCTGGCCGCCCACGTCGTTCTGATGGGAGAGCGTCACAGGAGAGAGGGGGAACGTGAGGACAGGCGCTTTTGTGAACAGCTAGCGCTTTGGTTCTGCGTTTCTTAATCCACTGCACGGTCTCGGCCACATGCCGATGCTGCATTGTCTTTGCTGAAGGAGTGCCTCTTCGTGACTCATTCTAACTTAGAAAAGGCTCTTAAACATGGCAAAGTCTGGATTATTCGCCTCGTTGAGTTTTCCGCCACTCCTGCTCTGTGTGACTGCGATACTTCATTATTTTTAACACTGAATCTACATAATCTAAAACAAATATACTTCCAAACCATATATAAACCATTTAAATCCGAACTGGGTACATAGGCACAAATCTCTCACGCATCTTGCCGTCACGGCTCTTCCACGCATTGAGAGGGCTGCAGTCACCATGAACCGCCACATTTACAGTGATGTAATTGGACTGGCACTTCGCACAGCCTCTTTTCCAATTTGCGTGAGGCTTCATCAGAAATCTATTAACAGTGCATCTGTGACACCAGGAAAAGCACAGATGTGTATGCCATACTGGGTGAACCATTTTAGTGTGCGCACTGAAAAAAAAATCATCACTGAAACTGAGCAGGCTGTTCTGTGTGGGAGGCCAAGAAACATTCCTGTAGAAATGAACATTATATTAAACCTATAAACCGTTGTATACTATCATACTTATTCTCTGTTCAATGTCAGTCCATGTTAACTATCATTTGGCTGCACTTTAATCTTGAATGTGAAGAACAGTCTTACCGCGCAGACTCTTGCAACCTTGGAGTAAACAGCGTTGTTCCCGCTCTCCGTGTCGATAGCTTTTTCCGTGAAGAAGAAGTACACTTTGTCATCGTCCCCGTCGTCGTTGTCAGGAATAACAACGGACCCAACAAACTTCGGCTCTGGTGAAGAAAGGGAAAACATGAGCGCTGGGTATTATATACCTTATCTATTCAGCACGTTCACGCCCGTGGTGAAGGATATACTTAGAGTGCTGAATCATCTGGATGGGGCGGGGTACCAGGATCAAAGGATGAATGGCGTGTGGAAATATGAAAGAAGAGCTACCTATGCCAAACAGATCTGAGAGCTACAGGAACACTGAGTCACCGGCACGCGATGACAGCTCTCTCCGCTCCCACACCTGTGGAATGTCACACTTGTCACCTCGGCTGAGGCGATGAATTAAGGCTGAAAACATCAGGAGGGGGAGGAGGGAGGAGGAGGGCTGGTGGATGAGCTTCCTTTCCACATTATTCGCTGCGCCTGACAGCCAGCCCAGGGGACGTCTGTGAGACACCGGTGTCCCACAAGCCAAATGGGCGAGCTTTGCTTCCGCTCGGCGGCAGCGCCACGGTCCGTCGGACCTGCCCCGCACAGGGATTCTGAGCGGACGGGAGACGTCCGAGTGGCCTTCCTGAGGGGCCGCGGTGATTTATGGTGGCCTGGCAGGGGGTGCGCTGTTTAAAGAAGCCCACCCGCCGGCACAAAGCTCACACACTGCCACGCCGTGGGCCGTGGAGGGAGCTGGAGTAACACACCAGCTGCCCCTCAAAACACCCCAGACAGAAGCAAGCACACTCCCAGGTCCATATGGAAAAGCCATCAACTCCTCTCAGCCTCACAGTGACATAATAAACTGTATCCTATTGGGGCGACAGCTCACATTCAGCTGGGGTGGGTTTTCACACACATTCTGAGCCACACTGTAATTTAAAGGCCTCGATGTACTGTTACAAAATACTAAACTGACAAATTCGTGGCATGATGTTGCTTGGAAATAGTAAACTGGTATACAAGTTCATATTTGCCCTTTAACATGTTTTAATATTGATATTTATTGATAACTATACAATTTGACTATATGATAACTACGATTTCCTGACGACACAGTAATATTCAAACAGCCAGAATCTACAAACCTGTTAAGGACCTCATTATGATCTGTTTAATAACTTTAATAATGAAATAAGCCACTCAAGAGGTTCTGATGGATGGACGTATATTTGGCTTTGATGATTTCTAAGTGTACAAACGCCCCCTGTAAGCAAAGCCCACCACACTCTCCCCAGTGGGACAGAGCTCTCTGCTCTTGACTGGAGCTGGGCTGTAGCTTCTTCCCACGCGAGAGCGTGGTGTTGTCCTGACACAGAGCCGTGATTGCAGGAGTGTTGCGGCGGCGTTACAAGGCAGCCGGGATGTAATTACCGGTCGGTGCGGACGCGGACCGGGGGCCGCAGGCACTTTCTGCTTACCGTTCAGCTGCTGCCTGTCGTCTCTCTCCGTCCTGGTGTGGCTGTGGTCGCTCAGGCGACAGAGAGCGGCGTCGTTCTCCCAGTAATCGGTGTAAAGTCCGACGTACAGCTCCCCTCCTGGCACAGGGACAAGGAAACCGCACAACAGTCACATCCAATTTCCCTAAACCAGCGGATACATGCAAAAAAATGCAATCCTGGAAAAGGCCCTAAGCCACTATATAACAAGGCAACACATTTCAAGAAGGGAGCGATTCCAATTTCCAAATGAATTTAATCTGGGGCTATTCTCCGAGCCTCCACAAGAGGGCAGCTCTGTGACTGCTCACTGTTGTGAAGCTCATGCTGAGCTGGGAACAACTGGGTCAGACTGAATGAGTGAGGTGAACTAATTCAAGCGTCTGTCTTCTCAAAAAACAAAAGAGCGTTCAAACGTTGACCGTGCTGCTTTTGAACCGCAGTAGTGCCGAGCACTGAACTGGAGCGCGGCCTTTATGATTAATGCATAGATCGTTCTGTTCCTTTCTGACTGGTACCGGCTCTAGAGACCTTCCATGTACAAGCTGTTCCAGAACAAACCGCCTCCACCCTGAGGGACTGAAAAATAATCACAGCCACGAGTGAATAAAAAAAATAAAAATTGTCAAAAAATAATAAAGGGTTGAATACCAGGTGCCAGACGTCTCATTAATCAACGGTCTCTTTTCTTATCAAAGGAGTTAGCATGCATCAGTCTGGGATCAGACAGCTAAAGGCTGCTTGTTGCACAAATCTGGACCTCTGTCTGATCAGACGTTTGACAGGACTCTGAATGCCCTTGTGGGTACAGAGAGCTTATGTATGCTAGGTACAGTGAGGGCCCGAGAGCCAATCAAAAGCATGAATCAGGTATGGAGGAACAGAACACCGTCAGAAGAAGAAATCTGCAGAGCATCATGGGACACGAGAGACAGAAGGCGTGGCACGCATACACATTCACATAGACAGCATCAGACACAGATGGAGTCATGTGACGCATGCTTTGACTAAGAAATTGCAGCGATTACCTTATTCCTGCTTCATCTAACACAATTATTCTCCATCTACTCATTCATAGAACCTTACAAACAGTCATTGCAATATAGAGAAAGGATTCTGCTTCAACTGGATTACACAAGATGATACACAACATTGAAAACATTCATGACTTGACCTGACACCCTTCCACTGAAAGAGAAAGATTTATCTGCCGTGGCTGTAATTGTGTCACATCAGCATAATGAATACATATGTAGATTAGTGCACTCAGCTGCGGTCCTGAATGGCTGCTACCCAGCTGGTTTTCAAGATGTAACTTGTCATAAATCTGGTGAGCAGATACTGTACACTGGGTCAGTCAGTGAGGCTGAATCAGGTGGCTGAGTGCCCGGCTCGAGCACTAGCAGGCGGTCACCGTGACCCTCTGGGACTGGCACAGGACACCCCTGGCACAGATCGATGATGCTTACTTGAGAAAGTCGAGACGCAAGAGCTGTTGGGGTCGTAGGGGCAGCGTCCCCGCCCGGACTCCACAGCATCGGCCTCCAGGAGAAACAGCCTGTCCTGAGAGGAAGGGTAGAACACACACAATTAGCCATTCTTCAGCAGCTGGGATGGATTTGAAAAAAAGCGCACTTTCACTTCACCTCCGATTCTGAGGGATTTGAGAAGAGAGCGGATTAAGTTGTCTGGGAGGCCTGAAGACGTTCCAATAAAAACTCCCCGCCGCCTGGTGCTGCCTGTCACGTTACCCGGCAAGACAAAGCGGGGGGCGGGAGTGCCGCTCTCGCGTCAAAAAGATGCTGACTGAGAGGGACGAGTGACAAACGAGTCACCAGAGGCGCGCGGGTGCCTCCGAAAGTGACGTTCTCCCAGCTGCAGTCGCCAGGCCCGCGGCCCTCTCCAAACAGCTCGTGCTTATTACTCTCGTTAGCGCAAATGTACGTCGGGAGGATGTCGGGCGCAGACGTCAGGGGTGCGAAACGAATCTGGGGTAGGGGGCTGGGTAGGATGGCGGCTGGAAACTGCACGAACGGCTGGCAGCACCCATCCGCGTCCCGCTCAGCGGTGACAAGCGCTTTAACTTTGGCCCCTCATCCGTCTCGGGTCCGTGACGTCACCTCTCTGCAGTCGACTCGCGAACAAAGCGGCGGAGGATCGCCCCTACGGTCTACACGCACAGCGGGCGCGTGAAACTAATACACAGCGCTGTGAAGATGAGACCGCTCTGTTTCGGATCAGGAGACGCACGCTTTAATATTGCCTCGTAATAGACATCATCTGGGAGCGGCGAGCGGAATTGCCAGGACATCTGGGAGTAGAAACACGGGAGACGTTTTCAAGGGATCATTACAGACCAATGTGAGAACACTGTGGGGTACTGAGGAACGGCCTCAGTAACTGCACCTCCCACCATGCACAGAAATCTCTCACTTGCCCTTAATATCATATGCCCTGCAGGACGCTTTCTGAAAAAATGTCTGCAAAACTCAAGACCTCAGACACACCAGTAAGCAGACGATGTGCAAATGGCCCACTCTCAAAAATCGTATGTGGCACAAGAAATGTTTGTCTTCAGACTGCGAAGATTATGGGATCATTTTAAGTCTGTCTGAAGATTTACACAATGATAAATTATTATTATGGAAAATTTTGTTTTACAATAATTTCAGTAATTATTTGCAAACATTTTAGATCAGGCGCTCTTAATATCTTACACTCTCCCCCTTCTACTCCTCTCCTACACTTTCTCCTTGTATTCCTCTCTTTCTTTACAACCCTTTTCTTCACCCTTCTCAACATATATTTTAATCACAGGTCCTACAGTTGCTTGGATTTCCTTCAGAAGTTAAACTGATTCCCATTTGATTTCAATCTTTCATCACTGTAGCACAATTATAAAGAAAAATGAGGTAAGGGCACACTTGTGTCACATGAGCAAAAGAACAGTACAGGTATCCAAAGACCTCATTAAACAAAATGAAAAAGCGACGGAACTTCAGCATTAAATCATGGAGCAACAAATTATATGCTCGACAGGCCATCCAAATCTTCAATTTAGACGCATTTGGGGTAAAACAGTAAAAAAAAAAAAGCCTCTGCGTGCCATTTCACTTACACCTCCTTCAGCCAATGTGGTTTGCATTTGCAAGGTGGGGCGTCCGATCCGATTGGATTACAGAGCCAGGAATGCACAGCAAACCCCTTCCTGGAGTCGGGCTGAGAGAAAGGGGATCACCTGAGCTGCACGGCCGCCCCCCCGGTCGCCTGCGCCCGGCGTGTGGTAAATGGGGTCTGCTTCATGTAGGCCGGTAAAGAAACCTGCATCTCTTTCCCCCTTGGGGTGGACCGGCTGTGCCATTATTGCTGGGGTTACACTCCGTCTGCGCGGGGGTGCCAGGCCTATGTTGGATCCGTGATCCACACAGAGGAGAGTTTGGGTCCCCCGGCCCACCCCTGCAGGAGTGCTGCGAGGTCAGCTCAGTTCGCGGGTGGGGGAATGCGACGACGCAGGCCATGCGCGCGAGCGGTCCCACTTAATGCGATCCGCAGCTACGTCTGGAAACACAGAGTCCAGAGTTTAGACGCAGAGCATCGTATGAATTATGAACGAGAGCGCAGCACTCGCACGGGGTAGCCAAGTCAGTCAAAAGCTGCATCTACAAAGCACGGAATAACACAACATCGTATGATATCTCAGATCAATAGCTCTGTTTCTGAAAGCGAGTTTTCTGTCAGCCCCTGAGAATCAAGTTTTTTTTTTTTTTTTTATGTGCACACATTCAAGTAGTGTTCAACTTTCTGTCACCCTATTCATGTGGTATTTTCTGTAAACTGCACTTGCCAGATGGAAAATCAACGCCTTTAAGGACAGAGCCTGTGCAAAGAGGAGCGCTTGACCTGTGAAGCAGGGAGAGGGGCGAGACGTGAGGGGAGGAGCATCTCCCCTCCTCCTCCTGTGTCTTTTCTATTCCGCCCCGCTCCCCCGGGGAGGGTGCCGGGAGTTTGTTTTTCGCTCTACGCCCGTTGACATTGCGAATAAAAAAAAGCGTGAGTGTGTTTGGCATTTTCGCAGCCCGGGAGGGGAGGAGGGAGGTTTGAGAGGAGGTCAGGAGTAAGCGGGAAGAGCTTATTTATTGAAGTTTCCTTGAACAACAAGCCTCGGGGAATTTCCTTTAAAGCATTCGAACGAAAATGCAGCAAACAGGTTTGCTTTAAATCTTAAAAGAATGCGGGTTCAACGAAAGCACATCCTTGCCCTGTACTGCACTGAGGCGGCTGTGTGCCCATGCTGTTTGGAAGTGGGCAAAACTTAAAGCAAGGTAAAGCGAGGTAAAGCAAGTACTACTGCACTCTAGAGAACGGTAAGTCACCAGTTAAAGTGCTTCCCTTGTTTAAGTACACATCCAGCTGCATAAATGTAAAATGTATCACATGCAAGCCATAAAGTCTGCCATGCAAATACATAATAATGCCATTGAGCATGCTGGAACTGCTTTCCAAGGAATGCCATCTATTGCTTCCACACAGAGGGTGAATTCAGCATTCCGTTCTGAGTCAACGTGAGACAAATACACCATTAATTTATGTGCACGTACTTTGCAAATTGCAGATGAGGTTGCCATGTCCAGACCAAACCAGTGGCAATTTTCAAATTTCAGGCACACGCTTATTCAAAACATGCTGGTGATATGAAAGAGGCACACAGGCCTTACTGTTAAAACATGAGCTTACACCATAGGGTGAAAGAGTGCTCTGAGCTTTGAACTTGCTAACACTAATGCTAATGCTTGCATTATGGGCCATATTTCTAAAGACATACAACTGCGCCCGTGTGTGAGCGTAATTGTTAAAGGATGTGTTCCCTACCTCAGTCCAGCGTCCCACACGGATGAAGGCGCAAACGGGGTCGAACGCGCCCGTCCCACAGGCCAGCAGGTGGGTCCTGTTGTATTGGTGAAGCACCTTGATGTAGTTGGCGCACTCAGACTGGGGAAGAAGGAGGAAAAGGCACATCAGGCTTTATTTTCTTTCCCTGCTCCACCTCGTTTCACAGAATTAGCTCCACTGAATCTCTCTCAACCTCACCGTTTCACAGAATTAGCTCCACTGAATCTCTCTCAACCTCACCTTTCCACAGAGTTAGCTCCACTGAATCTTCTTCAGCCTCACAGTTCCAAAGAGTTAGCTGCACTGAAACTCCCTCACTTGACTGTCCCAGAGACGTAGCTTACTGTCCCATAGATTTAGCTTCACCAAATCTCTTTCACCTTGCCTGTCCCACCAATTTACCCCCACTGAATTTTCCTTAGCCCCACTGTCCCACAGAATTAACCCAGCTTCCTGAACCTTTCTTAATCCAGCTTTCTCCAACAAGTGAGTCCAAAGGGCTCAGGAAAAGGATGACATTTTAGGCCTGCAGTTTTGACAGTCATATCATTTCCTGCGAGCTGAAACCAGCTGCAGTTTGCTCTTGCAGAAATGTGTTAAACAGCTGTCTGTGCCGTTGCAGTGAGCGGTCAGACACGCGTTCACAGACTTGATGAGGGCATTGGCCACATGCAGGTCGATGCAGGTAAAGGGAGACAGTGATAATAAAAGATGTTACCTTTTCTCTGCCTTTCATCAGACATTCGTCTACTTGTGTGGCTGTGCACGGCCAGTGTATCTGAGAAGAAACAACGAACATAACGTCAGCACATAAAGATGCAGGCAGCCCGGAACAATCGGCAACAAATTCCAGCACGTCTGCCTTTGAAGGAAGAGAAACACAGAGTCATTATTTACAGGAATTTACTTCGATTTGACTCTTGGATCTAACCCTCCTGCCATGATTCAGTGGCTGTTTGTCTGTACAGCAAACAAGTCAAGTTGCTGTGACCATGAATGTCCATTCCCATCCACTGCATCTGTTCTCTGAGGCAACACATTCAATCTGTATTTACTGAGTGTGATAGAAACCATTACTGTTTGCGATGAATCAGAAATCAAACACAACATTCACTGTGCGTGCAAGATTGAGTGGACTAGTTCATACGGATCTAATTAAACGCAACCGATATGATGGGGGGGTTTCAGCATATGACAAATGAGGGCTAACGATGACACAATATGACAGAATATTACTCATGTTACTTATTGCTAATATTATGTGCTTCTCAGATATTTATTGTGGGCCATTAAAGATGGTGTTCATGCATGGAACAGAAAGGTTCTGAGGCTCACTGCTGCGATTCAATTTCAAATTCAAATTTAAATGGGAAAATACAAACACAGCGGCCTCATCCCAACTGGCAGGTAAACATTATGTTTCCATGTTAATGATACCATTTCTCTCACACCGGGTGGAGTCCTGCATTATTTAAGTCAAATTAGACTGAATTGAAATTTACAGTCAGAGTGACATTAGCTTTCTGACTATGTCATTCTGTGAGTGAATCAGCACTGTTGTGCTCTCATGATGTATCAGAGACATTGTCAGACATTTAAAAAGGTTTTTGTAGAAGGGTTGAAAATGTTATGTGCACATGTACAGACATGCACTCTGACCAGAATAGAGGGGTTTGACACAATAAGGGCACAAATGCACATACACACACACGCGCGTGCGCACACACACACACACACACACACACACACACACACACACACACACACACACACACACACACACACAGAGTAAACAGGACGCACCTCTTTGTGCTCCGCGTTGATGCGCTCCAGGCTCAGAGAGTACAGAGTGTCCCGCCCTCCTACGAACAGCCTCTCCTGGTACTCATCCAGCAGCATGGTGCGCAGGTCCAGCGCCCCCCGCTGGCCGTGGAACACCCAGGTCCTGTTCAGGTCCCACAGCTCTGTGAGAGACAGGGGGAGTGAGGCGTCAGAGAGGGCCCATCTCTCAGACCCAGAAAAGCAATCAGTGGTTGAGAAGCTTCGGCAAACTTTACCATCGCTCCAGGATAACCTTCAATAAATTAGCCCCGCGGTTACCTTTTGCTAATGAAACAGGCCATTTATTAGCTGGGCTTCGGTCACCTGAGATAAGTGTTTGAGGGCTGAGAGTTTCCCTCTCATTTTGACAGCATGTACTGGGGCCTCAGTGAGGCCATCCCTGTGACTCTGGGAAGAGCTGCTTCATTTCCTCCAGGACTGCGCTGGGTCTGCGGTCAGGGGCACGGGTTAGCAACAATGTGTTTGTGATTTTGCGGGCCCCCGATGACTTTCAAGGAGCCATGAACGGCAACCCCCCCCCCCCACCCCCCCCACCCCCTCACCCCTCACCCCTCACCCCTCACCAACACACACACACACCACCCCAGGGCGGCCTGCATCCTGACAGCAGGGTCAGCGCTCGTGCGGGATTGCCGCCCGCTGTGACTGTGCTTAGAGCGCCTGGGTTTCCCCGGCGCACAGAATCTGGCCGCAAACCGACCCTGGGGAAAGCGGGTTCTGGCCCGCGAGCACTGCGTGGGATGAGAACACAGATCATCCATCTCACCGCATTAACCGCTCAGACCGGATCGGTCCCTTGCCACCATCTTTACGAGCAGCCATCGCCATGGGGAGGCGAGAGCCTGCGGGTCCCGGAGAGTTCTGTCCAAATGTTTTTGATCACCAGCGCATCTGTGAGAAATGCCAACACCGGAGCGTTTCAGTCCAAAGCTTTTGGGGAATGACTCTGTTCTTAAACCTCAAGGAGATGCTTTGAGGAACAGGGTAGGCTTGTAAACATGTTGGATATTTGGATCTCATTAAAATACCCCCAAAAAAGTATGACACGTGCAACAATGGAGCAGCAAAGACTACTGGTTGCGATTGCAAATCTGTTAACACGTACATCCCGCACAGGCACGGCAATAGGAAAAATTCATTTGAGGCATTAGAAATGGTATGCAAGAAAACTGGAGCCTGTTAACGCTCATAGCATGAAAGGGCTCACAAACATCGAGCCACTTCATAAATTTGAGGGGTGTCCTACCTGGCGAACTCCTCCAAGCTGTTACAGATTACCCCCAGTCCACTGTGAGGAGCCCTGACCTCCTGACCCCAGCGTGCTTTTGAGCGGAACTTATTGAAATTAAGCGTTTGGTTAAAGAGAGGGGAAAAAAGAGCAGACCCAGGGCTATACGATTGCACGCCAAAGGCAAGTTTTCCAACATTATCATGTTACGTCCAATTTCACCGCAGGAGAAATGCCGACCGTGGGGGGAACATCGGACAGGGAGGCAAAGCCAAATCTGTGTAATGTTTTGTTATGACTGGTTTACTGTTTGTCAATTGTGTAATCTCTGTCTTTCCAAATTCTCAATATTCTTTTTATAATTACTCAAGCTTGTACTGCATTTCCTAATTGTCAAAATCATCAATTAATAGCTCTGTCAGCAGCTGTTGAATGTTTTTTTCAGAACAACATACTCAGCACAACTGAATTTTGGCTTGGGCGGAGGATGGTCATTTGAGTAAGACAAATGAAGGAAATCCAAAGTAGGGGTACATTACTGCTTTTCCGGACGCGTTTTAAGGGTCATCTCCATTGTATCATCGTAACTATTATGTTCCATTAATCAGGAAGAATGATGACATACAATCTGCATACAATTAGGGAGTATGTGGGAAAACGAGCAGCCCAAGTGGACATCTAAGCAGAGAGGGAACATTGCAAATGTCTTGCAAACGCGAAGATGCAGTGAACTGAAACTGGTCCATTTCCTCACAGTGTTTTGGATTCTCTGGGCCCCCATGTTATTTCAAATCCCCTCTCTCAGATGGCACAGTCCAGGGGGCCCAGCTCATCTTGTAAAGGAAAGGGCTGGAAGCTCAACATCTCACCACCCAGTTTGCTGGGCGTTTACCAGTTGATCAGGCCTTGCCATGTACGCTGTCACCGATCAATGTGGCAAATGGGTTGCCTTTGCAGACCACATCAGGCGTGAAGGACATGGGGTAGTCTGCGCTATGAGGTGTATGCGTGTGTGCGTGTGTGTGCGCGTGTGTGTGTGTGTTTGTGAGTGGGGGGGGGGGGGGGGTTACTTCAGGCGTGAACAGAACGCCATTCAATGGAGGCAGGAAGACGCTCTGGCTTTGAAAAGGCTCCGGAACGAGAGAACGGAAGAGAGCGGGGAAATGCAATGATTACAGGGGCGGATATTTGATCTTTTCAGCGGGGTTATCAGCAGCTGCCTTTAATCTGACAGGATTGCTTTCTTTTTGCCTTTATTCAGAATTCAACGGGGTGCCACGGAGCAATTTGTTGATTTAAACTGACAGAAAGTTATTTAGCTGCATTACACATGTGGATGTGTGAAACACATACACAGCCTGCATTATATACACTCACCCTTTCTGACATTCGATTTACATGGTAATGGGGAAATAAAAATTGTCTTGGATTAAAATTACAGCTAAAACTCTTCGACGACCCAGTCTCATATGTATCCCTTTAACCTGTTTCCTCATTTTTTCACATTAAAGCCTGAGCTCCTCGTTTGCAGGGGACAGTTAAGGGAAAGCTAAAGGGAAGCCATTAACCCGACATGTCAACTGTGTTAACCTTTGTGCCCAAGATCATTAACATCGAAGCATGTCCAACCATTATAGTAAAAAAAAAAATCTCCATCTTTCCTCAGTCTGAGCAAATGTCTTCATGTTAAGGCTAATGGTTCCTTCAAATGGCCCTCTGGATTTCTTGCACGCTATTCCCCTTTACCTTCATAAAAACCTACCTCAAGAGGAAGAGTTACACTCCAGGACTTGGAAATAGCGATTACTCCCTCTGATTTAAGTGTCTTCAAATTAATTCTGCAGCTATTTGCTTGAAATTATGAAGCTGGACAATTTACACATTAGTCACAGTGAGGCAATCCATCTCTGGAAAGTGTCCAGGCGGAAAATATCGACCTGGCTGAAATATTATGTTTGACAGAACAAACAGCAAATCAGGGAGACATATGGCTTCGGACACACTAGCGCCCGATCAAAGTTGCCTGCCGTAGCACTGCCTTCCCAGCATGCATTTCAGGTCAGGACAGGGTGAAGGACCGGGGTTTAGAAGCTCACGTCCCAGCAGAGATGAGCCGCGGTGCTGCGGAGCTGTGACGGCTCTGGGCCTCAGAGCAGATGGCCGCCCAGCCTTGCGCACAGGCGTGTCTGGTGCGTATTAAAGCCCCTGCCTCACACAAAGGCTGCCGGATCCAGTCACCTTGTATACGGTTACTGTGAACTCATGTGACTCTCCCCGTCTGTACAATCTACGCCTCTAATTGGAGCTGCCACTTTCTACCGCGTTTCGGTTCCTGCCCGGTGCCCCTCGGATACAGCTGGCTACCATCACCCATCCTAAAGCAGTCTCCTACCGCAATAGTAGGACAAAGGGGTTTTCGCGACACTAAACACAGCATTTAGTGTTTCGGCACGCTGGAGTCTGAAGGGGTATTCCTTTCCGTTTGTTATTACAGCGCTATTTGTTTTATGTACAATTATACCTGAATAAAAAAAGATCTTGTCAGACGTGTGTTTTGTTAAGGCTAAGGCACGGTTCCTCTAATTACCTAATCCGAGCAGTTACGCCACCGAGGTTTGAGGTGCGGGTTTGTTTTTAATGTAATTCCAGAATACGCAGAGAAAATCGCACACAGAAGCCCACCTGGATATTCTATCTGGTAATATTCATCAGAATCAGACGAAAACAGTTCCCTCCGCACTGAGTCTGCAGAGAGCAGACTGGGACTTTCCTTTATGAATTTTAACTTAACAAACATTCAGCTGCACTCAGGATTATACACACGCTGAACATACCTTCCCATCTACTGTTATTTGATTTGCTATTAAATGTGATTAGGCTAAGATTCAAATAACTACAACGCACTGTGCCCATGGCTTTGAGTAATGACTGGAAATGGTGTGTTTGCTTTCCCCATTACAAAACATTCTCAGCAACTTTTCAGCTAAGTCCTAACTTTATGGAAGAAACAAAAAGAAGTAGCATTTCATAAATTTGTAGCTTAAAGAGTCAAGCACATTTCAGATATATAATTCTAAACAACAATAATGCAGTAAAAGAAAGCAAAATGTGTTTTTTTTTTCCTGAAAATTATTTTAGATATTTAAACAAAACAAATACTAACCATTTGCATTTTGGTTTATGTCAGTGGTCGCCAACCTCACAACATTGTATGAGAAACAAACGACCAAAACAAAGCTGAAAACTTGCTTAATAAGCAACTCAAAGTTAGTACTTTGTGGTTAGACTAAACATGGGCGTTGCCAGGACTGTACTCAGCTGAGAGAATGCCATCCTTGGACATTATCAACACCGATGGGTCACTCTCCCACCTTTCAGAGACATTCCAAACATCAGTCTGACGGCACTGTAATGATTCTCAGATTCAAACAGATTGATAGGGCATTCTCCACATTATTCGCTTGCTCAGCCAGCACTCTGGCTGTTTCCATGCTATCCAATTGGCCTGTTTTTGTCTACAGCAAATGATTTTACGTAATGATGGGAGTAAAGATTAAAATGGCTATGTTTCCTTACTGAGCACAAACAGAAGCCAAAACGGGACGTTATCTTGGGTCGGCAGAGGAGGTGAGACATGCTCAGCTGGCCGGATTGCGATGAGTGTTACAGTACGAACAAGCCCACATCACTTTTGACAGTTGGTACCTTTTGACCTCTAAAGTCACCATATCTTCTTTGAGACTCAAGGTCCAATGACAGCTTGTGACAGGAGTTATCAGGGGCCAAGAGAAAATGTATACATGCATTCCTCAGACTGCCTCTGACAGGACCGGGAACTCTCTTCTCTCCTCGATCCTCTCCTCTCTCTCTCTCTCTCATTGTCTGACCCTCTCTCCTGAGATAATGAAGACTGGCGGCCGAGAGAGAGAGACACTTTCCACATTTCCAATTCAGTAGAATTGGAAACAAAAACCAGCCAGTTCCCTTGAGGGGGCAAGACTAACTTCAGTTTAAAATAAAGTCAACCCCCTGACGACCATTTGACTGACAGACAGACAGAGACCCGCAGCCCCTGCCAGCTACACCCGGTGCTTGGATGGGCTCGCGATACCTGAACTCTCCCTGGAATAAAAAAGCCCTGCGGCGTCTCCGTGTAGTACCCCACCCCTGCCCGGACACAGCAGGAGGAGCAGTCCTCGCATGTGGCGTTCTGATGAATATTCACCGCATCCCACTTGCCATGCAGCGTTGGTCCTGGCTGTTAATAACAAGAGTTTGGCACGGACTGCAAATTTGGATCTCTGGCTGGGATTGAGGGCGCAGCCACCCAGGTTAAGCCACCGTGTATGATTCAGAAATCTCCTGGCGACAGACGGGATCTGGGACATGGCTCTGTCGGGAGGGAGGGTACCACAGGGCCAAGGGGGAGTCTTTGCACTGATGGAGCTCTTTGAGGTCCATGTTATTGGATGGAAAATGTTGCATTCATACTCGAGTTCATGAACGCCTTAGCGGTTACAGGGCATTGATGTATGAAAGAAGGGGCTTTGGAAAAGAATAAGGGTCATGTTCCAACATGCCAAAAGAGTGCAGGTCTAATGCAAGCTCAGTCAGAGTCTAACCACAAAACTGCACAACAGGGGATGCCATAAATATGGAATATCCTTTGTTACAATTTTATGAACATAAGGTTGAAATGAACGCAAGGTTGAAAATTCATCAGTATTGTGGATTCTCTTAGTTTTGGCCATTAGGACTAATTTAGGAGAGCACACATGTAATAGTGAAAAATATATATAATAATTACAATAAGCACTAAGAGAAATAATATCCCCTCAAAGACTACATTAGATTTTGGGAGAGGAAATGCTACAAATAAATTACACTGGGCTGCAAAAAGTTTGCGAGGTTTTGTTCAAATGCTGCATTTGGTCTCTTTGACCCATTTTTGTTTAAATGCATTTGCAGCAGTGGTGAAATCCTTCGCAAGGTCGATCCCCTCACAGAGTAACAACAGTGAACTCAGTGAGTCAGAATTCCAGCATTCCCCTGGTCATTTCACTTGTTTTTGCCATTTCCTGGAAGAGGCTGCTGGTAGCAATTAGTCCATTAGTTGTTTGAGTGAGTCACTCACACTTCATTTGAGCAGATTACAATGTCAGAAGATTCAAAGACACAAACTTTTATTTTGCCAAAGCGTGCTGATCTTTGCACATAGCTGTCTCAAATCCAGCGGGGATATCCATAATCTTCTACCATATCGGATAACACAGCAAGGGAAAACTACGTCTTTAATGTCTATTATCAGTCTGAGTCGGTCTATGTTTTATTCAAAACAAAAGTGTCCAAGAGACATCACAGCACGCTACAGCCTGAACGAGAAAGCGATACTTTTCAAAAATCCAGTTTCATTGCCCACCATCAGGGTGACGAGTGATGCCAGCAGAGATTTCGCAGAATAAAATGAAAATATACACTTAAACCTCATGCCTGGAGGACCTTGGAAATGTTGCTTTAGCTAAAATAAGTAAACCCCTTTACTAAAGCTGTCTCTGGGGAGATGAAATGTTGGACCCCCGAGAAAGGGGGGCTGTGAACGATCGGAAGCTGGAAAAACACCAGGCGAAACCAAGGACACATTCTGACACACAATAAGACCCATCTGGATAGCATGAGAGTGGGGAGAGGGGGAAAAAAAGTCTAATTTGGATTTGTGTTAACACTTAAATCTGGTACGTTTCAGTGAAAAAAGCCCTTGTAAATTCTGTAGCCTGGTGTCACGCTGCAGAGATGGAACCACCTTTGACCGCATTGCTGTGCCAGAGCTTGGAGCGTGCGCAAGGACAGAGGCAGTGGTGGCGAAATTTCGTTTCGACGTTGACAGAACGCCATGGGCCCGCGGGGTGAAGTCCTCGCAGTGGGGTCCTGCAGGAGGCTCTCTGGATCCACCCCCACTCCACACACCCCACGGGGAGGAGCAATTACACCCTTATTAATTTGGCCTTGTGTTCTGCGGGGCGTTTGCTAATGATGTCACGGCCCAAATGAGAGCCACATGGGCCGGTCTCAGCTGAGGAGGGCCCTCCGGTTGTGTGCGAAACTTTAAAAGGATGCATCAGGAAATAAGAGCGAGAAGGTTCCGTATGGTGTTGGGCCGGCTTTGCGGTCCGAGAGGAACAAGCTGATCCTTTCAAACGGAAGTTTTATGACAATCATCAGTATGCTATTCATCGATTATACACAATTTAAACACTGTTGCACTCACCTTTGTCTTCACTACATCCGGATGAATGAATCCCATTCAGAGAGATTACATTATTCAGTTATTCACCTGGAGGGAAGATTCCCTTATCCAGCATAAATTACATAGCCTTCCATTTTATATCAATTATACAGACATTCAGCGAAACACCACAGGGCAAGAACTCTCTCAAAAGCAATGCCCGGGCCTGAGACGTAAAACTACATCCATCTGGTCGCAATACTCGCCCCTAAGCAAACCTCCATGCAGCCATCCGGTGCCATGTGTCTGCTGGAGGGGAGAGAGCGGTTTTGCATCAAGCGCGAAACAGCGAGGGGCCCATTTGTGTGAGAGGAAGGCGGGGCGGTGGTGTTATCAGCGTAAGATGCCCCCCCTTCCCTACCAGGGGATGTGATGGGAGCTCTCAGTACATCGTCATTCTGAGAGTACAGCCGCGCAGCTGGAGACTGGATCCCGCGCTGGGTAAAGGTCGGCATGGTAACGGGAGGAGAGCGGGCACAGTGCTCGCTAGGTATATCATTAATTAGTTAATGGTGCCGTTTACACAGCGGCTCATGAGGAGAGCACCACCCCCCTCCTGTACTACAGAAATAGCTCACAATATCACATTTTCCTATCCCACGCCCAGCGTGGTTTTTTTTTTCATGTTGAACTAAATTGCAAAGCATTCTCAAGTAGAAGGCTACATTTTATGGTAACTGCTGGTAATTCTATTCTATGGCTAGAGAGATACCAGATTATGACAGTACTTTATACTGGTTAACCTACACCTACAGGGCATATTAAAACCGTTCTCAGGTCATAATATATACATTTTCACAAGAAAGCCCTACCAGCATCAGAAACATTGCGCCTGAGATTGGTGTGGCCCCCTCATCCTATTACCTTGAGCAAAATCATTTAGAGGCCAGACAAAATATTGGTTTTCCTTGTTCGGGGAAAGGTTTCAAATTGCACCGATTTCTGAAGGGGCTGAACACGTACAATTCCAACCGGAGCGCACACAGAATTCAAACTGACAGTTTGGTCGTATCAGTATCCATTTCAACTGAGCGCAATGATTAAAATCAGACGTCTGAAGCGCTACTGTCGGCTCCCCGGGACTTCAGAAGTGAAGCCTATGGAAGCCTCTTTCATACAAACCAAACTCTTATTTGCGTTTAAGGATACACGCTATTGGGTGTGTTGGACAATACAGGAAAAGGTAATGTTTCATACATGCATACAGCAGACATCAGCTTTCACATGGCACTCCACTATAGCAATGATTAAACAAAGGAAAGCATAGTGTAACCATACCTCATATTTTCAATAAATTAATTATTATAAACTGCAGATGACTAAACGGTCCGTTCTGAAACATACCTGCCGGGTCACTTCCTCAAAACTGCCACTCACGCACTGAATCAAAGAGCGCTGGTCAGCTGTAAAATTGTGTTTGAACAATTTTATGGACTCAGGGTAGAAAATGAGCTGCATTTAAATAGTATAGACATGAGGTATAACCCTAGAGAGCTTTTAGTGGCTTTTGTGTTGAGTTTGTGAGAGGAGAACATTTCAGTAAAATATGCACAGGGAAGAGGGTTTATTTGTACAAGGTAATGTTCGTGACATTCTCGCTATCAAAACACTGTGATGTCACTGCTAAACCCCATTCCATTGAGCAACATTTGAGTCACATATATAAGATTTCCATGAGAAAAATTCTCTGATCACCTACTGAGTCTAAATTATTGCTGCTTATGTATACAGTACACAGTAATGATACTCTTGTGGTCTGCAACATTACCTTTGGTTTCTTACACTGCACACACTAACAATGCTCTGAACTTGGATTTAGGACTTGATTTTGCTTTCAACCTTTTTGGGGCCACATTCCAGATTTTTTCATACATAAGAAACATAACTGCACGCTATGGTGTGTCTCCCCAGGAGAAAAAAGCATAGATTTGCAGTTGGTTCTTCCCCACTGTAACTTACGCAAGGATTTTAACACAAATGGAAGGATCAGCGTGCTAAATGTCTCTTGCCTGGCCTCCATCCTCTAGAGTGGTCTTCAGATCAAAATTTTATAGTGATTGCGGCTATAAAAAGTTCTCCACAAGGCCATTCAGTCCAGCAGTACTTTCTTTTACTCTGCAGTTCTTAACAAGCAAGGGTTCTTTCCAAAACGTCTGCCATGCGCTGTCACTTAGGCGAACCAATCAAAGCACGTGTGCCTCTTTCCAATTATGCAGATGATTATGTTTGGTGATACAACGGACAACAAAATGAGTTGAATGGGAGCAAGGAGATGATCAACAACTAGAAAAATGTAAAATATGTCTGGGCCACTTGCTTGAAGTTAAAGAAAGTGTGTTGTGGTCAGATTGAATAGACCCAGCCTTCCCATCTGCAGAATTTACAGTGGCAGCCATCTGTATTGAGTTGTTGTCTGTTTGTTACTCACTTTTTTTGTGGGTTTTAAGTGCTCGATCTTCATTTTTTTGTCAGCTGGAGGATCCATTCCTGTCAGCCAGGGAAATTCCTTTTCCTGTAAACATGTCAGGGCTACAGTGCTCTCATATTCCACCAGCTCCAGTGACACTGCCTACCTTCTGAGCTAGTCTGCTTTTACACAATGTCAAGTGTTACACAGTGTTACAGTGTCCCTCTGTGACTTACTTGGTTGTGACATTACACCCCTAATGCACACTGTATCATTTGCCATGGATATGAATGTAACAATCACTAAATGGTACAGTGTCTTTGAAACTATAACCAGGATAAACTGGGCTTGTAAAAAACATGGAATTAATTACATTAATAACAGCAACAAAGCACATAAGAAGAGATTAACCAAGTACTTGTCAGAGTAAAAAGTCCAGCATAACAAGAGAAAGCTGATTAGTACTACAATCCCTGCCTTTTGGATAACTCCCCCAAGCTGTCCTGAAAAGAACTGGGTGATACAAATATATGAGTGGGGAAAACAAAGTTCGCAAGTGATACAATGGGTCATTTGTTATAAGCAGTGTGGAACACCCAGAGGACTCAATTCTAAACAATCTCAGGGAATCCATTACACCAGCGTCACCGTCTGTGGACAGTCAGAGATGGTGCAGTATAATTGTCAAGATTAGGGGTTATTCCACTGGCCCCAGCACTGCCCTTCTGGGGTGACTGTGTTCTGACATTATGAAGTAATGAAGTTTATATGGGACGTCCTTACAGCAATGGAGAGACGGTTTGCCTTTTTTAACATCTGGCATCGGACATCTCACTGCACACAGTATCCCATAATTCCCCATACCCTGTCTGCTGTGGTTTGAAACGTGGTTCTCTGGGGATTCATTAAACATCTCCAAACAAAGATATGAAGCAACACAGTGACAGCAAGAAGCTGTTGGGAGTACCAGTCTTTGAGTCACAAATCCCATTCTAAGAGATGCCAACAATCAGTCCTGGCCTGGCATAATTCTCTGTGCAGAAAACAAGGGCAGCCACTCCAATATTTCTGAGAATTAGTACAAAAATGTCATGAATCAATAAAACATCTTGATTTACTTCAACACCAAGGGGTAGAGGGAACTCTGTGGCACCCTACAGAGAACACAGTGTAACCTGTAGCCTGACGACTGATTAAACAGGGCTAACGTTATCATCAGATTTAAATGACATCAAAGAGATCACAGACAAATATGGTGAAATGAGAACAAGCCAGGCTGGCGTTCTCGCTGTGTAGATCATATGGGCGTCTTCTTCATATGGATTGCTGAGGTTAGATTCATATCAGTGTGGCAGTGTGTGAGTGACGCAATCAAAGTATAGGAAAATAAGCCTTTGTAGAGCCCAGGGGTGAACTGCAGTTTAAGTTATTGTAACGTCAAACGGGTCCTGATGACCCTCGCTTGGTAAAGTTCAACTGGCGACACCCTAATGAAAAAGTGTCAATACTGCGTATCACAAATGGTGTTTAAACGCCCACGCTGGAAGGCATATCTATCAAATAAAGACCCTATCGAAAAGCCTCCAGGCTGTGACAGTGCACAGAGTGCATAAATTCTGAGCCTGAGGGGGGGTCGGGAGTTCAAATTCAACGTAGGACGCTACTGTCGCACTCTTGAAGACGTTAAATAACCACGAACTTCACCTGAGTTCTGGAGGCTAAATCCCAGGTTATGGGTCCTCTGGGTTAAAAACCATCCACCTCACTAGTAACTCATCATTTCATCGCTATACAGAGATGGCACTCCGCCCAGCAACTCATTTGGTGCCGAAACATTCAGTGTTAATGTTGTGGAGAGACCGCAAAGAGGGAAGATGAAACAGCCCTCCAAGTGAGCTAAAAACAGTCACGGTGCCTGCAATTAAGATGCATGCAGAATTACGGCGAAGCTGCACTGAGCAGTGCAAACAGCGAAAATGATGTAATAATCAAGATCAACATCTGCTTGGGGAACGCTCCAATCAAAGGCTTTAAGCGGGCCTATCCGTCTTGAGCCTCGAGCTGGAACAGCAACAGATGGATCCGGCCAGGGATATATTTAATATCCCCACCATTTCTATTGCATTTCCAGAAGCCCTGCGATCTTACTGGAGGATCCCGCAGCGTAATCCGCATACCTGACTCCTATAACCGCCTCAGGGTTTCAAAATACCTTCCACGCAGACACACACTCGAGCTTCTCTTCGGGCGGGTCGCCGGGCTTGGCAAAGCCTGCACATAAATATCCAGGCTTACGCTCGTCTCGTCCTGTAATGATAGGATTCAAGCCGAATCGCCCGACTCTGTTCTGCTCGGCGGAACACGGCGCATCAGTCTAGACATGCAGAGCGCCGGGGCCGGGGCTGTGGGGATGCGTCGGTGCCTGAGGCGTGCTCTCTGTGCCAGCCCGGCTCCTCTCTCTGGAGCGAGGAGTGCGTCACTTACAAAGGCACCTTTTCCCCAGGGATCTCCGTGACTCATGTTTTTAAAAACGCGCTCCGTGCTTATTGCTCCTTGCGTTTGTGAACGACGGAGGGCGCGGGTATTGAGACGGACTGGCTGATCTGGTAAGCACGTCCGGGAAGGGAGAGGGGGGGAACAAAGGCAAACAATGGTCACCTGTAATTACCGCCTTTGCGAGGCGTGACCCCCTGAGAGTCATCGAAACCTGAAAGCAGACGAAAGAGGGCAACAGGCGGCGGCCCAGCCCTCTCCTGTGATGTGCCGTATCAAATGCGCTGGACAGCTCTTATCACTGCCATCTCGCCTCTCGTGGAATTTATGATTTACTGACATTTCGCATTCCAGACCCGGTGTGATCCAGATACATTGCTTTTTCTCCACTGTGGTTTTCAATGCGCCACTCTGGCCCTTACGCCAGTATCAGAATAGAAGATACTAAAAGTGAGCGTTTAATGCTTGCTGGTGCATGCAGCCAAAGCTAGTACACTCATAACAAAAGCTCCCAAGCTTTTGTTCACAACCAGCTGAGACGCCACAAAAACAATGAGCTGAGAATAGTTTTTCAAAGAAAAGACAACCAAACGGTGCTGAAATCACATAGAAGGCAGAGTTATGGCACTCCAAAACAAACACAGACATTAACCCTTAAAAACTATATTTTAACTATTCAATATTTAAATATTCAAATTCTAAATATGTGTCATCTGTTGATACTACATATTTACTATACTACACCACAAGTTATATGTTTCTGAGATGCATAAAGCATACTTCTCAAATACATTTTCTAAAATTTGGCAGTTGTAAAAGCCTGCCTATTTTCAAATTTTATTTGTAAAATAAAACATTACATAATTCACAAAATCATACGCTCTAAAAGGGGATAGAGAGACAGAGTTTATGTCTGTCATGAAAAAGCACTGTGCCCTTGTTTGTTCACTTTTCATGGACTACATAGCCAAAAAAGTCCCCTGAATTAGTGGTACCCAGTTTTTTAACATTCTATAATTTGATATCTCACAAACAACTGAGTCTTATGTTAAGGGTTTTGCAATAAATCCTGATGTGAACAGCCTGTCTCAGACACAAATTCCTCTGTCTTGTTTTTTGTAAACCCAGCAATGACAATAGCACAATATCGCTGTACAACAGGGCTCTTTTTTACACAGGTTTGCTACTAGCCTCCTCACAATCAACATGGAGGATCACCAAAAATGCAATTTTAATCCTTAAAAATTGTAATCCTATTCAATTCTTTAGGCAGATATTGTATTAATATGATGTCTAGATTTTCTAAGAGCAAAAACATAGGCATGCGTATTAAAGCAAAAGCTTTGCAGAGGAAAAAAAACTGTGAACCCCTGTGTCCACACAGTTTGCAGAGCGAAAAAGGACCTGAATGCTGCTGTGATTTCCACAGCCGCTGGGCAATGTGGAGGTAGAACTGTGAGCACAGAGAAAGCAGCATTATCACAGATACACCTGTATGGTGTCTGGCTTTGAAATGATGGATAACAGGAAAACTAGACTTGCTCAAGTTCTGTCCCACGAGTATTGAGCTGTTTAGACAGCAGCGGAAGCCATGAACAGTAAATTAAAAGAATAATTACTCCTGAAATTCTACTTAAATTCAGACAACTGCACAGTGCAACTGTGATTATAGAACTAGAATTGCCAGAACTTAAAGTCACAAGCTCAATTATTGTTACAATTTTTACCTGCAAAGAGCACTGAACAATTTAAAAAAAGCGTGTCTCTCAAGTATTATTTCACAATAAATTTACATTCAAAATTCAAAATAAATACATTCAAATTAAACAACAAAATGAAAGCATTACAAGTTACACTCAGCTAGGCTGCAACTGCTAACTGATGAACTCTTTTGCTAAGAATTAAGATTTCTATCCCCTGCCTTTGGCTACACGTTTCCTGAGAAATGCATTTTTGGCATATGGTATTCTCACAGAGTGAGTGTGAACTCCCTGTGTACAAAGTGAGATATATCACACCTCTCCTTCTCACCTACCTCTGTGAGATAGACTCAGTCTGGGATGGCTGCTCCGGGCTGCCTCAGCTGAACTCTGCAGGATCACCAACATCTGCACCAGAACCAGAACCAGAACCTGATCCAGCCTCCTCCCTCCTGCAGCCATCCTGCTGTGGTCCCTTCTCAAACCGTTCCTCGCGTTCTTCTGAGTTTAGTTACAGTGGGGAGCCGGTGCCATCCGGTCGGCACAGACAGGATTATAGTCCGTTTGGTGGGGAAGGTGTTTCAGAGCAGTGGTCGACCATTAAGTGAAAGTCAAGCTTCAGAACTGCGCAGAGCAGAGGCTTTCAGATTGGCTGATGCTCCCTCTGCGATTCAGCTGCTCCAAGTCTGTTTCCACTCGCTGTCAGGGCTCCTACAAATGCTGGGAGTCAGATCTCCTGACACTTCAGAGGACAACAGGAGGCATTCCACAGCCCCCTCCCCTGGCTCCCTCTGGCCCTGGGGTGTATGTGTGTGTGTGTTTGTATGTGTGTGTGTGTGTGTGCGCGCGTGTGCCCCACTCGGCCTGTTCACCTTTCACCCCTGCTAATGAGAAGAAGCCCTCTCTATGCACGCCGCTAACCCGCCGCTCTTCCAGCTGGGCTGCAGCACCACCCCACCGCTCGCGCTTCACTGGAGGGCTCTGCCCCGCTCCGCTCCCAGAGACGCTGCCGCTCCACGTGCCGCGCTCCGATCCTCCCCTCTCCTGCCGACTTCTCCAGCTCCTCCGGCGTTAACCTGGACCAGGGCCAAGCTCGCTCCCTCCCCTTCCCTCTCTCTCCCTCGCTCTCTCTCTCCTCTTCTTTTTGAAGCAGTGATAATAACAGTGGCCCACTCTCCTGCCACGCTTCCTTTCGCAGGCTGTTCTGACACTGTTTGGGGGCGGGTATCTGGGGCTGGTGTGACATATTGTGTCAACACTATATGCCGTGTTTATATAGCAGCCACACTGAAGAAATCAACTGCCTCGCTCTATTTAGGTACCATCAAAGTAAGGCCCGTAGAAATATTTTTTCTCGCTGTGGCACTCTGCCTTCAGGGAACACACTGTCTATTTTAGCTATTTAAAACACTGTACAAGGACTTTATAGTGTTATTAAAGTAAATAAGCAGGGTGAGTCAACTTGTCAACATTCCAGTGATGAGGAATCGGTATGTATGATTCAAACAGGTTCATACATATACACAAGACAGTAACGCCCCAATACAAGACTGCAAATATGAAACGCACAGAAAACACAAAACACACATTTAGTTGCATCTGAAATCCCAAGAGTGCTCATCTCCTGCACCACTAAACAAAAACTGACGCCAGAGATTTCTCCACATATGGACATTTCCAAAGGATGGAAAAAGCTATTGTTCTGAAGGATAATTCTGGAATCATTAGGGAGATTTTCAAACCTCCCAGAGACTGTTAAGTACGATTTAAAGACACCACGGCACATTTGGTTTCTCTAAAATCCAGCAGTGACTCATTCCTTTCTGTAAGTCTTGCTCTAAAGGAACAGCAAATGAGAAACTCTGTCAGCCCTTACTGTAGCAATATTCCCTGAAAGAACATCTATCAGACACTTCCCCTTTGAAGTATTAAAATGTAACAATTCAGTGCAAGAAAAGTATGCCATTGCATGTTTTGAAATATGTCCTAACACAACTTTTTTGTACATTATTAATATACGTATTTACAATGAAAGACTGGACTGCTATCTAGACAACATTAGAATGCTCTTACCCAGAGCGAACTACACATCTTACAATTGTATATGTTACCAATTTACTGACACAATTCAAATTTTAAGCCCTGCTCTGTACCACTGTACTTCACTGCTACCCAACTAAATTATTAATTAACCTGAATGAATGAATGAATCTCTATCCAATTGTTCACAGTTCTTTAAGGAAGGAACACAAAAGCAAATGGTTGCTAAAAATTACTCTGACCAATAAAACAGTTGCACTCTAAGAGAGCTCAAAAGCCTTTGTGGAAAATGAAGTATTACTTTTGTTATTCAGGGACTTTGTGTCCTCCCTCACTCTGAATCAAGATCTTTCCAACGGTGTTATCTTGCCAATCTGTAGCGTATCTGGGGGGCGACTGAACCAACCCCCAAGATCAAGTGCAATTGACAAGTGATCTGTTACAGTAAAGCGACCTCGTCTTTTTACGTAGCCCTTTGAAGAGGTAAAGCTTCTAGATGGTTAAGAGGTTCCATCTGCTCGGACAGCGTTGCATTCAGCTCTATATGTGTCCCGGGGTAACATCTCACGCACGAGTGTGTGCTTTCATGCCGTTTGCATCCGAGCCGTCACAAGGGATCAGGGACATAAAGGAGAGATCTGCTCTTACGGCTCCTGTATGGGATCCAAGTGTGGTGCGCGCTGGGCTCATTTGAAAGCCGAGCTTCATGGTTGCACTCAGGCCTTTTCTCATTTCTCATTCTGTACATTCTGTCCACAATAGCTTCATATGCTGAAACAATTTTATCATTACTTGCTTCCGAGCCAGAATATATCAGATCCATAAGTTGTGGTGGTTGGCGGAGAAGGAGGCATGTGAAAGAAAAAAACCTTAAAAATGCTAACATTTATAGTGCGTGATAACCATATAAAACGTGCTTTCATATGAAAATTTGATGTGGATATAATTGTTAGTAAAGGGATTTGACATGGTGAGTAATAAAATCTGATAAATATTTGACAGATTTGTATGGAAATATCTGAACAGCTGGAATGGACACCAGAAACCTGTGGCCTCCGCTGATGTATATGTATGATGTAACCATGGCGATAATGAACTGTACAAATGTGACTCACCATCACATGGAACAGCATTATCAGTGTGACATTTCATTACCTTCTTCTGACAAATGACATGTATGTGTTTATATTCTTCCTCAACGTATACACCAGCTTATGTGGTGAATAAAGTGAGTTAATCTCTATCCCCACTGGAAACTAAATGTGTCTTTAAATGAGATCCACATGGATGAAATCCATCCAATGGAAACTATGGCGCATGAGGATGCTACTAAATCTCTTACAGTTGTTACATATTATGGGTTAATTTTTCAACCAGAATGAATCTCTCATTTCTACAATGATCAAATCTGCATCAGATCCTCCCACTCTTTTGCTGTTTGCAGACTAGGAATGGCACTGTGACCTGAGAGCTGGGGATGTATACAACGACAGCAAAAATAAATACAGCATAACTGGTCATGATAACCATTGTTGTCAACTTTCAGTCATTCATTTTTGCATTAAAAACAACAACAGCAGCTGTACACCAACTTGCTTGTGCAACATGAACATTATGAATGCAAGGTGTGTTTCCCTGTGGTGGTCACGGTTGCTTGGCATCAGATTGGATTTAATCGCCACTGTCCTCCACTTACCTCCTGTTACAGTTGGATGGCCAAACTGCAGGCAATGGCATAAACATGTCAGTCTCAAACACACGCTACATACAAGCACAAGTGTGGCGAATTAAAATGATTTATGTGTTCTTTGCTTCTTGACGTGGATGACGCTTTTCTTTTACCCTTTACTGTGTAAATAAAAAAAGGGGTCACATATTGCGGCATTAATTAAAAACAAAATAAATTAAACATAATGAATGCAGTCAACTAGACAGTCAATTATTTATCATTAGACATCATGAAGAATTGCAATGTGGTTGACTTTTAACATTAGAGCCTAGCTATCACATTATTAACTGGCTACATGATCACAGACAAATAAACGAAAACTACATCTGATTTCTTTTAAGGTAGTAGTTGCTGCAAATACAACAGCCTCGTGATCATCTACAGTGTAGACGTTATTGCACTGACTACCATTTACTTGTGCTCTATTCGGGCCATAATTACATTTAAAATGTATAAACAGCAAAAGTGGCACATGAAACTTAGTCTCGTGATCTATTGCCAGTCTGCATCTCTGCTGCATCACTGCAATTTATGATTGTAAAAGAAACACCAAGCAATTAATACTGATTGCAATAACTGGAAATTTGGAAGGAGTTCCTGCTCCCATGCAAATACTTTCCAAGGACAATGGCGTTGATTGTGCTTGACATGCTATTACAATGAAACAAATTTCAGTCTGATCCTACTGTTGAATTTCTATTGATATATTTCTGCATGAGGTTGCACTAATATAATATTGAACTGGAATGGCTGGTTACATGCACTTGTTGCAAATACTTTTGTATACACTAGAAATTAAACTTTTACTAAAAAAGCAAAAAGTACAAAAAACAAAAGTATTCAGACGCCTGACCATTACATTGTAACGACATTGTATTCAAACACCTATACTTTAATATGGAGTTGGTCCCCCTTTTGCAGCTATAACAACTTCCACTCTTTTTGGAAGGCTTTCCACAAGATTTTGGAGTGTTTCTGTGGGAATTTGTGCCCATTCATTCTGTAGAGCATTTATGAGGTCAGGCACTGATGTTGGACGAGAAGGCCTGGCTCGCAATCTCTGTTCCAGTTCATCCCAAAGGCGCTTGATGGGGTTGAGATCAGGGCTCTGTGCGGGCCAGTCAAGTTCTTCCACACCAAACTCATCAAACCATGTCTTTATAGTCCTTGCTTTGTGCACTGGGGCACAGTCATGTCGGAATAGAAAAGGGCCTTACCCAAACTGTTGCCACAACGTTGGAAGCATAGCATTGCCCAAAATGTCTTGGTATGCTGAAGCATTAAGACTGCCCTTCACTGGAGATAAGGGGCCTAGCCCAAACCCGGAAAAACAGGTGTGGCCAAATACTTGTCCATATAGTGTACATATACACACATAAACATAATTCTGTCAACAAGTATTGTCTTTACTATTTATGTGAAACAGTTGGAAAATTTCCAGTATTTGTTTATCATATTCTATTTACCAGGAACCAAATTTGTCCCTTTGTAGCTAACTTAAGCAGTGTTTCTGAAGAAGGATATTGGAGATAAACATGTAATCCATGATAATGACAATCAATTTGGCTATGCCCTTTAAAATGGTTTTCATTCATTAATGAGTAATGTTACCAGCGTGCGTATCTTCAAAACCCATTAGCCTATTAGAATCTGTAGCCCCCGTAAAACAGTTGATGCTGCCCACCTCCAACTAAACGTCTTCTCAGAGTGAGTGTGAAGACAGACAACAGGAGGATCATCCAGTAGGAAGTTCCCTCAGGTCATATCCATGGTGTTGTGTGAACAGCATCTGGTTTTGACCCCCCCCCCCCTTAATTGTGATGCAATGACTGCAATGTCAATTAAATCTTCTCTCATCTTCTCCTATTGCTAATTTAACAGCTCGCTAGGCATGCATGTCATTAAGCCAATTATTTCTTCAAACACATCACCAGTTTCAGCTTCCCCAATTCTCACACAGGAAAGCATAAACATTTCACATGCAAAAGTCATGTATCGCTCCAGCATGATACCCCTTTAGGGTCTGTTAATACAGCACTGTACTTCAGTGCGCAGCAAACTGCTTATTAATAGTTATAACGTGTCCTGTTTTCCTGCCATGGTTTCTCATTGAAAACAAACCTGACACACAAAGCGTGACATTCAAAGCGGAGGATAAACGCATGAAGGTGCCGCAGAAACGCTACACCACCAGAACTCATTCACATATGGACAAAACTGACATCAATGTAAACAGGATTTCACCAAGTTAAAATGGATGTTTACAATGAGCATTTAAACAAAGACCCTCGGTGCCAACAGCTGTTTTCTGTATCGACGGAAACATGAGTCATGCGGTACACCTGCGCTTGACAGAGAATCATCTTTCACTGAAGAGACTGATTAAAATTCTTGTTACTTCCTTCCATGATAACTGAAAAAAAAAACTGACAGCTATCATACACATATCCTGAATGTATTGGTTCTAAGACTTCTGACTGGGACTGCAACCCTTTACAATTCACGAGGAATGCAAGATCAGTCGCACTGGAAACAGTATTGGACAATCTGTCCAAAGCAGTTGCTCAGGCAATACATTGCTGCAATAGATGTGTTTGCCATGGCCAAAAGTTAAAACCGCAACACTAAATCTGTTTGGACGCTGTTCACTGGAAAAGTGTTCCAGAGGCAAGCACGGGGGTGATCCTTTAAAACGATTCAGCTGGGAGCTGCCTTGCATTTCACAGATGACACACTGCAACCACCAGGCCTGTTATTTGGAACTGCATCACTGAATCCAAACAGCGTAGGGAGCAATCCCTCTCTTTAACATCCATCTCACACCGGTAGCATTTGTGCTTCACCGGAATTGGGCTGAAACTGATACTGTCAGCACCTTGCACATGGCACTTGTGGTATTCCAAAAGAACTCTTATACTACCATCACACTTACGTGTCTTGAGAGTATCAGAGGAGTTTTGGAATAATGCATAAATGGCATTAAGTCATGACCCCACAAACACAAATGACAACCTTGAAATAACCTTCTTATCAAAAAACAGCTTCTGAATGTACATATCAGCAAAAGAGGGGAATGTGGAAACAAAGCCTTCAAAGTTAGAAGCATGCTGCTCACAGGCACAGTCAAAGCTGACATTATTAAGAGATAAAGACATCTGAGAGAGTGGAATGTCACCCTTAAAAGGGAAATTTCCCTGTATGCCAAAACAGTGATTTGATTTGATGGCTCTCATGCCTGCCTAGAAAGAAAAAAAAATAACAGAAATCTTGCCATTTCTGACAAAGCGAATGGGCCAACAGGTCTTGGGCTTTAAGACACAAGGACAGACCAGTGAGGAGAGAGACAGCACTGGTTCCAGAGAAAGACCCTGAGTCATATCTCACTGACGTGGTGTCTACTGGTTATCAAAAATACATGAGCATGTGAATGTAAACTTACACTCTGCAAACTATGTGCAAGCTATTATGACTGATTATGAACTATTTTCTGGAACCTAGTCCTTGTGGTTCATCAGTAGTACCAAAGGACATCAAATCCACACACAGTTACACTGTGTATATATACAGGCTATGACACCAAAACTTACCTTGTATCTTAAAATAATCCATGCGTGAAATACATAGTTCATGTTGTCAGTGACACTTATCGCAGAGCACGCCTCAAACACGTTTGCTCAAACTGGTCATTAGCCTTAGTATCAGGTTCCAGTGCGCTGTATGAGGGCAAATTTGCTCTCTGGCGAAGCACGCACTTCCCCTGCCAGATGCTAATAACAGTGGGCCGCAGAGCCGCCCGGGCCTGGCGCTGGGCTGCGTAACCTGTAATCTGCTCTCTGTGATGTGGGGGGACATCCCTCTCACTCTCGCCCCCCGCCGGGGCCCTGCGGGGCGAGCAAGGGTAGAGAAGCCTGCAGCTGTGGAGGGGGCGTGCAAGTACCCCCTCTCTGCCAGAACCGCTCTCTACAATCACTCCCCAAACGTGCAATTTGTGCTCGGTGCCAGCTATACACGTTTGTTCTCCCCCAGTAAGAAAAACAATGGCTGAAAACCTGACCCGTTTGCCCAGGTGACGGCACTGCCTGGCACGCGGTCTCGGGGTAAGTGCCCTTTATTATTTGTTATTTTTTTTCTCCTTGTCTTTGAGAAGAGCTGTCAGCTCGCGGTGAGGTTTTTTCTCCATTTGAACGCCTTTGACTGAAACCTAAGCTGCTGAGTCAATTAGTCTTGGATATGCCAGCTGAAGGAGATGAACGTGTGCTGGCAAAATGGCTCCAAGAAAGCAGTTATTTTACAGAATTAGGCATGTAAAAATGGACCACTTAGTGGTTCCGCATAATGAGTACAGTAGGCAGCAACACAAAGGTTAATAGTCCTGCACTACTTCAAAGATAATGTTACCAGGGATTTTGTGTGTGTGTGTGTGTGTGTGTGTGTGTGTGTGTGTGTGTGTGTGTGGGGGGGGGGGCACCTGTAAAGAGAAGGATGCCTTGTTAAGATGTAACTGAAGTGTAACCCAGGTCACAGCTCTTGCTGTGGCTTGTCAGAGTAAAAGCATCACTCAACTTGGCATCCTAAGGATAACAACAATCCTTTATTTGAATGAACTGAATGCTAGGGCACACGTCAGAATTGAGGGCTTGTGTCTGATTTGCTACTGCCTGATGGACGGTGAGAGCTTTCTGAGTGCATCGGCTTCAGGGCCTCTGAGCAGGACCGGGTTAAGATGGAAGAAGTGAAATACAGAACACGGACGATCTTCTTCTGGAGCCAGACAGTCTGGTTATCATCAGACATGAGACTTGAAAAACCCTGCTCTGCAAAGCTCAAACTCCTGGTAGATGGACAGACTTCTGGCGGGAATACATTTTGTTTTCAGTAAGCATGCTGTTGTAATGTGCAACATGCATCTTACCTGGAGATCAAACTGGTCCAGTAAGTTTCCCCTGTATTGTAAGAGACTGTCATTTCCTATGTAGTATACATTGGTGCCATCTAGGATCAGTTAAATTTTAATAGCACTATCAGGATAAATTTAGGGATAAATGAAATAATAAATTGTGATGCATTAAAATCTTAACATCATGAAACACAAGCACTCACGCTAAACCTGAAATCCACTGAAATACATTTCTCCTACTTTTCTCTATGTTCAAAATATGGGATATATACATATAAGTTTGTGTATTTTGATAACTGTGCTGGTAAAATGATATCAATTTCCTGTCCCACGACTCTGTGTTGTGCAGCATGAAGCCTGTCAAATCAGCTAGATTTTTTTTCCCAGCACTAGGTAATGTTTCAAAAGTAAGCTTTCCTATTTTGCTAAGTATCTGTTGTGAGTGGTTTTCTGCCAGAGAACTGATAAGGCGGCACCATAGGTAAACATACCAAGGGTATGGAGTGTACTTTTGAGATAAAAATCAGTGAATGCACTTAGCACGACCCCTCAATGCACAGACCTTTAATATGAGTAACACATTATGCAGTCTCTTCTCTAGAGATAAGCAGAGACAGACAGTAGGCCATTTCAAACCCTCCTGAATATTGGGCTGACACATCAGCAGAGAACGCAGCGGCGGAGGCTAAGCACCTCACTCTGCAACATCAAATTCACTGTGTCTTCACCTGTCAGTCACAGGCAGGCCGGCCTCTGAGTTTCCAAAGCACGTACGCCTGCTATTACAGCTCCTGGTCTTACTGCCTGTCAGACACGCTGACGTTTCTAAAAACCTGAGAATGTAGAGGAGTGTCTGGCTGTATCTCACATTTGTTTTAATTCGCCTTGTCTCTGAAGTGGCGGTTTGCCTCCGGCGTGAATATAAGGGAGTGAAAATATTTTCGTTAGCATTAATGCTAAAAAAATATCTGGCCTTGCCTCGGAGCTAAGGGCGACCAGAGAGGGGAGAGGCCCGTTCGCATGGATCCGTGAGGCTTCTTCCTGGAAGCGGAGGCACCTTGTTGGCTCAGAGGCTGGCCTGAGATGCCCGCCATTCAAACTGATTGCTGGACGTTTTGTTTTTGGTTCTCTCTGCCCGTAAGAGAAATGTGTGGAGTTTACACAGGTGTCTATCATATGGAGGCGCCGACACATCCAGGAGCTCAGGCGTGTTCGCGTGGGGTGAAGCACTGACTCCGCAGATGTCACATGTTTGTTTTGCTTGCGAAAACCACAGTAAAAAAAAATCCAGTTACGTTCATGTCGTGCGGTTTAAAATTAAAACGTCAACAAACACTGAGAGACCAAAAGGAAACATGAGTGGACCACTGCCTGAGGTCTGCAGTTTCACCAGTTGAGCCCTCCACCCTTCACTACGTGAATGAACCCAACTCAATTCATGAAAACCGAACCATCCGTCATCTTCACCTGCATGGATCGGTCCACTTACATTTGTGACACTACGTGTCTGGACTTACAGGTAAGGCATGTATAACCGGAACCCATTTTCACAGACTGGCTGCCTGCGGAAAGGGCTCCTTTGAAGTTTGCTGCCTCTGTGTGTGTGTTCCTCCGCCGGGACGTCACGCTCGGCCGTGCGCAGCACGTTAACTCCACCCCAGAGACGGCGCTCTTTCGCTACACTTAACACAGGATGAGACGCGGGCCTCCGTAGCATTTTCCACTTTAAAATCTAATTACACATGGGGTCACATACCTTCACGAATTTATTCACTGAAATATATTGCATAGGTATAGATGCATTCTATGCAATGCCAATGTATGCATACATACAAAGAGTACTGCAAAAAGTGAACTTTAGTCAGAATGGAATGAATAGGCTGTCATTTATTCTGATGGTTTAAACTGACGTTCTGTCATTATTCTCCTTTAAGGCAAAAGTATTTGGTTCTCTGACTTATCTTACAACACCAGTAGAACAAACAGCCACGCAATTTATTATTCATATAAGCAGCACATGTTTGATTCCTAACAGCACTTATGGAAAAAGAGCTCAAAAACGTTAAAAGAACCATTCAAATCCGCAGTCACAGAAGGAGTTAAATCTTCTGCACGGTGTCATCACTCCTAGTCACATTGAAGCAGTGAATCAACCCAAGCAAAACGATATTGAATCTAGGAACAGAAGGAAACAGATGCTTTCTACATTAACTTGGGCACTGCAGAGACTGCTGCTCTTCCACTTTCCTGTATCAAGCATTTGCGCAGATATTGAACTATTCAAACCACTCAGAGAGCCTCTTTACTGGGATGCAAGAGCCATGCACAAAAACATTCACTTTCAGAATTTGTTACGATTGGCTCTCTGCTTTAGTTTACAAAGTTTACAAAAATTCCAACACGCTAACTGATTCACACTCTGGCTTACGTTACATCTACATTTCTTAAAAAGGAAATAAACAAAAGAAGCAAAAAATGTCATTCTGGGTGATGAAAGCCTCGATTGCAGTGTAGATGAGGTTATTCTGTTTACCATTTGTTAATTTTTAGGAACACTGCAAACTGATTAAGTTTCATTATCTAAAAACAATTTGCATAAAGCAGGTCGCTCATTTGGAGAGCCAGACTTCTGCAAGGATTATGTAAGCCATTTTTCTGTGATGCCGCATGTTGAAATCAAAACAGCCTCCCACTCCACACAGAATCTTGAATGAGTTAAACAAACACTTCTGTGTTCTACTTCATATAGTGATTATTGGTTTTGTTTCACGATGAAACAGCGCTGGAGGAAGTGAGTTTGCTTGTCGGTCATTCCGGCCAGCGGAACGGAAACTCAGCCTTCCATGAATCTCGCGCGCCGCTCTAAGGCCGATGGGTTGCGCGCTGGGAGACGGGAGGCGGGGTGCCGAGGCACTGACCGCAGCACATTTTTCACCATAATCCACTGCTTGCTGACACTCCCTGTCGCTCCACAGATAACCATCTTTCTGCAGAGCGCAGACGTTGACTTTGGCCCGCGGTCTGGACCTGAGGCTGTTTTTCGGCTGCACGGGTAGTCTGGTCCAATCGGGAAGAGTGAAACTGACAAGCGCTCCCTTGTCTTTGAAATCACATCTAAAACGCCACCTGATGCTGGGTGTCACTGGCGGAAGTGAGGAAGAGACTACTGCTGTAAAGTGGCAGGCACTCTGAACTGCTGTAATCAGCAGCTTTTAAGGTACAGCCCACTGCATCTTGAAAGTCTGCTGAAAAATTGTCTATTGATGACCTAAATCATTGGTATTTTGCGATAACTGCAGAAAAATGAATTATTCCTTCTAAATGTCAGTTCTTACTGACAAGGACTTGCAGCATAGAAGCTGTGTGGACACTGACATAAAAGTCAACCCAAAATATACCCAGTTTGTCCTAATATTAAATTTATGCTGGCTACAAGTAATACTCTGTTAAACTGAATGCCTGTCTTAGTAGACATATCTGACCATTTAAAGATTCAACTTGTTAATGAAACTTTACCTTTCCTGCAATAGACAATGAATAACTTCACTTTTAAAAGCTAAAAACCCCAAACTAATAATTGTTTGAATAAATCACTGTATGGACATAAATCCAGTGAGTCCTAAATACCCAGCTCATTCATCAGGATGACACATGATACACTGTGTAATGTATAGCCACCAAAACTCCAGCAACAATGACTATTACAGATGTTTGACAATGATTGAATCTGAAACAGTCACTCTTTGGCTGCACAATCGTCAGTAATTATTTTTTTGGCTTAGAACACCAGCTCTGAGAACATTCTTACAAACCCACAAAAACAAACAGCATCTGAGGTAAAAACAACAATGACTTAACACTGAAGCGTATCAATGTCACTGCATAAATGTATGCCTTTGTGTTTAAGTCTGATCTAAAGAGATCTGAATACAGCCAATATTTTGCTGTATTTATCGTGTCTGGTGTCTTCTTAAGCAAAGGGCATATACTAGCTAACATGTCAAGAAATTACTTAAGGAAAACCATATGTGAGACCGGGGAAAAGGCATTCGTGTCTCGTATGGTTCAACGCCCAGGTACAATGGGAGACGGCCTCTCACTGCGACGGATTGAGCAAGAGTGCCAGGTGTATTTGCTTTGGCAGACACACGGTCGGCTGCGCTCCTATCAGTTTTGTCCAGTTATGGGAATTGCCACACAACCTTTGAGGGCCGAAGAATGTTCCAACCATGTAGGCACTGGGAGAGGGCTCGGGGAGGGGGCATATGCGGGCGCGAGGGTTCTTCCCCACCCCATTACCGGCACAAAATGTCATGGAACGGGCCGCTGTGATTGTGGCAAAAATAGCGGGTTCCTAACAAACCTTTGCGTTTAAGGCAGGTTAGGTCAGTTTGGAAAGGGGCCATCACCTTTGTGGTTATTTAAGGACTGTTCTCACAGGGAAATTTATCAACTCCAAGGCAGCACTGGTGCTTGATAAATTGCCTATGCCATCAGGAGAGTTACACTGTATGAAAACATATTTGTATTACTTCAGTGCAAAACTGAATTTTCTGCACATGCTCATAAACATGTCTTCAGAAGAAAGCTCTTGTGGACCATTTTTCTCTCAGAAACGTTACTACTACATTCGTTCTGCTGCTCTTGTCTATTTTCCTCCACATCTTTCTTCCTGTCCTTCCAACTTGCAGCCACTTGCTTAGATGTGGTGAATCTCAGGAACATAAAGTGTACTTGACTGACAGCCACAGTCTGTACGTGTATTTAACGAGGAGCGTTTAGCAGAGTCGTTGCACCCATTTCAGTAGACAAAAGCCAAGCATCGTAGTGGGGGAGGAAGACATTTGTTCATAGCAGGAGCCTGCAGCAGAGCTATCGGCAGGACGGGATGGCGGTTCTGGGGAATGTTAAACGTTGACATGGCTCCTGGTGGGCCGCATCAGTCATCCTCAGACTGCACCGGGGCCGGGGAGGAACTCGCGATTACTTCTCCAGCCAAAGACAAATGCCACTGTCAATCTTAATATACAAAGGCGATTGGTAATTTTGCGGCGGATGTCTGGGCTCAGACTTCCCCTGGCTCAAGGAGCTGTGCTTTATTCTGTGCAGAAAATGTGCCTGAAGTAGGAAATTGAAAGAGCCACATACTTTTTTAAGAGGGTGTGATCCAAATGGAGTATTTGCAATGGCTGCATGTCTTTTGCTGTCTGGGGAAAACTAGGATATGGTCTCTGATTTAACAGGCAGTCCACATCGCGGAGGTACACGGCCTGTGTTTCGTTTTGGGGGTCCTGGCTCAGGCCGGCTCCCTGGGTAGGGGAACGAATGTTAGGTAAAGACTGGAGGACAGCTCCAGCTCTGGCACGCTGGGTCAGCTGTGAGCATGCTAAACAGCTGGGAGCGCATCTCCCAGCATACCATTATGAGAACGGCTGGTTTTTCAGCCACTGCCACAAAATGGTTTTCACTACCACTGTGTTACCTTCGTGGGAAGCGGGAACAATCACAGGACCCTCAGTTATTTATAACATCTTTTTATAAGATGCATTGCAAAAGCCAATGGATGGCTTGCCCTTTCACAGAAGTATACTATGTGTTCAGTCTAAGGTGCCGGGTGGGAAGGGCGTCATGTCTACACTTCACCATTGATCCCTGAGGAAGACAAATGCAGGTTCGGTCTCGCGCGGTCACGGCCGCCCCGCTGACCTGTAGCGCACGCGGGTGGGGCCTGACCGGGGGGGCGCCCTTGGCCGCTCCCTGCTTCCGCTCCCGTTGTGAGACCTGGGGGAGGCAGAATCACAGGTCAGGGAAAGCACCGGCCACTGGACAGTGACATATTGCCTTTTTCCACTTGTCTCCCAAAGGAGACAGAAATCAGGGGTTATTTCTGAGGAAACACAAGGGGGAAAAAAAAACAAAACAAAACAGAAATCTAATGTGGCATCCGCTCAGCTCACACTGGGAACGCGAACACAGGGCTTCACCAGGGCTGCTTCCATGGCCGGTTTATTAGATTGGAAACAACGGTTCTTTCATTTAATGGGATTCAAAAGAGTATTAAAAAAGCCCTCCTCCTCATAAATGACATTTTATGGAAAACCATATATACAAGCTGTAATTTGCTGGATTCGCCCAGATATCAGAGACTGAAAAGGTCTGTAAGTCAGAGTGAACCAATCACACGCACCCAGTAACCCAGTGTTGCAAAGAAGAGATGCACGCTGCATGCTTATTTCTGGTGGTCTCATGAGAAACCCCTAACCCCTAAACTGAGTAAATGACTGTGGTTACACAAAAACGACAAGACGATAATGAGGCCTGGACTCTCGGCAGAGACAAAGGGGCGTCGCATTCACTGAAGTAATACCAGGCGATACCACAGCGTCAAGTTCGCTGGAAAGCACGCTCAGCAAGAAAATAAAAACCAGGAGCAGGACGCCACCGAAGCTTCAAACCACCCCAGAGTTTTTGGGACATCAACATTGAGTATCGGGCACTGGACAGCACCTCTGAGATAAATCACTCCCTGGCCTGCATTTCCAGCACAGTCATCCAGTAACGGCCGGACCCTGAGGGGCCATTCAAGGCCACGGCCTCTGGTGCTGCTGCTGCCAGGAGAGGCCTGGCGGAAGCCTACCCGCACCCTCCTCCCTCTTCAGCGCGGCTCAGAGCCCGCTCTCTCTGACGACCTGCTGAACCTGAGGCGGCAACATGCAGACAGATTTACAGACGGTTCTCTGACCTGCATCAGAGCATCCGTCTGGCAACGGCTGGGGCATCTCAGAGTCAGCCCTCTGCTCGACTGAGTGCGTTACGCTGAAATAAAACAGCACAGGTCCGGCACTCAAACAAAAGGCAGGGCACCTTCTCGGCCAGAGATCTCCGCTGAAACGTGGGGTTTGCAGTGGTGCTGAAATGGTTACATTTAAACAGAATCGGAGAGCTATCTTTCCGTGCCGGGGACCACCCGGGACATGGAAAATAACGTGACGGATTTTCAGAGGACGTTATTCCTGCTCGCGAATCTTTGAAGTGGTGCAACAATAACAAAGATGGAGGAGTTGATTAACGGCATTGAATGTCATAAAGGCAGCCTGTCCGCTGCACCGAAGTTTCACATGAATTAGAGGGCAGGGCAGGAAAAAAAACAATTTTAAGCAGTCAGGGCTTTCGAGCCCCAGAGAACATATAGAAAATATGGATCTGATTTTGAAGGATATAAAAAACAACTGTGAGTAAATATAATTGCATGGCGTGAACCCCACAGCTGGAGCGCCGCCATACTAACGCTGTCGCTACACGCCCTCGCCTACATGCAATAAAGGAGCAGGATTATTTAGAACATGTTGCATCTGCGCAATACTTGTCCCATGACCTTTGACCTTTGTCACGGAATGCGTCTCATTTCAGAATGTCACACCTTCATTTGAAAATGGGCAGATTACTAAAAGTTCAATGGCCATTCTGGGGGGGTGGGGGGGTGGGGGGCGTCACAGCTTGCTGAGTTTAGGCTCAAAATGCATGACTCTTATTGTTACATGCTATAGGTACGAGACCACACGTGTGTTCCATTTTCTAACACTGGGTATCTGTCACCTTTTCATCTATTTGAAAAAAAAAAGGAAAACAGTTTAAGTTCTTCAGTAAGAACTTCAGTAAGTTCTTGTATTGCACATAATTAAAAGAATTTATGTAGTGCTATTGTAGCATTAGGTCATTAAAAAAGCCCTACTCAGTCGGGTAGTGTAAGAAAGAGAAGAAATAAAAGACATTCCTTCTGCACGGGGTTCATAAATAACCACCCTGTATGCTTCATTCGACACAGGCTCCACACCGCTGTGGTCTATCACTATGAGAGGATCGTTTTATTACTCTCAACATTTTCACCGAGTCTTTCGCAATCCAGTTAATGTCTCCTTGCTTGCGGGGTGACTCAGTTATCGATTTGGCCGGGGATGAGAGGCAGGGGCTGACGTCACAAAGCTGGCGAGAAGCCCTGCACCTGCGACCGGGTCACACTCACCTGCTGTAGAGCTCCTTTTAAGAGGTGTTACGTGCTGATTCTACAGGAAGGGCGCTGTGTTCCCCCGTGCCTGCCAAAGCGCCCGACCCCGTGCTGAGCTCTGAGCATTTCATTAGCGGGATGGCTCCGCGACAGCTGCGAGGGGCAGGGGGATGAGGCGGTGGGGTGCGAAAGCGCGGGGGGTGGGGTGGGGGGGTGCCCACTTTCTCTGCCCAAACCTGGCCTCCCGCAACAGCCCACACGGGCGCCATCCCGTCTCCCAAGATCTCACCTCAGGTTTTGGGAGGTCACACCGTGCACCTAAATTGTCCGCACCTCCTCGAGGGATTACGATTAATCCACTTACTCGGGGAGCCTGGCTGCCACTCGGGGGTTGGGTGGGAGAAGGGGGCCCACAGATGTCGGCCACATGCGCTATCCGTGACCCCTGTCAGAGCCTCGCTCGCTTGTCTGAAGGGCCATCTTACAGTTTATCTTATGGTTTATCTCCTGCGCAGCCTTCCATGATAACCCCCGCCGCATTCCTTCCCAATGTCCACAGCCGTGTACCATCGTGCCAGGAGATGTTCCACGCTCTTCATGTAGAGCCTTAATGAACATTAAACAAAAGCCACTCAGTGTAAACGTCTCATCCGCATACGAGTCTATCAATCAAATGCATCTCGAGGTCTCGCCCTTTGCTGGTCAGCTGCTCCGCTCCTTTTTGGATTCATAATTTTCGCATTCTCATTCCTGACAGATTGCGTAAATATTGATCAAAGTCGATGCCATCCACCCTCTCTTTCTTGAGAGCATGAGAGCATTTTTTAAAAGCTTAAATTAAGAGTAAATGTTTTGGCGAAGAAATGTATGCAATATGTCAAAGCGTGCTTTTTTCAGGACTCTCTCCTTCCACGCTTTGCATCTGATCACGGTCTGAAAATAGAGAGATAATGGGCATGAGAGTTCCGTATAAAGAAAGGCTTTGTGTTTACATAGATGCGGGCTTTTTCCCTGTTCACATGCCAATGAAGAAGAGTTGTGTGGAGAGTGTGCTTAGATCACACCACTTAGTCTGACAGCCCCTGTTGTCCTTGCCTAAGACTACGGTTGTACCAGGTGGATCTCATCTTGCATGGATACTGAATGGGGTGAGTTTCAACCTGCAAGGCATTTGTGAGAGGACAGCAAAATGGGCCACTGCCAGCTGTCCTTAGGGTGCAGATTTGTCTTCCATACAAATTCATTTCAATTCATAAATTGCATTATAAATTGCCTCAGATATGGAAAGGTTGAAGCTGTGCTTTCAATCTATCATTTTTTTTCTATTAAATGCTGTATTTCATAAGAATCATTCTGACAGTTGCTGTATTTGTGAACACTGGGTTGAAACATACCTAAAAACACATTGGTTGGAATACACTGAATCTTCATGCGCTCTGAATGACATTTCACATCAAGAGAAGCTACAAAATGCAAACTCGTTTCAAACTCATGCTTGGTATCATTCAATGTATTTTCTGATGGTCATTACATTACAGATTTTTTACAGCAATTTACCTTCAAAATATGTACAATGCACACTCCTCTCCCAGAGCTCACCAGAAAGTAATGCAGAAAGCAGAACACCTTTCCAAGGGCTGCT